>NC_082663.1:3338750-3952500 GCF_025265405.1 Mesoplodon densirostris | reverse complement strand
AAAAATATATATATATATTGTTACTCCCACATTCCACTGCCTCACTTTGGGATGATTCGTTGTCTATTCAGGTATTCCATAGATGCAGGGTACATCAAGTTGATTGTGGAGATTTAATCTACTGCTCCTGAGGCTGGTGCAAGAGAATTCCCTTTCTCTTCTTTGTTTGAACAGCCCCTGAATTCAGCTTTGGATTGGCCTGCCTCTGTGTGTAGGTCACCTGAGGGCGTCTATTCCCTGCCCTGACATGACGGGGTTAAAATATCAGCTGATTAGGGGGCTCTGGCTCACTCAGGCCAGGGGGAGGGAGGGGTATGGTATGTGGGGCAAACCTGTAGCAACAGAGGCTGGAGTGACATTGACCCAGCCTGACGTGTGCCATGTGTTCTCCCAGGGAAGTTGTCCCTGGATCATGGGACCCTGGCAGTGGCCGGCTGCACAGGCTCCCAAGAGGGGAGCTGTTGATAGTGACCTGTGCTTGCACACAGGCTTCTTGATGGCTGCAACAGCAGCCTTAGCATTTCATGCCCTTCTCTGGTGTCTGTGCTGATAGCCATGGCTCGCACCCTTCTCTCGAGTTCGTGTAGGTGGTGTTCTGAATGCCCCTTCCTCGTGCACCCTGAAACAATGGTCTCTTGCCTCTTAGGCAGGTCCAGACTTTTCCCGGACTCCCTCTCAGCTAGCTGTGACACACTAACCCCCTTTAGGCTGTGTTCATGTAGCCAACCCCAGTCCTCTCCCTGGGATCTGACCTCCGAAGCTGGAGTCTCAGCTCCTTGGCCCCACCTTCCATGGTGGTTACACATACAAGCCTCTCGGGCTGGTGAGTGCTGGTCGGCACCGATCCTCTGTGCAGGAATCTCTCCACTTTGCCCTCGGCACCCCTGTTGCTGGGCTTTCCTCCATGGCTCCAAAGCTTACCCACTCTGCCACCTTCAGTCTCCACCCATGAAGAGCCTTCCTAGTGTGTGGAAACCATTCCGCCTTCACAGCTCCCTCCCAGAGGTGCAGGTCCCGTCCCTATTCTTTTCTTTCTTTTCTTTCTTTCTTTTTTTTTTTTTTTTTTTTTTTTTTTTTGTGGTACACGGGCCTCTCACTGTCGTGGCCTCTCCCGTTGCAGAGCATAGGTTCCGGATGTGCAGGCTCAGCGGCATGGCTCACTGGCTTAGCTGCTCTGTGGCATGTGGGATCTTCCTGGACCCGGGCATGAACCCATGTCCTCTGCATCGGCAGGCAGAGTCTCAACCACTGCACCACCAAGGAATCCCTGGTCCCTATTCTTTTGTCTCTGTTTCCTTTTGCCCTACCCATGTACGTGGGGAGTTTCTTGCCTTTTGGGAGGTCTGAGTTCTTCTGCCAGCATGTGTTCTGTAGGGGTTCCACATTAGATGTTTTTCTGATGTATTTGTGGGGATGAAGGTGATCTCCATGTCTTACTCTTCTGCCATCTTGAAGCTCCTCCCGCCACTTTTACTTTTGAATGATCATTTCTCTGATCATATATAATCATAGGCTGACCTTTTTGTTGCTGTTGTTCAGTACCTTAGAGAAGTTGTACTCTGTCTTCTTTCCTGTGTTGTTTCTAATAAGAAATCTGCAGTTATTATAATTGTGTCTCTCTGTCTGCTCTTAAGATTTTATCTTTATCATTAGTTTTGAGTAGTTTGATTATAAGGTATCTTGGTATGGTTTTCTTTATGTATTTTGTGTCTCATGGTGTTTCTTGAATTTGTGGGTTTGTAGTTTTTACCAAATTAGGAAAAATATTTTATCATTATATCTTCTTTCTTTCTTCCTTCCTTCCTTCCTTCCTTTCTTTCTTTTTCTTTCTTTCTTTCTTTCTTCCTCTTTCCCTCCTCCTTCTTTGTTTTCTCCCTGTTCCTTCCTTCCTTTCTCTTTCCATCTTCTTTCAAGAACTTTAATTACTTGTATATTATTCTGCTTACATTTGTCCTAGAGCTCACAGATAAATTCTTTTTAATTCTGTTTTCCCTGTTTCATTTACAAGTTACAGTGTTATGTTTTCAAGTTCATTTGTGTTTTCCTCTGTAATGTCTTATCTGTCATTTTTTTATCCAGTGTATTTTAAAATCTAACACTTAATATTTTTCATCTCTATAAAATTGATTATGGTGTTTTTTTAAATATTCCATCTTTACTTAGCACTTTGAACATGTGAGGTACAGCTATAATAATTGTTTCAAAATATTATCTGCTTAAATATAATACATGTGCTAGTACTGGGTAAATTTCAGTTGATTGATTTTTCTCCTTATATGGTATGTTTTCTCATTTTTTTGAAAGCTTAGTAAATTTTATATGATGCAAGGTACTGTGATTTTATCTTATGTTTTGGGTAATTTTGTTTTCTTATAAATATCTTGAAATTTGTCCTGAGATGCTATTAATTTACATGTAAATATTTTGATACTCTCATGTCTTGCTTAGAAGATTTGTTATGCAGGACTGGAAAAGTCAGTCTAAGATGGGTTAATGCAAGACTTGTCAGTCTAAGACAGTGGTTTTCAACATGGGATGATTTTGTCTTCAAGGAACATTTGGCAACGTCTGTGTGGTTTATGGTATTGGCATCTAATGGGCTAATATCAGGGGTGCTCTTAAACATCCTACCATGAACAGGACAAAAACTCCATAACAAATAATTATTCAGACCAAAATGCTAACAGTGTAAGACTGAAAAAACTTGCTCTGGGCCTTAGACAAAACTCATACAAGACCCTTTTGTGTACTTTGCCCAGTAGCCCATAAATTGTGAGTTTTCCTGTCTGGCTGGTGGGAACAGGCACTGTTCTTAGCCCCATGGGAGTTGCTGACACTTTTTACCCTATGCTTTCCTGTGGTTCTTGCCCTGGCCTTGAATACTTTCCCCACACGCATGTGTTTCCATTGGTACTCAGCCCACTTCTCCCCAGCAACCCTCTGTAGGTCTCTGGGGGTCTCTGTCTCTCAGCGCTAACTCCTCTCTGGTGCTCTCTGCAGGGAATTCTAACTGCCTGTGCCCACCTGAACTCCCAGCTTCTCAACCCAGACAGACTGCAGGTCTCTAATAGCTCCCCCCACCTGTTGCCTGGGCCTGGAAACTCAAGGCAGGAAGCTGGGGTAATTGTAGGGCTCACATATTTGGGTTTTCATCTCTCAGGGATCATTGCTTGATTGTCCAGCCTTGACACTGTGGGTTTCATGTATTTTGTCTATATATATATATTTTTTTCAGTTGATTCAGGTGAGAGAGTAAATACAGTCCCTTGACAAGAAGTAGAATTTGCTCTCATATATTTATCTATTATAGCAATCTTATAAAGGAGGCATATATATGTGTATATATATATATATATGTATTCTATTCCTCATGAAACAATATTATTAGTTTGCTCATATATATGACTTATAAGGAAATGTTAGTTTAGTGATCTACCAATTCAACACTACAGGAATTAGACAGAATTCAAAGAGTAATGTTAATATACTATAATACTTTCAAAGTTTCACTTAAAATGCTTTCATTAGATTAATAAATATGTTTCCTTAAGATCTTAGTTGTTCATCTGGGTTGAATTTAAATTTTACTAAATAAAAGGCAATGAATGAGAAAATTTGATCTTTAAAATTCCAAAGAAAAATTACTAAGAAAAGATAAAGTTTGATTTAAAAAGAAAATTAATGTAGTACTGAAAGTAATAAATTTTCTTGGTATTAGGACACTTCTTGGGTCCTTGGGGCTTGTTGCCTTGTGCCAGCACTTTGGATTTTAGTTTCTTAGAAAATGACTCATAAGGGATTAATTTTACATTTAAGTTCATGGAACCATAAAGTGCCAGTGACATTGACATAAGTTGGAGGAATCTGTCCCTTTAGTCTTGCCTATGACCCACCCCTAAATTGTTCTTGTGAAACATATTGCTTAGCAGCTGTCCTTTTATCCTTTTAATCTTTTAATTGTCTTTTTGATGTGTGTGTGTGTATGTGTGTGTGTTGGTCTCACCCTAGACAATCTGCAGGGAAGGACCAAGATGTCAAACTCCTCCTGAAATTTCATGGGGACTGGGAGCCAGAGAGAAAAGCTTAGAGAGGAAACAGTGTGATGGTGGCCAATCACACAACCAGGTCCTCAGTGGAAACAGATTTTAAATCTTGTCTTGTTTACATCCTTTCCTCAGGACTAGTCACAGCTTCCTAATTAGTTTACACAGAAAAGTCAGGCAAATACTACAAGCCCCACAAATCATCACATCATTTTTTTTCTTTACTTTGTTTTATGCTTTAAAGAGATTCAAGCAGGGGCATAATTTTTCCTTGCATGCAAATTCACTTATGTTTACTTATATTTTATATCAAAGTCAGGTCTATATTATTACAAAAGCATCTACCCAACTGAGAATTGTTTAGATGTAATAGAAAACAGAAAAGGATATGATTTTAAGAATTTGAAAATTGGAAATGTGACAAGATATCACATTTACGATCCTTGCCTAAATCTTGCTTTCCTTGCTGCCCAGCTGTACCAGGCAAAGGCCAGACATCTCTGTCCCTCACTCCACGTTCCCTGTCTTCTCTGGAAGGTTAGAAGGCTCAGTTTCAGTGATTTCGGCCTTATCTGTGCTTTTGCACTTTCTGGTTGTTCATTGAGCTGAAGAAATTAGTATGACTCTAATAAAACCACAGATGTTAATTAGTTCTAATTGTTGAACTGCTCCTGCCTTGATATATTACAAAGACTTGGACAAGATATACTGTAGGAGGTTGGAGAATTTGGTGCTTACTTGTGTGCATTAAAAAAAAGAAAAGAAAAAAGAAAATCTGAGTGAGTCTTCACATGAGACAGTAAGGAGAAAGCATTATCATCCAACCTTGTAAGATCTCAAATGCTTTGAAGTCAGCTTGCTTCAGATGCTTCCTTTACCCCATGGAAAGCCTTCCTTCTCCATGACACGGTACCCAGATGGAGAGGTGAACAATGATGTTGACACTATTTTTTTTTTGGGGGGGGATAGTAATATGGATGGTTTTCCAGGCCTAAGGACAACTGTCCAGCAAAGAGGAGCTAATTGCAGGATCAGGGACTCTTGACTCTCTTCCTCTCCCAGCCGCTGAAAACCTTCCCCTGGCTGGACCTCACATCCAGGCCCATGGCCCAAAGAAAAGTCTGCATTTTTGTGTGGGCGGTTTCATGGAGACAGCCACACAGCATGAAATCTGCAGGGCCTGAGCCCCCATGATGTGCCTCAGGAGACTGTAGGTCTGTTGGCATGAAGGAGAAGGAGCCCAGAGCAACCAACTGGTGAGGCTGCTGATCCCACCAGGGAGGGTATGTCCAGTGAAGATGGAAACAAATAAGCCCAGAGCTCCTCTCCATGACAAATCCTTAAACACAATCTCCTATTGAGACGAAAATGCCGAATAATAATTCTGAAACTCCCCGCAGAGCAGTGACACAGGGTCTTAAGCCTCTTAAGCCTCTGTAACTGACAACACGGGATTGTGACTTCATGCTGTGTTTGGGACTTTATAATGTTAAGTAACAACAAGATATTGAAAATGACAAGCAGACAGTGCCTGGTCCCCACCGGATACTAATTGCTGTGGTAGGAAGACGTGTCAGGGCCATAAAAACTGTCATCTGTTGGCCTGAATTCCTGTTGCAACCAAGCCGGTTACATTCCTCGTCCACACATGTTTTGAATCAAACAAGGGATATAAATGAAATATCTAGCTCTGACTCTCTCTCAATTTGGCAGAGTAACACGGACAGCAGTCCAGTACCAGCTCCCTTCATACTGGTGGATGTTCTGGAGAAGAAGAAGGCTGCAATTGGTACAGCTCTACTTCGCCGGAAAATAGGGGAAGAGGGTGGTGACCTTACAAAGATGTGGCGCTGGCTCATTTGCTCCACACCTGGTCCATGCCTGACTCCTTTCTCTGGTCCAGGACTGTAGCCCCACATGAATGCCTGCAAACACTCTTTCCCTCTTCCCCTGCAGGAAAGCACGTGAGGACCTCCTGACTCAACCTCCCTTCCACCGTGGAGTCTCTTGGACCATTTTACCCCCACTGGAATGAGAGCATCTGCTCAGGGACTGGTTTTCTCTCTCATTTCCTCTGGGAGATGGCCTGTTCTTCCACACCCTAAAGTAGGAATGAGCAGTCTTCTCAGCGTCGATTCGACTTTGAGATAAGGCTGTCATGACACCTCCTGGATCACATGGTTGTTTTGTCTGTTGTCACCAAGGAAAATTATTTCACAGCAAACCCTGTCTGTTCTGAATATTGTTTTCTTCTTTTGCCACAATCTTGTTGGCCTTCAGTTTTTATATGTTTGTGGATACAGGTGTCAGGAAGAGGAAGCTTGAGGGTCCCGTGCTTCCCCTGTAGCCTGGAAACTATTGACATTGCTCAGAAATAACTCGCTTCAGAGCCAGGAAGCAAGCAGGCTGGACAGCATATTCTCCTCATGCCAGGCCTCCAAGCAGAGTGAAGTGTACATTCTAGTGAAGTCTGACGGAGAAACAGTTCTCCCAGAGTGCCGTCTGTGGTGTGGACGCCAGGCAACCTTCACCTGGGTATAGGTGAGATTCCTCAGCTAGGGGAAACAATTACTTCTACCAGGAAGTGTGTTCAGTGTAGTGTCTCATCACATTCTGAATGAACCTCTACAAGGATGTTTTTGTGACTTTTAGTATTTATTTAATATGTATGACCTGTGCTTCCACCTCCTGATTTTGGCTATTTGCTCTTATATGAAGGAAGTGGGGGTTTTTTGTTTGTTTTTTTTTGTTTGTTTTTTTGTTTTTTTTCACAGTGCATTGCCTTGGGAATTTTCTGATTCTAACTGGGCACCCCTCAATTTCAGCCCCACAGCCCAGCTTTATATCAGGGGGACACTCTTTATGTCTTAATATGACATATATGTCAAACCTTCTTTGTGATTCCAGGACTCAAGAGCTTCTCATGTTGTGATTTACAAGCTTCAAAACTGTCAAATGTTTGGAACATAAAGAACGAAGCCTGTTCCTTGACCCATGGGGGGCACATGCTATGGTATTCTTAGAAACATGAACATGTGACAAGTTATTCGACCACTTGGTTTTCTTCTCCTCTCTACATGGACCTACCTCCTGATGTCCCCAGGGGTGGTCCCCCTGCCCAGGACAACCCTGGCCTTCCACTGGGGACAGATGCCTCTCATGAAGCATGAGAGGCCCATCTTCCACTCCTTTGTCTCTGCCACCAGACCAGAGATCAGTAAAGGTTTTCTGTAAAGGGCTAATTAATATGTTCAGCTTCGCGGGCAATATGGTTTCTGCTGTAGCTGTTCAATTATGCATGAAGTTTAGTGCAAAGCAGCTGTGGCCAATAACCCATGAATTAATGGGTGTGGCTGTGTTCCAATAAAACTTTATTTACAAACTCTGAAATTTAAATTTCAGATTATTTTCATGTGTCACCAAATAGCATTCTTCTTTTATTATGTTTTAAACATTTTAAAATGTAAAATCCATTCTTATCTTGTGGACCAGGCAAAAACGAGCCTTTTTTTCAATTCCTGTAAGAGACTAACATGAGAAGAAAATAGTAGTGTGTGTTGGACCCAACTTCTTAAGCTCTTCTTTCCTGGTTTGGGTTCTCAGGCTCCAGTGAGAGTTCTGTTCACATGCAGAGTCAGAGACACTGAGACACCATCAAGTGGTGACTGTAATTTCAATTAATGGAGCTAAATGAGTATATTTAGCCAGAAGAGTGATGTAAACGTTTCTATTGAGAATTACCTAGGTCAGATGTGTACACAGTTTTGAAAGCCTTGTTAAACTGCAGATAGGTTTATCAATAAAACTTTTTATTTTTTGCTGTTTTTGATGATGAAGTTGCTTTAAATTAGGTCAAATTATTATTTTAAATTAATTAATTAACATTTATTTTTGGCTGCATTGGGTCTTCATTGCTGTGTCTGGGCTTTCCCTAGTTGTGGCGAGCAGGGGATACTCTTTGTCACGGTGCACAGGCTTCTCATTGTGGTGACTTCTCTTGTTGCAGAGCATGAGCTCTAGGCACTTAGGCTTCAGTAGCTGTGACACCTGGCTCAGTAGTTGTGGCTCGTGGGCTTTAGAGCGCAAGCTCCGCAGTTGTGGTGCATGGGATTAGTTGCTCCGTGGCATGTGGGAATCTTCCCGGAGCAGGGCTTGAACCTGCATCCTCTGCATTGGCAAGTGGATTCTTAACCATTGTGCCACCAGGGAAGTCCTAGGTCAAATTATGTTAAGACATGTCATTGAAGCAGTACCTTAAATTTTAAAATCCTGCAGTGTATGTGAGAATATCTTTCATTTGGGATCTGTTGTCTTATTTCCCTACCTTTTATATATGATACATCTTACGTCTTCTAGTTTGTTGTTTCTAATCTTGTCTTTGTCAGGTCCTTCCTTGTTTGGTGATTTTCCATTGCTTTTACTTGAGAATGCATATTCATAAGATTTTGGAAACGTTCCAGAGTAAGAAGGGAGAGGAAATATTTCTTCCTTTAGTTTTTTTTTTTTTTTTTTTTTTCGGTACACGGTCCTCTCACTGCTGTGGCCTCTCCCGTTGCGGAGCACAGGCTCCAGACTCACAGGCTCAGAGGCCATGGCTCATGGGCCCAGCCGCTCTGCGGCATGTGGGATCTTCCCGGACCGGGACACGAACCCGTGTCCCCTGCATCGGCAGGCGGACTCCCAACTACTGTGCCACCAGGGAAGCCCTTCCTTTAGTTTTATACCAAGTTTTACTTTAAGTCCCTGTAGCATTTGTAGCCATCTACTCCCCACCCCTGAAATTTTGAATTCCTCAGAAAAGTTCAGGAAATACCAAGCTTTTAAAAAAAATTTGCTTGACATATACAGTTGAAAGAAGTACACTTTATGCAGACTCTTGATCAACTTGGTTGGAAGTTTTTATTGAATCTTTTTTTTTTTTTTTGGTTTATCACTGTTATTTCAAGAGGATACAATTCTTATTTTATGGAAATGTTTGGGATAGGATGTACATAAATCAAAAGGTTTGATCTTTTTCTGTTTTCCTACAACACTTTTAGAAAACTATAAGAACAGGATAAGCTTCAGGAAAGAATGTTTAAGACACACTTTAATACCTCTGATACTCAAGGTGATGCTGCAGAGAAGTCTGACGTTTCTTGCTCACGGCTGCTGTGATCCTTGTTTCCCTGAGATCTTGATTTTAGGTAGTCTGTGCAGCAAAGCAGGCCTTTTTGGACACAGCTGTACTGGTGCCAGGGGTCCCCAGAGAGTCCTCTTTCTCAGGCTACAGGCGAGAGTCTGTTTGCTTAGTTGGTCAGAATACACTGCAGAGGAGCCAGTGGCTGGGGATTCATGGCTGTGCTGGCCGTTTTTCTTTTTTGCTTTGTTCCTTCATCATCGATCTCACCCCTGAAAACATCCAGCTCTCTCACAAACACATGCCTTTGGTCACAAGGGGGACTGGGTGGGAGACTGTGGCTGGACCAGTTCAGATCCATCATACCCCCTGGGAAACGACTCAAGCCACATGGCTCAGTGGCCTTGAGCCACCCAAGTCATCCATGTGGACAAAGGCAGCAGGTCAAAATTACTAACACAGTGTGGCTGCCAGAATGTTTCATGTCTAAGTCTAACATGTTTATTCCTTTCCATTGCTCTTGCATTGTTTTCTGCATCATTTTAAGCATCATTAAGAAATGGGCAAAATCCATTTATTATTTTAAATTTCACAATACTGAAGCTATCAGTCAGCATTCTGGAGAAGTTAAAATACCATTATTCCAAAAAGGAATCATTCCAATCCATAATGTTTATACACATTTCTTCAACCCATATCCATGAGTGATCACTTGTAAATAGCTGTAGTTTATTATTTTCTAACCTCCCCTCTCCTAGCGAAGAGACTGCATCTTGGGAATGTATTATAACCGGATACAGTCCTGTGAATAGAGCAAGACCACGTGGTCTTTCCATGTATCTAAAGCACCAACCTCACGAGTCTTCCACAGTCTTCCTTCTATGGTTTACCTTCTCACTACTTAAAAATTGTGAAATTGGAGCGTATATCTTCCCATGCCAATAGGTCTAAATCCTCACTGGGATCAGGCTTGATTCTAGAACAATCCTCTTGCTCTGCACAGGCCCAGCTACTGTATCTTTCCATAAGAAATAGCAATTCCTAAATTCATGGAGGTTTGCTCTGATTTATGGAAGCACAAACCCCAGACACGAATTAGCAGTTGATGCGTGCAAATGCAAAAATGGTGACATATGTGTCATAATATAAGACAAGGGGGCTTCCAAGGTCTGGATGGAGGTTGACTTTATCATGCTGTTGTGAATTGGGACTCCCTGGAAGGGCAGAGTGTTTCTCCTTTGCTGTCTGGGTTTGGATTCTAGCTATGCCAGGTGGAATGATTTAGGCCTGTACTGTAGAATTACAAGGGACTACATTTACAGAGACAGGAACTTGAGGAGCCTGGAAGAGCAGATCCCATGTAGGGATCATGAATGGCCTGGAAGGAGATATAGGATTGGAGCAGAACTGAGCACAAGAAGAATAATAACTAAGGTTTGGGGGTATGATCCCAGAGGTACAGGCCAAGTTTGTGAAGCAGTGTGGAACACTAACCTACATGAATTCATCCTCTCAGCATTTGTCAGATTTTTGGATAAACATAGCCTCTAGCACTTAGAATTCAGTGAGGCAGTATGTCTCCACTCTCTGGCCTTGCCACTGGGTGAGGATACAAGAAAAGACAGTCTTAGTATCAGGTTTGCAAGTCATGCCCTCATTTTTTGTCATGCATGCACAAATCATCTGTTCTAATAGCTGAGTAAACATTCCAATCCCTATCTTCAGGAGCTCCGGCCAACACCTTGTGTGAAAACGTTGTTGGGAAGTGGCCCCAGGGGCTCCATGGAGGCAGGACTGGCCACGCTTGGAGTTGCAGGGGAGGGCAGAGTCCCAATGAGGTGGAGGGACGCGGGGCCAGCCTGGCTTCAGACAACGGCATGAAGTTATGAGCTTGCCAAACTTGCATATGAAAAACCTCATCAGGGTGCAGGGATTGAACAGGGATGAGGGCCTAAGTGAGTCCTGCCAGGTCCAGAAAGAGGCACTTAACAGAAACCCAACAGAAGTATGGGCTAATCATATAAGATGCTCAGAGACTCTGATAAAGGTGCCAGAGAAAAAGTTGGTACTTTTCTACTCCTGAGCAATGGGGTGGTGGCCTGAAACCAGATCAAAGAGTGGAGGCAACAAGAGCCAGAAGGTACAGACAGAGGGAAGGGTTGAGGACACTTTTTTTTAACCCCTGGCATCCAGGACTAAGGGCACATGAATTATGAGGCCAAGACAGAGCAGTGCACTCAAACTGGTACACAAGCAGGGAGCTTCAGGGATTCTATCTTTCTCACTCGACTTCTGTAAGATCTGAAGCTTGTTTTAAGATTACAACACATGGTACAAATAAGAATACTTGTTTCAAACGAAAAAGTAAATAACAACAAATTATTATTTAAACTGAAACACACTCACGAATGAATGAGTGAACTGTTACAAATCTACTATTTTATTTTCCTGTAATTTGGGGATGTATATACTTTTGATCATCTTTTTAAATAATTGTGATTTTCCATAGAAAAACTAGAAAGGTAATTGAGACTTTGCCTCACGTTACTTGCTTAAAATTTATTTTTATGGCTGAACATAAAACATGCAGCTTCACGTGGGGTAGGTCCTGCCATTTGTAGAACTGAAGTGGGCGTGTGCTCTACGAACACAAGGATACTGATAAATTCTGTTTCAGGAGATTTCCATCAAAAAGGAAAAAAATTATGAATGTATTTCTAAATATCATTGCTGTTTTGCTGAGGATGTGTCTGATGGGGGAACATCCATTGCGATGAAGAAATCTGCTTACAGTTTTACACATCTGGGGACTGGAAGACGTTCCCATGAACAACCTTCTAAGGCTGTCCGTTTGAAACTCCATTACCACAGGCTCTGGTGCCAACACCTGTGGGAGATTTTCCTGTCACAGGACCTCTGGCCTGGCTCTTTGCACATGTCTCATGAGCTGATGGTAGGAGCAGCTAACAGTAACTTAATTACACAGGGAAGTGACTATGAAGCCATTAAATAGATCAGGTTAAGTTACAGGATAAATGTATCTTTAAAGCAACTCCATAGACTAGATCCCTAAATTGTCCATGGTCAATCAATGTCCCCAGCCACTACGGGAATGTGGAAAGGGGTAATTGGGGTGGAATTGACCCCAATTTCAGTTAATTCTTACCTTGGCAAATTTCATTAAACCATGATTACACCAACGCATTTCTGGAGCCCATCCTCGAGTCCACGGGCGAGATGGGCTAGGCGCTGACGCTGAAGCTTCATTAACTTCATCCGTAACTGTCAAGGTGCCTTGCAAATAGTCTCAATAAGGATTTATTGGACAAATTAACATGCATAAAATAACTCAGATAGCAGGGACTTTAAAGGGAGACAATACCGCTTCAGGGAAAATATTTCCCAAAGTCCACCCTTTGATCTGTTCCCACCTAGAACAGCTGGGTGATAGGTCAGGGAGGCTGCTGTCCCAAGCTCTTCCTTCTGGGGAAATGCAGTGGGGTTGGGGGCTTGTTGCTGGAGAGGATGACACCTCAGGAGAGAGCAGGCCCGGGTGTCGACTCTGAGAGGGCAGACCCCCCCCATCCCCCGCATTGTACCTGCAGGTGAGGGAGTGAGAAGTGTCAGAAGGGGGAGGTAGACAGCTCCTTCTAGACCAGCTGTTGTCCTGAAGAGTGGGGCACCTGGGTGTTGATTTATAATAATAAAAAGTTATGTGGAGAAATACGGATATGATTACGCTATATCACTCAAAGTAGAGACACGGAAAGAATCTTCAGTCAAGAAGAACATGATTTTGACCAACAGTGAGACCACAATAAGCAGCCACACTTATGCATCATGGAGACAGAGCCAAGGGGCAGTGGCCAGAATGAGCTGAATGGCTTAAATGTAGATTAAAATGCATGCACACCCAGTACCACGTACTTTGTCAACTTTGATTTCTATTTACGTTTTGCAGAAGTGGGCAACCTCCTGGCTGGCCACACAGGTCCAGGTGTGTGACAGGAGGTCGCTCCATGAGTGGGAACTGAGCCACTTTCTGATTCTGTTCAGATCATAGACCCTCTCCAATTCTACTTTGTTAATGCCTAGAGACAAAATTTCATATACTTCACCTTTTGTGTTGTGGTGGCTGAAAAATTCCAGCCACGAAGCTGCAGTTAGAAGATGAAATTTCTCCCAGCTGACACCAGGTGCAAACACACGATCTGCACTAGTTCCTCAGAGACTAACTGTGTAAGCTCCCACCACCAGCAGACAATAAACTTAGCACCAGGAGGCACCGACATGAGACCCAGTTCACTAACCAAACAGCACTCAGCATGTGCAGTAGGCCTGACACAAGTGAATTAATCTGCAGTCAGCAGTTGCATTTCCCAAATAAACTAATAAACACCTTCACCAGCTCGATACTGCATCTCCAGCTCTACAGCAATAGACCTAGGAGAGCCATACTCATTTGGGATGAACTAATCATTTTCTGACAAGGAAACTAAGAGGAATTATTTATAACAGATCTATTAGTCTGATGGGGATGCACAGTATACTTCCAAATGCACTAAATCACATTTCTTCCAACCTACAAACCACACCCCCCCAGACAGTGCAATATTCTAGTGAAACTCTTCTTCACAGGGAAACTGGGGATGAAGAGACAACTTCTGGAAAGATGATAGTAGCAATAAACCTACTATAGAGTAGACAATGTTGAGTCAGTGGAAAAATAACTGGTTGTTATTTCCCCAGAGTAACTTAACAGAGATAATTATATATATATATATATATATAAACACATACATATGTGTGTGTGTATACATATACATATATATATATATATATATATATGAGCTATCAGTCTGACAATGCTAAATATCACCTCTGGAAATATTATCATAATCATAATATGATTAATGTAATAATCGTTTTAAAGGGGTTGGAATTTTAGAAAATTCACATGAGAGCAGTGAAAACAATCAAATGGTTAGAAAATAGGTCTAATGAGCAAACGTCAACTGAATTATGATGGCTGAGCTAACAGGGAATATATCAAACTGAGTGGGCCTAGTGAATAAACATTGACTAGCAAGGAAAAAATGAATGAAATATTATAATAAAAATGAAGCAATGCATATTAAAACTAGAAAACACTTCAGAAACCACATTTGGAGGCCCACCTGATCTGCCAATGAGAATCCATGAGGCTAAGGCCCAGAAATCTTTTTTTTAAATCTCCAATTTTTAAAATTTATTGATCACCAAAGTGGAAGCCCATGAATCACTCCATCTCCTTCTATTATAAACAGAACAGGAGGTAGTTAGAAGGAGAAAAAAGGCATTTTAATTTCATGCTTGATTAGAATTAGGGAGCTCTACTATATAGATTCTGTAAACGAGTTTCCAAACATCTCGAAGACTCCCTTTCCTGTCTGTTGCGTGATGAGGACCAAGGCGCCATTTTCGGTCTTTGGGATGGACACAAATCAGAGAAGCTGTGCAATCCCATCTAGTCCTGGTCACGGAAGGTTAGCCAGGCCTAAATGTTTTATTGCAATCAGGAAAACTCTGTACTTTTATTTCCCTCTGGACTTGGATATGTGCTTTTATATTCTCTTTAGATAGTTCTCAACTCAGCAAGAAGAGCCTCCCTTACACAGGACAGATTTAATTTGGCAAAATCTGTACTGTTTTCCTTATCAAAAAGAGCACTTGGGAAGAACCTACTCTTGCATAATGGAGTGCTTGGCACTGAGATCCCCCATACAATCGCCGGACTGGTCAGCATTTTTGTTGTTCTTCAAGGGACGCGTGCTGAATTTTGAAATTTCATTCCGAACAGTTTATGCACTCATCATTCTTGTCTTAATACACATCGGTTTCAAATGCTAACATTTTTAAGTTGCCCCAAGCTCGGCTCTGCGGGTTTAAAATGTGGAAAGCTATGGGAAACACTTGGAAGCCATCCTGCTCACTCAAGTTAATAATAATGGGATGATAAACATGTACAGATTACTCTGTACTCCCAGGGAAGTAAGACAACACAAGAGAAGCAGAGTAAATTGGCTCCACTTTGTGGTTTGATGGCTCTATTAAAGAGAACATGATTATGTCCTCATATTTGTTAGCAAATCACTTTTTTTCTAACATCTTTATTGGAGTGTAATTGCTTTACAAAGGTGTGTTAATTTCTGCTGTATAACAAAGTGAATCAGCTATACATATACATATATCCCCATAGCTCCTCCCTCTTGCATCTCCCTCCCACCCTCCCTATCTCACCCCTCTAGGTGGACAGAAAGCACCGAGCTGGTCTCCCTGTGCTATGAGGCTGCTTCCCACTAGCCATCTATTTTACATTTGGTAGTGTATATATGTCCATGCCACTCTCTCACTTTGTCCCAGCTTACCCTTCCCCCTCACTTTTTACCTACTGACTGTTCTTGCTTTTTGGCCTGTCTAGCTGTTAGTCCCAAATCTGCTTCAGACCTATCTCTGCCACTTGATGCTAAGAAGTCACTCACCTTGCTGGTTCTTGGTTTTCTCACCTTAAAACGAGAATAGGAATACCTACCGCATAGGGTGGATGTAGGAATGAAATAACTCACATGTGAAAGTCAACATATGTTAATGTCATAGTTTTTCAAAGCACGAGGTATTTGAATTCATTAGAGGACTGCACATATAAGGCAGTGATAGGGCCAGCCTTCCTTCATGTGGTGTGGAAATAAATGCACCGCTTCATATTAGTGCTCCGGGCATGCTCTTGGTATCTCCATCACCCCTTTTTCTTTGTCTGATATTTAAATTCTGGAAAAGAATCAACATGTGATGGCAAATGCAGTGGGAAAAGATTGAAACTGTTAGAGAGCAAATTCTCTTGCTATAATGACCAAATCTTCTTTTCTTTCTTTCTTTTTTTAACATCTTTATTGGATAATAATTGCTTTACAATGGTGTGTTAGCTACTGATATACAACAAAGGGAAACAGCTATATATATGCATATATCCCCATATCTCCTCCCTCTTGCATCTTCCTCCCACCCTCTCTATCTCACCCCTCTAGGTGGAATGACCAAATCTTCTAAGAGTCACCAGGAAGCAATGGGAGACACAACATACCTTGAATTCCATAGCTCTTTCATTGCTGCTTGAACCATTTAGACAGGAAGACTTGAGAGAACCCAGAAGAAATAGAGATCATCCGAGGTTCACCTGCCAGGAGCAGAGCCTATGGGGCTTGGTGTTTTGGGGTGGATCCCATCCCACTAAGCTCCTTCTTCTTTAGAATCTTCTGGCTGGTTCTTCTATGACCCACCTGCCAACTGTTCTTCTTCCATTGGATTATTCTCCAGTGAAGGAAATGCCAGTTTACCAGTTTTCTAAATTATCCTTTCAGGTCCCTGGATAAGCAGCCTGCTTGGGCTTCTTAAGCATTTGATTCCAGTAAGTATTAGAGAAAGAGACAGGGTCAAAAATGAAACAAAACAAAACCGTCTAGAATAGATAGGAGACCTCTCCTAAGCTTCAGAAACTAGGTTGTCGATCAAGGTGGTTTTTTTTTGGAATATAAGGAGGGCCAGGACTCAACTGCCTGCCTCTTCCATAAATACAGTTGAAAAAAGGAAATTCTTTGTATTGAAGAATCAAACTGTAACCTTCACCCTCTGCATTGTTTAATTCCTTTAGCTGAATCCAAGCTCCTCCCAGCCCCCTCCTCAGGACTCCTGCCTTTATCCTGTGGTCCCTTGTCTTCCTTTTGGTCACAGGCAGCCTGATGAGACCAAGGTGAAGAGCAGCTTATTTATATTTCAAGTAAAATTCTAAAGAAGTATCTCTGTCACAACCTCATATTTCATATAACAAAATACCTTTGTAATATCCAGAAAACATCTTACAGATCAAATAATTAAATGCACTATGAAATGTAAAAATATGCAGGAAAATATACATTTTAGTCGATAAAAAATATCCTTAGCAGGTAATTTGAGTAATATTTAGATGATGTCAGCTTATGCTTAACAGTAAAGATACGGGTCCTTTGTGTGGACTTTTTTAACTTGCAGCCATAACCCAATATTTTCTACAAATGCATATACCCTCCCAACTCAATGCCAAACCATAACTTCATGAGTTTTTTGACCCTTGTTTTTTCAACATTGATCTTTCAAGTGTGTATTTTAATTTAGTGTATTTACAAAGAATAAAAAACAAGATGAAACACAAATTGTAGCATAAATTTAGATAGCATTTTATTAGTCTTTAACAGAATTTTTCAAACTTTAAGGAAAATTGGGACCCTGCCGTTCAAGTGGAGTATCAGGTATGTGATGAAAAGGTAGAGCTGTAATGTTCCGAGACACTTGCATTGGAATGGGGGTAAGCAGACTGTTTGCTGGCTCTAAGGGATCCCTGAAACCTCAAGGTTCCCAGGAGCACAGATTGAAAACCTCTGGCTGAAAACATAGGGGCTGTAAGGTGGTGACACTCAGACTCCCCTCTGAGCTACACTAGTGAGAATTCAGTAGGCAACACCCAGAGTCATGCCTCTTCATTTTCACTTGGGATCCCAACAGGAAATGGTCCTGCTCAACTTAGTGATCAGGAGGTAGACCCCCTCGATACTACAGCGTGACCAACATGGGAATCCTGCCCTGGCTATTTCTCTGAAGTTCATGTGTGATGCCCATATTGCTGAAACCTAAGGACAGTTTTCATTGCATAGCCTAATGGACTTCTTTACAGAGTATAACATTTAGCTTTTGGAACACTCCTCTTTGCTAGCTCCCCTTAGAAGTTACTGTTTTGTCTCATTAAAGAGTTGCTCCTCTTCTGATCCCTCTCTTTAGACAGTGGTAATACTGAGGGATCCATCCTCGGGCCACTGCAGGACACTGCTGTCTCCTAAGTAAAGTCTCTCCCTGGGGCAGCCCATGATTCTTGAGATTTTATTTCATGTGTATCCAGCACACACATGTGCATCTTTCATGCCCTGGGATCTCCCCTGTGAACATTGGACACAGGCTTGGAAGGGCCTGCTGGCTGCTTCACTTATAGGTTGTAAGAGGTCTGCTGTGGCAGAACTGCCTTTATAACATCACTCCTCACCTCTATTGCCCTCTTCTCTCACTCCTGATGGGTGAGTTTGGGCAGAAATAATAGACAATGTGGGGCTTCAGCTCTTCTGGGTCTTCCCTCGGGGCTGATGTGTCTGCACAGTTTCTGAGTTCTCACCTTTTCTAGGCCATGCAGAGCAGAGGGATATACTGATAGGCCCAATGAACCATCCTCCTAAGCTCCATCTTCCTGTAAATTGCTTTTCAATAATAAATCTCACACTTGCCTCTCCAATTAACTGACCCTCTGTTTATCTCTGAATTGAGCCCTCAAGCAGAGGTATATTATTTATTGGGACCCTAAATCTCCAACAATAACTCAGACTCCAAATAATAAAGACCAAACAGGTCCACCTTCTCCCAGAGCTGATCCTTCTCTCTGCTACTCACTTACATCAGAAACCCGGGGTCTTTCTCAACAATCTTCCTCCACGTTTAATTGGGCTCGAACTTTGGCTGTTCTTTTTCTAAACTTTCTCTCTTCCTGTCCTACGTTAGAGCCTACTCTACTGGGCACATTGCAGTCATCTCCACTCCATGTCCTGAATCCCCCCTCCCCTCCCCTCCCTCATCCTCCAACGGCAGCTAAAGACAGCTCTAAGATGCAGGGGGACCACATCCCTACCCGCATCAAATGCTTCTGTGGCTTCCCATTGTGTTAGTTGCAGATCACAGAAGACAACTCAGAATAGCTCACGCCAACCCAGGACACTACTATCTCATTAGACTGGAAGGTCCAGGGGTCTCTCACTCGACTGGATGTGCATATACTGTAATCCCACTTTGACCTCTCTCTCCTGCTACAGACAGAAGCTCAAAGCCCCAGAGGCTGAAGATGGCCTTCTCACAAGCCCCATCTGACTCTCTGCCTTCCACCTCACCAACCCTCCCCTCCCGTCTTTTCATGGTAGTGAATATTTACTAAGCATAAGTGTGCTCTTGTGTTTGTCCATACACAGCTACCCCTTCTGTCTAAAATATGACTTTTATTTTCTTCCTCTGGCCAAGATTACTTATCCCCCAAAACTCAATTCCTTTTATCCAGTTACCCCTCCTTTGTGGGAAACTGCACACACTACTCTCTCAACTTCTTACACCCAGCTCTTGGCATATCAGACACCGTCTGCTGAAACTCCCCATATAGGAAAGTCAGCCTCCAAGAGGAAGTCCCTAAGCCATCAGATCATAGGCTCTGTCTTCTTGGTGTCTGGGAAATGGTACGTGCATCTTCAGTGAGAGTTCAGTGAACGGATGGTGGACAGGCTGTTCGGGTTAAAGAGAGAGAAAGACAAGGTCAAGGCATCACAAAATAGCCATTCCTAGTTAAATGAGAACAGCATTTTTAAAAGTCTGTTAACTGAAAGGGGGAAATCAATGAATACTTATGGGTTGTACTGAGAATGTCTTGAGAAATGGAAAATGCATACATGGAAAACTCTCATAGGACAATAAAAAAAACTATAACTCAAATAAACAAAGCAGTGTTTCCCAGATAACATGGAGAAACACACTGTGGGTCCTGAGAGGATTTGGATCTGGAAGACTGGACCTCTAGAGAGCTCTGAGAGTCCACACTGGTCTACGGAACTGCACGCATCAGAGCTCAATGTCCAGGTCCGTGTTGACGCTAACAAGGGCAGCACCATCTTGGCTGAGGGTGCCTGTGATAAAGGACATTTAGTTCTCACTGTATGTTGGGCTTGGTTATTGTCAAGAACGTCAGTCTTTTCATACATTACTGAGTTAAAAAACAAAACAAACCCTGCTCAGAAATTGATATCTAGGGACAGTTGAATGGGTCCTGCCAAATGTCAGTGGTCTGGTGTTCAGAAAGTTGGCACAGTTTCAACAAATGACCAGTTCTACCAGTGTCTTTCTTTTAGATGTTCCAGACCTTATAGTGCCATCTCATTCTTTCTTCTCCTTTGACTTTTTCATACCCATTTACTTAAGGATACAAATCTTGGATGGTATTTTGGAACATATTTTTCCTAATCCTAGCCAAGTGTTTTTCTTTGTTTGACTAGGGAGAAAAAAGAATTTATGTTAAAGTCACTACCTCTTTGTTGTGTGTAAGTCCCCATTGATATTAATTAATTGGGAGACCTAATATTAATTCCTCTTCAATACTCATCCTTATCTGGGATTAAAAATGACCTATTATTTCCCTTTTACTGTATACTCTTTTGTGAAAGGATTCATAATCAGAAAATTGTCCTTGACATGCCTAAGTTCATTGTTGTATTTGAGTAATTTTTATTTTTAGCCTCAAATTCAGGTAACCTATATATTTGCTTCCTGTATTATTCCTGTTCTCAGCATTTTTCTTCACTGCATGGGAATGTCCTCAAGGTCACTGAAGGCCATGCTCATAGAGTCTTGAGGGCTACATTTGGGCTATTACAGCTGGCGTGACCTGAGGAGATATCCCTATGCCCCAAAAGAAAGGCACATACACACAGCAAATTCAAGCCCCCAATGTCCCTGTAGATGCTGGAGGGAGGAACCAGCCAGGGAGCTGGACTTTCCAAATCATGAGGGAGGGGGAGGTTGCAGCTGTAACATATCTGAGTGGCCCCTGACACATGGGCTTATTAAATTAAAATTATTGGCACAGAAACATGGACAAATGTCATGAATTGAATATGAATCAAGGATTCATATCCTGACTCATTCATGAATCAAGTCTTGCCTTTTTTGAGGTGACAGTTATATGATCCCCTTGAACTCTGGCTCTTTTGTTGTATTAACAGGATGCCCTTTAGCTTGTACACTTGAGATTCATCCAGCTCGCTGGTCTCTGTGCCTCCTGACAGCGTGCTCCTTGGCTTGCATTTCCATTTGTTTAAAAAATCTGTGCCAGATTGCAATCACCTCCCCCTCATCACGGTAGTGTATATTTCACATGGGTTTTTAAAAGTTACCTCTAAAGCTCTGTCAAAAATATGTCCATGCAACCAAAGCCCCCAAGAAGCTACTGCAAATCCAGTGAGTAATACCATCCATTAAAGTACCTGGAGGCAGTACTTCAGGTAAGTCCTTACTCTGTACCATTTCTTGATTACAGGTAAGGCCAGGGCACCCTATAGCTGGCAATAGGCAGACAGTTCTCCTCCATCAGACTCGGAGCCTCTTTCAACACCTCCCTTCCACCTACAGTGACCTCTGCAGCTCCTGTTCAGAAGGTATCCACACCGTGTCCACTGAACAGTCATGCTGGAGTCTGGATTCAAGAGCTGAGGAGTGAGATGGGGTGTCCCGAGCTCCCTCCTGGTTGTCACAGCCATGCCTATGTTGTCCCGTGACCCAGATGAGCCTCCAGCACCACATCTGCCCAGGGTCCACTTCTTGGTATCTTCTCTAAGTTCTGCTCCAGGGAACACTCTTTGTTTCTCTGCTTTCCTTCAGCTTTGCACACTTGTCTCTTGTCTCATGTTTTTCACATCGTGTTGTAGATGTTTCTCCCTGTGGCTATCTCTCTTCACCACCCCCCACCGCCCAGTGAGGGAAGGATTCCTGCCCTAGGGTTAGGGGGATGGCCAAACACTCTACCCACAACACTGGACAGACGAGATTAGTGTCAGCTTATTAGCCACTTATATTCACAACCCCCAGGGTGGAAGATATTGCATGTCACAGGCCACCCAGGACCTCACGGATGTTGTACTCAGAACAGAGGAAATCGTCAGGGTTGGTGGGGACGCTGGCTTTGTAGTAACAAGAGGGTGAGGTGACCTCTGGTTCCTGAGGGAAGATGTGATTGACTTGTTAGATAATTTCACAGGCTGGCAGGGCATGACACCCACCCTGAAGGGAGATGCAGGCACATTGTCTGCTCCCTTGGTCGGGGGAATGGGGAGGTGCTGGCTAAGGCACTTTGTCCAGGGAGCAGAGTGGGGAGGGGGCTTGTGGTGAGGACATACAAGGCCCTCCCAGTTTCATCAGATGTCAAGGCAGTCCCTAATAATAAGACTTAGTTTTAGGTCTGACACCACAGTGCCTGTGAACTAAGGGTGCTCTCTGGGGCCACATGTGTCACCTAAGTGTGCTGTGAACACCCCGGCTAGGAGATTGGTGGGGACCTAAATTTCTGCATCATGTGCTTTGTCCTCCCTTGTGCCCCTCAAAATTATAGCCTGGAAGGTTATGAAGATCTCATTTTTGGCACGTTGAGGAATCTAAGATTAATGAGAACTCCCTCTGGTGTGTGGTAGGCCAAGAATTTTACAGAGGGGGATGGACATCTGGATGTCAACAGCTGGCTTTGTTCTTTTCCCATATTCATTTTCTGGACATTCCAGAATTTTTAAAGTAGTCATAAAAAATAAAATTTCAGTTAGTTCTAATTATTCATTAAAGGTGTCTTAGAGTATTTCCCAGCAGAGCTGAGTGTTGGAGAATCATCCCAGACAGGGCATCACCTGGGCAGCTTCACCAGGTGCTCCCAAGTGTCAAATGTCTCATGTCTACTTGGATTCTAGCTCTGGGTTTACAACCTTTATCTTTGAGACCTCAGATAAATTACATAACTTGCCTCAGTTTTTCTACATGTAAAATGGGAATGATAATAATAGTACCTGCCTCATTGGGTGGTACTGAGAATAAAATATGAAAACAAACAAAGCACGTAACATAGGGACTGCCAAGTCAGCACCCACAGATGCTGTTGTTCTGATGTATGCAGTGCAGTGAACAGCGAGCTCCCAAAATTCACACTCCCTGGAACCTCAGAACATGACAGTATTTGGAAATAGGGTCTTTGCAGATGTAACTAGGGTAAGGATTGAGGTGAGGTCATACTGGTTCAAAGTGGGATTAATCCAATGACAGTGGCCTTATGAGAGACAGATTTGGACACAGGGAGATATGGGAAGGAAGAGAGTGACCTGTGAAAATGGAAGTAGAGATTGGAGTGATGTGGCCATAAGCCAAGGAGTGCTGAGGATTGCCAGCAACACCAGCAGCTGGAAGAGGCAAGGAGGGACCCTCCCCTAAAGCATTTAGGGAGAGTGTGACCCTGCCCACACCTTGATTTTGGACTTCTGGCCTCCAAAACTGTGAAGGAATACAGTTCTGTTGGTTAAGCCATGCAGATTATGGCAAATTGTTACAACAGCCCTAGGAAACTAAGAACAGTGTTATATCATTTAAAGTGCTTAGGGAATAAAACAAAGACTAAACACTTCTTGGGACCCTATTCTTGAGAACCAGTCCGTTGGGATAATTATTCACCCTACAGAGGTTCTTAAGTGCCTACTACATGGCAGGCACTACTGGGGAAACAGTGAGTGAAATTATAGGAACCCCCAGCCTCTAGAACTTGTGGGATTGATTCCCACTTTTTAGCTAGTTTGCACTGCTTTCTGCAAGCTCACCTGGAGTAGCTTCCCTGGACCCAAGGGCTGGCCCTGCAATTGTGTACTGTAGAAGGGGTGTCCTCAGAGAGCTGTGTGGGCCCAGAAGGACAGAGAAGAAGCCCAGGTCAGATGCCCATTCCTGGTGCTGCCCTGACCTCAGCTTCTCCCCTGTGATGTGGAGCTATTGGCACTTGCCTCCCTGCAGGTCTCAGGACAGGAGAAGGGATCTGTGTAAGTGCACAGGATGGTACCAATGTTGCTGTGGCCCCAGCTGAAGGCTGGCATCCCGCCCTGGTGGTCACCTCCTGCTTGACAAGACGTTTCCACCCCAGAGAGTGGAGCAGCCTAATCAAATAACCTCAGGACTCTCCCAACTGTAAACCATCTGGAGATTCTAAGGCCCTGACTTATTCTCCACATTCCAGATGAAAATATGTCATGCACTTTTATCTCTTCCAAAATCACAGGATATCTTTTCTGCTAAACTACCAGAAGTCTTCAACCTTCAAATATAATAAAAACAATTTCAGTGAAGACTTTATTCTGAAAAATACCAGATTTGACTTTGTGGACATCTCATAGACACGGACGTGGCATCTTCCTTTTTTTTTTCTTGAGTATCACAATGTTTATTGATAGATACAAGTACATAAAATCAGGGCATGAACATGACTTGATAAAGTAAGTAGAAAATTTCATTGCTAGAATGAGAGGGACTAATTCAGATTGTCATCATCTGTTTATACCCACAAAACTACCTCAAGGATATTAATGATCTCTCAAAATTGATCAGTTTTGTGCAGGTAAACCATGTTTATTTTTTTTTAGAGAAAAATTATTTTAAGTTTTTTAGTTTTCTTATTGATTTATAGTTGGTATGCAATATTATATAAGTTACAGGTGTACAATATAGTTATTCACAATTTTAAAAGTTATATTCCATTTATAGTTACTGTAAAATATTGGCTATATTTCCCATGCTGTGCAATATATCCTGTTAGCTTAATTTATACATAATAGCTTGTACCCCTTAATCCCCTACCCCTATCATTTTTTTTAACATCTTTATTGGAGTATAATTGCTTTACATTGCTGTGTTAGTTTCTGCTGTATTACAAAGTGAATCAGCTATATGTACACATATATACCCATATCCCATCCTTCTTGCATCTCCCTCCCACCCTCCCTATCCCACCCCTCTGGGTGGTCACAAAGCACAGAGCTGATCTCCCTGTGCTATGGGGCTGCTTCCCACTAGCTATCTATTTTACATTTGGTAGTGGACATATGTCCATGTCACTCTCTCGTTTCGTCCCATCTTACCCTTCCCCCTCCTGTGTCCTCAAGTTCATTCTCTATATCTGAGTCTTTATTCCTGTCCTACCCCTAGGTTCTTCAGACCATTTATTTTTTTTTAGTTTCCATATATATATGTTAGCATACGGTATTTCTTTTTCTTTTTCTGACTTACTTCACTCTGTACGACAGACTCTAAGTCCATCCACCTCACTACAACTAACTCAATTTTGTTTCATTTTATGGCTGAGTAATATTCCATTGTATATATGTGCCACATCTTTTTTATCCATTCATCTGTTGATGGACACTTAGGTTGCTTCCATGTTCTGGCTATTGTAAATACAGTTGCAATGAACATTGTGGTACATGACTCTTTCTGAATTATAGTTTTCTCTGGGTATATGCCCCATAGTGGGATCGCTGGGTCATATGGTAGCTCTCTGTTTAGTATTTTAAGGAACCTCCATACTGTTCTCCATAGTGGGTGTATCAATTTATATTCCCACCAACAGTGTATGAGGGTTCCCTTTTCTCCACACCCTCCAGCATTTATTGTTTGTAGATTTTTTGATGATGCCCATCCTGACTGGTGTGAGGTGATATGTCATTGACTTACTTCTATCTTGCCCCTTCCCCTTTCCCTCTCTCCACTGGTAAACCACTAGTTTGTTCTCTATATCTGTGAGTCAGTTTCTTTTTTGTCATAGTCACTAGTTTGTTTTATTTTTTTAGGTTCCACATATAAATGATATCATACAGTATTTTTCTTTCACTGTCTGACTTATTTCACTTAACATAATATGCTCCAAGTCCATCCATGTTGCTTCAAGTGACAAATTTTATTCTTTTTTATGGCTGAGTGGTATCCATGGCAGAGAGATACCATATCTTCTTTACCCATTTATCTGTTGATGGACACTAAGGTTGCTTCCATATCTTGGTAATTGTAAATAATGTTACTATGAACATTGGGGTGCATGTGTCATTTTGAATTAGTGTTTTCAGTTTTTTTTTAAGATATATACCCAGAAGTGGAATTGTTGAGTCATATGGTAGTTTTATTTATAGTTTTTTGAGATTCTTCATACTGTTTTTCATAGTGGTTGCACAAATTTACATTTACATATGAGGGTTCCCTTTTCTCCACATCCTGGTCAACATCTGTTATATGTGTTCTTTTTTTTTTTTTTTTTTTTTTTTTTTTTTTGCGGTATGCGGGCCTCTCACTGTTGTGGCCTCCCCCGTTGCGGAGCACAGGCTCCGGACGCGCAGGCTCAGCGGCCACGGCCCACGGGCCCAGCCGCTCCGCAGCACATGGGATCCTCCCAGACCGGGGCACGAACCCGCATCCCCTGCATCGGCAGGCGGACTCTCAACCACCTGCGCCACCAGGGAGGCCCGTATGTGTTCTTTTTGATGAGGCCATTTTAACAGGTGAGAAGTGATATCTCATGATATCTCATTGTGGTTTTGATTTACATCTCCCTGATGATTTGTGATACCGAGCTTCTTACATGCCTGTTGGCCATCTGGCCTCTTTGAAAAAATGTCTATTTAGTTATTTTGGCCATTTTTAAATCAGGTTGTTTGTTTTTTGATGTTGAGTTGTGTGAGTTGTTGATATATTTTTGGATATTAACCCTTAATTGGTCATATCATTTAAAAATATTTTCTCCCATTCTGTAAGTTGTCTTTTCATTTTGTTGTTGCTTTCCTTTGCTGTGCAAAAGCTTTTAAGTTTAATTGGATCTCATTTGTTTGTTTTTTGTTTTTGCTTCCCATGTCTTATGAGACAGATCCAAAAAAATATTACTAAGATTTATGTCAAACAGTGTATTGCCTATATTTTATGGTTTTTGGTCTTACATTTAAGCTTTTAATCTATTTTGAGTTTATTTTTGTATATGGTGTAAGAAAATGTTCTAATTTCATTCTTTTACATGTAACTGTCCAGTTTTCCCAGCACCACTTATTGAAGAGACTGTCTTTTCTCCATTGTATATTCTTGCTTCCTCTGTTGTTGATTAATTGACTATGGGTGCATGGGTTTATTTATGTGCTCTCTATTCTGTTCCATTGATCTATGTGTGTGTTTTTGTGCCCGTACCATACTAGTTTGATTACTGTAGCTTTGTAGTATAGTCTGAAGTCAGGCAGTATGATTCATCCATCTCTGTTCTTCTTTCTCAAGATTGTTTTGGTTATTTGGGGTCTTTTGTGTTTCCATACAGATTTTAAAATTATTTATTCCAGTTCAGTGAAAAATATCATTGGTATTTTGTTAGGGACTGCATTAAATCTGTAGATTGCCTTGGGTAATATGGTCATTTTAATAATATTGATTCTTCCACTCCAAGAACATGATATATCTTTCCATCTGTTCGTGTCATCTTCAATTTCTTTCATCAGTGTCTTACAGTTTTCCAAGTACAGGTCTTTCATCTCCTTATGTAGGTTTATTCCTAGGTACTTTATTCTTTTTGATGCAATGGTAAATGGGATTGTTTCCTTAACTTCTCTTTCTGATAGTTTGTTGTTAGTGTATAGAAATGCAACAGATTTCTGTGCATTAATTTTGTATCCTGCTACTTTACCAAATTCGGTGATTAGCTCTAGTAGTTTTCTGGTAGCATCTTTAGGATTTTCTATGTATAGTATCATGTCATCTGCAAACAGTGACATTTTTACTTCTTCCTTTCCAATTTGGATTCCTTTTCTTTCTTTTTCTTGTCTGATTGCTATGCCTAGGATTCCCAATACTATGTTGAATAAAAGTGACAAGAGTCAGCATCCTTGTCTTGTTCCTGATCTTAGAGAAAATGCTTTCAGCTTTTCACCATTGAGTGTGAGGTTAGCTGTGGGTTTGTCTTATATTGTCTTTACTAGGTTTAGGTAGGTTCCCTCTATACCCACCCTGTGAACAATTTTTATAATAAATGGATGCTGAATTTTGTCAAAAAACCTTTTCTGCATCTATTAAGATGATCATATGGTTTTTACCCTTCAATTTGTTAATGTGGTGTATCACGTCGATTGATTTGCCTATACTGAAGAATCCTTGCATCTCTGGGATAAACCCCACTTGATCATGGTGTCTGATCCTTGTAAGCCGTGTTTCTTTTACAGGTACCCATAGGTTTAAGGCTATTAAGGTTTAGCACATAAAGCCCATCACTAGAGGTAGAAACACAGGTAATATACAGGAACAACCACTACTTAACAGTTAAGAGTTTTTCTGTAATAACCAAATGGACAGTCAAATATTGCAACAACTGGACTATTCCTGAGCAAAGTACATTTCCCCAGTGTTCACTGTTGCTATTCAGTTTTCTATCTTAAAACAGCCCATAATAACTGCAGCCAAGAATGTCCTTGAAGTGGACCACCTCTGTTTGAGAAATTGGGATGTAAGTATTGCATGGTGTTAACATACTTCTAAACATTAAACATAGCCCTAAAATATCTGATGATAGACTATGACTAAGACATTACATTACAAAAAAAAAAAAAGTATATAGAAATCCATGATGCCACCCAGAAAATAGGCCTGGACCTGAGAGGTGGGATTTAATCTTGGCACCCCCAGTCCAGGTTACAGCGATGATCCTCCGCTGCCCTCTGGTGGCCGTGTCTGGAACATCAGGATGAGGCTCCTTTATTTGATCCCAAGGGCTTCTGTGGGGTTGGCTTTGACATACTCTGCATCCAGTGTGGGTGGATCTTAACGTTTCCAAGTTAGGGCGACCAACTGATCTAGCTTGGTGGGGACTGGATGGGAGATTTCCAGGAACACAGGACTTTCTGTTTTTAAAATTCTGCAAGTCCTAGAGCAGTGGGAACCTGTCATTGCCAGGACCACGTGGGGCTGAAGCTGAGGAGTAGGGTTCCTTCTACATGGTGACCACTCACCAGTTTGGTTCCATCTGCAATTTAATGACTTGCTTGGCTTACCAGTGAGGTTATGACTAACTGGCAAACGGGAGCCTAATAAGACAGAGAAGCACGTGGAAATGAGCATCGGTGGGTGCACTGTGGAGTCACTGCTGCGCATGGGCCTGTTGAGTGGGCTCAGTCTCTGCAGAGTCTGTCGGCATCGAAGGCATCCACTGGGGCAATGCCAACACTGGGGAGTCACCCACGGCTTGGACCCAGATCCTCGGCATGATGCAGCCCCTGACAGTGTGTGTCTGCTTTGTGTCTGGAACACCCCACGGGCCCCGTCTGCAGGCAAAGTCCAGCCCACCCTCCCTCCGAGCCTGGTCATCTCTCCCTCCAGAGGGCTTGCTTCCTCAGCCAGAGCTCTCCCTCCATTTGAATTTCTTCTTGCTGTCAGGCTGGGATGATGACTTGCTGATGAACACAGTTCCATCCCAGTTACACATCTCATGAGGGCAAGACCTGTCATGCCATGTCACCTAAGAGTGACCACCTCCCAGCCCCGTAATCCTCCAGAGCAGAGAGGAGGCCTCTTGTGGTCACTTCAAGGGCACTGACCCACCCCTGGTGTTGCAGCAGCACCCACCACCCCTTCTTGGATCAGAGAGGAGGGCCAGCTGGTCACGGCAGGGACCAGCCTCCAGGTCAGGGACTCCATCTGGGAGAATTCGAGAGCCAGAGCTTTACCTGAAACGTGAGGAAGCTCTGCAAAGAATTCCTCTGTCGTTTTCCTCAGCTCCTGCAGAATGGCTA
The DNA here is from genome assembly GCF_025265405.1 of Mesoplodon densirostris. Classification (NCBI taxonomy): domain Eukaryota; kingdom Metazoa; phylum Chordata; class Mammalia; order Artiodactyla; family Ziphiidae; genus Mesoplodon; species Mesoplodon densirostris. The sequence continues at coordinate 3,922,879 of NC_082663.1, read as the reverse complement.
CCAACACCGCTGGGTGGTTAGAAAGACACATACATACAAGGGAATCTAAAGAACCTGCTCAGTGCCATCAGGGTGATCAGTGCCCATTGCTACACAGGCCTGAACAGGCCACCTACCTTCGGGGTGGAGAGATTGAATCCACCACCCCTGTCCTGCTGTTGAGTTGGAGTCCACCCCACGCCTGTCCTGCTGTTGGGCTGGGACTCTGCCGGCACCTGCAGCCCTCTGGACTCGCCCACCACATGATGTGCTGCTGTGGGAAGAGATGGGGTCAGTCTGTAACCTTCCTTTCAATCCTTGTAAAAACATATTTCCCTTAGGGAGAATATTGAAAAACGAGGTAGGCCCAGCTACCTTTACGGGGATTCAGATTCTCTGCCAGTCGGAGTGTTTGTGGCACACACCTCTTGCTTATTTATCCCCACTTGCTACCTGTCACCTCTTGTTTGGAATCAAGTGAGGAGCTCATGGATGAGACTAAAATGTGAATCTCTGTTAAAGGTCAGTTTCCGGGAAGGGGGACCCTGACCCCCTCCTAGGGAGAAATAGGAGTTCTTGGAAAGAAGGAAATCCCTGGATGCCATGGGAGGGGGAGGGGCCTCAGTGCTAATGGGGGCAGCTTACCTTTCCATCCACTATCCCAGCTGGGTGTGCAGAGTCTTCAAGGAGGGAAGGAAACAGAAGCCTGAGGGTTTCCTGGCCCAGCACCCTTATGAGGATGAACTGAGAGAAAGTTCTGGGAGGGGGAAGGGTTGATTGGACACTCTTTGCAGAGAGAAAAGTGAGAGGCATGCAGCCAGGGGCTTTGTTAGCCACTGGCCCTGATCCCCCAGAGAGGACAGACACATCTCCAGCCAAGCGTCCTCATCTCAGAACTATAACAACCCTGGAGAAAATTTGCTGGGCAGAGTCATAGCATCAGTCATCTATGCAGGGCTTCAGAAAGGGGGTTTCCTAGTCATTCCTCTCAAGTAAAGTAAGGATTGCAAAGCTCCTTTTCCAAATAGAAACTTTTTTTTTATAAAAAAGAGAAAGAGCAAGCAAACATTTACCATTGGGAAGTTAAAGATTAAAAAAAAAATAGTCTTGCCCGCAAGTGAGTTGCCGCCCTTGGGGAAACAGGTCAAGGCTGTGGGCAGTTGCCAGGGAGACTGGCCTCAAGAATTAGCCTTCCTGGCTCCTAACAGGAGGGTACTCCTGCTTTCAACCCCGCAGCCTACTCACCCACAGAATTCCTAAAAGAAAGCAAGAAAAAAGAGCAAAAAGTTCTGAGTCAGTTGATGCAAACATGGTAAACTTTGATTAAGGGCTAAGGACAGGGGTCGGGGGGACTTTTTACAAATATCACTGACTCCTGGCAACAGCCATTTCTGTCCCCAGTCTTCCCAGCCAAGTCCTGGACCAAAGTACAGGCAAAGTATCAAAGCTGCTTTTCGCGGCAACATAAATAATTACAAGGAAACTGTTACAAATGACAAATTTGACTATGCACAAATGAGTCAGTAGTTGCTTACACTTGTAAGTAGACACCCCTAGTGTATAACCCACGTGTGATGTGATGGGGGACCAAGAGGGTCCCTGAAACTGCATATGGCAGATAACTGAGGTTTATTTTTATTTCAGGTGGGTGAAGATTTAAAAACTTTAAGCAAAACATCACAAAGTAAAAATTAATAAATGAATACACAAAATAAATAATGTAGCCAATGCAAAGATCAAATAAACCATAACTTTTGAAAATGAAAGAAAAACATTTTTATTATTTGTATTTTTATTTGTAAATGTCTCTTGGGCTGCAACCGCAGTCCTGAAAGCCTTGTAGTTGCCCAGCTGGCAGACCTAAGAAAGAGCCTGGAGACAGTGACAGAGATATCCATGGTTTATTGGACAGGGGATCTTACCCGTCTGATGCAAAAATCCTGGAGTGAGACCCCACCATGTACAGCAAGCCGCAGGCAGGACATGGCAGTGACCTTCACTACTTGAGGGGGAAGGTGGCTACCATTTATAGGGAAAATTTACGTCAGGATGGCTCATCAGTTACACAGAAAACCAGTGGCTGAGGCAGGGGTCCAGCACTGAGGTTGTTACTGGTTAAGCCCTATGGCTAAGAGGATTGGATAGTCAGGTGAGTAGGTGTAGAAGAAGCAGGGACTGGTCTAGCAGGGGATGGACAGAGAGCAAGAGAACAGCCATCCTGAGTGGCCTGACCATACGATGCCTTTCATATCCTTCCCAGTTTCCTTAAACAGCTCATGCCAAGCCTGACAATATTATCTGGAGATGGGGAGTTGTGATTACGGAATAGTAAGTATGTCCTGTGTCATGGAGAGTTGGGGATACCTCCACCGTGAGCAAGCTCCATGGGCTTTGGTGAGCACTTAGCCCAACACCACACCTCTGGCCTCCCCACCGTGATCGTCCCTGAGCGGCACTTTCTCGCATGGGAAGGGCTCCAGCTCCGGGTTTAGCAGCCTCAGCCATTCTTAATTCCTGCCCCAGGGAGTGCTGTGGGGAGTGGATGGTAGCTGGGTCCAGCCGCGGAACGTTAGCTGCATTAACTTTGGGGCTGACTTTGGTAAAAGTTGCCCTCAGTGCCAACCTCGTTCACCACTGTCACTTGTCCCCATCATAATTCCTTGAGGTTCTGCCCTTGAGGAGGCTGAGTCACAGAGGCTGCGGTGACATACCCCAGGTGACCTCGAGGCTGGTAGCGGAGCTGGACTTGGTCACCACCTGTGCTCCCTGTCCCCACACCTCAGCTGTCCACACTGTTATCACAGAGCCTCTGTGATTCGGATGAGCTAGTTCACCTCCCCAGCATCATATCCACCACCTTTGAAAACAGGTTAGTACTTTTTCTGCACAGAGACACTTCTGGGCAAAACTAGTTAACTGCCAGGGATGGGGAAGGTGCCCATGCTGCTTTTGCTTGGCCCACTGGGATACGGACTTGGAAGCACCCCTTTCTTTTCCCTGAACCTTTCGTGGCTCCTTCCTGGTATCTCCAGGAGTTCTCACTGCATCAGCAAGCTTCTTGATTTCACACCCTCATGCTTGCGGACCAGGCTTTGAGTAACCTTGAGAAGTTGACCGGAGGCTGGAGGCTGAGGAGGGAACAGAGGATGCTGTAGTCCCAGAGTTGGGGTGCAATGGAGACAGGATGCCTGATAATGTGGGAACCCCAGGCAACCTACCAGTCACTCAGGGAAGTCTCAGGGTGGTGTGACCTGCCTGCCATTCTGGAACCATGGTCTCCGTGCCCCTAGAACACTAAGTTCTACCTGTCTCCCCTCCCTCTTGCTGGCCACACTGAGTGAATGCTCTTCACAGGGAGAAGTCTTTTTTTGAGCAGATAATTCATGGCAGGTCCTAGGGTTGCACCCCGAGGGTACAGCTCCAAATGCAAGGCGCTGTTGCCACTTGGGAATTTGCAGTCTCTGGGAAGACAGTCCAGTAGCAGGTCATTGTGATAGAATGAAACATGTCAGTGATTGGCTCAGGTACTGCGGATTGGGGCCAGGGCTCTGAGCTAATAAATATACATCACTGGCTTGGCACTGTCATCCGAGCACATCCATCTTCCCCAGAACTTGAAGAGGAAAGAATTGTGAGGTATGGGATTTTGGCCAACTATCTTCCTGGTTCAACATGACAGATAATAGACATTGGGGAAAAAAATAAAGAATGAATGTAACTTGGTGAAAGTTTTCTATCCCTTCTTGAAAATCATCATGGTCAAAGCTCAGGGGAACCTTCTGTTCTGACAAGAGGCGGCATTATTGGTAGAGAGATCCTCAACCCCCAAGTCTGTGTTGTACCCTGCGTTGGAACCAGGCACACACCCTGGATGCACCAGGCTAAATAGAGGAGACCATTCATCACCATCCTAGTGGGCAGGCACTTTGATAAACTGCTCAGATGACAGAGGGACTGCTTTAAACTTCGGTCTTCTCTGGGGTCTGCATTCCTCCCTCTTGAACCTGGGCGACCCTCTGGCTCCTTCCACCATGAGAGTGTGGAAGAATTTCTGAAGTGAGATCTTTAAAAGGCCACGGCTCCTCTGAGGAATGTCTCAGGGAACTCAGAGAAGGCAGGTCCCAAGGACAGGCCACAGAGGCTGAAAGTGCCGATGAGCCCAGCATCGGAGTCTGGCTAGCCTTGTAGGGGTGGGAACCTGCAGAGGACTCCAGACATTCCCATCTTCCCATCTGAGGCCCCAGACATGCGGGATCAGAGATAAGCCAGTCCTCCGTGCTGTGTCCAAATTCTTGGCCCATAGAATCCATGAGCTTAATAACATGGGTTTTGTTTAATACCAGCAAGTGTGGGAATGTTTGTTATGCAGTCATAGAAACCAGAAGTGTTCATAAGCCAAAGGATACTGTGAGATGCAGCCAGTGACCAGATGCTACAGAGTGCGGCTGAGACTTACACCTTCAAACCAGAGTCTAGGCTGCAGGTGCCCTAAGTTGGTAATCCTTTCGGATTCTTAACAAGGCCACCCTGACAGGACAGGAGAAAGAGTAAATGACACCACTGGGGAGACTCTGGAGCACATAGGGGTGCCCAGTGCTGATTCTAGGAGGGAGAACATGCGTGCTCCAGAGGGACCCACACCAGCTTCCGTCTCTCGGGGCATCTGGACTACAGAGCTGTGGGGAACTTTAGTGATGGCAACATGCCATACGGAGGACCACGCAGTTTGACATCTAGATGAGAAAGTTTGTGTACATCATCCCATCCTTAGGGTGAGGAATGGAGAATGAAAACCAAGGTTGCATATTTATTTATTCTCATTAAACAAATGTTTACATAATGTTAATCTCTGCCTTCCAGTGGTCACGGCTTTGTCATAACAGTCCTGTTAGCAGAAGTCTCCTCTATCCACATCCCCCACCTGTGTGCATCCAGACATGTCTCCCTTTACACACCAGGGACGCAGGCTTAGCTAACGCTTTGCTGAAATGATTCCTGTAGCACGTGCAGTGCCTGAAACATGGCTTCACTTTCCAGTGGAGGTAAGCCTGTAATTGTAAGGCTTGCAGTGCTAACTGTCTCACTGTGACACCGAGGTGATCGTTTCAGCTCCATCACCCGTCTGGCTGTGTGGATTAGACACAGAGCCGAGAAAGTCACACCCAACTCCAGGGTAGACTTACTCAAGGTGGGTGACCGTTTGGGACTGAAATTCTGCTATGGAAGAGAGACTTGCTGGATTCTGAATGAGACCCCCTCTTACTCCGGTTCACTTAATGATTCAGAGGCACACAGTGCCTTTGCCACCCTTGTGTGCAACGTGTGACACAAATATTCCCCTTCACTGTTAGTCTGAAGGGACCTGTTCCTCCTCAGTTGCATCCGTTCCCATTTGAAATCAATTTCAGGGTCCTTCTCTGGGTTGAGTAACTGGGCTCGGAATGCAGTAATGTCCTCTGGCTCTTCTTCTAGAGCCTGTGCGCTGGGGGATAGGAGACCCTTTAATACTGCAGGGAGCACTGACCCAAATCTCAAACTCATCTAATATTACATTAGGCAGCGGGGATTTTTAATAGTTATATATATATTTTGTCTTTTTGTTGTTGTTGTTGTTGTTAGTTTCTGCTTTGTAACAAAGTGAAACAGCTTCACATATACACATATCCCCATATCTCCTTCCCCTTGTGTCTCCCTCCCACCCTCCCTATCCCACCCCTCTAGGTGGACACAAAGCACCAAGCTGATCTCCCTGTGTTATGTGGCTTCTTGTGGCCACTTCCCACTAGCTATCTATTTTACATTTGGTAGTGTATATATGTGCATGACACACTCTCACTTTGTCCTAGCTTAACCCTCCCCCTCCCCGTGTCCTCAAGTCCATTCTCTATGTCTGAATCTTTATTCCTGTCCTACCCCTAGGTTCTTCAGAACCATTTTTTAAAAATTAATTAATTAATTTATTTATTTTAGATTTCATATATAAGTGTTAGCATACGGTATTACTTTTTCTCTTTCTGACTTACTTCACTCTGTATGACAGACTCTAGGTCCATCCACCTCACTACAAGTAACTTAATTTCATTCCTTTTTATGGCTACGTAATATTCCATTATATATATGTGCCACATCTTCTTTATCCATTCATCTGTCGATAGACACTTAGGTTGCTTCCAGGTCCTGGCTACTGTAAATAGAGCTGCAATGAACATTGTGGTACATGACTTTTTGAATTATGGTTTTCTCAGTGTATATGCCCAGTAGTTGGATTGCTGGGTCGTATGGCAGTTCTATTCTTAGTGTTTTAAAGAACCTCCATACTGTTCTCCATAGTGGCTGTAACAATTTACATTCTCACCAACAGTGCAAGAAGGTTCCGTTTTCTCCACACCTTCTCCAGCATTTGTTTGTAGATCTTATGATGGCCATTCTGACTGGTGTGAGGTGATACCTCATTGTAGTTTTGATTTGCATTTCTCTAATGATTAGTGATGTTGAGCATCTTTTCATGTGTTTGTTGGCAAATCTGTATACCTTCTTTGGAGAAATGTCTACTTAGGTTTTCTGCTCATTTTTGGATTGGGTTGTTGTTGTTGTTGTTGTTGTTGTTGTTTGATACTGAGCTGCATGAACTGCTTGTAAATTTTGGAGATTAATCCTTTGTCAGTTGCTTCATTTGCAAATATCTTCTCCCATTCTGAGGGTAGTCTTTTGCTCTTGTTTATGGTTTCCTTTGCTGTGCAATAGCTTTTAAGTTTCATTAGATCCCATTTGTTTATTTTTCTTTTTATATTCATTTTTCTAGGAGGTGGGTCAAAAAGGATTTTGCTGTGGTTTATGTCATAGAGGGTTCTGCCTAAGTTTTCCTCTAAGAGTTTGATAGTGTCTGGCCTTACATTTAGGTCTTTAATCCATTTTGAGTTAATTTTTGTGTATGGTGTTAGGGAGTGTTCTAATTTCATTCTTTACTTATAGATGTCCAGTATTCCCAGGATGACTTATTGAAGAGACTGCCTTTTCTCAATTGTATATTCTTGCCTCCTTTATTAAAAATAAGGTGACCATATGTGCGTGGGTCTGTCTCTGGGCTTTCTATCCTATTCCATTGATCTATATTTCTGTTTTTTGCCAGTACCATACTGCCTTGATTACTGTAGCTTTGTCGAAGTCTGGGAGCCTGATTCCTCCAGCTCCATTTTTCTTTCTCAAGATTGCTTTGGCTATTCGGGGTCTTTTGTGTTTCCAAACAAATTGTGAAATTTTTTGTTCTACTTCTCTGAAAAATGCCATTGGTATTTAGTTAGGGATTGCACTGAATCTGTAGATTGCTTTGGATAGTAGAGTCATTTTCACAATGTTGATTCTGCCAATCCAAGAACATGGCATATCTCCCCATCTGTTGGTATCATCTTTAATTTCTTTCATCAGTGTCTTCTGGTTTGCTGTGTACAGGTCTTTTGTCTCCTCAGGTAGGTTTATTCCTAGGTACTTTATTCTTTGTGTTGTAATGGTAAATGGGAGTGTTTCCTTAATTTCACTTTCAGATTTTTCATCATTAGTGTATAGGAATGCAAGAGAATTCTGTGCATTAATTTTGTATCCTGCTACTTTACCAAATTCATGGATTAGCTCTAGTAGTTTTCTGGTAGCATCTTTAGGATTCTCTCTATATAGTATCATGTCATCTGCAAACAGTTACAGCTTTACTTCTTTTCTGATTTGAATTCCTGTTATTTCCTTTTCTCCTCTTATTGCTGTGGCTAAAACTTCCAAAACTATGTTGAAAAATAGTGGTGAGAGTGGGCAACTTTGTCTTGTTCCTGATCTTAGAGTAAATGGTTTCAGTTTTTCACCATTGAGAACAATGTTGGCTGTGGGTTTTGTCATATATGGCCTTTATTATGTTGAGGTAAGTTCCCTCTATGCCTACTTTCTGGAGGATTTTTGTCAAAAATAGGTGTTGAATTTTGTTGAAAGCTTTTTCTACATCTATTGAGATGATCATATGGTTTTTATCCCTCAGTTCTTAACATGGTGTATCACATTGATTGATTTGCATGTATTGAAGAATCCTTGCAATCCTGGGATAAACCCCACTTGATCATGGTGTATGATCCTTTTAATGTGCTGTTGGATTTTGTTTGCTAGTATTTTGTTGAAGATTTTTGCATCTATGTTCATCAGTGAAATTGGCCTGTAGTTTTTTTTGTTTGTTTGTTTTGTTTTTTGTTTCTTGTTTCCTTTTGATATCTTTGTCTGGTTTTGGTATCAGAGTAATGGTGGCCTCATAGAATGAATTTGAGAGTGTTCCTCCCTCTCCTGTATTTTGGAAGAGTTTTAGAAGGAGAGGTATTAGCTCTTCTCTAAATATTTGACAGAACTTGCCTGTGAAGCCACCTGTTCCTGGGCTTTTATCTGTTGGAAGATTTTTAATCACAGTCTCAATTTCAGTGCTTGTGATTGGTCTGTTTATATTTTCTATTTCTTCCTGGTTCAGTCATGGAAGTTTGTACTTTCATAAAAATTTGTCCATTTCTTCCAGGTTGTCCATTTTATGGGCATATAATTGCTTTAGTAATCTCTTATGATCTTTTGTATTTCTGCAGTGTCAGTTGTTACTTCTTTTTCATTTCTAATTCTATTGATTTGAGTCTTCTCCCTTTTTTCCTTGATGAGTCTGACTAATGGTTTATGAATTTTGTTTATCTTCTCAAAGAACCAGCTTTTAGTTTTATTGATCTCTGTTATTGTTTCCTTCATTTCTTTTTTATTTATTTCTGACCTAATCTTTATGATTTCTTTCCTTCTGCTAACTTTGGGTTCTTTTTGTTCTCCTTTCTCTAATTGCTTTAGGTTTAAGGTTAGGTTGTTTATTTGAGATGTTTCTTGTTTCTTGAGGTAGGTTTGTATTGCTCTAAACTTCCCTCTTAGAACTGCTTTCGCTGCATCCCATAGGTTTTGGGCCATCGTGTTTTCATTGTCATTTTTGCTAGGTATTTTTTCATTTTCTCTTTGATTTCTTCAGTGATCTTTTGTTTATTTAGTAGTGTATTGTATACCTCCATGTGTTCGTATTTTTTACAGATTTTTCCTGAAATTGATATCTAGTCTCATAGCTTTGTGGTTGGAAAAGATACTTGATATGATTTCAATTTTCTTAAATTTACCAAGGCTTGATTTGTGACCAAAGATATGATCTATCCTGGAGAATGTTCTATGAGCACTTGAGAAGAAAGTGAGTTCTGTTGTTTTGGGATGGAATGTCCTATAAATATCAATTAAGTCCATCTTGTTTAATGTATCATTTAAAGATTGTGTTTATTTATTTATTTTCATTTTGGATGATCTGTCTATTGGTGAAAGTGGGGTGTTAATGTCCCCTACTAGGATTGTGTTACTGTCAATTTCCCCTTTTATGACTGTTAGCATTTGCCTTATATATTGAGGGGTTCCTCTGCTGGGTGCATAAATATTTACAGTTTTATATCTTCTCCTTGGATTGATCCCTTGATCACTATGTAGTGTCCTTCTTTGTCTCTTGTAATAGCCTTTATTTTAAAGTCTATTTTGTCTGATATGAGAATTTCTAATCCAGCTTTCTTTTGATTTCCATTTGCATGAAATATCTTTTTCCATCCCCTCACTTTCAGTCTGTGTGTGTCCTCAGGTGTGACGTGGGTGTCTTGTACACAGTATATATATGGGTCTTGTTTTTGTATCCATTCAACCAGTCTATGTCTTTTGGTGGGAGCATTGAATCCATTTACATTTAAGGTAGTTATCGATATGTATGTTCCTATATTACCATTTTCTTAATTGTTTTCGGTTTGTTATTGTAGGTATTTTCCTTCTCTTGTGTGTCCTTCCTAGAGTAGTTCCTTTAGCATTTCTTGTAAAGCTGGTTTTGTGGTGCTGTATTCTCTTAGCTTTTTTCTGTAAAGGTTTTAATTTCTCCATTGAATCTGAACTAGATCCTTGTTGGGTAGAGAAATATTGGTTGTAGGTTCTTCCCTTTCATCACTTTAAATATGGCTTGCCACTCCCTCTTGGCTTGCAGAGTTTCTGCTGAAAGATCAGCTGTTAACCTTATGGGGATTCCATTGCATATTATTTGTTGATTTTCCCTTGCTGCTTTTAATGTTTTTTCTTTGTATTTAATTTTTGATAATTTGATTAATTTATGTCCTGGCATGTTTCTCCTTGGATTTTTCTTGTATGGGGCTCTCTGCACTTCCTGGACTTGATTGTCAATTTCCTTTCCCATATTAGGGAAGTTTTCCACTATAATCTCTTCAAATATTTTCTCACTTCCTTTCTTTTCCTCTTCTTCTTCTGAGACCCCTATAATTCAAATGTTGGTGTGTTTAATGTTGTCCCAGAGGTCTCTGAGACTGTCCTCAATTTTTTTTGTGTGTGTGTGTGTGTTACACTGGCCTCTCACTGTTGTGGCATCTCCCGTTGCAGAGCACAGGCTCCGGATGTGCAGGCTCAGTGGCCATTGCTCATGGGCCCAGCTACTCCATGGCGTGTGGGATCTTCCCAGACTGGGGCACCGACCCACGTACCCCACATCGGCAGGTGAACTCTCAACCACTGTGCCACCAAGGAAGCCCTGTCCTCAATTCTTTTCATTCTTCTTTCATTATTCAGCTCTGTGGTAGTTATTTCCACTATTTTATCTTCCAGGTCACTTATCCATTCTTCTGCCTCAGTTATTCTGCTATTGATTCCTTCTAGAGAATTTTAAATTTCATTTATTGTGTTGTTCACCATTGTTTGTTTGCTCTTTAGTTCTTCTAGGTCCCTTTTAAACGTTTCTTGTATTTTCTCCATTCTATTTCTAAGATTTTGGATCATCTTTATTATCATTATCCTGAATTCTTTTTCAGTTAGACAGCCTATTTCCTCTTCATTTGTTTGGCCTGTTGGGTTTTTACCTTGCTCCTTCACCTGCAGTGTGTTTCCCTATCTTCTCATTTTGCTTAACTTACTGTGTTTGGGGTCTCCTTTTTGAGGGCTGCAGGCTAATAGTTCCCGTTATTTTTGGTGTCTGCCCCCAGTGGCTAAGGTTGTTTCAATGGATTGTGTAGGCTTCCTGGTGGAGCGGACTGGTGCCTGTGTTCTGGTGGATAAACCTGGATCTTTTCTTTCTTGTGGGCAGGACCATGTCTGGTGGTGTGTTTTGGGGTGTCTGTGACCTTATTATGATTTTAGGCAGCCTCTCTTCTAATGGGTGGTGTTGTGTTCCTGTCTTGTTAGTTGCTTGGTATAAGGTGTCCAGTACTGTAGCTTGCTGCTTGTTGAGTGGACCTGGGTCTTAGCGTTGAGATGGAGATCTCTGGGAGATCTTTCACTGATGTTACATGGAGCCAGGAGGTCTCTTGTAGACCAATGTACTGAACTCGGCTCTCCAACCTCAGAGGCACAGGCCTGACACCTGGCTGGAGAACAAAGGCCCTGTCAGCCACACAGCTCAGAAGAAAAGGGAGAAAAAAAAAAAGAAAGAACAAAAGAGAAATAAATAAATAAAGTAAAATAAAGTTATTAAAATAAAAAGAAAAATTAAAAATAAAAAAGTAAAGAAAAAAGAAGAAAGAGGGCTTCCCAGGTGGTGCAGTGGTTGAGAGTCCGCCTGCCGATGCAGGGGACACGGGTTCGTGCCCCGGTCCGGGAAGATCCCACATGCCGTGCAGCGGCTGGGCCCATGAGCCATGGCCGCTGAGCCTGCACATCCGGAGCCTGTGCTCCGCAACGGGAGAGGCCACAACAGTGAGAGGCCCACGTACCGCAAAAAAAAAAAAAAAAAAAAAAAAAAAGAAGAAAGAAAGAAAGAAGAGAGCAACCAAACCAAAAACAAACCCACCAATGATAACAAGTGCAAAACTATACAAAAAAAGAAATTAAATGGACAGACAGAACCCTAGGACAAGTTGTAAAAGCAAAGCTATGCAAACAAAATCACACAAAGAAGTGTATACACACACACTCACAAAAAGAGAAAAAGGAAAAAAGTATATATATATATAAGGAAGAGAGCAACCAAATGAATAAACAAGTCTACCAATGATAATAAACTCTAAATACTAAACTAAGTTAAACATAAAACCAGAAACCAGTTAGTTACATACAGCAAACCCGAAGTCTACAGTTCTTCTCATAGTCCACCTCCTCAATTTGGGATGATTTGTTGTCTATTCAGGTATTCCACAGGTGCAGGGTACATCACATTGATGGTGGAGATTTAATCCACTTCTCCTGAGGCTGCTGGGGGAGATTTCCTTTTCTCTTCTTTGTTTGCACAGCTCTCGGGGTTCAGCTTTGGATTTGGACCTGCCTCTGTGTGTAGGTCGCCTGAGGGCGTCTGTTCCCACCCAGACAGGATGGGGTTAAAGAGCAGCTGATTTGGGGGCTCTGGCTCACTCAGGCCAGGGGGAGGGAGCGGCACGGAGGCGGGGCGAGTGTGCAGCGGCAGAGGCCAGTGTAACGTTGCACCAGCATGAGGCATGCCCGTGCGTTCTCCCGGGGAAGTTGTCCCTGGATCCCGGGACCCTGGCAGTGGCGGGCTGCACAGGCTCCCGGGAGGGGAGGTGTGGAAAGTGACCTGCGCTTGCACACAGGCTTCTTGGTGGTGGCAGCAGCAGCCCCAGCGTCCCACGCCCATCTCTGGGGTCTGCGCTTTCAGGCGCGCCTCGCACCCGTCTCTGGAGCTCCTTTAAGCAGCACTCTGGATCCCCTCTCCTCGCGCACCAGGAAACAAAGAGGGAAGAAAACGTCTCTTGCCTCTTTGGCAGCTCCAGACTTTTCCCCGGACTCCCTCCTGGCCAGCTGTGGTGCACTAACCCCTTCAGGCTGTGTTCACGCTGCCAACCCCAGTCCTCTCCCTGCACTCTGATCGAAGTCCGAGCCTCAGCTCCCAGCCACGCCCACCACTGCGGCCGAGCAGACAAGCCTGTCGGGCTGGTGAGTGACGGTTGGCACCAATCCTCCATGCGGGAATCTCTCTGCTTTGCCCTCCCCCCCACCATGACCACGCTCTCCTCTATGGCCCCAAAGCTTCACCCTCTGCCACCCGCAGTCTCTGCCTGCAAAGGGGCTCCTAGTTTGTGGAAACCTTTCCTCCTTCACAGCTCCCTCCCACTGGTGCAGGTCCTGTCCCTATTCTTTTGTCTCTGTTTTTCCTTTTTTCTTTTGCCCTACCCAGGTACGCGGTGAGTTTCTTGCCTTTTGGGAGGTCTGAGGTCTTCTGCCAACGTTCAGTATGTGTTCTGTAGGAGTTGTTCCACATGTAGATGCATTTCTGATGTATTTGTGGGGAGGAAGGCAATCTCCACGTTTTACTCCTCCACCATCTTGAAGGTCTCCTCTTTAATAGTTATATTTATGCAGAATTATTGAAGACATTTACTTCCATATTCTTTTTCTTTTTAAAGAAATAACTTTATATTTTTGAAACTAGTTCATTCAAATCTCAGAATGTAAGCAGAATCTCAGAATCTAAATCTTTTGAAATTTGTTTTGTAGTTACATATTTGAGAATTTTTTCCTTTAAAATAGTACATGTTTATTAAGGAAGATATGGAAAATACAGTAATGTGAAAAAGAAATGCATATATCAATCTGAGTCTGTTTACTCAGATATGAGCACATAGATATTTTCGTGCAGATCCTTCATTTTTTCCCACATTTGAAAATATTTCATTCAATTTCTGAATTGTCTTTTTCTTAATCCTTCAATTCTTAAGACATTTTCCCCCTGAAGGTACTCATGAACTCATAAACTACAATTTATATTGTAACAAATATTGAAAAAAATTCCTGCATGATGCTACACAATTCTTGCAGAACCTCTTGTAGAAAATTTCATACACTGATTTTCTATTTTTCAAATTCTTCATTAAGATTTACTTTATGGCTTCTTTCCTTTCTTTTAAAATGATAGGCACTGTGCTTGGTGCTCTTAAGGACATAGTCCTTGTTTCAAGAAGGTAACTATCATCTAGTGGAAAAATTGGGAAAGTCAGTACAGAGGAGCAAATAGTTATAGGAGGAATATTCCAGAACAGGGAACAGAAAGTTAAAGTATGTTTATTGTAGAACATTATACTCTACATTTTGAGAAATATATTCAATAAACTGCTCTCTCTGAAAGAATAGGGACAGGACATAGGATCCTGGGCACAATCATGTCTTAAGGAGGAATGCTGACGGCTCTGTACCCAGTCACTCTATTTCTCCCTCTTCCTTCATGTATCTGAAGATGACCAATGCACCCTGAGGCTTGTCTCTAGATTTGAGAGTAGTAAACATACACGATATTTGGTGGCTATGACCCTACATTTTTTTCAGGTGTCCTTGGACAGATGTGAGGAGAGGCGTGGATGGCCCTAGCACCACCGCTGCTAAGGAAGACATTGAGCTGAGGCCCAGTCAAAACCTGCCCACCCTCCCAGATGGACTGGGGGAAGTACTGCCCATGACCAAGGCTGCCCCTTTGGAGCCTCCTGGGAAAATCTAATTGAGGTAGAGTTAGTGTACAGTATTATTTAAGTTTCAGGTGTACAACATAGTGAGTCACAATTTTTAAATGCTATACTCCATTTATAGTTACTATAAAATATTGGCTATATTCCCAGTGTTGTAGAATATATCTTTGTAGCTTATTTATTTTGTGCATAGCTTTGTGCCTTTTAATCCCTTACCCCTATATTGCCCCTCCCCACTGGTAGCCACAAACTGTTCTCTATATCTGTGAGTCTATTTCTTTTTTGTAATAGTTACTAGTTTGTTTTATTTTTTTAGATTCCACATGTAAGTAATACCATACAATACTTGTCTTTCTCTTTCTGACTTATTTCACCAAGCATAAGACCCCCTGGGTCCACCTAAGTTGTTTCAAATGGCAGGATTTCATCCTTTTTAATGGCTGAGTAGTATTCCATTGTGTGTGTGTGTGTGTGTGTGTGTGTGTGTATAATATATATATATACCACATCTTCTTTATCCATTCATTTGTTGATGAACACTTAGGTTGCTTCCATACCTTGACAATTGTAAATCATGTTGTTATGAATATTGGGGTGCCTGTATCTTTTTGAATTAGTGTCTTTGGGGTTTTTTTGGATGTATACTCAGGAGTGGAATTGCTGGGTCATATGGCAGTTCTATTTTTATCAATTGGGAAATATGACAATAACTTATTCTACTTATTTCATAGAACTTTAAGAAATTCTCACATGTAAGTTTTGTGAACTTGCTTTGAAAACTAGAAATTGTCATTTAAATATGGTGTTAGTAACTTTTTACTGCATAATAAATTGCCCCAAAACTTAGTCACTTAAAGCAACAAAGAATTATTGTCTCAGTGTTTATGCAGGTCAGAAATTTGGGGACCAGCTAGCTGGGCAGCTCTGACTCAGGGTCTCTCACTAAGATGCAGTCAGATGTCATCAGGGGCTGGGAGCCACTTCCAAGATGGTGCCCACATCACTGTTCCCAAGAGGCTTCAACATCTCTTGGGTGTTGATGGGAGGCCTCAGTTCTTCACCACCCTTAAGGCTCCCTGATTGTCCTCATGAAAGATTTTGTAAGGACACAAAGAAGACTTTCAGGTGCTGGTGCAGTTGGATGCATAACAACCCTATGGTATAAATACTAAAATTACCACTACCTCACAGACAAGGAAACTGGGGTGCAGATATGTTGAGCAAGGTGTGTGTAGTTAGAAGCCACCGTAGGGAAAGCTGGTGTGGGGTCCAGGCAGCTCACATCTAGAACATGATGTTAACCCTGTAGCCACTCAACCACTACCTCACTTTCATAAAGAGTTTTGTAAAGTTTCCATTTTCTTCCCTTTTCCTTTGAGCATCCTTATTCTTTTTTAATTCTTGGTGTTTTTCCAAAGTAATCCAAATAGGTTTTTCCTTGAGCATATTAGAGAACTGCCCCTGTTCATAAGTTTTTCACTCCACGCTTACTGTTGAGGACTAATTATGCTAGTTTAATGGTATAATGACACTAAAAAGAAGTCAGAGACAGAGACACTTCTTTTGGGGATCCAGATTTAGCTGGAAAACCAATAGTGTGCTTGTTAAATGTAATAAAAGGATACAAAGTAACTTCTAAGAGAAGTTTGGTGTGTGGGACTGGGTGCTAGTCTTGGACTTGGATTGAACATTAATTCAACTGGCATTTCCTGTGAGTCTCATTGCAGTGGACACAAGAGGGAGAGGGTGGACCATACAGCACAGCCCCTGGCTGGTGAGCTCACAGTCCAGTGGAACAGAGTCCGCCACTCAGAGTGAAGCCCACGTATGTCAGCACCACCTCTCCTGGGAACGTGTGGAAAACACACCATCTCAGATCTCAGCCCAGACCTGAGGAATCAGAACCTCCAGGTGAGGGATTTGCACACTGAGGTTCAGGAAGCACTGAGCCTGGTGAGCACTTCCTGGGTGACTGCAGGAAGCACTTCTTCCTGGACTTGGTTTACTAACTGTAAAGTGGGAGTAGAATTAGACCCTTATTCCTGCATCCTGCAGCAGTGGAGGATAATGCAATAACCACTCTATATGCATAAGAACCAAAGGGACTTGAAAGCAGGGAATAGCTCAAGTCTTTTGGGAAGAAAAATGAATGACACCCCATGACTGCTGGGTGTTCTCTTCACTCTCACAAAGCACAGTGCATGCTGGGGATGCACCTCTGGGGATCATGAAGGTACGTGACACCATCTGACTCTGTTTCTATATTGAGATGGCAAAAAATCCCTGCTGGTTCTAATCCCTGGGCTCAAATCAGAACATGGGCCTGTCTCTAGGCTAAAGCATTACTGTTATCTGACTTGTAAAAAAGGATGAAGTATGCCTCTTCAGAATCAGCAGCAAGCTGAGTTTAGGCTAATTAGAAGATGGTTGCTCTTTACTAAGCTGCAGCATCCAACCCAGACAAAGCACTGTGGAAGCAGATTTATGAGATAAAATTGCTGCCTTGGGATGCAGGTCAAACTTAGTCTTTGTCCACCTAAGTGCAGAGTGATGGGGAAGGACTCTGGAATCAGGCACATAATATTACGGTTAAAAATCATTCATTTTTTCAATAAATATTTCTTAAGTATCTTGAGAGTATGTTGGTGAGCAAAACCAGGTAGTTTCTAGTCCTACCAGAGTTTATGTTTTGGCTGGGGAGACAGAGATAAACATAAATACACACACAAAATGTCAAATCACAACTGTAACTGTTGCAAAGGATAAGTGCATGGCATGGTGGTAGGAAATACTAAGAATGTTTTATTAATTCAGAGAATTCCAGGGAGGCTTCTCTGAGAAAAAATTTAACTTATCTGTGTTCTTAAAGATGAATAGGAGTGAAGTTGGCACAGAAAGCATGGCCGAGATCTCCAGAAAAAGGAAAAAAGCATGTGCAAAGGCCCTGTGGCCAGAGGCACTTCATGATCACTAGATACAGAGGCAGAAAGGTCAGCATTCAGCTTGGGAAAACCAGTGAACCCTTCACCTTTTGTCAAGCTCCATGTGGTTGGTGTTGACAAGCCCAGCGTCTAGTCTACAGGAAGGCTCTGAAGTCTTATCCATATGAGCTTGCTCCCAGGTGGAAATGGTACAAGTGAAGCAGTTCTCAGCCCAGTTGTGCCGGACATGCATCTATTTACTCTTGAGAATGTATAACATCTTTATACATCTGTCTTCAGTGGAAGCACAACACACTCGGAGCAGGGACCCCCATCCTCCTTCCTCAGGCAGTCTTACCAGAGCCTTGCAGAAGCGTCCTAAGTGCAGGGTGCAGGGCCCTTCATGAAGCTGAGGGACACAGGACCAACAGGGTTTCAGAACTCAAAGGCAAAGCCAGAGACACTGAGTGCTGGTTTCTGGGTTCTCATGCCCTGTGCAGCAAAGGTTCTGGGTTCAAGAAATCTAGGCTTGTTGTGATGCTAATTTTAGACAACTTGATAGTAATGACAAGGTGTTAAGTTGTGGAGAGAAGGAGGACAGTGAAAGCTGAGGGTTTGGTGGAAGCTGCTTATTCCCAAGACCTGTGTCCACCACCTGCATCCTCCAGGGCCTCTCTCTGTTGCTTCCCCAGGGGAGACCTTGGGGGTCAGCTTTTCACCTGTTCATTTTTTAGGCTTTGCTCTTCCCGAGTTCCCCCAGCTCACCCTTTCCCTGGCCGGGGTTCCTGGAAGCATCTTCCTAGACCACAGACAGCAGCTCCCTGGGGCCACTTGCTCAGCACCTGGGAATGCACAGTGAGGGAACAACTAAATACATGTGGATGTAACCCTGTATGCTCCTGTCCAAAGAGGATGATAAGACATTTTTCAATAAAAAGTAATGAAGTAGATAGAGTGGAAGAGAATAACTCACTCAGAGACGATTTTGAAAAAGCAAGGAGAAAATCACTACAAGTAAAAACTCTCTAGGAATCTTGTTTAAAAATTGTTAAACTGGCTTATGAAACGCTTTCCTGCCATCTCCAGAGATCTGGGTAAGACCCTGACAATGTTCCTGCTCGCTACTCCCACTTACCACTGAAGCTGTGTGACGTGATGCATTTTAGGACCTTGGTGTCCCATCTCAGCAGTGCCCCCTGGTGGCATGTAGATCAGAAGCGACATTTAACGCCCCTTAAATGTTCAAATGCAGGTGACAAGATTTTCCCAGAAATCCTACTTTTCCCCCCTTGTGATTTAGGTAGACCTTTTAATATACTTCGATGATAATCTTTATCAGTGGATTGTACTGAGTTAACAGCAGTGAGCTCAAAAGAGGCACGGTTAAAAACCAAATCCATCCCTTGGGTGGACCTAGAGATTATCATACTGAGTGAAGTAAGACAGAGAAAGACAAATGTCACATGATATCACTTATATGTGGAATCTAAAAAAAAGATGCAAATGAACTTATTTACAAAACAGAAACAGACTCACAGACATAGAAGACAGACTTATAGTTACCAAAGTGGAAAGAAGTGGGGGATAAATTAGAAGGTTGGGATTAACATATATAAACTACTATATATAAAATAGATAGTCAACAAAGACCTACTGTATAGCACAGGGGACTCTACTCAATATTTTGTAGTGACCTATAAGGGAAAAGAATCTGAGAAGGAATATATACATATATATTATCTATATCTATATAGTTATAACTATATATCTATATCTCTATATCTACCTATCTATCTGAATCACTGCTGTACACCTGAAGCTAACACGACACTGAAAATCAACTATACTTCAATAAAATAAAAACAAAACAAAACAAACACACAAAAACACTCAAATGCATCCCCTCCTCTTTCAGTCCCCGGTCCAGTTATCTGACAAGATAATAAAAATGGCACAGTTATTGAGGCCTTAATATATGTTTGAGACTTTACTGGAATTCCTTTTTCCATTTTTATTATATTTGTCTTTGTGTTTGGAGTATACACTTTAAATAAATAGGGAAACAGCCCATTTCTTCATCTGGGCAAGATTCTAAACTTCCCAGGATTGTTTTCAGCATGAAACGAAATCCTGATGGAAGGCAGTTATCATGGTGCCTGGAATACACTGCAGTACTGCTCAGAAAGTGGTTGCTATGATTCATTTAGAATGTTCTGTCTTTCCTATTCCTCATCAGAACCCCTGGTGCAGCAGTACTTTCTCTGTGGCAGGAGAAGGAAAGAAGTACAAGACTCTTTCCTGCAGATTAGGGGCTCAGTCATGACCTCCTCGTCACCATCTTAGGGCTGGGCTCCTATTGCTACAGCTATTTCAGCTGGTACCCGATGATGCCTGGAACACGTCTGCAGGGATCAGCTGGCTGAGTCACGGGTGGTCCAGCCGCCAGCCCTAAGCCAGGGCAGAATCATGAGATTCTTCCTTGGAGCATCTGATGCGTATTCTTTTTTTTTTTATTTTGTGGTAGGCGGGCCTCTCACTGCTGTGGCCTCTCCCGTTGCAGAGCACAGGTTCCGGACGCGCAGGCTCAGCGGCCATGGCTCACAGGCCCAGCTGCTCCGCGGCATGTGGGATCTTCCCGGACCGGGGCACGAAACCGTGTCCCCTGCATCGGTAGGTGGACTCTCAACCACTGTGCCACCAGGGAAGCCCCAAATATCCCCTTTTTATAAGGACATCATTCATGTTAGATTCAGGGTCTACCCTAAACCAGTATGGCCTAATCTTAACTAATTGCACCTATAGTGTCCGTATCTCCTAATTATGTCATGTTCTGAGGTAATGGGAGTTAGTACTTCAACATGTGAATTTGGTGCTGGGGGACACAATTCAACCCGTAACATTATAGATTAATTACCATATTCAACTTAGCATGAGACATTGAAAAAAATTATCTTTATATCAAAGACAGAAAATGTGAGCTTGGACTTGCTAAATTTACCATGTGAAGATGATCTATGATCAATTTATCTATATATCTATCTATTGATATATATCTATCAATTATCTATTGTCTACTTGTCAATAAATCTGTTGATCAATCTATCTAGCTAGCTATCTCTCCATCATCTATCTACCTGCTCACCTATCATCTATCTGAGAACACATTTTATCATTCACTAAGCAATCCATTTTAAGAGGAGCCTATATAAAACATCTATTCATAATTATATGATTGCAGTTACAAGGGGTATCCGTAATTGGTGTAGCCCAAGTAACTAAAACAAAGAAACGAATTCAACCTGTGAGTAGAGGTGTATTTGTACGTTTAATTTGTATGACCAGCAGAGGGCACTCCAAGCTAAACTTTGAAACGTATTTTGGTTGGATATTAAATGTATTCAGTTGAGAACAAGTGCAAATCAATTAACTCCATCTATGTGTATTAGGTGTATGTATGGTTTCTTCCAAAAGGAAAATAAGAATGTTTTCCTCTGTTAACACATAAACAAATTAAAGGCTCAGTATGATCCTCTGTTTGAAATAATTTCATATGTACCAACTCTTGCTAAACAGACGTTGCCTGGATTTTTAGGGAGAAACACCGTGTAACGTTTCTCATAGATTCTAGCTGAACTTTTTGAAACAGGTTTACTTCCATTCAAAGAACGGACATTTTAGGGGACTGACATTAATTCCAAATCACCGATTTAATTCATTTATGATTTCATTTACAGTACTCATAAGTAAATGTCAGAAGAGAGCATATATGTTTCTTCATGTTATTTCTATGAAGTGGACCTCTGTGTTCTCAAGTAAGTGAGAATAAAGGTTTAGGTAGAAAACTATAAAACAGCTCCTTTAAATATTTTTTTGTCTGTTTATATTTTTCAGCTGCAGTTTCTTAAAGTACTCAAAAGGAAAATATATTATCTCAGAGGCTGCCTGTTTAGAAGTTTGTATTGTATTCAGTGTTCTTGACAAGGAGATCTCCATGGATATTACTATCTAAAAGCATTACTTGGGAATGGATAAGGGGATTTTATTTACTGGTTATTCTCTCATTTAGGTCAACTACTGAATATGAATTGACCAGTTGACAGCTATCTAGAAAATAGATAAACTTATCTAATACAGTTTTGAATAGATTCATGAATTTAAACTACCTGCCTCCTAGAAGTAGCTAAAATGGTCCAGGAGAGAACACCTTTCTAAACTTGGTAAATCATTCATAAACTGAATTTTACTTAAAAAGTCTGATACCTTCATATTAATACTAAAAGTCCTTCCTTTCTTCAAACTATTGAATAAAAATCAAACTCTATTTCTGAATAGTATTCTATAGGGTGGGAGGAATAGGAACTTTTTTTTTTTAAGGAGCAAAGCTAAACTAGGTATAAAATATTTTATCATCAAACTTAGAAATATATTTAGCACAGTTCAGATAGAAGCCTGGGCTTGCAACTTCAGAATTATTTAAAAAAAATAAATGTTCAATTTTATCTTTTCAATAATTAACTGATATTATAGAAAAAGGATATGAACCAGAAAGTGGTTAAATTGTGACAAAATATCTGAGTGGAAAATACTCATCTGTTTTGGACACCTAGTTCAGACAACTAATTTTTTAAGGTTTTAATTTTTTTACTATTTTTTTATTGAGATATAGTTGATTTACATTATTATATATGTTTTAGGTGTATAACATAGTGATTCACAAATTATTTATTTATTTATTTATTTTTTTGCGGTACACGGGCCTCTCACTGTTATGGCCTCTCCCATTGTGGAGCACAGGCTCCGGATGCGCAGGCTCAGCGGCCAAGGCTCACAGGCCCAGCTGCTCCACGGCATGTGGGATCTTCCCAGACCGGGGCATGAACCCGTGTCCCCAGCATCGGCAGGCAGACTCTCAACCACTGCGCCACCAGGGAAGCCCTGATTCACAATTTTTAAAGGTTATACTCCATTTACAGTTTTTATAAAATATTGGCTACATTCCCTGTACTGTACAATATAACCTTGTAGCTTTTTTATTTTATACATAGTAGTTTGTGTGTCTTAATCCCCTACCCCTATCTTTCCCCTCCCCACTTCCCTCTCCCCATTGGTAACTGCTAATTTGTTCTCCGTATCTGTCTCTCTTTGATATATTCACTAGATTGTTTTATTTTTTTACATTACAAGTATAAGTGATATCATATAGTATTTGTTAATCTCTGACTTATTTCACCAAGTATAATACCCTTCAAGTACCTCTATGCTGTTGCATATGGCAAAATTTCATTCGTTTTTATCACTGAGTAATATTCCATTGTATATACACAACTACTTTTTGGTTCTAGAGATACTGCAATCAGGATGGTGAACTAGTTATAATCTTTACCCATTGCATTTCCCCTCTGGGTCTTCTCTCTCTCATCTTTAAGATAAAGCACACAGGGGCCAGGCCAGTCATGTTGCCCATTTTTCCCACTGCCTTGTTGATGTAAAAGACCTAGACTGCCTTGTTTCATTCTGAGACTACACCTCCAGCTCTTAGTTGATTGGAATAGACATCAGCCAAGGGCAAGCAGCCCACGGGCTGGCCCATATCCACCATCTGGCCTGGCAAAGGAAGGCAAAGTGGGCCAATAGGTATACCTATTTTGAGACACTGACCTAAGAAATATTCAGGAAAGGCAGAGGATAAAAATATGTATCGGGTGAATCTTGAGATAGCGCTGGGCCAAGAGGAGTTGTTAGAAGCCCAAGTTGTCACAGTGCATGAGACAGTAGAAGGCACAAGTCTTTAAAATGGGTACGAAACATCCCAATCTCAAGGGGCTGTTACTGCAAATAAATTATTCCAGGTAAAGACTTGTCACCCGTGCTTGGCACATGGCATCTCTATACACGTGTTTCCTGATGTCTGCAGCGTCCGCAGCATTTCTGCTACCTCTGAGGAATGTGGGATCTTCTGAATCTGGTCCTTGATGCTTGTGATGGAAGGAAACAGGGGCCACCCTCTCTGTCCACACCTATCTTGTCACCATTTCTCCTTCATTGCACTTGACCTGGTGGATGTCAGGACTTCCCGGGGTTGCTTCCTCCTGGAATGCCAGCAGAACCTGAGGAGTAATTCTGTCCGGTTCTGAGATCCTCAAAATTACCCGGGGCTCTCCATCACTCAGCATCTCCCAAGGTTTCCGTGCTGGCTGTGGTGAGTCAGGCCCAGGAGTCCCTAGGTCATTTTCCTAGATCTTTCTGTTTCTTCCCTCCAATTTCTCAGCTTCCTGGAGATGAGACTTGCCCTGTCTTCACATCCTCGGCTCTTGCCCGTACCCGAGTTTAACCTCTAGGCTCCATGCACTAGCCCTTGGGACTCTGGCTGTTGACAAGTCAAGCCAAGGATACTTGAAATTATTGCTCAAGAGAGAATGCATCTCTCAATCTTTCGAGAATAATCTGTATCTACCTATACCTTTTTAGGAAATTTTATATGTTCACTTTAAGTGTTTTTTATTTAATCAGAAATTGATGTTAAATTTCACTGAATACTAACTACATTAGCATCAATTGTGACCATTTATTTATACATAGACAACCTATGGTTGACCAGTTAAGAAATATGATATTATTAAACTTTCCTTATATCCATTAACTTAATTATTATTATTTAAACTATTTTTAATTCCCTGTGTTGATACTTTATGTATGATTTTTACACTAATATATGAAGTGAGGTTGTTTTGTTGGTTGATGGCATTGTGCACGTGTGTGTGTGTGTGTGTGCCTTTGGTAGGTTTGGGCACACTATTATGTTGGCTTCTTAAAAAAAAAGAAAACAACAACAACAAAAAAAACCTCTTGTTTTGTATGAGAAAATATTCAGGTATTTTCTAAGAATATTTTCTCCAAGGGAAAGAGAGTCAACCCTGAGTGGGGTCAGTGGAAGTTCTATTCAGGTGTGCTGACACAGAACAATTTCTCCTGAACTTGTCATCTCCCTTGCAGTCTCCAGGTGGATGCTGATGCCTCCCATGGCAAGAGAGCACACCAGGGTGGACGGAAGGCCATGAGCTGAAACACCTCCAAGGATGGCCTGAGCACCTTGGAGTCGGGAAGGTGAGCATGATGTGTCAGAGTTACCAGAGTAAACACAAGTGCCCCAAGGAAGCTGGGCTTTTGCATCAGATTGGGAGGACATGCTCTGGAAGCAGTCCCAGAAATCAGAGATGACACGGACAGGTGACATCTTATGCCATGTCGCCAGGTGTACAGGTCATGGTGCATCAGCTGGACTCCCATGGTCCCTGGTGAATTGGAGTGCTGGGCTGTGTACTCAGGGTGTACAGTTTGGAGCCACCTCAGCCTGGATTCATCTTTCTTCTGAGGGACTCATGTTTTAGACAAGCAAGGTTGTGGTGGTATCCATTGGCTTCCAGAACTGTATCCATGGAGTGGAAATTTGGCAGTCTCTGTGCAGATACAGGCAGTTTCTTCTCTTACCTCCTCTAACCAGAGTGTCTGTTTTTTGTTTGTTTGTTTGTTTGTTTGTTTTGTTTTTTTAACCTCTTTATTGGAGTATAATTGCTTTACTATGGTGTGTTAGTTTCTGCTTTATAACAAATCGAATCAGTTATACATATACATATATCCTCATATCCCCTCTCTGTTGTGTCTCCCTCCCTCCCACCCTCCCTAGAGTGTCTGTTTTTTGGAATTTTTCTATATTATATGGGTTTTAAGTCAGAGATAGAGGAAAAATAAGATTTTTCAAAGAAAAAAATCCTAGATCATGATTTAAACCCTTATTATTTCAAACTATTCACCTTCTAACTCTACTCCTCAGGCCTTCAGTGGTGGGTTTCACTGAAAGAGAAACAAATGTATTTAGAATGTGTCACTTAAAACGTCATCGCTAGCAAGTAATAAACATCGTTTTAGTTTATAATTTTTGTCTAACTCTTAGATCATATAGAATCTTGAGTGTATTGTTTTATTAGAGGGATTTAATTTAAAAAATATCTTGACTAAGGAATACTTTTATAGTATTATAAGCATTCATCTATATTGATTTAAATTACAAAGAGATAAAATACCAAAAATTCTATTTACCAATCCAAAGTACCAAAAATCGAATTTCACAATGGAAGTAGTAGCATGAATATGATCTGTTTTCTCCATATAGAATTACTCCTTAAGCAGTAATCTGGGCATAATTTCCCTTGGCAGAGACCTTGGGGATTTATATTTGAAGATTACTTGCCTTCTTATTCTCATATTTAATGGCAATCCTACCACCAGTTTGAGCTGAGAATTAGGAAAAGAACATTTGCCTTTACCCCCAAGTTCTATAGGAAATTAAGTATGTTTGGTCTAAAGTGTTTCCCCCTTCCTGGCTCTTAGGTCACACACACAGACTCATTTCACATGTTTAGGTAGAAGGCAAACTGCAGGTACATTTTCTTCATGGGGAAGAGATTGAAGTATTTAACTATTTATGAAATCATGCAAATTTCTCTCTCTCCTTACCCACTATAAAGTGGCTCACATTGCTCATCTTCCCACCACCCAAGCCTGTTTTTGAAGTTGATGAATCATGTGGTCACATTACCTGTCAAATCAGTTTATGAAGTTGCCCAGTGTAATGAGATGTGACCCCCTGGAGTTCATCAGTTATTAGAAAGGTTTATTGTGGCAGACACTGTAGAATGTGTGGTTTTCCCCTTAGACATCTCTAATTAGTACTGAGAGGGTCAGGCTTCATGGCCACATGGAAAGACTAAAGCTAATGTAATGATAAAATAGGAAAAGATAAAGTAAAAATAGACAAATTTTTTAGTTTTTAAAATTAAAGCATAGTTGCTTTACAATGTTTCAGGTGTACAGCAAAGTGATTCAGTTGTACATTTTATATATATATATATATTCTTTTTCAGATTCTTTTCCATTATAGGTTATTACAAGATATTGAATATATTTCTCCGTGCTATACATTAGGGCCTTGTTGTTTATCTATTTTATATATAGTAGTGTATATCTGTTAATCCCAAATTCCCAATTTATCCCTCTCCCCGTCCTTTCCCTTTTGGTAACTATAAGTTTGTTTCCTATGTCTATGAGTCTATTTAAGTTTCATAAATAAGTTCATTCATACCCTTTTTTAGATTCCACATATAAGTGTTATCATATGATATTTGTCTTCCTCTGCCTGGCTTACTTAGTTTGATAATCTCTCGGTCCATCTATGTTGCTGCAAAAGGCATTTCATTCTTATTTTATGGCTGAGTAACATTGCATTGCATATATATACCACATATTCATTATCCATTTATCTGTAGTTGGACCCTTAGGATGCTTCCATATCTTGGCTATTGTAAACAGTGCTGCTATGAACATTGGGGTGAATGTATCTTTTCAAATTAGAGTTTTCATCTTTTCCAGATGTATGTCCTGGAGTGGGATTGTTGGATCATATGGTAAAAAATTAATTATATATAGTATGATGGAATGTATATATGTGTAGATACACACACACACACACACACACACACTCTTTTCCTTCTCTCTCTGATATTTATGGTGTAGATAAGTGTGTCACAGTAATAAGCCCTCTTTAGCTGTACCCCAGGCAAAGTGGACGATCCCACCTGGGCAGAAATTCACATCTTCCTCACTGACACACTGACACCTGCAATGTGCTTCATCGCATTTTGAGACACTCCAAACCTTCCAGGAGATGAATACCAAACAGTTAAGCTGCAGGTGGAAGTAGAAACCCCGTATGAAATGTTGATGCAAATGGAATGCAGGCACCTGGAGCATCACAATGGTCATGAGATCCTTGATCTTTCCTGGCTTGGGAGCCTTTGAACCAGCGAGAATATTTAAAGAGGCAGGAAGCTGTTTCCCTGTGTCCCCCAGCTGTCCTCATTCTTCGTAAAACCCAGAGCCTCTTTAGCCAGTGACAGAAACTCTCAGAATAACCTAGATATTTCTAGAAAATCTGTGCTTCATAAATGATAACAAAATGAAAGCTGTTGTTTAAAGTGGGGGAAAAGCCTGAGGCTGTCCTTCAGGATGACCCAGGGAAACCCTCTTCAAGCCTGCATGTAACCTCCTCCCCACTCAAAATTAGCACCCCAGATGATGTTTTAGTTTGTCTCTCTGCCTGGAATATGCCCCCGTGGAGGGAGGCACTGGTTATGTAAGATGCCCCCCCCACACATGGAGCAATGGTGAGGAAGAGTGAGAATGGCAGGGTTTGTGTCCAAATATTAGAGATAAGGTTTGGGCTTCATCTCTGGTTAGCTGTGTGGTCTGGATCAAGTTATTCATCTGGGTCTCATTTTCTTCCTTTGCAAAATAAAGATTATGAAAAATAAAAAAAATGAAATACTTAAGCATGAATCTAACAAAATATATAAAGTGTCTGATGCTGACAATTACAAAACACTGATGAATGAAGTAAAAATCTAAATAAATGTAGAAACATACAGTGTTCATGAACTGGAAAACTCAACTAATTAAAGACCTCAATTTTTCCTAAATTTATCTACAGGTGAAATGAAATGCCTATTAAAGTCCCAGCAAGGATTTTTGTAGATATAGATAAGCTTATTCTAAAATTTGTTTGAAAGGCAAAAGATCTAGAACAAATAGGATAATTTTGAAAAAAAATAAATAAAGAGGATTCATTCTACCCTAGGCTAAGTTTTATTGTACAGCTCTAGTAATATAGATGGTGTATGGTGTTGATGGAGAGATCAGCATAGCTCAGTGGAACAGAATAGAAAGCCTTGAAATAATCCATGCAAACATGCCCACCTGGTTTTTGCAGAGAGGCAAAAACAATTTAATAGAGGAAGGACAGTCTTCAACAAATAGCACTGGAACGATTGGATATCTGTAGGCAAAAATAAATGAATAAAATTACAAAATAAAAGAAACTTTGACCTAAACCTCACACCTTATACAAAATTAATTCAAAACAGATCACAGATTTAGGTATAAAATGTAAAACTATAAAACGTTTAGAAGAAAATTGGAGAAAATCTTTGAGACCCAAGGCTTAATGAAGAATTCTTAGATGTGATATTAAAAGCATGATCCATAAAAGAAAAATTGATAAATTGGATTTTATCTGAATTATGAACCTTTGCTCTTCATAAGAGAATGAAATGACAGGTTCCAGGCTTGGAGAAAATGCTTGCAAACCACACATTTGAAAAAGGACTTATATTTTGAATATATTAGGCACTTGCAAACTCAGCAATAATAATAAAAAAACAGTTAGAAAATTGGCAACAGATATGCACAACCATTTCACTAATGGAGAGATATAGATGGAACTTTATGCATGGAAACATGATCAACCTCATTAGCTACTAAGGAAACGCAAATGAAAACTACAATGACACCATCACATATCAACCAGAATAGCTAAAATCACCCAAATAGTGGTGAGGAAGCAGAGACACCAGGTCACTCAGACATTGCTTATGGGATTGCAAAATGGTACAGCCACTCTGGGAAACAGCTTGGCAGTTGTTTTATAAAAAGTAAATGTATTCTTACTGTAGGATCCTGCAATTGCATTTTGGGGTGTCTGTTCTAAGGAAACGAAAAGTAGGTTCACAGAGAAATGTGTACCTGAATGTTCAAAGCAGCTTTATTCATAATAGCCAAAACCTGGGAAGAACCCAGTTGTTTTTCCAATGGGTGAAGGTTAAACAAGTGTGGTATGTCCATACCGTGGAATACTCCCCAGAAATAAGAAGGCACAGGCATTGATACACATAAAAACCTAGACTAATATCCAGGGGATTATTCTGAGTGACAAAGTCAATCTCAAAAGGTTACCTACTGCATGATTCTCCT
Source organism: Mesoplodon densirostris (assembly GCF_025265405.1). NCBI lineage: Eukaryota > Metazoa > Chordata > Mammalia > Artiodactyla > Ziphiidae > Mesoplodon > Mesoplodon densirostris. Next base: position 3,893,637 of record NC_082663.1, on the reverse strand, counting down.
TATATGACCTTGTTGAAATGAAAAAAATATAGAGATTGGGAACACATGGATATTTTCCAGGAAAAGGGATGGAGCTATTAAGGGAAACCATGGAACAGTTCTGTATATTGGTAGTGGGGGTTGATATACAATGAGTCAATTTACATAAAACCACATACACACACACAAACACATTTACCCAGCACATGCACTCACACAAGTGAGTGCATATAAAAACTGCTCTGTAGTCTAGATAACTATATTGTATTAGTGTCAAATTCCTTGTTATAATATTATACAACATTTATAAGATAACACCATTGGAGAAAACTGGAAAGGAAATTTCAAGGAAATCTATGTACTATTTTTGAAGCTTCCTGTGAGTCTATAACTTATCTTGAAGTAAAAGTTTTGAAATAAATATAGCACAAAGAACATTAAGAAGCAACTTTAGAATTTTTATTCTAGTATTAGAAAAAAAAATTATCTACTTCAGATCCTTCTTCATGAATTCACAGCCAGGAAAGCAAGAATCAAAGTAAGAACTCAGTCCTCTACTAAACACAGAGATGTTTGGAATCCTGTAGCAAAAGTGCACATGGGTTGCTAGATGTAGAGGAAATGGTCCAGCATGAGGAGGACCCTGGGAGGGTGCACTGCTGTGGCAGCCTCACCACACTTGCCATCTGGATGTCTCTGAAGCAGGAGGTGTGTTCTGAGAGAGAGGTCAGTGTTAGCTGGTTTGCAATGACTAGGGCTGTGGGAGCATCCCTGCTCCCTGCTTTTGTGAAGAGGCAGAGTGGGAGGCTACACACAGATACACTGACTTGGACTTTTGGAAACCATGCAGCAGGGAGGAACAGATCCTGAAAGTGGGCAGCAGTGGCAGATCTTAGTAACTTGAAGGAGAGGAAAGGCTAGACCACTGACCCCAGGTGACACTCAGAATCTTGCAGGGAGTAGAAGAGTCTTCCTCCAGCATCTACAAAGACCTGCTCTTACTTGAATATTCAACTTACCAACATCAAGAGTTCACTTCATTATAAGATTTTTTTTTTTTAAAAAGGAAAGATGAAAGAACTTAACACCAAGCAGAGAAGGAGGGAATGTACAGGAAAAAAAAAAAAAAGAAAGATATGGAAGAAGAAAATATTTTGCCAAGAGATGTAAAAATATCTTTACTTATGATTTGCCCAAGAAACAAAAGGTCTTAATGAATATCTGGTTTCTATCTGATGAATGCTCAAAGCAAAGACACAAGGGATCAGAAAATAAATAATGAAGGAAAGGACAATTCAGAAATTGATCCTTCAAAAAACAGAGGGAAAAAAAGGAAGCAATAAGTGAAAAAACTTCAAAAAGAAAGCATGCCTTGGAGGCATCCCAGAGGAAAACAGACGCTGATGGAATTAAGTTAAAGCATGGAAAATCGTTCTGAGAAAAGCGTGAAAAGAATGAAAAAAAATGGGAGTAAAGGTTTTTAAAAGGCTAGAGAGGAAATGACGTACAAGAAAGTCAGAGTAAATGTAACATACATGCAACTGGTATTCTTGATGAAGAAAATCAGAAGGAAAACAATAAGAAACTTCCAAGATATGAGTTAAGAATACTTTCCTTAAATAAAATAAGATGTGTACTTATGAATTTCAAGGACTATACAATCTTGATTAATTAGCATGTATAGAGAGTCTATGAAAATGTGTAGACTAAAAAGATAAAGATAAAAAATAAAGTTGAGATAATAAGAAAATAATCAAATCACCAATACCAACAATAAAGGGTGGTAAGTGATTTCATGCTTCTTCACAGTAGTTTTCAGTTGAAAGACACAGTGTATGATACCAAGTAATTCCTTAGGAAAAATTACATGATTTAAGAATGATACATGTAGCCAAGTGGCTATTTCAGTACAAAGAGAACAGATACAAATTTTTAACATATAACAACTCAAGGGATATATTTTGCACAAACCCTTTAAATGAAAGACAACAAATTTCCACCTGCCAATAAATGAATGGAAAAATTGGATCAAAAAAGTAAATCCATTTAAACATAAGACTTAAGGGAAAACAGAATGGAAATTATGGTTACAGAAAAAAATGATTATTATTAAATATGACAAGAGAGAAGTATGAATATACTTAAATAAGGTCAGGAAATCTAGTGTGGGAGAGAGTACTTGTAATCACAATTAAAAGATTTGAGTTATCTAATATTTGAGTGGAACCAATCATGGATTAATTATAAATAAAATTCATGTCAATCTTTCCAAAGGGTGCTTTTAAACATAGGAAAAATGTAAAAATGGTTCAGTAATATATGTATTTTCATTTTTTAAAGTAAATATTTCCTGGAACTATTATGCATGGTATATTCCTTCTTTCAGACATTAAGTTTATGAGAGAAGTTAATGGTAGCTTATGTGATTATCATCTAAGGACTATTTGAGAATCTTTAAAAAGGATTTGGATCTGACATTTTCTATTTCACATTTTACTGCCCTCACCTACTACCAATCCTCCCCAAATTTTGATATGCTATTTTATCTTTGTGGCTACTTCCAATCAATGGGTGCTACATACTTTGTTTTCTGGAATGGAATTTGGGCTCTGCAAAGTATACTGACATGGATAATGGAGTCCACCACTGACCTGTGGGAGAGACAGATGTGGCCTTGATGTTGTCTCTGTGCCCACCCAGGGCAAGATAAATTCTTAGACCATTTGAGAGAGGACATCAGCTCCACTCAGCTAAAGAATGGAGAGCATGTGCTAGATTTCAAGCTCTTGACTCCAAGACTAACACTGCCCCAATGTTTTGATGTTGCAGAATATCCTATTTTTGTTGAGTTACTTCAGTGGCATTGAAAATCATATGGTTGACTTTGTAATCATCACCACCATCATCACCATCATCCCCATCATCATCATCTCTATTTTCATCATCATCACCATTATCCTCATCATCTCTGTCATCACCACCATCATTACCATCACCATTATCATCAGCAGCAACACTATCCTCACCACCATCATCATCTCTGTCATCACCATCATCACCATCACCATTATCATCATTATCACCATTATCCTCATCATCTCTGTCATTATCATTATCATCACCATCCTCATCATCTTCACCACCATCCTCACCACCATGATCATCTCGGTCATCACCACCATCACCATTATCACCATCATCACCACCATTATCACCATCACCATGATCAACATCATCACCACCATCATCATCATTGTCATCACCATCATCACCATTATCATCATCACCATGAGTCAATCTTCTCAGAATTATATCTTCCAATGTCTCATCTTCATTAAAAAATCCCACTTCAATATCTTCAGTGACTCTTGCCATAAATGTATTATTTCCCCCAAAATTTCCTTATAAAAATATTCACTCAGGAAAATAAGAAAGGAATGGAAAGGAATTTTCTAATCAACTGAGATGTGTGAAATTCCATATAGTGCATATATCCTGTTTTCATAGTTGTGCCCACAAGGAAGATACTTCAGCAAATTTGGGCAAACCTAGAAATGGAGGCACTTTGAGACAGGTAAAATGCTACTCAGTTATTTGCTATTTTGACACAAAGTTATGGGGGCAAAGATTCCCTGATACTTGAAATTTAAATATCATCTATTAAATCTTAGTGGTTCACATGATTTCTTATATTTAAAAATCATTTTCTACTTTTTTTCTACATTTTTGTACGTCTATGTCCTACTGACTGTCTTATAAGAAAGTGAACTTTCATCAGGTTATATTATCTTACTTTGCTTTGTCTTCATAGCTGACATTATCATATACATGTAGTTTATCATTGCCTGTATTTTCAGTAAAGAGAAGCACTATAATGACAAGGAATCTACTTTACTCACATTATACCTACAACAATGCACATATTAAGTACCATTTACAATCTCAGTTTTGGGGAGTATTGGTTTCTGTATTTAAATATTCATTCTTAAAAAATAACAACAACAAAACACTATTACTTCAATAACTGCTTTCTACATTCAAGTTTGCCTTTTCATTAAACCAATGCAAAAAGAGACAGAGATCCCAACACACACACCAAATGTTGAACAACTGATAGTCTCTGCTTATCAACCAGCGATGATTCCTGAAGTTCATTTGCTAATGTAATTTCTAGCTAACACATTTATGACAATGAAACAGCTTCAGATACAAAACAACATAGCTAATGTGGAATTATATTTGAACTAGTGCATCTGAAAATATTTTTATTCAGTAGTCAGACACATAATCCATTGCTCCACAAGCCCAGCTGGTAGAAAATAAAACTTGAGTTTCTTTGTCATTAATGTGACCTTTGTCTTTCACTCTGTTCTTTCCTGGTTAGTGAGAAAATTACCCAGAGAGGTTGACAGATTTCAGGTTATAATTTTCACAGAAATGTTAAAAATGCAAACTGGCAGAACAAACTATTTGAGAAAAACAAACAAATACACTACTCTTCCTATGAGTAGTTATCTTCACCACAGGTGTTTTGTAACAAAAGAGGAAAATTTAAATATTAACTGAACAAGCTATAGAGTCACTCACTGTAGTTGACCTCAAGCAACAATTGGCTCAAATACTCTTGTTGCAGGATCTTTCTGGAGGTAGCAACCATGACAGTAAGATGGAAAACTTTGCAAGAGATCTTGATGAAAGCTGGTGGAGAACAGCTAGAAGATTGGTCTGTTATTTTAATCTTTAATGTGATATAAATATTTCAACTTTTACATTCACAGCAAACAAAGATCAGTTCTCTAAATAAACTTCTCAAAATCCTTTGTTTTCAAGATTGTTCAAACTGGACCTCAAGAAAACCAAACAACATATAATGATGGATGGGGAATTATAAGCAGTTAAAATAAGAACATGAAATTTTAAGTGAATAGGCTATGAGAAAATTCCATATTCCCTTTAATAAAATCCAAGATTTAAAATTTTTATTTTATCTTGAGGTTTTATATTTTAATCTGTCTCAAGCAACAGATGAAGTTTCATAAATATTATCCTGGGAATAAAAATGGACTAAATATTTACACCTTCTGCAGAGAGACACATTTTCGCCATGATCTGCTTGGAACGAGGAGCTGGCTTCTGCAGCAGGGAAGAATGTGCTGGTGTGCCACTCTTTAGAAAGACTACATGCTCCTGTGTTCAGTAACAGGATTTTTTCCTTTTAAAATTAGGAAAAAATCACAATAAAGGAAGAAACAAAGACAAGGCTTGGGTCACAATGGTGGCTTCATGGAGAGGGTGATAAACTCAAAGCCATATCAGAGCCCCTCATTTATCAGGTATTATGTCATTAAGTTAAAGTTATGGCTAATTCATTAGATGTCCTCTGAGTCTCCTGCTAGAATGTCATAGTAAACCCACACAAGATTTCTGCCATAAAGTCATTAAAAAGATGCATGGGCCCCTGAGTTCTCTGCTAACTTTCCATGTCGAAGCCCAGTGACTTACAACGTTCATTCTTCTGGGTAGCCAGGATATTTGTCAACTATTATGACTGGACTTCCAGAGGTACTCAATTTACAGTATCTAGAGTAGAGTGAAAATGAATGAACATCTGTACATTTGCTCAGATACTATGTCAGGAGATATGAAATTAGCTGTCATAACAAGTCCATAAAGCCTTAACACACTATTTGTCTTGCTCAGTTTATAAAGTACATAAACTCTGGTAAGCTGATCTAAGCTAGCTCTCTTTGGAGGACAGACTGATCTAGTGGTAATGAGAGTCTCATATGGATTTGACCCTGCTGAGAAATTTTTCTTCACTGGTATATTCTCTCTTATTTGCATGTTGAGCAACAATTCCATCACTTAGCTTTTCTCTTGGTGTTTGTATCTTCTATTAAAATTTTATTTTAAGAAAGATTTAGAAATATACATTTTTTTTAACAATATGAAACTTGGTAATAATAATTTGCAGTTCACATTCAGGGATGTTTTAGTGGGAAAATGTGAGGGTAAGTAAAACTTGTTCTCCAAAGTAGTTTGGAGAACAAAGTAGTTTATAAAGAAAGAGATGTTGGCAGATCAAGAATTAAAAAGGCCACCTCTTTGATGGGACCATTATAATTTAGGAAACACTTGAGCTGTGAGCCAAGACCTCACTGTGGATTCCTATTGATTCCAGAATTTTCAAGCCAGAGCTCATGGATGTGAGGACTTTTAACTGTAAGGTTTAAAACTCTAAGACTGTAGGTTTTATAAGGAAATATTTAGACCTGTGGCTTCAAAGAGTATCTCCATTTTACAGATGTAGAAAATAGCATCCCTATTCTTACACTACTGAAAATACTTTATAAACTGCATGCAGAATAGTGTTTGCCCATGTGCATAAGTCATCATTTCCTAAAATACTGCTTATGCAACAGAAAACAAGAGATTGTACATGAACGATGATGAGACACGGGGTTCAGATCTTTAGCTCTTCCAATTTTAATTTACTTATTTTAAGTAGATTCCAACAGTGTAAAAGTACTCTTTGGGTAATAAATCTACAAACAAACACCCAACAATCACTAAATAATAAATAAATGGTTGATGAACAGATTCCTTTTTTCACTGGGTTTCCTAATTTACTTTGGTGTTATTTTAGTGGGATTGGATTTTAAAATAACATTATCCTGTAAATATAGAAACAATTTAAAACAAAGGAAGGTTGAAAACAAGTTAAAACAACCTTAAACTTACTACATGGTTCATCATTTGAACACTTTGTGAGATGATTTCCCAGATGTTTTTCCTCCACAACTTTTTAATATATCTTGAGATCATATTACATGTAACTTTCTTTCATTATGTTTCCCTTGAAGCTATAATATCATGATTTTAAGTATATTATTTTAATTGTATGGGACCAACATAATAGTTGTCATCTACTTTGTCAACTAAGTCTGCAAACTCTCCCCTATTGTGATTGATGCTTCTGTAAACATAATTGTGCTTACAATTCTGCTTAACTGCTGCTCTTCTGAGAGCAAAAAACAGATAAAACTAAAATTATGGCTTCAAAGGACCTGGACAATTTTGAATGATTTTGATACAAATTAATTAATTGCTTTCTACATGCATGTTGTCACCTTCCCCCAGGTAATGCTGTTGTTTTAAACCTTTCTTAACTTTAATAGGAATTCAGAGACTCTTCATTAGTTTGGTTTCATTTGATTGGAGATCAGAACCTAACACAGCTAGGACCAACCAATATTTACAGAATTTGGTTTTAAAGAAAAACATTAAAGCAAAGTATTTAAGCAAAATTTTCTCACTCTCCCAACCTCAAAGAATTAAAAAAAACTAACTGCACCCCAAACTACTGATTGTTTCTAATGGCCTCAGTGGATATGTCAGAATTCTCAAAAATGTGATTTGGCCATTTTTAAAAAAAACAATAAATATTGTATGTGTTTTAGCTTGTGCAGCTAGAGCAAAATACCATAAACTGGATGGCTTAAAAAAGACATTTATATTCTCCCAGTTCTGGAGGCTGAGAAGTCCAAGATCAAGATGCTAATGGACATGGTGCTTGGTAAGGGCTCCCTTCCTGGCTTGCAGATGGCTGCTATCTTGCTACGCCTCACATGATTTCATCTTGAGCTTGCCTGGAGAGAGAAAGGTCTGTCTTTCTCCTTATGGGGACACTAACCCCATCACGGTATGCCCCACCCTCAAGACCTCATCTGAACATAATTACCTCCCAATGGCCCCACCTCCTAACACCATCACAGTGGGGTAGGGGTTAGAACATACAAATTTTGAGGGGACATAAACATTCAGTCCACAATAGTATGTAAATACCCATCATTCTTGGAAGCTTGCAACGGTGGTTTCAAAATAAAATAAGATATAAAAAAAATTCCTTATGCAAAATGACTTAGTATCTGTTCCATCTATAGGTTATAGATTCATAAACATAAAACAATAAACACTGGGAATACAAGCAAAATCAAGCAAAAACACATCTTCAATAAGTACAACTACAACTATGTGAGAGAAAATTTGCAGTTAACAAATATTGCTAATACAGTAAAAAAAGGGTTTCATTATTAATGTTAAAGTCAAATGTAAAGCAACAGCATTTGGTGTGACACAGTGATCATTCTTAGTTAATTATATATTCTATTAAAAAGTTAGAGGATTGGAAATCTTTGTATACTATGGAAAATAGATTTTTGAAATCATAAATTAAAATTTGTATACATCAAGGTGATGATAGAAATTCTGTGATTATGAGAGACGTTAACACAGTTTAATCAGTTCTTGATAGAAAATATATACAAAAGTTTAAAAGGCAGTGTAATAAATAATGAAGAAAATAATAAAATAAAGTTAAGAACAGTGTAAGGGATGAAATAAAAATAAAAACCTACTCTAGAGGCAGACTGTGAGTTCAAATTTAACTCTGATGAAACCTTCAGTAAGTTGCTTCAAAATACTAAGTTTCAGTATTCTCATCTATAAAATGGATTTTGTGAGAATTGATAAAGGTGACATTATAAGTTAATGGGAGATATATACCACTGCAGCAAAAAGAATAAAATACCTAGGAATAAAACTACCTAAGGAGACAAAAGACCTGTATGCAGAAAATTATAAGACACCGATGAAAGATGATACAAACAGATGGAGAGATATACCATGTTCTTGGATTGGAAGAATCAACCTGTGAAAATAACTATACTACCCAAAGCAAACTACAGATTCAATGCAATCTCTATTAAACTACCAAAGGATTTTTCACAGAAATAGAACAAAAAAAAAATCACAATTTGTATCGAAACACAAAGACCCTGAATAGCCAAAGCAATCTTGAGAAAGAAAAACAGAGCTGGAAGAATCAGGCTCCCTGACTTCAGACTATACTACAAAGCTACAGTATTCAAGACAGTATGGTACTGGCACAAAAACAGAAATATAGATCAATGGAATAGGATAGAAAGCCCAGAGTTAAACCCATGCACATATGGTCACCTTATCTTTGATAAAGGAGGCAAGAATATACAATGGAGAAAAGAGAGCCTTTTCAATAAGTGGGGCTGGGAAAACTGGACAGCTACAAGTAAAAGAATGAAATTAGAACACTCCTTAACACCATACACAAAAATAAACTCAAAAAGATTACAGATGTAAATGTAAGGACAGAGACTAAAACACTCTTAGAGGAAAACATAGGCAGAACACTCTATGACATAAACACAGCAAAAATCCTTTTTGACACATCTCCTAGAGAAATGGAAATAAAACCAAAAATAAACAGATGGGACCTAGTGAAACTTAAAAGCTTTTGCACAGCAAAGGAAACCATAAACAAGACTAAAAGACAACCTTCATAATGGGAGAAAATATTTGCAAATTAATTAACTGACAAAGGATTAATCTCCAAAATATACAAGCAGCTCATGCAGCTCAATATCAAAAAAACAAACAACCCAATCCAAAAATGGGCAGAAGACCTAAATAGACATTTCTCCAGAGAAAATATACAGATTGCCAACAAACACATGAAAGGATGCTCAACATCACTAATCATTAGAGAAATCCAAATGAAAACTACAATTAGGTATCACTTCACACCATTCAGAATGGCCATCATCAAAAAATCTACAAACAATAAATGCTGGAAAGGGTGTGGAGAAAGGAAAACCTCTTGCACTATTGGTGGGAATGTAAATTGATACAACCACTCTGGAGAAGTGTATGGAGGTTCCTTAAAAAACTAAAAATAGAACTACCATACGACCCAGCAATCCCAGTACTAGGCATATATACTGAGAAAACCATAATTCAAAAAGAGTCATGTACCACAATGTTCATTGCAGCTCTATTTACAATAGCCAGGACATGGAAACAACCTAAGTGTCCATCGACAGATGAATTGATAAAGAAGATGTGGCACATATATACAATGGGATATTGCTCAGCCATAAAAATAAATGAAATTGAGTTATTTGTAGTGAGGTAGATGGATCTAGAGTCTGTCATGCAGAGTGAAGTAAGTCAGAAAGAGAAAAACAAATAATGTATGCTAGCACATATATATGGAATCTAAAAAAAAAAAAATTGTTTCTGAAGAACCTAGGTGCAGGACAGGAATAAAGACACAGACATAGAGAATGGACTTGAGGACACAGGGAAGTGGAAGGGTAACCTGGGACGAAGTGAGAGAGTGGCATGGACATATATATACTACCAAATGTACAATAGATAGCTAGTGGGAAGTAGCCCTATAGTACAGGGAGATCAGCTCGGTGCTTTGTGTCCACCTAGAGGGGTGGGATACGGAGGGTGGGAGTGAGATGCAAGAGGGAGGAGATACGTGGATATATGTATATGTATAGTTGATTCACTTTGTTATACAGCAGAAACTAACACACCTTTGTAAAGCAATTATACTTCAGTAAACAAGCTAAAAAATAAGTTAATGGGAGAACATATAATTATTCAATAAATGTTGTGTTGTCTGAATAGACAAACCTAAAAAATACAGTGAGATTCCTACCTTATCTCCTTCACCAATATTATGTCCAAATATGTAAAACATACATATTTTAAAAATGATCTGAAACCATAGGAATACTAGAACACAGTAGGTTGTGAAAATATTGTCTCAGAATAAGAAACACTTTTCTAAATGTGAGAGAAAACTGAGAAGCCATCAAAGAAGTGATAAATTTTACTATATTAAATAAAATATAAGTAGTTTAGAAACACCGTAAACAAAGTCAAAAGCCAAGTGACAAATGGGGGTAATATTAATAACTAATATCAAAAGGGATAAAATAAAAGAAAATCCCATAAATCAGTAGTATGAAGACTAACACAATGAAAAACATATCAAAGAATGTAAACAGTTTTAGAAAGAGAAACATGAATATTTAAAAATATGTGAAACATAGTCAAATTATTCATTAAAAATAAATGGAAAATGAAATTAATATATGTCTTCTCAAATGATCAGATCAGCAAAGGTTTAAAAGTTTGAAAACATTTTCTTGATGAAGGTGGAGAAACATCCACCCTTGCACATTTATTTGAAATATCAGTTGATATAATATGCAGAAGGTAATTTGTCCACATGTCCCCTAACTTCTTTATTTTAAAATGTTTTATTGAAATATAGTGGATTTACAATGTTGTGTTAGTTTCAATTGTACAGTAAAATGATTCAGTTTTATATATATGTAAATATATATATTGTTTTTTAACATTCTCTTCCATTATAAGTTATTACAAGATATTGTATATAGTTCCCTGTGCTATACAGTAGGTCCTTGTTGGTTATCTATTTTATATATAGTAGTGTGTATATGTTAACCCCAAACTCCTAATTTATCCCTCCTACCCTTTGGTAACCATAAGTTTGTTTTCCATGTCTGTGAGTCTATTTCTGTTTTGTAAATAAGGTCATTTGTATCCTTCTTTTAGATTTCACATATAAGTGATATCATATGATATTTCTTTCTCTCTCTGACTTACTTCACTTAGTATGATAATCTCGAAGTCCATTTATGTTGCTGCAAATGACATTATTTCATTATTTTTATGACTAATATTCCATTGTTAATATATTAATATATACCACATCTTCTTTATCCTTTCATTGGATGATGGACATTTAGGTTTCCGTGTCTTGGCTCTTGTGAACAGTGCTGCTGTGAACAGTTTGTTGCATGTATCTAAACACTTGGGCCCTTTTATCCAGCAGTTCCACTTCTAGGAGTCTGCTTTAAAGTTATTTTCAGACTTAAGACTGGCAATGGAAGATATACATCTATAGAGGAAAGCGCTCAGTGGTTCCATGATGTGTGGGCAGGAGATTGCATCTTAACTGCCTACTCACCAGAGCCATTAGATGTTTTGAAAAATCTTCATATATTACCTATTCAAAAAAAAACATGAACATGTAAAAGACAAGAAGCAAATATTCTACCCTGCTTTTCCAACAACACTTGGTTATGAACTCCTACATAGAAACCACTTGACGATTGCAGAGGAAAGGGTAGAAAAAGAACCAGAGATTTAGGGATTGTAGGTTGTGGAAGAGGCAGGACCACAAATGGGGCTTAGGGTGAGTGAATAAGAGATGCTTTCCTGTGTGGTTGTTCACTAAGAAGAAACCTCTTAGGGAACTCTAGCTTGAGTGAGGGGGAAGGGTGGAGCCCTTGGGTTAGAACTCAGAGGGACTAATTATCTACATGGTTGGCTGAATGACCCTTATTCACTTTTCCAGGCAAACCCAGATGACAAGGGAAATGCAATGGCCTGTCACTGTGAGTGACCATGAAGACTGGTTGATAATCACGGTTTAATCACTCAAAACAGCCGTGTGGCACCTTTTCATCTGCTATTATTTCATCTTGTTTAAATAGAGATAATGACTGATACACATTCACTGTTGGAGCTTAGGTGACTTTACATCATCCACCTGTGCATCTAAAATTGGTCCACCGACCTTCAATGATTTCTTGCAATTTGAGATATTTTGCATGAATCACTCACAGAAAAAAATGAAAAAAACACCCAAAAAGTGAACATATACATTTACTACTTTAGTAATTAAAAGGGTCTTTTAAAAACCCATGGTTATTCTAGTCTTGCTGCATGGCTGCCACAATTTACACACTTTTCAGCGTGGGATTGAGAAGAAGTAGCTCAACCTCGTGAGGATAACAGTGTTTGTTCTGTGTATCATAACTTTATGTGACCACCCCGTGCCCAGCCTGGGTGAAATAACCAGTTTACAGTTATCATAAGTCTCTCAATAAGCTAACAGCCACAAAAGCACCACGGCCATCATTTCCAAGGGATGCAGGAATAGCAGAGGAGCAAAGTGATTTCTGGTACGTGGTGGGTGGTTGGAGGCCCTCAGTGTCCCCACGGCCTGTCTGTTCTCCCTCACTGCCTCTTCCATTGGGCAAATCCTGATTCTGAGCATTAGTAAAGTGAAGTTGGGGAGTCTTTATTTTTGCTGGTCATATCACTCACCTTGACTGTGCTGTGCTGTGGTCAGACCCTGAGGGCAGGGCTCCTCTGATGTAAAGTCTTATATTAACTCTCAAGTCACAGCCACCAGGGTGAAGGGACTGCTTCCTGTTGACGTGTTCCTACTGTGTTGACCTCGCTGCATGGGGCAGAACAGGAAAGTTGAAGCCTCTTGTGTTTCCCTAGCACAAAGTCTCTGGAATGTTCTAGGCTCCCACCACACCTCCCCCACAGGGATGTGCCAGTGGTATTTTGATAACCCATGAATAAACGTAAACACCACTGCTTCAGGATCCTTAAACAGGTCACGTGGGGAGAAGAGGATGACAGGAAACAAAGTTTAGCTTTTTGTGGAAAATCTACAAGTTTGGTAAATATCTGATACCGTTATTGGAAACATTTCTCACATCTGTCTAACTTATCAAAGGCTTCCATTTGGGTTTCCCTGGTGGCGCAGTGGTTGAGAGTCCGCCTGCCGATGCAGGGGATGCGGGTTCGTGCCCCAGTCCGGGAGGATCCCACATGCCGTGGGGCGGCTGGGCCCGTGAGCCATGGCCGCTGAGCCTGCGCGTCCGGAGCCTGTGCTCTGCAACGGGAGAGGCCACAGCAGTGAGAGGCCCGCGTATCGCAAAAAAAAAAAAAAAAAAAAAAAAAGTAAAAGGCTTCCATTTGTCATTCAAGGTCTTTAGAGGTCAGGGAGGAGCTTCTTCTTGCCTGAGATCCCTCTGCAAGCACTGGTTCCCAGGGGATTCAGATAAAGGGGAAAGGACTACAGTAGTCAGGATGATCCTAGGTCAAGTCAGAAGATCACCTCAAACCAGTTAAAACACAGAAGCAAGTGCACTTATCAGCAGATAGAGGATCTGGGATACAGACACCTAAAGGCACAAATAAACGAGTCACCTGCTAATGTTCTTGCTCCTTTCTTCTCCTGGGTCTGTTTGCCTCCAGTTGGCTTCCACACAAGCGTGATCTTCACACTTGGAGGCAAAGGTGGATCCCGTTGCTCCAGGCTCACCTTCTGTCATCTTGGCCAGAGCCAATGGAAAGGCGCACCTCTTCCCCGAATAAAATTGCTGGGTTTCAGAGCCATTGACCCAGCGTTGTCACATGGCCCCTCTGACCAGTCACTGTGACCGGGACACGAGGGGATGTCCTTGGCTAAGTCCCAGCCTTGTTCCTCCCTCTTGAGATGTTGGCTGGATTTACCTTCTCCAAACCACAGACTGAGATGCGAGAGAGTGTGATTCACAAAAGAGCATTAGGTGAAAAAATAAAAGAAAACAAAACTCCACAAATCCCCTACAGGGAGGTGCTAACACCCCACCTGTCCTGTTCAATCCTCAGCTGACCTTCCTTAGGTCCAGGTCTTTTCCTTACAGGTGGAAGCTCTTTGTTCAGACACTGGCCACACAGCAGTGCTTTTGTGGCTGTTAGCTTATTGAGAGAATTATGATAACTGTAAACTGGTTATTTCATCCAGGCTGGGCATGGGGTGGTCACATAAAATTGTGATACACAGAACAAACACTGTTGCCCTCATGATGGTGAGCTACTTTTTCTTAATCTCACCCTGAAAAGTGTATAAATTGGGACAGCCATGCAGCAAGACTAGAATAACCATGGGTTTTCAAAAGACCCTTTTAATTACTAAAGTAGTAAATGTGTATGTTCACTTTTTGGGTGGTTTTTCATTTCTTTCAGTGAGTGATTCATGCAAAATATCTCAAATTGTGAGAAATCATTGAAGGTCGATGTGCCAGTTTTAGACACACAGGTGGATGATTTAAAGTCACCTAAGCTCCAACCATGAATGTGCATCAATCATTATCTCTATTTAAACAAGATGGAATAGCAGCAGATGAAAAGGTGCCACACGACTGTTTTGTGTGATTAAACTGTGATTATCAACCGGCCTGCACGGTCATCCACAGTGGCAGGCCATTGCATTTCCCCAGCACAAAATGGCCAGTGATGTTGAGACAATCCCTAGCCTGGAAAGGCGGGGAGAAAACCAACCTGATAAGTCTGAGCATTAAAGTTACGGGACAGGGGAGGCCCACATAAACCACTTAAGCACACTCATTATTATGGCTGTTGCTACCTCCGGCCACTGCAGACCTGATAATTTAGTCGGCATTATGCAGTTTGAAGTGTTTCATGTTCTGCATGGTGGCAGGCTGCAATTCAAATACCAGTGGCCATGAAAAATATGCACATACGTTTAGTAGGAAAATCTCCAAAGAGACAACAGAGAAGATGGGCATATGTCCTTGCTGTGTGATGGAGGGTTTCCGTGAATTAATCATCCAGATGTAGTTTATCACCAGTTTTCCTTTTGCCAGAAACATTCCCCCTTCATTTGCTGGAGAAGCTTATTAAACAGGCACATCCTAGAAAGATAATAAGGCCAAGGCCTCTGATGCTTAAATGAAACAGGGTTTAGAGGCCCTGTTCTGACACAGACAACTTTCCTATTGACGGGGTTTCTGATAGCTGGGGTAATTGCTTATTTTATCTAGGTAAGGGAATTGTGCTTCTTTCTACCAGTTACTTTATTACATCAATTACTGCAAACCATCCTCATATAATTTATGGGGAAGAATACAATTTCATTGAGATCATCTTTAAAATGTAAGAAGACACGCTTTGTTCATGTGTTTCCAAATATTAAAATTTATATCGCATGTTCTAGGGAACTAGGGATGGTTCCTTTTCTTTGAGAATTTAAACATCTGGCTAGACATGTCACCTGTGTGATTTGTTTGTTTAATTCAAGGGTTGGAGTGGGGGATTGTTTTGCCTCCCAGATAAGGTATTTCTGAGTGAAATATCTAATCTTTAAAGTACAGTTAACATAAACGACATTTTTTAGAAATGAATTCCTAATGCCTTTAAAGCTGAGGGTGAGTGTGTCTGTCAGAATTCTGGCCGCAGTTATGCCACTTGGTTGTTGTTCTTTACAAGTACTGAAATGTGCTTCCATGGTTAGCAGTATAAGTGTAAACCAGAGCAATTGCTTCTGACACTTAAAAAGGATTTTATTGACAGTTGGAAACACGTTGGGGATTTGAAAAGAGTACTTTTCCATCTGTAATACTTGGTGTGATCAAAGATCACCCAGCAGCCCCAGATTAGTGGAAATGAGACTGCAGTGAGAGTTTGCCACTCCACATGGGATGAGGGCTTGGTTTTGATTCACACTAATCCCCGTCACAATCTAAGTGGAATTTACTGTAATGTAGATAGACTTCTCAGGGCTCCTCCAACGTATTTTTAAGAGTCATAAAGTAGATAATAATATAGCAATATTTAAAATTTCCTTTTATAGTTTAATCTCAATTTTCCACTCTCCATTCATATATCGGTTTAATGTTTCTAAATATTATATTTAACTCTCTGCATTTCTTATATGCATTACACATGTGTGTGTTATAGATGGTGATATTTTAGATAATAGGGGACAAATCTGCTTCAATTCTCCCTGAGCACTAGCTAGCAAGGTGATGTAGGAAATCACTGGGCTATGGGTACAACTGAACAATGATAGATACTGGTCTCAGATACCTGGTATAATTTATAATTCCTTCCTTGCTCCCTCGATGCCTCCCTCCCTTCATTCTTTCCTTCCTCTGACTATAAAATATATATATGTGTAAATATATATTTACTTATAAAATGCCAAGTATGTGCCTTCTACATTTTCAAACACCCTAGATTTTCTAAACCTTAATTTCTTCTCTGTTAAAGGGGGAAAATGATCCATGTCACTCACAGTGTTTAAGCAAGAATCACATAGTACATGATAGGCAAAAGCACGAAGTAACTGGGTTTGTTATCAGAAGTAAAGTAGAAAACACAAAGAGAAAGGGACAATGTTGGGCTACTTCCATGAACACTAGGGGTGGAGGTTACCCAGAGCCAAGGGAAAAGCAGACGGGAGAGACCCATGAGCCACCCAACTAGACCAAATGCCTGGTCGAAGGAAAGGAACTAGCACTGGACCGGGACTTCCCAGGAGAGAAGCATTTTGAGGAAGGTGGGCAGGAAACAGCACAGCTTTAAAGGAAGCCTGGCCTCCACCCCCTTCAGTTCACTTGTGTGTGGCTTCCTTTTGAAAATCAACATCAAATATAATACGCACCCACCCAATCCTCACACACATGTGTGGCTTGACACCTGCCCTCCCACCCTGATTGTAGATGGAAAACTTAGCACAAACTTTGGCTACAAACTGTAATCCCAAGAGCACCCTGTGTCTTCCCCCAAAGATACCTGCACCAAACATCCTCATTATCCCAAATCTACAGGTATGTCTTGGTTTGGTTAAGAAATACATCCAAACTAAATATGTGTATTTATGCATTTATTTCTCATATATATATTATGTTATATATATATATATATATGTATATTTATTTATTTATTTATTTATTTATTTATTTATTTATTTAGATTTATCTCTACATATATTTATTTTGTTAAATATATTTATTTTATTATATATAGATAGATATCAATCTTTCTCAATCTGTCTCTGTCTCTCTCTCTCTCTCTCTCTCTCTATATATATATATATATATATGTGTGTGTGTGTGTATATATATGTGTGTGTATATATATATATGTATATATGCATGTTTTATTTATTTATTTATTTATTTTTGTTGTAACGAGGACTTTCTTAACATGTTTCTGAAAACCCATGGGGGAAAAGAGTGGGAAATAGTGATTTGAAAATAAGCAAAAATCCTACATCTCTCTGGTCTCTTTTTTTTAGTGTAAATGATTCTAAAACTTAAGTGTTTCAAGATAGGTAGCTTGCCATAAGGTTTCTGTCTTTAAAAACCAAGTTTTGTTAAAGTTTCTGAACTATTTTCCAATGTAAAGCAAACATAAAAAAATATAGCTAAACACTTTTGCTTTAAAGAAAAATATGAAAGAAAAATGTTTTGAAAAGGCTGAAAATTCCACACTCACATCCTTTTAGAATTCCCTTAGAGAAGGAGGGTGCTACCTAGTCTAATAAACCTCCATCTCTCCCTATCTCTGGCTTTACATGAGAGGCAGCTTCCCTGGGCCAGATAAACGGTTTTAGAGGGTCAGGACAACACCTACTGGGAGGTTTTCCAAATGGAGCCCTGATCATACTAGTTTTCCTACAGTACTTCTTTCAAATGAACTTTCCCAGTGGAGCTGGTGCTTCCAAGGGGTAGGAGATTCTGCTTTCCCTCCTAGTCATCTTTCTTTAACTCTCTGACCAAAATGACCAGCAAGATACCAGCAAGATTCTTTCATGTTTGGAATTATAATTACAAAACATCATGTCAAGGAATATTTTCTCATGGTCTAAATACACGCACACACAGACACAAACGCATGTGCACACATGTACACACATATACCTGAAGCTTCACATTAGTGTATTTCTGTCATCAAACAGTGTCGTAAAGGTGTTTTTCAGAAGGATGAAAAAGAGATCCACACCAGTCCAGTTAAAGCCCTTTTCTTCTGGGTAATGTATTTGAGAAGTTTCTGTTCCAGTAAGGGAATAAAATGATTTTATTTGAGGTGATAAGGGAAGTATGATCAATATTATCTTCTAACTATGATAACATTTTGTAAGTACGCTTTTGTTTCTTTTTTATTACTTAAAAATTTAGTGAGCTATTTTTTGGTCTATTTTAGCCTTGTTATGGTCCTGTCAGAGAAAATTGATTATTGTAGACAGAAGAGAAGAAAAAGGCAGGAAGGAGGCAAGGAGAAAAGGAAGAAAGAGTAAGTGGGAGGGGGAGAGGAAGGATATTTTTTCCTGGAGGGAGAGGTTGACAGTCTATGCACATGGAGCTTAAACAAATAAGGATTTGTTTGAGATGCAACTTGGTCGAATGCTATTGTTATTACAATGGTGAGCTAGTGTCCCCAGAAAACCTTGCCTAGGATAAACTAACTAGGTAGTTAATAGAGAGCAGCAGGAAGGCAGTGCTCCTTGGGGGTTACAACATGAGACAGGAAATTAGAAGATTGACTTCAAATTCCAGCACTGATATTATTTATTTTATATGGACAAGCACAGCGACGTTTCTGCGCTAGTTTTCTTGAATGTAAAATAAGAATGATGTTAACTTGTGAAACAAATAAACAAGAAAATAGAGACTAAAGAGTACATGATGCCAAGTTCCTCCATCCCATTTATTGTTCAGTATGAAATTGTACAACTGTGGGTCACCTAATTCTAAATCTCTAAGCAATTATTTGTAAGACGAGATTTCCATCATCACCCCAAACATACTACCACATCCCCTCTTTCATGGATTTTAAATCAGGACTTGAACTGTTGCCACCCTCAGCAAACCTGATGCCTCTGGCTGTTTATTGTTAAGGCAAGCCATGGAAAACATGCAAGGATCTTCAGGAGTAGCAATGCCCTCATCTCTGGTTAGCTGACACGCTTTAACAAAATGGTTTTCAGATAAATCACAGTAGAAGATGGTAACTTTTAAATGTTGTGACTTGTTTCAGAGCTCATAGAAGTGAGAACATTCATCTTCGCAAAACCTTGACAAGATACAGACCTGCTTCTCTTCAAAAGGTCAAGTACATAAAAGAAGCAAATGTTTTAAACTTTAGGAAGTCATGCATGGGATGTATATTCCATGTGTATAATAATGGTTTTCATATGGAAATTTATTTTTTGCTGAGGACATCTCGGAAGCACTAATTCTAGCATCCGTTCTCTCCCATGCCCTCAGTCTAACGTCAGGCCCCCTTGTTCAACAAATCAGATCTCCAGGAGACTGCCAGCCACAGCAGGGTTTTTGGAAAACACAGCATAGCTCATGATTCACTAGATCTTTGATGACATTAAGGAGAAGGAAACACAGTTCTCAGATGCTGCTATCAGAACCAGGGGACCTGGACAGACTCAGCCTCCTGGGAAGTCTGTCTCTTTCAGAAGATGAGATACACAGAGTGGATGTGTTAGTCAATTCACAAAGGATAAGATCCTTTAGCTCTCCCTAGGGCCCTAAC
The DNA here is from genome assembly GCF_025265405.1 of Mesoplodon densirostris. Lineage (NCBI taxonomy): Eukaryota > Metazoa > Chordata > Mammalia > Artiodactyla > Ziphiidae > Mesoplodon > Mesoplodon densirostris. Next base: position 3,873,597 of record NC_082663.1, on the reverse strand, counting down.
AACAGGCTTTGATGGTGTTGCATGATGTCCATAGCTATTTGGCAAACCAAATGCGATATAAAGAAGAAAAAGTGGAAGAAGAGAACTCATCTGGGTGCAAGAATAGAGAACCAGCTGCAATTAGGGACTTGTGATTTTACATCACTCTGGGCACATTCCAAGATGACAACTTAAGGCTGTTTTAGGCGGCACTACTCATTGGTGAAGACAGGCTCAAGCTAACAGATAAACGTTCATGAAATTCTGTGTAGATATTTGGTGGACTGTTATTCCTTTCCAGTGAGCCTTTCTGCAGCTCTTAGATGTTTCTAAGAGCACATGGACAGTTCTGGACTAGGGCAAAATGTCCAGCTTGTCATGGGACCCAGGAATTTTCTTCATGGAGGAAACAATTTTTTTTAAGTAATGTCATGGTTTTGGAGGTTGACTTAGAAGAGAATGTCCAGTCGTTAAATGGCAAGAGAAAATGAAGAATGTTTTATTTCTTCAGGTGATAATGCTCCATATTAATACTATGATATAATTGATATTATCATGATATAGAAACATTACAGCACTTCTAAGGGCTGACATCATATGTGACTACTGCTTTTGGGGTTTTCATAATAGTTTTATCACACCAGTGCTGGAATCACACAAAGCTGTTCTCACGTAAGTCTTTCAAATTCAGTTTCTCTTTTCAAAAAAGACCTGAAATTGACATTCTGAAATGGCAGTGAGAGAAAGCTGATGGGCCCTGTCACCAGCAAAACATCCATTTAACTGTTGATAATTATGAAAAAAAAATATTAAAGTATCTGGAAATTGTTTGAAGGGCATACAGAAAAATGGAGAAACACTTAAGAATATCTGCATCTCAATAATAACAGTGAGAGTCTGTGTCATTTCAGCCATGACTCTCTCCCATCTTCCTTTCCAGGTTGTTGTAGTGGAAGCTACACTCCAGGTGTTTATGACTAAGAAAACCAAGCTAACTTTCCCCACTGGAACACCAGTCTAGAGCTACAGTTTCTTTCTGAAAGGGGGGAACCACTCTCATATCTCATTTTGTGCAGCTTCATGACATAGAAGCTGTATTTCAGGAAGGTACAGCCAATTGGACTGGAGAGTCTTTCCTTTAACCAGACTCAACCTGTAGGACAGAAACTCCAACTTAGATGTAGATTGTCAAGAATGCTGGGCTGTAACCCCTTACCCCAGGTTCAGTGCTAGAATAAGAAAACCAAGAGACTGGGGCTACAATTCATGCCCAGTCCTCAACCTGTATCGTGGGAAGTTCACTCCGGAAGAGGTGGACAATTTTCTCTGTCCTCAACGCCACTGCAGTGATGCAATATTTCTGTGTAGTGGGTGAGAAGGTCATAAGAAAAGAAGAGAGCTTTATAAGCACTCCTCAAGTGGAATGACTTCATTTTCATTTGGAACAGACTGTGCAGAAGTTCATGCTTAATGTTTTATTGAAAATGATAGTGATCTTGGTGGCGAACTAGTAAGACATTAGTAGCAACAGGAAAAAGAGTCAACCAGCTGGAAGTTTAACAGAGGGAACAATGGAAGAGGTAGCCAAGAAAACCCTCTAAGGATATGAGAAAGCATCAAGCACCCTGCCTTTCAGTGGGCCTCAGATTTAAGTGCTTTGGGTTGTGGAACAATTTATGTTACAGGGCATTGTTGAAACAGCTAGAAAACTGCTAGCAATTAATGGAGGCTAAGAGCTTAGTGTGATACCAATAGAGGGAGATGAGTCAGAAGCTTAATTAGGAGATCAGGGAAAGAGCCACTCAAGAGATGTCAGTTAAGTCCATAGTTATCCTTGGTTTTAAGAAAGACTCACATATTTCCAAAGATGCATACTCTGAGGAGCAGCATCAGAAGCTAAGTCTGTGGGAGGAAGATATTACTGAATCAGTCCAGCCATCCTCCACACAAATAAAAAGGAAGAAAACAAACCACAGCAACAACAGCAAGCTCCAGGGAAGAACCTGTATCCACAGTTGCTACAATAGTTTATATAATATATCTAGTTTCCAATAACAAGAACAAAAAAAAAATCACAAGCCATGCAAAGAAACAGTAAAATGTAATCTATACATATAGGAAAAAAAAAAAAAAAAAAAAAAGGTCTACAACAGATACTGACTTTGAGAGGGCCCAGATGTTGGACTTAGGAGGCAAAGACTTCAATGAAGCTATCATAAATATGTTCAAAGAATTAAAGGAAAAATAATTTTTAAATAATTTAAGAATGTTATGTTGATATGTCTCATTAAATAGAGTGGTACAAAATATAATCACCATGAAATACCACTTCACACTCACTCTGATGGATATGATGAAAAAGACAGATGATAACATATGTTGGTTAGGCTAAAGAGAAATATTAACACTCACAATTTGATTGTGGAAATACAAAATAGTGATGTCACTGCCAAAACAGTTTGGCAGGTCCTCAAAATCTTAATCATACCCAGGAGTTCTACTTCTAGGTATTTATCCAAGATTGATGACAACATATGGACACAAGAAACTTGTACTTAAATGTACATAGCAGTACAGTTGAAGTATCCAAAAAGTGGAAATAATCCAAGTGTCTATCAACTGGTGAGTGGATAAAGAGAAGTGGCACAAGCATACAATGGAATTTCATTTGACAGTGAAAAGAATGAAGTCCTGATACATGGTACATTATGAATGAAACTTAACAATATAATGTTAAGTGAAAGAAGTAATATTCTGGTGATGGTTACCAATTTTGTGAGTATACTAAAAACCATTGAATTTTACACTTTAAAGGAATACACTTGAATTTTACACTTTAAAGGAGTAACTTGTATAGTATGTGAATTATATCTCAATATACCTATTTGAAAAATACCTGGGATTTTGTAAGATGTTGAGAGATGTGGTTTATGAATCAAGCCAGTGTACAGCTGCAGTGCCAAAAACCCAGGCTGTTATCTGGAATTGAGTACTTTACAGATGTGAGTTCATATTTATGCTGTATGATTTCAGTCTCCTCTACATTTTCTAGGAAATTTTTTCCTCTTATATCTTCCAGTTGTTCTGAAGTCTATCTCACTGGAACCTTCCTGACATGAAATGTGTCAGGATTGCTCTGGTTCACTTACATTTGTCTACTCATGGTGCTCAAGCTTGGTCTGTTAACAAACTTGCCAAAAGTGGGATTTACCAGCTCTTGACAGCTCCTTTGGGCTGTAAATCATCTCAGCATGAATATAGTGTTCCTTGACCACTTGGTGCTCTGTCCAGTTTATGGATGAATTCAGTGAATCCAATATGCTCTGCTGTCCAAAGAGAAGATTTTCCCCACCTGGAGATTCTAGACCCTGGCTCTGTGGTTTTATAATAGTGCTTTGTCAACAGTTTGTTTTACTCCCACCTCTTCCACAGGCCACAGAAGAGATTTGCTCTTTGAATTCACCAGAAGTGGTGCTCCAAATCACTTTCACATCTCATCTCTGGTAGTTTCTGGTTAAACCCCTTGGCTATACAATCTGTGAATCACTGTGTGAATCCTGATTCAAAGATACATTTCAGGGAGAGTGGTCTGGGGCACGAGGTAGTGGATCTCCAACACCCCACATTCCAAGAACTCCAGAAAAAATATCATTGGATGTACAGGCACATTGTTGGAGCTAAAATGTGTGCTGAGTCTTTGCTGAGCATTGTGATGTAAGTAAGAGCCATTGTATCCATTATTCTTGATCAGCTTGGAAATATTGAATAGTAGAGATTTAAATTGTTAAATTTTTGAGATCAGTCTAATACTTTTTCTGGAGTTATGCTATTGTAAGGAGTTATTTTTCTACTTTTTAATTTAAATCCTGAACTGACTTTTAGACATATATTTTCTGATTTTCTCAGAAATTCTACTGTTTATTTTCTCATTAAAATGATTCCATTTTTAATGGCTGCTGACCACCTGGACTTCATTTCTCTCAATATTATTGTTTAACATAATTTTTATAATAAAAGCACTATTTTTATACAAGTAATTTATATAATTATATAATTGATTATTTATTTTATTTTACAAATAACTCATTTAACCTTAATACATTCCTAAAATCTTTCATCAAACCAGTTTCTGCCACACACAGTCTTCAGGACTTCTAGGAATTCACTGCAGTGACATATTCTTAAACAGATTTCCCTGTTCCAGACAGAGCTGTAATAACCACTGATGAAATCCTGAAGAATGTTGATGTATTGAAATATGTTTTGAGAACCACATTTTTTATTTCAAATTTTATTGAAGAGCTTTTCAAACTCTGTGTTAACTATAAAATTGGTGACAGCTTGATGGATGTTGTGCCATTATAAAAGTTTCTTTATGGAGTTATTAGAAATCCCTCCTCTCGGTATGTCTTGAGCTTTTGTGGTTCTCAGTCTTACGCAAAGAGTGATCAGGGGGTGCAGGCAACTTCATGATCAGTCCTGGACTCAGCAAAGATTGAATATGAATCAATAGCCATTAAAATTAAATTTACTCCTGTTACAATTAGAAGGAGCTCAGGTAGTCTAGACCTCCTGCCACTATGAATTTACATCTGGCAGGTTTTACGGGCACTGGAGATACTTTGGACGAGGACCATAAACATCTTCCATGTTGAATATTGAGTAACAAGTTTCTGTTCACCTTTTCAGCTTCAAGCTTCAGTAGAGGAGTGAGCACTATCACAACTGCCAAAAATCCCTCTGGGATTAGAAATATCCTCTAGGGAGCTCTGTATATCTCCTAAGTCTAGGAGCTTAGGAAAGGTGTATAGGAAAAACAAACAAACAAACAAACAAACAAAACAGTAAAGAGGAGTGTTATAAGTTACACATCTTCCACCACCCAGACTTTCCTGTGGTTCCTCAAACATGCCCACCAGGGTCCTATCTTGCTACCCTTGTATTTAGAGAGCCTTATTTGTACACAGAATATTATTTCTCACTTAAATTTTCATGTACATTTCTGCTGAATACCGCATTTTTGAGTCTCCACCTCCATTCTTGAGCAAATTAATGTAAAAACTTATTGACTTAAACTGTCTTGTTAAAACCTACTATCTGATGGCTCTATTGCACAGAAAAAGACTGACCATCTGAGCTGTAGTTATTTACACTGCAGAATGACTGATTGATCTGGTCTTTCTCCAGCAAGGATGTATGGGCCTTTTCCCAAGGAGCCCTCTACCAGCTGGTGTATGCTGCATCCAATCCCTTTTGAACACACTTACAGAATGTGTCTGCTCATCAGACAGAATGTAATACCCTAATAGTTTTCATAGTGTGCATCAGAATAACAGGTTAGCCATCTAGTGACACATCTCCTCCCCCATCACCAAACAAACCTGAGATTTTCCTTGAATGAAGAATTATGAAAGTTCAGACCTACATTTACTGAAGTGTCCCCAGGCCAAGGTATTGGCATTAGATGCCTCCGACATCAGAGGTTTCTATCAGGGTCCTGGTCAAGAGCAAAGGAAGGTCTGTATCTGGGGAGAGGGAAGTTCAATTGCTAGCCAAACACAAAACTTCCCATAGAGGCAAGCAGATTGCTTACATTGGATACAGTCATCAGCCATTCATTTATTAAAAAAAAAAAAAAACGTTTTTGGAAATATAATTGATTTACAATGTTGTGTTAGCTTCATATGTACAGCAAAGTGAAAAAGGTATATATATGATTCTCTTCCATTAGAGGTTATTACAAATATTGAGAATAGGCCCCTTTTCTATACAGTAGGTTCTTGTTGTTTATCTATTTATATATAGTAGTGTATATATTTTAATCACAAGCTTCTAATTTATCTCTCCCCCCTTTCCCCTTTGGTACCCATAAGTTTTTTTTTCTATGTCTGTGAGTCTATTTCTGCTTTGTAAATAAGTTCCTTTGTATAAAAAAAAAAAGTTAGAATTGCCATATGATCCAGCAATCCAACTCCTGGGCATATATCTGTAGAAAACTGTAATTCAAAAAGATAAATTCACCCTAATATTTATAGTAGCACTATTTACTATAGATATGACATGGAAGTAACATAAATGTCCATCGACAGAGGAATGAATAAAGAAGATGTGGTACATACATACAATAGAATACTACTCAGCCTTAAAAAAGAATGAAATAATGTCATTTGCAGCAACATGGATGACCCTAGAGATTGTCATACTAAGTGAACTACGTCAGACAGAGAAAGACAAATATCACATGATATCATCAATCCAGGTACTCACTAATTCATTCATTTAATAAATATTTATCTTGAGTCTGTTATGCTTGGGGCAGGGGACTTAATGCTGGACAGCACACTAGTTCTGATTTCAAGAAGGCTGCAGTCCACTGGGGAGAGATTCCACCATCACACAAATAATTTTTCAACAACTGTTACAGTAAATGCTATGGAAGAATGTACACTGTGTTGTGAAATTGTTAACAAGGTCCCTAAGGAGGACTGGAGGCCCAGGATAACCTGTCTGAGGAAATGTCACTTACAAGGATATTTGAGAGCTGGGCTAAGTCTGCTTTTCTTTTCGATTATAACTAAGTCTTGGCTTCATACTTTACTATTTGTTCATCTTTTTCACCTGCTGTTTACATGCTGACTACTGGCTGACACGCCATACGTGGATACTATCCCTGTCCTGACATCAGCCAAGGCTACTCTGTAATCTGTGAGACAGCCACACAATTTTCTAGAAATAACTAAAATTTTTGTAATAGTAAGTGGAAACTATTTATGAATGAAGTGAAACAAAAGTTAAAAATAATTTAAGTCACTAGCCTAAAGTTGAAGTACTGGCAGTGCAAGTGATGGAAATTTAAAATATACTAGGATTTCCAGAGAGAGAAAGAGAAAAGAAAAAACAAAAAACAAATGGAAAGAAAATAATAATAATATAAAGTGCCTGAGTTGACAAAAATAAACTTTTATTCTCTGATTAAGAAGTCATTCTGATTACAATGATATATTAGTGAAGAAATACACATGCATATTCTAAAGAGATCTCTACACTCCAATGAAAAGATAAAACCTCAAAGCTTTTCTCATTGTTACTTTTTTTTTTTTTTTTTTTTTTTTTTTTTTTTTGGTATGCGGGCCTCTCACTGCTGCGGCCTCCCCCGTTGCGGAGCACAGGCTCCGGACGCGCAGGCTCAGCGGCCATGGCTCACGGGCCCAGCCGCTCCGCGGCATATGGGATCCTCCCAGACCGGGGCACGAACCCGTATCCCCTGCATCGGCAGGCGGACTCTCAACCACTTGCGCCACCAGGGAGGCCCTCATTGTTACTTTTTAAATAAATAATTCATTTTCACAATAAAGAGGATTTAAATATTATCAGACATGTTGTTTCCTATAGTGGAAGTTAGAAAAGTTTAAATTGTATGTAGTTTTTGTTAGAAAATAAATGTTTTTCAGCAATACTCCATCAAGTCATGCCATCATTCAGTCTTCTATTGAAAACTAAGAGAATTTTTGATATTTAAGATATGAAAAGTTTCAGAAAGTAGTATGTTCATGTTCTCTATCTGAACAAATTATTTTAGGAAGTAGTTTAAGTAGAAATATTGAATCAGGGGAAAGTTTAAGATAGAGCAAGACTGAATGTGAAAGAAATAGTAATGAGAAAACAGACTGTGTAAAATATTGATATAACTCAATTAATAAGAATGCAACTTGGGATTGTAATTCCAGTAATAATATTCTTAAACATAAGGATACATTCCCAGAATTCTAAATTCCAAACTATCAGAAAGCCAAGGGTGGTATATCTGTGACATTAGAAGAAGAGTAAAGTACAACCACTCCAAAGGTTTCATCTAAGAATAAAGAGTAAACAGACAAGAAAAATACCTCAGTGTGAGAATATGGTTATTATTTTTTATACCTTATGAAAGAAATATCAGTTGAATGGTTACCCTTAGAGGAGTGGATTATCATTATCAGTGATTATTCATTATCATTAGGAGCAAACCATAACTATATTTCCCAATTAATGTGTGGGTTTGTGGGGGGGGGGGAATAAAGGATGGATGAGAACCCAAAACCTTCCAGAAAAATGGGAAAGAAAAAAATAGGAAAATATTAAAAAATAAAGAATTAATACATATAAAATGGATGCTAGAAATTAAACTAAATAAACACATAAAATGCAAATATTACATCCTTATAAAATTAAATAGTCATTTTTGATCTTAAAAATCCAGTTAAATTATCAGAAATAAGCATATCATACTCCCAAGGAAAGGTAGAAGGAGGAAAAGGAGGAGGAGGAAGAAAAATAAAAAAAAAAAATTGGAACAAGTTGACAAAGAAAATGTCAAACAGAAGAAAGTATTGTGTCAGTATTAATAACTATCAAATCACTTTAAATCAAATTATTTGCAGGTCCAAATCTTCGAATGAGAAAAAAATGGTTATACAAAAATAAATATATAATAATAAAGATAATATATCCAGTAATAAAAAAACAAAACTTATATACAGATAATTTAATAATAATTAGACTGTATAAAAAATTAGCAAACACTTTTTAGTTCAAAATGCATAACTAAATAACTCATTGATGGGTGGAGAGTACACCACATTCAGTAAAAGAGAGCTTAGTGAACTTTGAGATAATTCAGTAGAGAATATTAAAATTAAATTGTAGAGATTAAAAATTAACTAAAAATTAAGGAACATAAAAGAAATGTGGGTAACCAACAACAAACATAGCAAAGGTGTATTTAGGTTCTCAGAGAGAAGAAAGAGAATGGAAAACAAGCAACATTTAAAAACAAAGAAACCTAAAATATTTAAAAATTTCTAAGTTATATGAAAGCTATCAACCCACAGAGTCAAGAAATTCAGTGAATCCAAGTTGAATGACAAGAAAGTTAACCTCATCTAGGCATATGAAAGTTAAACATAAAACTCATAGATAAAGAGATAACTTGAAAGCAAGCAAAACAAATATATGATATATATCCTTCAAGTAAATAATAATAAAAATGACAGCTGACTTCTGAACAGAAGCAATGGAATCCAGAAGACAAGAGAAAAATATTTTGAAGTAGTGAAGGAAAATAAATGGAAAATTACCACACTATTATTCTACATCCAGCAGATTTCCTACAAAACTAAAAGAGCAATGTAAATGTCTCAGACAAACAACTCTGCCAGCATACCTGCACTATTAGAAGCTCTAAAGGAAGTTCCTCAGCCTAAATACAAATGATCCAGATTGAAGCACAGAGGTGGCCTGAGTATCACCAGAAAATATGCGATCATTGGCTCCTTGACTTGGTTGTGACACCAGAACACTTATGACAGGGATGGCATGAGAGGAGTGGAAAATTATGGCATTGTTTCCTCTTGTTTACATGCTGTTTCTACTGGCAGAGCAACTTTATCTCTTGTTAAAACCAGTGATATATATATATATATATTTTATGTGCCATTTGCATTTTATTTTATTATTATTTTTTTAACATCTTTATTGGAGTATAATTGCTTTACAATGGTGTGTTAGTTTCTGCTTTATAACAAAGTGAATCAGTTATACATACACAAATATCCCCATATCTCTTCCCTCTTGCATCCCCTCCCTCCCACCCTCCCTATCCCACCCCTCTAGGTGGTCACAAAGCACTGAGCTGATCTCCCTGTGCTATGCAGCTGCTTCCCACTAGCTATCTATTTTACATTTGGTAGTGTATATATGACCATTCCACTTTCTCACTTTGTCCCAGCTTACCCTTCCCCCTCGTCGTGTCCACAAGTCCATTCTCTAGTAGGTCTGCGTCTTTACTCCTGTCTTGCCCCTAGAAAACCAGTGATATTTTTGATGTGAAGTATCCTTTAAAAAGTTCCAGCTAATAAATATGAAAAGAATGACAGAAGTAAAAATTTATTTCATAAGTGCTGTTTAAAGTATTGATTGGAGACAGTGATTATGGATTGTTGATAAAATCTTTGGGTGAATGAATAAGGAGTAACTTTCTGCTATGGACAAAATTGTGCCCACCCCTACCCTCCCTGCAAACGCATATGCTGAAACCCTAACCTCTAGTGTGTTTGCATTTGGAGATAGGCCCTCTAAGGCAGTAATTAACATTAAGTGAGGACTTAAGGATGGGGCCCTGATCTGATAGGATTACTGTCCTTATAAGAAGAAACACCAGAAGCTGTCTGTCTCTCTTTCTGGCTTTCTCTGCACATCAAGGAAAGGCCATGTGGGGACACAGTGAGAAGGGGGCCATCTGCAAGCCAGGAAGAGAGTTCTCATCAGAAACCAAATCATCCAGAGCCTTGATATTGGACTTCTAGCCTCAGAACTGTGAGAAAAAAACAAATTTATATTGTTTAGGACACTCAGTATATGATATTTTGTTGTGCTAGCTTGAACAGACTAATACACTGGGTATTTGTGTAATGGATCCTCCCTCAAATGAAGACTATACAATGAAGGGACTGAGCTATCATCATCCTAACTCGGTGGTTAACATTAATATTACATGTCTCCTGATGTGATTCAACGTCAATAATTCAACATCACCTATGTTTTGTCCTATAAAAACAACACAACTTTAAGCATTTAGATATAATTTCCAGTTCATGGAAATACAGGGAATGAAGATCAAACTACTGGACCCCAAGAGGAAGCAGAAACAAATTAAAATTGTGGCTCTTTCTGTAGGACACCAAGTTAAGCCTCTTTAATAATCAGTGTTTTTTTATTATTTTTTTAAGGGCTCTGCTATATATTTTAAAGAACTGACTAACGGGAAATAACAAATGTAAAGCTTGTCCTAGATTCTGACAATTTAGATTGAAAGAGCACTTTTAAGTTCAATTAGGAAAATTTAAACAGAATCTGGGTTTTGAAAGCTAAAAGATTAATCCTGAAAAAAGAAAACAAGAACTTTAACAAGAGCATGCAATATAAGGTCTTATTTTGATTAAAATACGTGTGTGTGTGTGTGTGTGTGTAGGTGTGTGTGTGTACATAGGAAAAGTCCTAGAAGATTAGTTACAAGAAGATTTAAAAGGTTAGTGATGATCTCTGGATGATGAGGGAATGGCTTTTCAATGTGTTTAATTTTGCTTGTCCGTATTTTCTAGTTTTCTACACTATACATGTACAACACGTATAAAAGTAAATGCTGTTAGAAATCAGCTCCTTGAGGAGCATATTCTATCACTAGCTACCAATCAGTGACCTCCCCTTATTTTACTAAAAAATGAAATCCCTAAATTACTGTGTTTCTCTTGACCCTGACTTCTAGCATATTCCTTGATGAATTCAACATTTGTAATAATGGCCCATATACACTGAATTTTGTGATCTTCGCTTTTCATCCATCTCACTTTAGCCACTCCCTCTAAGAGTAGTATTCATGACTTTGTCACTCCCATTAACACACCACCTCTGAAATTTTGATTCAAATATCCCATTCTGATTTAAGTGTCTTCCTATGCAAATCAACACACTGAGGAAGTTTCCCCATGAATGAGATCTCCTTTCATTGACCCAGCCTGTTTTACTTATTTTCACCCCCCATCATATTCTCAACTCTATTCTCGGGGATATATCATTATCACATCCTCTTAAAAACACCTTTATTTTCCTTGACACTTTCTTTTTTTGGTCACACTCATCTGTAGAAAGCTGAAACCTCAAAAACTCAACTATTCTCCATGTTCAAAAGCAGACATACATGTCTAGAGAAAAACACTTAAACACACTTACTGGTATTACCTTAAATTCATGAACACAGTTCTCAAACTGGATCTTAGATCTCTTCCAATTTTGATTACACTTTAGTGTATTTGCTCTCCTGCTCTCCTAAACAACAATTTCCTCCTTCTCAACATTTTAATAAAATATCTTACTCTCAGCTGATGACCTTTCCTCACTTGTACTTGGGAACGTAGGTGCACCCAGACTGACTTCCACCATTAAATACACCAGCCACCCCACATTGTGCTGCCACTCTACCCTCCAACTTTCAAGGATGGATGAAGTGTCTCTGGGCCCATCAGTGGTAAATCCCTCCAGTGGCTCATTTTTGCCCTTAGAGTGAAATTCAAACTCCTCAGCATGGCTCCTGCCTGCCTCTTTCTTGTCCTGTTGTATAACTTGTTTAACAGGCTCCACTCACATCATCATCAGCATCAGCATCTTTTTTGTTCTTGTCACAGGGCCTTTGTGTTTGCTGTTCCTCCAACTGGAAAGCTCTACTACAGGCCCTCACAAGGTTGTTTCCTTTTCAGACCAGGCAAGACATAGCTCAAGTGTCACCATCTCAGAGAGACCTTCCCAAACAGTTCAAACATGATTAGCTGCCCCTGGGACATTATCTCATATATATTTTTTTCTCTGCCTATGTTTCCTTTCCTTCCTTCCTTCCTTCCTTCCTTCCTTCCTTCCTTCCTTCCTTCCTTCCTTCCTTCTTTCCTTATGGAGTACAAACATAATCCATTTAGATTTTTCAGAACTAAGAGTGATGGGGATGAGAGGAGAAAGGGAGATTTTGATATATGTCTGCATAATTGATCTCCCAGAAGACCACATACTAGGTGCTGTGTGAGCATCATCCTCTCACGCACCTTCACCAGAATGGAAAATCAGTATTTGACCTATTTTTATTCATTTTGTTGGAAAAATGTCTTGTTATTAAATTGTCTTTTATTTATTTACTATTAATTAAAAAAAACATTAAATACGATGCACAACTTTAAAACTAAATTCTAAGTTCTGTCTCATATTTTTGTGAGTAAACAAAATGTATGTCGATCACATTCATGCACTCTGTTATGTGTCCATAACTCCAAAAGTAATAGGAAGACTTCTTAGAAGTACTTTCATCCACTTCCTCCTTTGAGTCAGGATTCTACATTTGGTATATACCTAATTCCATATCGCAGATCCTGCATGGAGTTTTTGAACCAGTGATTGTCGTTAATATGGTGTGTGGGAATAACCTGGGACAGGGTGTCTCCCAGGAACAGAAGAAAATGGAACACAAAGCTGCTGCAGTGAGTTCAGATCTAGTCTCGCTCTGGTGCTTCCCAGGACACTAAAGCAAAGATAAAATGGCAACACTAACAGTTTAGGTACAGCACTAGAGGTGAGAGCATACACACTTCTGAAGCCTCCGAGGAAAATAGCTCTTTCCTAGAAATCAAGTTGATAGTTACATTTTCTGACTTTGACCTCAAGTAGGTTACTTAACCTCTTGGTAATAAGAATGTTTCTATAAAAGCAAAGTATTTTCAGTACCTTACTTTATTTGCCTAATTATTCCTTCCTATTGCAAGATTCTTATTATCAGAGAGTCCATTTTATTGTCTTATTTATTTTTGTAAACTCCTCGGCATTCAACTTGTGACATAGTTAGATAGATAGATAGATAGACAGATAGACAGGTAGATAGATAGATGCTTAAAGGTGCTCAGAAATAAAAGACAAGAGAAAGGAAGGAAGAAAGAAAGGGGTAACAGGTAGGAGGGTGAAAGGGAGGGAGAGAAGAAGGGAGAAAAAGATAAAAATGATGGCTATTCAGTAATTACAAAGAGGGTTTTCTGGGATATTCTTTTTTTTTTACTTGCTTTTTTTTTTATTTAAGTATAATTGCTGTACAATCTTATATAAGTTATCGGTGTACAATATTACTTTATACAGAGTAGCTTGTACCTCTTAATCCCCTACCCTTGCTTGCCCCTCCCCCTTCCCTCTCCACACTGGTAACCACTAGCTTGTTCTCTATATCTGTGAGTCTACTTCTCATTTGTTATAAAAATATGGAACACATCACAAATTTGCATGTCCTCTTTGCACGGGGGCCATGCTAATCTTCCAATTTTAGTGTATGTGCTGCAGAAACGAGCACTGGAATATTCTTAATACTTATCAAACCTAAAGCTCAATTACTGCCCTTTATTAAATAATTTATTTTAACACATTTAGGCACTAGAGAGCTTATGTATAATAAAGCACTTCAAAATGTATGAAGAACTTCCAACTGAACTATTACTAAATAAATATACAAAGATGGGCAATTCATAAGAAATGAAATTTTTCTTTTAGCTAACTTGGTAGAATAAAAGGGCATTTTTATGAAATACCTATATTAATGTTGATGTGCATATCAATCTGTGAGTACTTTTATTGCTACTAGGATTAGGAGTTTATTTTTGGTAGTTCTTATGTCCACTTAGTAGTATAGTTACTATTATTGACCATTTAAAAAATTTTCCTCATTTTTATTGTCAGTTCCAAATTGGTCAGGAGCAAAGAAAAGTAGTCTGAAGTGTGATTTGCTCCTAAACCCACAGAAATCCGTGATATGGAAGGGTTTTCTTAGATCCGACAGAAGTGGCATTTGATGACGTGAGAGTGCTTAGTTAATTTGGGGACTGCAAATCCCTGGGTTCAGGAGCCAAGGAAGTTTCCTGCAGAAGCATGAGTTTCAGAGTCTGAGTAGTGAACGCCACCTTGAAAGTGGTTAATAATACACTAACTTATAAGCTGAGTGTAAGAAATGCCTATGTAAAATATAATGGGGTCTTTTTTCTCTCCATTGGTATGTATTTTAAAATCTTTAAAAATATTCTAGGAAAAAAGTGGGTATTACATTCCTTACTGTGTGCTTTAAAAACTGATTTTCCACTTGCTCATCTCTAGAAGGTCATCTCGGAGATGTACACGCCGGGCCTTCATTAGGTCTCCTCTTGCATTCATATTTAACTTTCTTTCATTCGGTGGCCTTTATTAGCTGAGCTCCTGGAGCTTGTAGCACATTTTAAACAGCAACACTGGGAGGATGTAAATGCAGAATAATGTATCAGGACTCAAATTTGCATGGTCAAATGTCAAAAAAATTAGACCTTCCCCAGAACCATGTCAAGAGAAATAACGTGAGTGGGCAAACTCAACAGCAGGCATGCCATTATCATTTAGCGAAAGCCGTCATCACTGCCAGCAAGTAGAAGCAGTGGTCATTAGCTGGAGCTCTGCCGGGGGACGTCGCAATTCTTCCTTTTCCTTTTTTTTTTTTTTAAAGATTTATATTTTTTCCCCCATCATCTGACAGTATTTCACAGAACGCCACAGTGCGATGTTGCCTCCCTGACAGGAAAGTCAAGAGGTGGGGGAGGGCGCCTTTGGAGTCGGGGGAGTGGAGGGCTAAGGAGAAAAATCCATAATCGTCCACTGTCAGCTGGAGGGTGCCGGAATTGCATTACCTATTGGATAAATACTCATTAAGAGTAATCACTTTATTTCAGCTCTGTAATGACATTAACAAGCTTGGAATACAGGGAATTACATGAGTCAGAACAAATAATTGAATATTCTACTGTGGAGGGAACACAGCAGAAGTCGGCCTTCATGTCATGCCATCTCTGAAGCTAGCACAGCATGCAATTAGATAATAAGCTTAAACAGCATTAAATTGGCACTGCTCATACCACCACTGAGAAAAAAGAAGTATTAATTGTTCAACTCTCACCTGCTTGTAATTTCATGCAATGCAAATACCAGCAAGTCGGCCCTATTTTGATTTAAATGGACTTATACAAAGGATTTAAACAAACCAATAAAAATGGAATATAAAGAGAATATGAGATAATGAAAAGTGAAAACAGATGCTGATTACAAACCATGTTCAGTGGGGAAGGGTTCCTCTTTGAATGGGAGGTGGATGAAAATTTGGCTACATTTTAAAATGTACAGTTACCATAATAATGTGACAGGTGTCCTATATATTTTTTTTCTCAATATTTCTAGCAGGTGATTTCCTTTCAACGTTATTTTAAAATCTCCTGAATATGTGCGCTGAGATGGGATTCATACAGTTAAGTACAATCAGCACAGCTGGGTAGATAGGCATTGATGATGATATAGATACAGATATCGCTACAGAAACAGAGATAAACAGAGGTACAGATATGATTAATGTTGGTGCATCATTAACCATGGAGAATGTTAAAGGTAAGTAAAGCTTTCAAACAGAACAGGATGATTCTGTGTTGTGACAAACAAGAAAAGGTGGTCAAAAGCAGGTAAACCACGTGAGACACTTTCCTAACTGATTTGACGTATTAGCAAGCTAGGACCCTGAGAGAAGAGAAAGCTGCCTTTTTGACATCCCATCCCAGTGCCACAGGAGTGTCATTTAGTGTGCTGTATCCATAAGCATGAGTTAACCTAATGTGATGCATCAAATTACACGAGCTGTAAGAGAATGCCAAGGAGAACCCAGAATGCTGCTGCTTCTTCTGGTTCCACACAGAGGAAGGTGCCTTCCTCTCCCAGGGTGGCTGTCCAGATCAGAGCAGATTGAGAGGAGCCGTGAGAGCCTGGGTGCTCCGGGGATGGCAATTTGGGAAGTATCAGTTTACAGTCAATTCTACCACAATTCCAAATCTGTGTAGTTATTCAGACGAGCCAATCAGCACTGGATATTTGATAGGCAAAGTCAATAATCATTTATAATCTTGACAGGTTAAGGGTCTCTAAGGCAAAGCTTAATATACACAGTGGGTTTGAAAATAAGAGAAAACAAATAAAGGAATCTCTATATTCTTGAGCAAATATCTTTTCTTTCTCTAGTCCTACAATCTTCCAATCAGGGACTTTCTTTATCATTCCCAGCCTCACAGGACACACAAAACCATTTTGAATCTATTTTTCTAAGTAGACCACCATACAGCCTTCACCTCAGTACTTGCCTATAACTCATGTGGGTGTATGAAAGTTATTCTTTAATAAAGGCAAGGGAGAAAAAGAAACTAGGTCCTACTTTAGGACAATTTAAATGGGTCAATAAATTCAAGATTGAGAACTAAAATAGAAATTTGAGTATTTATCATGTCTGTCCTATAAAATAAATTGAAACTCTGAGAAGAAAGATTATCCACTAGCCCAATCTTTCCGAGGGAATAACATCTAACATACTGCATTGTGTAGCAGGTACCAAATTCATCTTTAAAAATACAGGAAAAGGACATACTGCAAGTAAAAAACTGGAATTAAAATGAGCATTAGCAGAATGCTCTCTCTCTCTCTCCCTCCTTACTTATTTTTCTTCTCTCTCCATCCTTTTCCCTCTTTTTCATGCCCTCTTTCTCTCTCTCATTATATCAATAAAATGATTCTAGTTTCAGTCTGCTTATAATGAGAGGTAGTTATACTGGATCTTAGCTTTCATAAAATATGTGCTAGTTATACAAAGAACTATCTTAATTACTCTTTGGTAAAAAATAATGTATACACTGATGATTCTCTATCTATCTTATTATGTGCTAGGCACTGTAGGGGATATCTTCAAGTATGTACATTTCTATTGGGTCCAAAAACATGTATGAGACAATTAAGAAAGGATACAAACAAAATTAAGTGTTACATTGTATAACAGGATAATCCAAAATTAATTCACAGAAGAGATCTATTTATGTAGTCATTCAATAAATATTGATTGATTACGTGATATATGCCAGGCACTATGCTGTTTAAAACACGAAGACGTTCCCAGTTTCCTCAAGGAACTGTATTTTCTTGGAATAGACAAGCATGCACAAGGCGATGGAAAATGTGGTTCTCACTATAACTTTTTATTTTTTATTTTATTATTATTTTTTAATTTAGTTATTTAGGGCTGTGTTGGTCTTCATTTCTGTGCGAGGGCTTTCTCTAGTTGTGGCAAGTGGGGGTCACTCTTCATCGCGATGCGCGGGCCTCTCACTATCGCGGCCTCTCCCGTTGCGGAGCACAGGCTCCAGATGCGCAGGTTCAGTAGCTGTGGCTCACAGGCCTAGTTGCTCCGCGGCATGTGGGATCTTCCCAGACCACGGCTCCAACCCGTGTCCCCTGCATTAGCAGGCTGATTCTCAACCACTGCACCACCAGGGAAGCCCCTCACTATAACTTTTTATTGCAAAGATATTTATTGGGAAGAAACGTTCTTGTCAAGATGAAATCAAGAGAGACATGGCTTGTGGCAGGGAAGTCCTGTGGGAAGTGTAGCAAACAAAGGACACGAGTGCAACCCCTGCTAGGGAGATGGAAAAGGTCAAATGCCCTCCAAGTGACCCTTCCCCATGACCATCCCATTTAACTTCCAGACCCCAGATCTTTGTAGAGCTGTTAAACTCACTGCAGACTGGAGAAGAGGATGCTGGAGGAGTCCTGTTATTATTTTTTCCTTGAAACAGACAGGACCATGGCATTCTGTGTACATGCAGAAACTTGGGAGAGAAAGGATGACTCATATGGTGGGGACTTTCAGGAGGGGGGAGGATGCTTTGGCTGATCCTACAAAGGAATTGTAGCTCTCTCAAGCTTGGTTTGATCCTTGCTGAAGAAATTTCATCTGGCCTGAGACTTAGAAAGAGGTAAACTGGGATAGATTTTTTCATGCAGATAGATAGCTTGTGCAAACCAAGAAGGCATAGGAGAACGTATCTTCCCCTTCAGTATTGTTACAAGATAAAATTCATTAGGGTAAGTACCATGAATGAGGCTGATCTTTTATGTCATGAAAATCGGATTATAAATTTTCTTAAAGGTAATGAAGAGCTATGGAGATTATACCTAGGAAAGGAACATCTCAATGTCCACAACAAACAAAAATGAATGCAGCATTCCTATAACACAATGTATTAATGGGCAATGACTAGGAATAGGAAATTTATAAGAAAGGAAACCTGAAAGGTCCAAGGTTTTCCACCATTACAATGTCACACAGAAGAGTTTCACAGCTCTAAAAATCCTGTGTTTCACCTGTTTATCCCTATCCACAATCCAGACCTGTGGCAACTGCTTATCTTTTTACTGTCTCTACAGTTTTGCTTTTTCTTGTTGCTGAGTAATATTACATGGTATGGATGTATCACACTTTGTTTGAAGGTTACCTTGTTTGCTTCCAGTTTCTGAAGATTATGAATAAATTTGCTACAAAAGTTCTTTTGCTGGATACACACAGACACACACACACACACACACACACACACACAGACGCTCATTTTCAAGTCCATTGGATAAGTACCTAGGAGCACAATTGCTGAATCATATGGTAAGACAACATTTAGTTTAGTAAGAATCTGAGAAACTATCTTCCATGATGGCAATGTCATATTGTATTACTTGTAGCAGTAAATGTGAGTTCCTATCACTCTGCATCCTTTCCAGCAGTTGGTGTTATAGATTTTGAGTTTATTTTGTTGTTGTTGTTTTGGTTTTATTTTAGCCATTTTAATAGATGTGTAATGACATCTCATCATTGTTTTAATTTTCACTTCCTTAAAAACATATGATGTTGAATGTCTTTTCATCTACTTATTTGCCATGTGTGTATCTTCTTTGGTAAGGTGTCTGTTCAGACTTTTCACACATTTTTAACTGGATTGTCTTCTTATTGTTGAGTTTAAGACTTCTTTGAATACTTTGGATACAATCCTTTAACAGATATGGATTTTGCAATATTTTCTCCCAGGCTGTGTCTTGCTTTTTTTTTTTTTTTTTCTCTTAATAGTAACTTTCACAGAGCATAATTTTTATTTTCATAAAGTCCAACTTTTTCATTTACTTTTTCACAGATCATGCTTTTGGTGTTGTGTCTAAATACTCCTCACCAAACACAGACCACTTAGATATTTTCCTATGTTTTCTTCCAAAAATTTTACAGTTTTTTTATTTTACATTTTGGTCTATAATGCATTTTGAGTTATATTTGGTGAAAGGTGTAAATTCTGTGCCTAGACTCATTCCTTCCTCCTTCCCTCCCTCCCTCCTTCTCTCTCTCTCTCTCTTTCTTTCTTTCTTCACAAATCGTTGTCCAATTTTTCTAAAACCATTTGTGGAAAGATTATCTTTGTTGATTGAATTACCTTTGTTCCTGTACAAATGTAGACATTGGTATCTATAATGTCTCACCTTTCACCAATACCAAGCTGCTGTGATTACTGTAGATTTTTGGTAAGTCGTGAAGTTAGGTAATGTCAATCCCTTAATTTTGTTCTTTTTCTTAATTATTGTGTTGGCTATTCTGGGTCTTTTGACTTTCTATGTAAACTTTGAATTAGTTTAGCATGAAATACCATGAACTAGCTTCCCAGGATTTTATTTCGGATTGTGTTGAACATATATATCAAGTTAAGAAGAATTGACTACAAAATATGAGTCTTCCTATCTGTGAACCTGGATTATTTCTTCACTTATTTAGATCTTTGACTTTCTCTTATTTTTTTCATCCAAACTTCGTAGTTTTGTGGATATAGATTCCTTACATATTTCATCAACTTTATATGTATTATATTTTGTGATGCTAATTTAAATGGTATTATGATTTTGATTTCAACCTCCAATTGGTATAATTGGTATGTAGAAAAGGAATTGTTTTGTTTATTAACCTTGTAGTAAACCTGTACCCTGTAGTCTTTTTGATAATCCTTGTGATAATTAGTTTCAAGAGTTTTGTTGTTATTATTGTTGTTGTTGCAATTGTTAATTCTCAGGGATTTTTTAACTAAACCCACAGAACAAAAACAGCTTTATTACTTTATTCCCAGTCTGTAAACCTTTCATGTCCTTTCCTTTGATTGCATTAGTAGCACCTCCAGTGCAAAGTTGAGTAGCGTTAGTGAGAGGAAGCATTCTTGCTTTGATCTTAAGAGGAGAGCATCTTGTTTTTCATCATTAAATATGATGTGAACTCTAGGACTTTTGTCTGTTTTTGAATGTTTATTATCAAGTTGAGAAATTTTGCCTCTATTTTAGTTTCCTGAGAGTTTTTATCATAAATAAGTTTGGATTTTGTCAAGCGCTTTTCCCTCACCTATTAATATAATCATATAACTTTTCTTTCTTAGCCTACTGATGGATTACATTAATTGATTTTCAAATGTTGAACCAGCCTTGCATACCTGGAATAAATCCCTCTTTGCCATGGTATATACTTATTTTTATAAATCATTGCATTTAATTTGCTAATATTTTATTGAAGTTTTTATACCTATGTTTATTAGAGATATCAGTCTGTAGTTTTCCTTTTTGTAATTCTTTATAAGGTTTTGACATTAAGGTAATGATGATCTGATAGAAGGAGCTATAAAGTGTCCCCTTTGTTTCTATTTTTGGAACGAGTTTTGGAGAATTAGTATGATTTCTACTTTAATTTTTAGCAGAATTCACAAGTGAAACATTTAGGACCTAGTGGTTTCTTTTTTTGGAAAATTATTAACTATTGATCACTTCCTTTTATAGATATAGTTCTATTCATATTATCCTTTTCTCCTGTGTGCATTTTGAGGGTTTATGATCTTTTAAGTTACTGGACCAAATAAAATGTCAAATTTGTGGACATAGAGTTTTTCCTAATTTTCATTTATTATTTTACTATCCATCAGATCAATAGTGATGATCCCTCTTTAGTTTTGATATTAATAAATCATTTCATCTCTGTTTTTGTGCTTAGACTGGCTACAGTTTCATCAATTTTATTGATCTTTCCAAAGAATCAGTTTGGTTTTCTTGATTTGTTCTATTGGTTTCCTGTTTACAATTTAATTTATTTCTGCTTTAATTTTTATTGCTTTTTTTCTTAATTTAAGTTTAGATTGCTTTTCTTTCTTTGGTTTAGAAAGGTGGAAGTTTAGCTTATCAATTCCACAAATTTTCCCATATATATGCATGCAGTGCTATAAATTTCTCTCTAAACATGGTTTTCACCACATCACAAACATTTTGGTAAGTTTCTTACTTGTTATCATCTAATTCAAACATCTTAAGTGTCTCAAATGTTGGCAAGATTTTTAAAAGTTTCAAGATTTTTCTTTGTCTCGAGTGTTGTTTACACATGTTGCATTTAATCTCCAAAACTGTTAGTGGTTGCTCTAGAATTTGCAATACACATTTACCACTAATCTACATCTACTTTCAAGTAACACTTTATTGTTTCACAGGTGGTATAGGTAACATAGAACTGAGTATTCAAAATTCCTCCCTCCTAATGTTATAAGTAAATAACATTTCTGTCATCCATTACACTCATCCATATGCTATAATCACCCAGTACATTTTTGCTATTATTACTTTAAACAGATCAATTTAGATCAATTAAGAATAAGAAAAAAGAAAATATTTTATTTTGCCTAAATGTATTCCTTTTTTGATGCACTTCCTTTCTTTATGTAGATCTAACTTACTGGCCTAAATAATTTTCCTTCTCTCTGAAGAACTTCTTTAAACATTTCTTGTAAGGCAGCTCTGTTAGCTCCAAAATCCCTTAGGTTTGTTCCTGCCTATGGAAGTGTTTCTTTCTGCTTCAGCTTTTTTTTTTTCTCTCTTTCTTTTTCTTTTTTTAAACATCTTTATTAGAGTATAATTGCTTTGCAATGGTGTGTTAGTTTCTGCTTTATAACAAAGTGAATCAGCTATATATATATCCCCATATCTCCTCCCTCTTGTGTCTCCCTCCCACCCTCCCGATCTCACCCCTCTAGGTAGTCACACTGTGAACAGTAATTTTACTGTGTGCAGAATTATCATTGGTTGAATCTTTTCATTTACCACTTTAAACATTTTACTCTATGCTTCTTCTTTGCATAACTTCTGATGAGATGTCTCATGTAATTCTTATCCTTATTCCACTATAGGTAAGGTGCTTCTCTGCTCTGGCTTATTCTAAGATTTTCTCTTTGCCTTTATTCTCCTGCACTGTGACTAGTGATAGAATTTTTTTTTTTTTTTTTTTTTTTTGCATTTACCCTGCTTGGTGTTCTTTGAGCTTCCTAGCTCTGTGACTTTGTGTCTGTCATTAATGTTGGATACCTTTCAGCCATTATTACTTCAAACATTACTACTGTTCCTTGTTTCTTTTCTTTGTCTGTTATTCCCATTCGGCATGTGTTACACTTTTTGTAATTGCCCAAACTTCTTGAATATTATGTTCCAGGTTTTGCACTCCCTTTTCTCTTCGTATTTCAGTTTCAGAAGTTCCTGTTGACTTATTTTCAAACTGATTGGTCCTTATTGTCCTTCTTGTCTCTCCTGGGTCACCCATCGCTCCTTCTATGTGTCCATTCTGAGACTTCTGTGTACTTTACTTCTAAGGATGTGTATTTGGGATTCTCTTGGGAGGAGAAAACTTGGGTTACTGGGCAAATTTACCTTCAGGTGCAGGAGGCAAAATGTCTGTCATTTAATGTGGACTTTACCCGGGTGTAGGAGTCTAAGAGCACAGGTGCCTTGGCTCAAGAATAGATAAACTCAGAGGCACAATTTACACTTTAGATTTCCCTGAAGATGGAAACTAAGACTGAAAGGACACTACTGTTTTTAACTTCTTCCTCTTCCCTCTCTGACTTCTCACAGTTTCTCACTTTGTTTTCATGGAGCAATTCCTAATCAATCCCTTGCACATGAATCGTGATTTCAGGGTCTGCTTCTGGGGAGTACAACTTAAGCCATTGGTCCAGCAATCTCTTATTATTTCATTAAAGATTTGATATTTTTAAGAAGTGTTTTTTCTTTATTATGTTGTCTAGCTTTTGATTTACCTTCAGCCGGAAGGTGGGGGCAAATTGCCTAGTCCACTCGGAGCAAAGTAGAAGTCTGCATTCTCAGTTTGGTGCCATTATCTGAATATCAATGCCCTGAGTGTGGTGAGCAGCTCTCCGTTTGCTCAGGGTCATTCTGTCCTGGTTTTACAACTGAAAGTGCTGTGTCCAGAGAAACCCCGCAGTTCTGGGCAAACAGGGTCAGTTGGCTATCTTAACCAACTTGAAAAAATTCCTCTTGATAGGGCAATTGGGAGCAGTGCCTGTTCTGTGCCATCTCAGCCTTTTTCTTTCCTTTATATATTTTAACCCAACTGTGTTCTTTATATTGCCTCAGTCTTGTGGTAAGAATATCTCCACTGCTTCTTTACTTTCTGTCTCTCCCAACGTCTCTTCTAAGTTATCTCAATACCATTTCTGCTAGTGAAACCTGAATCATCTCTCTCCTATAATAAAATGGGTTTTACTTCTGACCCACTCTACTCAACAAAATCTTCTACACTTGGAATGGAAACAGGGCAGATCTGGAGATCTATGATGCTGGTTTGGTGCCCTGTCACTGGAACACTAGTTATCATTGTGACTCTGTTTTAAACAAAGTTGCCTTATCTCTCTCCCTTTTTAATTCTATGTTCCTGGGAGAGAGTAACTGATTGGTCAGCATGTATTGCTTGTTTATCCTAGATGGATGTACTCTGGCAAGGGGGTGGAGCTATATGACACAGACATGAGTGGACAGAGGGGGCTTAATTCAATTATCTAGGAGTGATCCTTAGATAAAGGAGATCATTGTGAGTCAGGAAGTATACCTACAACATCTGTTAGGTCAGTGGTCCTCAAAGCATGGTCCCCAGACCACAGTATCATCAGCACCACCTGGGAATGTATAACAAATGCAAATTATTGATCCCTATCCTAGAACTACTAGATCAGAAACTCAGAGCCGGGTCCAAATAAGCCCTTCTGATGATCTTGTTGCATAGTAAATTTGATTTTTTAATTTCCTTTTTTTTTTTGGCCACTCTGTGTGTCATGTGGGACCTTAGCCCCCCGACCAGGGATCGAACCTGCAGTGGAAGTGCAGAGTCTTAACCACTGGACCACCAAGGAAATCTGATGCATGGTAAATTTGAAAGCTCATCTTCCAGAGGACATCCTTGACTTTGTAACCCTGCTTTTATCATACTATAATTTATTTTTTCATAAAAAAAGAAGAGATGATTGAACAATTTTTCTCAATAATGAGGAATAAAGAAGTATAACCCCATTCCTTGTGATGATAGTGATCACCCCTCAGGCAGCAAGTGTCTTCCTGGAGAGTAGTACACAACAATAGTGTGAGCCTAGGACAAACAAACAGTGCCATTCCAGAATTCCATGAGGCTGGCTGCTCCTGGAAGGTTTGGTGTATGAAAACAAAAACAAAATAATAAATTGGATTCCATGGTGCAGGGCTCCCTTCTACACCTGCATGTCATGAAGTGTGTTCCCTGATCAGATTCTGTCCTGTGTGGGATTCTATGCTTGCAGAGTGGGGCTGGTTGAGGCTTCGCTGGCTGGAAAGACAAACTCACTCCTATAACAGCTATTTCTGTGAGGACAAACACTTGGCTGTAGCTGAATGGTCCAGTGGAGTCTCTTTACCAAACCACATAGTGGCTGGTTGGTCTCCTCAAGGAATCGTGTCATATTGGGGAAGTTTAATATTGGTCTTTTTACCTTGAAAATGAATCTTTGGTAAGTGCTACCCCATGCTGTGTCCATGTGTACCTTCAAGTCGACAATCATTCACTCTGTACACGTACCTATTATGCAAATTCCCTGTTGGACAATGATGATGGCTAGCTAATGTTGACTGGCTATTTTCTCTATTTGGTTGTTCAGTGCTTCTTCCTTAATGGTCCCCTTCCAGTGGGCATTAGCATGTAATACAAATATCATCACACATTGTACTCACTCCTATATATGCATCTAGTTCCTTTAATCAGTTATTTGCCTGTAATATTCTAGTCCTTTTTTTTTTTTCAGGTCCCTATCCAACTGGTCAGACCATGGGCAATTGTCTAGAAATATGTGTATATTCTCACATTAGTCCACTTCTCTTTCCACACACAGTGGATGGCCAGGTACATCATCATGACCAGTTATGCCCACTGGGAAGATTTTCTTTCTCTGCTGGCTGTTATGGACATCCCAGAACGTCAGTAGTGGAGCTGCCATTCATTTACAGCTTGCATCCATATCCCGAGCCAGTCTATCCTTCAGCTGATGATATGAGACCACCTCTAGGGTTGTAAGAAGGAGTTGGAGACGGGTGATGCTGCAATCATAGTGGGTGGTAGTTGGTTCTGGGCTACCTGGTCATGCAGCTCCCTTGTGCCTTCTGGTCTTGCTTTGCTTGATCATGGATATTCAGTTCCCATCTTACAACAGATTGTTACAACATCTATATGGTTTTGTAAGTTGGTGGGGGTGACAGAATGCTCTTCATAAGGTGCAGGCTGGATTTATGGTCTTTCTGCCCCATGTTCAAATGTTCTATCTACCAGAGTCCAGTAACATATAGTAGGAACTCTTTCTAAAGAGGCATATCATTCTCCATTGAGATGCTGCAGCTTTGCTCTGGAACCTCATGTCCATATATTGTGATTCTTCCAGTGGGACTTTCCATAAACTTCGCCTTCATTTTTCCCCACTGCTGATGCCTCTAACTCATAGAATCTGCTGTATCATAGGGTCCAAAGGGAAGGACTGCTTGGTCTGAAGCCTGACCTTCTAAAGATACCATTTCTGATCTTGGCACCACTCAAAGCTGTCAACCTTCTATGTCACCCAGTATAAGGGTTTTCCATTCATCGTTCTTTGTAATAGGGCATGGAAAATAACGTCATTTTCTGTTACTTTGGAGGGGCTATTCTGGCATACCTCTGCCCATTGGATCCCTTAAATTTTATCGAAGTGGCATCTCCCTAAATCTCCAGAGTCTACTTCTCACACTCTGGAATGCATGTGCATTACCAAGGTCTCCAGCATAACAGTCATCTCTTGTTCACTGCCTTTGTACTATGTCATCCATGCAATGGACCAATGTAAGGTCCTTCAGGTATTCTGCTGTTCTGAGGCCTGTGAAACTGAGCACCATGTCTACAGTGGTGGTACTTTCCCCTCCTAACCTTCCTCTGTTCCATCTGCTGTCTGCTCAGAGGCTGACCATGGAGGCATTTGACATAATGAGAGAGCTTGGAGTTACACCTGCTCTGAGCCCTGTTGGCCATTCTTATCCAATTGTGCTGGAAGTATGAAGTTCCTATTGTCAACTAGTCTCAGGAATACAGGATCTTCTGTCTCAGGTAAGCGACCTGTCTCTTAGGGTTGTGCTCCATCTTGACTCACTAATCAACTTTTCTGACCTCCATGCCCACTCCTGACTCCTTCCCCAGAAGTCTCTGTATGTATTTTAACCCCCACCAATTCCCCCATTTTCAATAATATTTTCTTATACTCAGAGAAATCAAAGAAACTCACAACTGACTGTGTCCCTCAGTCTCTGAACCTCAGTTTCTGCTGCTGTGGAATAGGAGTAATAACTGTATTGTTAAAACTTTTAAATGAGTTTGAATGCATGTTGTAATCTGTAAACTCTAAACTGGGGATTGTCATTATCAGAAGAAGAGAAGAAAGACTCTTATTATGAAGCAGTATGAACACTGCAAACTAGATTGTTTATCTTCCCTTTATTATTCCAGTTTTGTGGTGTATGTGAGAGGGAACGGGGGACCCTACAAATACCTGGATCTGTTCACGAAGAAGTGTCTACATGGGGCAGTTTGTAAAGTCCCCAGGCATGTAGGCCCCTGGTGGATGATGGATGCCCATCATGACGGTGTTGAGGAGCTAAGCCCAGGCACCTGGAGAGCAGGCGTGATCTCTGACTCTAGACCTCCTGTCAAAGCACCTGAGTGTGGACATCACTCAGCGTTGGCCCCCCCCTTCACTCTCAGAAGCAGGGTCAGAACCCCCTTCTGCGCCTCCCCACAGCCCCTCTGCCCTCCATCCTTCCTGCGTCTCATCCACACTGACCCTTTTCCCACCCTGCTCTGGCCGTGCCCTCTATTCACTTTATCCTGCTCTCCTGAAGCTCATCTCTTCTGATTCTCAAGAGCCAGTTCGAAAGAAAACAAAAACAAAGCAGTTTTACCCAGTAAAGCCTCTTCGCATTTCTGCCCTAACAGTCTAATTCTTCTCCAGGCCTGAATGAGTTGAAGAACGGTCAGGAATTATGGAAAAGAAAGCTGGAAGATTACTATTATAAAAGCTTAAGAGTTCGCAAAACGCACACATGAAGATGATGGCCGTGAGAATAACCTGTGTACCAAAATCGGTCCTGGGTGATTCAGCCCTGGCCCTTGTTTGCTAAGATGTGTTCCTAGAGCCAGCATTCTGTCCCTGACTCTGACGTCCAACACATACATTGTGATCCATGATAAGCTACTCAGGGGGTTTCTATTTCCCAATGTTTATTGTCATTCCCCCTTTTTGTCTTATTTTCCACCTTAATGAAGACCGCAGCCTAGGAGCCCATGGGTTTTATGAGCAAATGCCTTTATGAGAGAGTAAAGATGGGAGGGGCATCCAGCTTTAGCTCCTTCAGCTTCCCCACCTCTGCATAGATCCCTTCACTGCTAATAGACTTGAAGGGGCCAAGAAAGGAACTTCCCTGGTAGTCCAGTGGTTAAGACTCTGCATTCCCAATGCAGGGCACATGGGTTCGATCCTTGGTTGGGGAATTGAGATCCCACATGCTGCACCGCACGGCCAAAAAATATAAAATAAAAGGGGCCAGGAGAGCCGTATATTATGGTCGTTATCAGTCATTGGAAGGTTACTTTTTCTTTGTTCAAGGACCCTTACTGGTCACCTAAAGATTGACTTTTTAATACAACTTTGGCTATTTAGTCACATATTATCATTGTAACCCCTCCATCAACTCCCCCTCTATCTTATAGCTACTTTACATAAAGCACACACATGCTACTCTTTCCATATCTTCAAGTTATGCACAGGCTGCTACCCTCACGGAGAAGCCACAACAGGTCCTGGGCGAGGGTTGGCATTTTCATGTAAATGGCAAGTTTTATATCAATGTCAGATTAGCTGCGAGGTTGTTTAAACACTGAAACCTTCTGACCAATTGACAAGACAGGATTCCCATGAAGAAGGTGACATTTCTGAGGCATCCGTACCTCCGAGGTTTTGATGTATTAGTTGAGATTTCCCGATGGCTCGCGATACAGACACTCTTGTCAGTATTTTAAAAATAATAAAAGGCACATTTTTTTCTTGCTCTATACTTTTCACTTCAAAATTATTCTGCTACTAAATTATCTATTCAGTATTAGCACTAAAGGTTTGGGCTAAGGGAAGCAGGAGCCACTGTGACAAGATGCCGACGCCAGAGCAGGGGTTGTGCACGTGAAGATGTCTGTGCAGCCAGAACATTCTCGGAGCCAAACCAGGCTCCTGTCTGCAGTGTGACTACCTGCCCACTAGGAATGTGACTGTATACCTGCAGGGGTGCTGCACCCAGAGCACAGTACACCCACAGTGCATACAAAGGACACTCCATGCATTGCAGGCAGAGATTTCACAGTCCATCACTATGACTCACTCGCTGGGCGCTAGGAGCACTCCCTCTCTATTAGTCTCCTTATATCTTTGTTCTTCCTTTTCTCTACCCTATGTTTTAGACATAAAGTGTCTGCTAAAGTGGGTGAAATTATACAATGATTCATTGTACTTGCAGGAATAGTCAGAGCTCAGGTCAGTGGGGTGCAGCCAACTCCCGGCCCATACCCAGACCCTGCTTCTCATCACCAAGGCCTGATGGATATGTGTCCTTGGTTGAGTCATTTTCACGTGTTGTTACTTTCCCCAAACCACTGGAAGCACTCATTCCATGAGTTCTAACAATAATAATAATGGTAACATTGATAATAGGACTGCTTCCCAAGTTGCCTAAATTCCCCCTTCCCTTCACTTATAACCCAGGGGAATTTTGAGCAATAAAATTTCTAAAAAAATGGCTATATTTATATTTTTCTTGCTCAGAAACATTAACAACAGCTTATTGCCTACCAGATAATTCTAAAGCTCTTATCCTTGTAACCAATGCTCTCCATGGTTATTCCTCCACTAAGTTTTTCATAATTGACACCCAGTTCTCCTCTGTATTCATTCAGGTAAAGTCATATGGTATGTGTGTCCCCAAACATGGTCCCAGGTTTCCTTTCCATCTCCATCCCACCTCCAATTCTTTCTGACTAAATCCTACACATGCTGCAGAACCCAGATCAAACAACATCATCTTCTTGAAGCACTTCTGCTCTTGTCAGAAAGGAGACATTCCCTTCTTCATAAATGTTATAATTTACTCATAAACTGAGCACAGAGATGATGCTTTTCTTTGTCTCTGCATGCCTATGACTCACCACATAGTACTTCATGCCCAGAAGAAAGAGTCAATGAGAACAATTGGTATTTTTAAGGGATTGAAGGATAAGAGAGGAAAATACCTCCACTGCCTGCCCAAAGGCTTTACTTTTATCACATCTAAACTAATTTACCTGAGGATCAGAGGGCACCATTATGTTCATGGATTTCTGTTTTGGCTTCGAGGGTTAAGTGAACATGAATACTTACAGCGTGTGCATTTGAACAGCTCCAATATGGACAGTGGCTGAAAGGCTGCTGGTTGAGGCAACAAAGTTGACTGTGCATGCCAGAGTAGTGAGAATTCTGTTTTACAATGTAAAAGGTTAAGTTTTAAATAAGATATGCAATGCATGAGAATCTAGATACACAACTAAGTCATACCAGATACAACGTTAATTAAAATTTACATGAAAATACTAGAATTAAGTTAGTAATTAGTAGAGAAATGATTTAAGCTCCTCTGTATTTTAGCTTGAGCGACCATTCAGGCAAACATTCTGAACCTGCTTTGAAAGCCATTCTGAATAAATCGTGTTCTGATAAGTATTTTCCTTGAGTACCAAGTTTCCTCCCTTAAATCGACACAAGGTGAAGACTGCAAACTCAAACAAGAGGAGAAAATTGATTAACATGGACCTCAATCCCTAAGCCATCTTGTTGTTTATATTTTTTCTAGCTTTGTGTCAGTGTAGTGTGAAGAGGAAAAGCCTGCCTAACTTAATGGTGATTCTGTAAAAAAAAAAAAAAAAAAAAAAAAAGTCAAATTCAGCTTGTAAAATACTCAAAGATTGGGTAGTCTAATATAAACAAAGGTGCTATTATAGACTACATTAGGATTTTAACTAAGGGAATTTAAAACATATTTCAGAGCTAGTGTTTCAGTTTCTGTATGGTTGCAAGACTTTTGCTTGTCAATATAAAATATATTTCAGAATATGTGGTAAGACAAGGAAATGCATCGTCATGATTTTTTATCTCATGTGCTAGTTACCAACCCCTTCTCCATGAGGGTCAGTGGAAGTCAGCCGTGCCCAGGAGAAAGCCAACAATGCCTTGACTTAAGTATATTTGCACATACAAAGAGGTTATTTAAATATCAGTAGATGGTAAACTATTAAAGTTCCTTCAAAGATCTTAATATGAAGTGTCATTTGGAACAAAGTTAAAAATACTTTTTCTGTGGGGGAGGATGGATGGGGAGTTTGGGTTTAGCAGATACAAACTATTATATACAGGATGGATAAAAGGTGAGGTCCTACTGCATAGCACAGGGAACTATGTTCAATATCCTGTGATAAACCGCAATGGAAAATAATAGGAAAAAGACCGTATATAGACGTATAACTGAATCACTTTGCTGTACAGCAGAAATTAACACAACATTGTAAAGCAACTACACTTCAATAAAATAAATTCTAAAAAGAGAGATATTATATTGTGTAAGACACTGCATTTCTCAGTCATAAACCAATGTCATTTTGGGGACAGCAGGGACAAAAAGAGCCCAATGTAAGACAATTAGGTTAGGCTCTAAAATGATTGGTGACCATGGACTGGTTCTTTAATTTCCTTCTTCTCACTGAAACGCCAACCCACCTTCCTGGACAGGTGAGCCTAGACAGTGTTGGATCCAGTTTACTCTGGATTTTCAAATCAGGAGGGATATTTTTTTTTTTTTTTTTTTTTTTTTTTTTTTTTTTCGGTATGCGGGCCTCTCACTGTTGTGGCCTCCCCCGTTGCGGAGCACAGGCTCCGGACGCGCAGGCTCCGGACGCGCAGGCTCAGCGGCCATGGCTCACGGGCCCAGCCGCTCCGCGGCATATGGGATCCTCCCAGACCGGGGCGCGAACCCGTATCCCCTGCATCGGCAGGCGGACTCTCAACCACTTGCGCCACCAGGGAGGCCCTAGGAGGGATATTTGATTCTTTCCATCCGATTAAAAAGAGAAGCCTCTCCCTGTGGGGATTTGTTTAATTGAAGAGAGAGTCATAACATAAATAATCACAACATTGACTAACTATAATTGTAGTAATTTTATTCAATCTGGGAACATCTACAAAGCATACTTAGTTCCACAGGGCCCGTCACCTGTGTCATATTTGGCCAAGTGTAAAGTTCAGTTGCAAGTTTCAATTATTAAGCTTGTGGACGTGCTTGTGCAAAACTCTTGCTGATCAATTGTAATTCACTTTTACTCATTTATTGATCACTGACTACAGTCTAATTCTCTAAACTAATACTCCCTAATCGTGAGCATCTATTACACTAATGGTCTTACCCAGATGCTAGGAGCTGCGGTGGCCCAAAGACATGATATATATTAGGTGGCTGACATGCCAAGCCCTGCTCCAATGGAAAACAATGAAGTGGAAAAATATATAACAATAAAGTCAGCTGTAATAGTTTGGTTAGTGAGGAAACAGCTGGAAAGAATGGCTGAAGTAAATCTATTTTTTAAATGATGCTGCCTCCAGACTGTCTGTAAGGATACCTACTGGACAACTGGTTGAAGGTTCACATGCGTGAGATGGCAGGAGTTGCCACATGTGTTGTCTGTATGCATTGTGTACCATTTAATACATAGCGCTGTGTTCTTGTCGATTTCCCTCTTTACCACCATGGCTTCTGTTCAGTTCTGAAATGTCACTGTTTTTCACCTTGCTGACCCATAGGACAGATACTAGTTAGATGTTCACGAACCTCCTGGACCCGCAGGGATGCTTTGTTTCCCAGACATCCTTTCAGTCAGTTTGGGGCCATGGGTGGCTTCAGCTCACTTTCTGCCCCCTGTTCACAGATTAGAAGAGATACAGCCTGAGAGGACACAGCTGCACCATGGGAGGAGCCACTGCTTGGAAGAGATTACCCAGGGGATCCCTTCAGTCTGCCCAGGTTCTGAATGAAAAGCAAGCCTGTTATGTTTGCTCATTAAGTTTTTGTTTCTACCTGGCTCACACAGAAATCAGAAAGTCTTGTGACAAGGCAGTATACATTGTGGCCCTGGGTTGTGGACAGTGAGGCAGCCGCTGGGGTCTGGGAGATAGGGCAGTTCCAGGGATGGCATGAAATGTGGAGCACTGTCAGGTGTGCACTGGGTAGCCTTTGTTCGCTTGCTTGTTTGTTCATGGTTCTGTATGTGTAACTCCTCCATCATTCCGCTCATTAAAATGGACTTTCCCATATTTCACGCACTTGGTTAGAAAATCTACAATGGAGATGATTAAAAAACATCACTGGAAAGATGGTTTCTCTTCCAGCTTCAGCTCCTCAGCTGACCTGTAATGTGTGGTGAGACCCAAGTGGAAGTTTCCTCTGCCCTGTTGGGCCGTATGGTTCATACTGGATGACACAGTAAAAATACAACTTGAGGATTTAAAATTTGCCAAAGTTAAAAGGAGATTTGATTTAGGGGAAAGGTAATCTATGGTCTCTCTGATGCACTACACCATCCTCCATCAGAGTTCATGGGCAAAGACTACTGACGTTAAAACGACATTGAAATAGATGGAATTGTTGGGATTGTTTTGTGCAACACAATGGTGTGACATGACTCACTTGTTTTAAACCTCCCCACCTTATATTACACTGTATTAGGTTGTATTCCCACATCTTTTAAAAATTGTATTGGAAATCCTCCTTAGGTAGATACAGAGACACATTACTATGATAAAATATTTCATGCTAAGGAATATTTGGCCAATAATACTGGCTGTGTTTTCATTCTTAGGTTAAGTGGCATTGAAAAATCTCTTCTTACAAAACAATGATTTTAATACTTTTGTTGTTGATATTTTTAGTAAATATCAATTGTAAGGTAAATTCTATCTAATAACTTATTGCATGGAAAAATGAACCAGATAGAAACTGAGCTGCTGCAATGAAGTTGTGTAAAGGGCCTGTGGAGACTGCAGTGTGAACACTCCTTAACTAAGGTCACCCATCACCCAATAAACAGCTCAAAGGGTCCTGAGTGCAGGGCTGGCAAGTGTGGACCTTCAATCAGAATTTTATTTTAATACTTCTTGATTTCAAATTAATGTGACTGTTTCTATCTAGTGCTAGACCCACACACAGGAGTGGTCACTTTTGGTTTTATACCAATCATTGTAATCACGAGTGATGTTCTAATCTGTTGGGACCACATCATCTGTCCAAACAAGCTTCTACTTGCAGAAATGCACTGATGATCTCTCTAGTATCAGAATTTCTCTATCTTCAACTCATGTATAATTCTCTAAATGTGTCTTGCTACCAAAAGTTAAAGATATTATTCTATCAGTCTTTGAGATAAAACTGAGCTGAAAGCGAGCATTTGCGTCTATGAGGGAATACCCAGCCTTCACACATTTCTTAACCAAAACAGTGTAGGCTACACCAGCTAAATGGCGCTGTACATGGTCCACACCTGCAATATGCATATTGTCCAATAACACTCCTAACTGTATCAACAAAACAACGCAGCATCTATCAGACAGACTTTAAACCATCATGAGGCATTCACACTGCAGCTCCCTGTCAATCTCCTGGTTGGCTTTCCCTCAATTCGGTGTATCTGTATTCCATATGCAAATTCTCCAGTGAATGATTTTCCTGTTTTGTAAGCTAGACTGCACCTGTAACATGTGGGATTGAGTTAAAACTGACAAGCAGACAAGCACAGGCACATTATCTTGACAAACTCAGCCTCCGAAAATTACCCTGGGCCTGAATTATTAAAATAACAAGGAATGTTTCACTCAGCTGTGCAGAAATGATCCTAATTGTCCACTTTAGCTAAATCCTTTCAGTCTCTGAGATCGGTCAATTTACACTGGTGGCTTGCAAATTCCTCAACTCCCATTAGGGGAAAGAAGAACAGTAGTCCAATGCACCCTCATTTATTTTAATAGCCTGCCAAGCAGACATGAAAATGTTAAAGTTGGAAGGCTATAACATGACAGGATTCTGACTTGTCAGAGCCACATTATATCCAGTTAAAACACTTTCTTTTTCCCTTTCATGTCTTCTCAGGTAAGTGGGGAACTAATTGTCAAATTACTAATTTTGTTGGCATTAATATCAATACTAAGACAAGAGGAGCATGAACTGCTGAGTGAGAGGTTTTTCTTCTTCACCCTCTGCTGCTGATGGGGAAATTACCCTGGAATCAAGTAAAGAATTAAATTTGTATGATCCACTTGCTATTTGCTACTAACCCATTCCTGCTAGCCCTGTTTGCTAATCCTGTCAGCTGAACAGGATGCTTTGACATCATCTGGCATGTGTTTGTGGCTCCTAGTGTGCAGGGCATTGCAATAATGAATCAAATTAAGCATTTACTCTGTGCTACATTTCATACAAGTACACAATGCAGCATGAATGTGTAGAAGCTAAGAGACTTGCTATTCAAAGTCCTTAAAAGTAAAGAACTTTCAATCTGGTCATAGATTTTGTTATCAACATTTAGAATGTGTATGTTGTCCTGGAAAAAATTAATATCAGCACCATTCACTCTCAAATGTGTCCTCTTTTGATGGTAAAATTATATGATTAACCTAGTTACTGATAATACACTAAAATGTGGGCTAAGTCATATGGCATCACCTAAAACATGCTTTTTGAAGTAGTTGGTGAAGAGTGTTCACACACGGGGGACACAGTGGGGAGAGAGGGTCTGTGCTAAAAGCTAGGTTGTTTGGCAGGAAGGTGAAAAGGAACCAGAAGGAGGAAGTGGCTGGAAGGTCAGGCTGTAACCATTCTGCTTTGACAGGCAAAGGAAAGGAAAATATTTTCCAAAGCTTGGGGGTTTGGGTGCTGTCCACACATTGGGTTTTGCTCTTGGAAAACGGTGGGTCTTCAGCTGTGGAATCCAGGTCTATTTTATACTCAATTTTTACAATACTTAAAAAAGGAAAGAGAAGATAAACAACACTATAAACAAAATGGGCTTTATTTTATGAATGACAAAACTCAGAGAACATACCTCTGTTTGAGTCTCCAGTGAAAGCTACTTGTGAACTTCAGTGACCATAGATTTTCCAGTATAGCAATTTCTTCAGTTAATAAAGCAAAGCCTTTGTTTTCCACTATTGGCATCAACTGTGGCAGTCAAAGGGTGGGATGCCACAGATTCTGGGATATGGGGAATGTAAAGAAATGACATTGCTAATTCATCATATTTACATTTCCTATAGTAGACTTATTTATTTTATTTTTTTCTCAGCAATTTTAAGGTAAAATCCATTCAGAACGATTGTAGATCACAACATCTTTCCTAGTTTTCCCTGGGAGGAATCTGATTATTTGTTTTGATGCCTTTCATTTAAAGAATCAAATAAAATTAACTTTTCCTTTATAAAAAGTTCATTTCTTTCTACACCTGTTTTTTAAAATTAAACTTCTTCTTGTGAGTTCAGACAACTATAAGTTTGTGTTTAGCCTTAATTTGCACATTCACTGGTGCAATTAGCAGCTAGGTATTGCAGGTGAGCTTAGACACTTGTGTCAGATATAAAACAATTATTGCTTTTTTGTTGCACTGTGAATATGCTCAACAGCTCCGTTGCAGAATAAAACAACAACAACAAAAAACCTTGTGGTTTCTTTTCCTGAAATGGAAATATCATTAAGCACAGAACTGTGCTTAACAAAGAGATTTATTTTTCAAGGTGCCTAGTGGAAACCTGTGACACTGGGAGTCCATGGGTCATGAGCACCATGTGTGGAATGGAAATCCAGAAAGACATCAGTACCACGAAGCAGACAGTGCAAACTGATGACCCAAGATCTGGTCGCTGAAAACCAGGAGAAAACCAATACTTTAGTTTTGAAAGTGTAACAAACACTGCTTTCTACTGCACCTAAAATTCAAACCCCAAGGGGGAGAAGCCAAGGCAACAATATACAGTACCTACTGGGTACATCAATCGGGGCTGTGGAACCCAATGTTCTCATTAGGGTCAGGGAGTTCAGTATTTCCTTTTGGGCTTGTTTCTCAAGCCCATCTGTGTGGTTTGGAGACGAAGGAGACAGTGTGCTTGTCATGGATTTTCAACTAGTTCAAGTATGCCGTCCAGCTCCCATGCGAGCACCATTTTGCAGAGGAGGCATGAAATCAATGAGCCGTTCACTGGAGAAAGGGGGTTCCTTCCTGACTTTCTAACGACCCAATTTCAGACCTCACCCCAGTCCTCTTCTTGCTCTTCCCTGAGTACCATTTGGATGCACAGGCTGAGCATCTCCCACCAGCACGCCCTCCCTTGGCTGGTGTGCAGAGCTGGATTTCCCACTGGGCATCCCTGCCTTAATCATCCATCAGCATCTCATCACCCACTTTTCTAAATCCAACCTTCTCCTCCACATGAGTCCTTATTAATTAATGGTATTTCCATTTCAAGCAAAAAACTGCAGGTTTCAATTGTTTGAGTCAATGTGGCATCAGAACTTTCTCCCAGCCCCTCTCCTTTCTTTTCCCTTTATCACCATTTTTTCCTGGTTTACTTACCAGTCTCACCCGGACCCTCATTTTTTAACCTGGAAAACATGATCATCTTGTCAATACCTTGTTTAAAATCCCTGATGGGCTCTGTGTTACCTACAGCAGTAACATTCCAAAGGGGTCTGTAAGTTATGTCTTTCAGGCATGGTCTTGGACCTTCCTTGATGAGAGAATACTCAGGGAGCATCTAGAGCCACACGGAAAGTGTCCTAACCTCAAATCTGCTACATGGTTTCTCGTGGAATCTTGTAGTGTTTACTTGAACGAAGGCCCCACTGATGGAGTAAAGATAGCCTTTCAACAAGTTATGCTGGAACAACTGTACATCCACTTGAAAAAAAAAAATGAATCTAGAGGCAATGACCTTACATCCTTCACAAAAATTAACACAAAATAAATCATAGACTTAGATGTAAAATGCAAAACTATAGCACTCCTAAAAGTTAACATAGGTGACACTTAGATGACCTTGGATATGGTTATGGCTTTCTAGATACAACTCAGTCATGATCCATGAAGGAAATAGTTGATAACCTGGACTTTATTAAAGTATATTAAAATTACAAACTTCTGCTCTGGGAAAGACAATGTCAAGAGAATGAAAAGATATGCCACAGACTTGGAGAAAATATTTACAAGGACACTTTTGATAAAGGACTATTATGTAAAATGTACAAAGAAAACTGAAAACTCAACAATAAGAATACAAAAACCTGATTTAAAAATGGGCCAAAGACCTTAACAGACACCTCGTCAAAGAAGATACACAGATGGGAATAAGTAGACAAAATTATTCTCCATATTTTATGTCATATTGGAAATACAAACATTAAAAATTAAACTGTGAGATAGCACTGTATACCTATTAGAATGGTCAAATTCCAGAACACTGACAACACCAAATTCTGGCAGGGATGTGAAGCAATAGGAACTCTCATTTATTGCTGGAGGGGATGCAAAATGGTACAGACACTTTAGATGACAGTCTAGCAGTTTCTTATAAAACTAAACATATTCTTACCATACAATCCATCAATCATACTCTTTGGTATTTATGCAAAGGAGTTGAAAACTTATGTCCACACAAAAACCTTCACAGAGATGTTACTTTGTTTATAACTTTATTAATAACTGCCAAAACTTGGAAGCAACCATGATGTCCTTCAGTATGTAAATGCATAAACTATGGTACATTCAAACAATGGAATACTATTCAGTGCTAAAAAGAAATGAATTATCAAGCCATGAAAAGTCATGGAGGAAACTTAAATGTGTATTACTAAGTGAAAGAAGCCAATCTGAAAAGGATGCATCCTAGATAATTTCAACTATATGACATTCTTTAAAAAGGCAAAACTATGGAGATAGTAAAAAGATCAGGTATTGCCAGGGCTAGAGCAGTGTGGGAGAAATCTGTGGACAGAGCAGATGATTTTTAGGCAGTGAAAATACCCTATGTGATACTACAATGATAGATATATATCATAACACATTTGTCCAAACTCAAATAATGTACAAAGCCAAGAGAGAACAGTATTGTAAACAGTGGACTTTGGGTGACAATCAAATGTCCATGTAGGATCATTGATTGTAACAAATGTACTGTCTAGTATAGGATGTTGATAATGGGGGACGCGGTTCACGTACTGGGGCAGGAGGTACATGCGGAATATGTACGTTCCTCTTGATTTGGTTGTGCACCTAAAACCGCTCTAAAAAATAAAAACCAAGTCAAAATAAGGACTCATAGTTTAACAAAAAAGAAGAAGAAGAAGAAAAAAAGATTGTTTGCAAACGCAATGAACCACTAAATAAAATCCAACTTAACAGTCACTGGATCTTTGAGTGCTCCCTCCAGATTCTCTTCCATCACTGTTCCAGGCAGAATCTAGGGTCTGATCACATGCCTTTCCAGGAGTTCTCTTTCATACCTCATGGTGCTACATCTGCTGCTTCCTCTGCGTGGAAGACCCTCACTCTCTTCTCCAAATGGAGCACCTTTTGAGACCCTGCTCCATCGCTTCTTTGTGAAGCTTTTCCTGACCCTGCCTTCCTCTCTGCTACATAGTGATTAGACCAACAGTTATTCATATTGCCAGTTTAGTGTGATTTTTGTCCATCTGTCTCCCTGCACACACAAATTAATGGCATCAAGGTAAGGGGTATGTTTCAATCATGCCTGCATCTCAGTAGGAGCAAAAATGGAAACATTATCATATTGTTAAAAACTATAAGGAAAATAATGATATAAACAGAGACACAGAAATTCAAAGAGGGTAGTTTCTCGGCCACCAAGTTTATTAAACCACTTCCAATGCTATGTTATTACCAGACATCCTAAAACTCCCTCAGTGGAATGAATTATTTAGACCTTAATATGTGTTTTGTTTGCAGTGGGGTTTTCTCTAAAACCCTTCCCACCTCAATCCACACACACAGGTATGGCACTGCCATGGCCCCACTTTCATCACAAAAATGCAGACCAAGCTTTGAGCCAGTGACCAGTTTCAGACTGGGGAGGGACACTGTTTACTCCTGTGTTCTCTTCCACAGAAACTGAGAGGTTTACTTGTTAACTTGTTTGCTTGTTAGCATTAGGCTTTGTAGGAAAAACACCTCTTTAGAATTAACATGTGGGCAGGGAAGTTTTCTCAGTCAAGTAAATGAATCAATATTTAATGGCATTTTTAGAAGCAGTATTTGTCTATGATAATGTTGAAAGGTTTGTAACTTGGAAATTAAAACACCATGGCTGTGAGTTTTTGAAGAGCATTTAACCTTACATTTGAGATGGATCTTGGGTAGAGGAAGATGAAGTTGAGGAACTATAGATATTTTTAGAAAACTGAGTGCCAGCAGGAAAAGAAGAGATGTGTATGTCAGGACCTGTTGAAGGCACATCCATGTTCCCAGGGATAAGGAGTGGAACAGGAAGGAATGATGGGGCAGTCATGATTTGGTGGTTTCAGGGTCACTACTGTCCACAGTGAGGAGGTTCACTACAGAGCAAAGCATCCAGCTGTTCCTAGCCATGCACCACACTTCATGCTTTAAAACTATCTGTGCTACTGGAGATAGAATTGAAAGATGGCTGCTTTATCCAGCCTACCACTCCTCAGGTTCCAAGACCACACTGTGTATGGTACCGACAAGCATCCTTCTGGAGACAAGCCTAAAGACAGTGCCTCCCTTTACCCTGTTTCCTGCTGAATCAGGAGGACACTATACAGGGGCCACTCCCAAGAGTGTGGAAATTCACCATTTCTGGTGTTCCTTTGAGTAATCTGGCAGAGGACTGCATCCTCCAACAGAATTCAAATTAATTGAGGACGTGGTCTTATTTTATACAGCAGAAACACAATGTACAAGGGTTGTGAAAGTGAGAGTATTGGTTGGTGTGGGCTGCCATAACTAAACGCTGCAGACTGGGCAGCCTACACAACAGAAATTTACTTTCTCCTGGTTGCAGAGGCTGGAAGTCCGAGATCAGGATGCCAACATAGTTGGATTCTGATGATAGCTTTCTTCCTGGCTTGCAGATGGCCACCTTCTCACTGCGTCCTCAAGTGGTCAAGAGGAACATCCAAGTCTCTGCTGTCTCATCTTATGAGGACACTAATCCCATCACGGGATCCATCCTAAGGATCTCATCTAAACTTAATTACTTTCC
This sequence comes from Mesoplodon densirostris, assembly GCF_025265405.1. Lineage (NCBI taxonomy): Eukaryota > Metazoa > Chordata > Mammalia > Artiodactyla > Ziphiidae > Mesoplodon > Mesoplodon densirostris. The sequence goes on along the minus strand of NC_082663.1, from coordinate 3,832,402 downwards.
AAAGGCCCCATATCCAAATACTACCACATAATGGGCTAGAGCTTCAAAGTATTATTTTTGAGGGGACACAATTCATTGCAAAAAACAATTAACATGGAGTCCCACATAAACAGGTACCCGGCAGGCATCTCTGACAGCTGATCACACTTAAGGGTAAGATTCATGAAGAAAAACATAAGATATTTGGACATTTCATTATGTAGAGTTTTATGGAACAGATAATAATGGAAAGGAAAAGTTAAGGAGAATAACACTGAGCATCTGTCTTCCTTAGAAATGTGGCTGAGAAACATGTCCAGTAACATGTCCAGAGGGATGACACCTCCCCCTCTCTCGCTCTGTGTATGTGTGTGTGTGTCTTTCTCTTTCTCAGGCCAACCATAGTATAAGTGCTGAATTCAGGCTATGAAATTTCTTCTATATAATTATTCAGCTTTCCTTTAACTATTTATTTAGTGAAAGTAATCTGCGCACCATCAACTTAGGATGTATAGAATTGATCACACTTTTCATAATGGCCTTAAACAATTGTATTGGAACACTGCTAAGCCATCACCAACTTCAAACACTGAACTTATTCAGCAAATCTTTCTTGAGCACCACTGTTTCAATGCTAAGAATCAGGAACAGAACAGACAAAAATTTCTTCTCCCTTAGTATTTATTCTTAAGTTACAAGTAAAGGGGACTTCTATGTAACATCCAAAATTAGATCAAAATTCATACAAATGGTGACTTAAGCTTCCACCCAAGATGGAGTAACAGGGAATGGATTTTCCTTCTCCAAAACCAATAAAAAATGGACAAATTGTATAAAACACTGATTTTCAAGACACAGGACAACAGGCAACAAAGGACAGTGATTCCTGGGAGCTGGAAAACAAACAAGGTGTGTCTTATAATTGGCCCAGCAAATACTTTAGAAAATTTCCGGACCACAGTGAAGTGAGAGGGAACCCAGCAGGAACCAGGTGGACTCTCTGAGTTCAGCAGATGGACCTGAAAATCTAGGAAATCTAAGACAGAGAGAATTTTTATGTCAGAGCCCTGGAGAAGAGAGAGCCTCCAGAAAGAGAAGTTTGGTTGTGGCATCCTCAGATACTCAGAAGGTTAATTATCAGTGCTTGTGTGTGAAGAAACTGCACAAGGATGAGAAAAGAGCCCCATGAAAGTTTTGGAAGGAAAAGTGTGGGACACCTGAACAGGGTGAGGAATAGTATCTATTCCTACAGACACATTGTAAAACCTCATAATTCAAAAGTCATAAAGCTAAGAGGGCTGTTGCCTTTGTAGTGGAGAAAAATTAGCCCTACACTCAGTACTGTTCTGGTTCAGCTCAACAAATTTTGAAAGCAAGAGCTGGAAGAATCAAATAATTTGCAAGAAATGTAGGTACATCTCAGGAAAAAGAAAATAAAAACATATGTGTAAGGATAGAAACATTTCCAACAGCTAGACAAGGTAAAATATACATCTATGATATCCATATGCAAAACTCAGGAAAATACCACCCATAATGAAGGGATAATTGAATCAATTAAAACCAATCCAGAATTAACAAAGATAGTAGAATTATCAAACAAGACATTGAGAAAGTTGTTATAGATTCATGGTTTTAGTCACAATATGTAAAAATTTGGAAGTTGTCACTTCATTCCTTAACAACAAAAAAAGTTAAACTAAAATACAGCTACTTTCCTTGGGTCCATCAGAGAACTGAGGTTTCAGGGCAAACCACCACCATGAACTCTGGAGAGAAAGGAGAATCCAGAGTGACAGCTGCGATACTCCTACTTGAGGCAAAAGGTGCTGGAGCCATAAACTGGTAGGAAAGTAAATATGGTAATCTTGACCAATTAATGAGGATGAGTGTAGGCTACCATTTTGGGGGGACACACAACTCATGGACTTTGCCTCCTGGAATTCTACTAGTTTATGGTACAGATCTGAGAAAGACCCCACTCCTCCATGAGTCTGGCAGAGGGAAGAAAATAATGATTCTTGTGAAATAATCCCAGTGCTTTCTCAAAAAAATAAAAAGGCCTACTTTCTACAGAAAAAGACTTAACAAAACCTATCCAACTTGGGGGAAATATATTTCATAAGAATGCTTGAGTTACTACATTAATTTCAAATGAAGTAGGTTTTAAATTGAGGAAAATTACCAGGGATAGAGAGTGATATTATATAATGATAAAAGGACCAACTCTCACCAAAACAAAACAAAAAACAAAACAAAACAAAACAATTCTTATGTCTTGAATCTAACAACAGTGTCAAGAGATGTGAGACAAAAACAGATTGTACTGAACAGATAAATAGATAAATTCATTATTATGATTGGAAACTTCAACACCTCTCTTTTTGTACAATAATTGATAGATTTAAAAAAGCAATGTTAACCTGAACAATACTATCAACAAATTGATGTAATTAACATTTATAGAATGCTCTGTCCTCAACAGCAGAATTCATATTCTTCTCAAGCTCTCATGGAAATTTCACCAAAATAGACCACATTCTGTCCATAAACTCCACCTTAACAAATTCAAAAGAATATAAATCATACAAATTATGTCTTCAGAACTCAATGAGATTAGACTAGAAGTCAATAATAGAAACAGAACTGCAAAATCCTTGAGTTTTGAACATTAAACAGCACACTTCTAAATCACACTTGGATTTACAAAAACATCTCAAAATTTGTTTTTAAATGTATTGAACGAAGTTAATACAGAAAACAGTGCCCAAATTTGTGGAACGCAATAAAAGCAGTGCTTAGAGGGAAATCTATAGCATTAAATGCATATGTTAGAAAATAATACAGATCTGAAATAAATAATCTAAGTTTCCACCTTGAGAAATTAGAGAAAAAAAGATCAATTTAACACTAAAACAATCAGAATAAAATACATAATAAGAGGTAAAGAAAAACAGCATTGAAATGGAGCACTGGAAAACAATAGAAAAAATCAACAAAACTAAAATCCTATTATTTGAAAAGATTGGTAGAATTGATAGCTTCAATCCAGGCCAGGTTATCCACAAACAAACTAGAGAAGAGACAGTTACAAAGATCAGAAATGAAAAATTAGTTGTCATGTGTTATCTCATGGAGATTAAAAGGATAATAAAGAGTACTATAAATAACTGTGTGCCCACAATTTGATAACTTAGATTAAATTGATAAGTCCTTTGGAAGATGCAAACTACTGAAATTTGTATGAGGAGAAATGGACATGTGTATATGTCTATATCTATTTAAGAAATCAAATTAATAATAAATTTCTAAAAATAAAGCACCAGCCCTGGATGTGGAGGTCAAAATTCTCCACAAAATATTAGCAAATCAAACATAAAAATTAATTTTAAAATATACACACATCCAACTGAGATTTATTCACATTTCCAGGGCTGATTCAACATTTGAAAATCTTTCAATGTAACCCCCACACATTAACAAGCTAAAGAAGAGTAATTATATGTTTGTATTAATGGATGCAAAAATATATATATATTCAACACAAAATAACATCTATTCATGATAAAACTCTCAGTGCCCTGGTAATAGAGAGGGATTTTCTCATTTTGATAAAAAATAACTACAAAAGAGCCTAGAATTGAAATATAATTAAAGTTGAAATATAAGAAGCTTACCCTTCAGATGTAGAACAAGTGAAGGACGCTCTTTCTCACCACTTCTATGCAAAATTTTTCTGGAAGTCTTAACTACTATAATAAGATAGAAAAAGAAAAAAAAATATATATATATATACAGAGAAACAAATCTCTATTTATAGATGACATGATTGTCTATGGAGCAAAAAACCCCTCCTGGTACTAGTAAGAAAGTAAGGAAAGGCCACAAAATGTGACATTATTGTATAAAATGTGATTGCTTTTCTATATATCAGATATGAACTACTTGAATTTGAACTTTGAAAAGCAAAGCAACTTACAATATCAATAAAAAGTGAAACAGGTACAAATCCAACAAAATATGTACAAAGTCCATATGTGGAAAACTATAATATATTCATGAAAAATATAAAGGAAATCTAAATAAATGGAGAGTAGTCCATATTCATGGATTTCAAAACTCAATGTTGTTAGGATGTCAATTCTTCCCAAACTGACTATAGAATGAATACAATCAAAATCAAAATCCTAGCAAGCTATTTTGTAGATATTGACAAGCTTATTCTGAAATTTATAGTGAAAGGTAAAATAGCTAGAATAGCTAACACAATACTGAAGAAGAACATATTTGAAAAAATTTTAGTATCCAATTTCAAGACAACATAAAAGCTACAGTAAGAAGACAGCAATGTGTTGGTGAAAGAAGACATGTAGATCAATAGAACAGAATGCAAAGCCCAGAAATAGACCCACACACACACAGTCAATGGACCTTTGCAAAAAGAGCAAAGGCAATGTGATAGAGGAAGGAAAATCTTTTTGACAAATGCCCTGGAACAATTAGATGTCTGATTGCAGAAAAAAATAGAGTGCACAAAGACATTACACTTGAGAAAAAAAATAACTCATAACAGAATATAGACCTACACGTAAACTGCAAAACTATAAAACTTCCAGAAAAAAAGTATTAGGAGAAAATCTTTATGAGCTTGGTGTGGTAATAAGATTTCAGGTACAACATAAAAAGCATGATGCCCGAAAGAAACTGTGAATAAATTACAATTTATTAAAATTTTATGTTCTTTATGCAAAATACCCTGTTAAAATAATGAGACAACAATCCACAGATGAGTAAACTGCTTGCAAGACACACTTCTGTTAAATAATTTGTATCCAGAATATTCAAAGAATTCTCAAAACTCAAAAGAAAGACCAAAAATAAATAAATAAATAAATAAATAAATAAATAAATAAATAAATAAATGGGCCAAATATCTGAAGAGGTACTCACCAAATAGTCATAGAGATGGAAAGTGTACATGTGAAAAGAGGTTCAGCATCATTTGTCATAAAAAGGTCAGTGATTCAAAGTAGCAGAGGCACCTCCACATGTCTATAAAAATGGCTCAAAATTAAAACAAAAGCAATAAACTGAACCAAAACAAACCAAAACCCCCCTAAAACCTGAAAATATCAATTGTTGGCAAAAATGCAGAACAATAGGAACTCTCACTTCTTGCTGGTGAGTGTACAAAATGGTGTAGATGCTTTGGATGATACTTTCTCAGTTTCTAACAAGGCCAGACATAGTCTTCCCATATGATTTGGTAATTACACTCCTAGGTATTTATTCAACTGATTTGGAATCTATATTAACATAATAACTTCCATGTGAATATGTATAGCATCTTTATTCATAACCACCCAAAACTAGAAGCAACCAAGATGACTTTCCATATGTGCATGGGTAAACAAACTTGGTACATCCCTACAAGGAAATATTATTCATCAATGAAAAGATAGTACCTCCCACCAACAGTGTATGGAGGTTCCTCAGTAAACTAAAAATAGAATTACCATACGATCCAGCAATCACACTCCTGGGCATGTATCCTGACAAAACTATAATTCAAAAAGTTACATGCACCCCTATGTACATAACAGCACTATTCACAATAGCCAATACATGGAAACAACCTAAATGTCCACCAACAGATGAATGGATAAAGAAGGTGTGGTACCTTGAGGACACGGGGAGGGGGAAGGGTAAGCTGGGATGAAGTGAGAGAGTAGCATTGACATATATACACTACCAAATGTAAAATAGCTAGTGGGAAGAAGCTGCATAGCATAGAGAGATCAGCTTGGTGCTTTGTGACCACCTAGAGGGGTGGGATAGGGAGGGACATGCAAGAGGGTGGGGATATGAGAATATATGTATGCATATAGCTGATTCATCTTGTTATACAGCAGAAACGAACACAACATTGTTAATTACACTCCAATAAAGATGCTAAAAAAAAAGAAATGAGATATCAAACCATGATAATACATGGAGGCCTCTTAACTATGTGAGCTAAATGAAAGAAACCAGTCTGGAAAGATTATATACTGTGATTCTAGTTATATGATGTTCTGGGAAAGAGCAACATTTAGGGAGAGAAAAAGATCTATTGTTGTCATGGAGAGAAGGATGGAGGGAAGGTTGAATAGATGAATTACAGGGCATATTTTAGAGCACTAAAACTATTTTGTTTAATATTGTAATAGTGCATACATGATACTGTGTATATGTTAAAACACACAGGTCTTTATAACACAAGAATGAACGTTAATGTGTGCAAATTTACTAGAAAATATCATTTAGGAGGTTAAAGGATCCCATAATAGAATACAGAATCTGACGAAATAGTCTGACTAAGTGACAAATATATGAAAGAGCTTTAATGAATGAGGTCAGGAAAAATGGTACTAACTTAGGTAATTTGGAAGTGAGTGGAGTCTATAAGACTAAAAACAAAATAAACTGTACATAAGCACTGCAGTCTGGTTGTTTTCCACGGGTGTGGGTTAGCAATTTCGATACTGCTCTATACATGCTATAATTGAACAATTAGGTAAACGGATGATGGATGATGAAGGCCTAGATTTTCACTGTTGGAGTTGAAGGTTACAAGTGAGCAAGGGAGACAACTAAGATAAATTAGAGCTGCAGACATCAAAGTAAACTCATATAGAGCTGAAAAATATACAACAGGTTACACATACGAATTTTGTAGATATTTGTAAATGCACAAGTTACTATATACATATAAAACATACATCTCCTTGCTCTGTTGGTTGAGGGATGTAGAAACAGTGTGTCTTCTTGTAAGGACACTAGTGATTACATTCAGGGACCATCCAAATAATCAAGAAAATCTCCCCATCACATAATTATTTACTTAATCACATCTACAAAGTTTATTTTGCTCTAAAAGGGAACTTTCACAAGTTCCAGGGATTAGGATGTGGATATCTTTAGGGGTTGGCCCATGATTTATTCTCCAACAATGACCTTGGAACATCTTGTAGTGAGAGAAAGTAAAGAAATACTCAAAAAAGAATGAGGGGCTTCCTTGTGGCGCAGTGGTTGAGAGTCCGCCTGCTGATGCAGGGACATGGGTTCGTGCCCCGGTCCAGGAGGATCCCACATACCATGGAGCGGCTGGGCCTGTGAGCCATGGCCACTGAGCCTGCGCATGCAGAGCCTGTGCTCCACAACGGGAGAGGCCACAACAGTGAGAGGTCCGCATACTGGAAAAAAAAATGATGAAGGTATGTTGTAGGGACACAGAGCAAGGAGGCAGCTGACAGAGCTCCTAATGACCAAATCTGGAACAATTAAGAAAATAAAACCTTGGATTATAATCCAAAGTACAAAATAAATATCCATGAGTCCATACTGATAAATGATTAAATAAATAAGCAAATGGGAGAGAGTTCCAAATAATTTATGCATTTACTCTCCCCCTACCCTCAAGTGTGGGATGTTATAGTAACTTTACAGTAGAGAAACCTGACAAGCCCTGACTCCACTAAATAATCATTATTAATGTCAACAGTTACAAGTCATATTACTAGTGCATACCCTTAGAATGAGATTATGAAAATCACACTTTATCTTCCACAAAACACATAACCCTACTCTAAACATGAGAGAAACATCAGGTAGATTATATTTGGGGGCATTATGCAAAAAACTTGACCTGTACTCCTCAAAACTGTCAAGAACATAAAAAAAACAAGGAAAGCCTGACAAACTGTCACTGTCAAGAGGAACCTATGCAGACATGATAGCATGATGACTAAATGTAATGTGGGATCCTGATTGAGATCCTGGAATAGAAAAAAAGACTTTAGGTAAAACCAAGGAAATCTGAATAAAATATAGAATCTAGTTAATTATAAAACATCAGTATTTATTCATTAGTTGAAGAAATTACTCTATACTAATATAATAAAAGAGGAAACGTGTGGGTATATGGAAATTCACTGTACTATCTTCACAATGTTATTTTTTAAAAGTTATTATAATCCTATTCAATGGAAGATATAAAAAGGACCTAAATCAAGCTTCTGAAGATCTAAACTACATTGTGTGACACAAAAATACCCTGAGTAGAGTGAAAAGCAGATTAAAAATTGCAGGATAAAAGATAAGTAAACTTGAAATGAGAACAATTGAAACTATCAAAATGTAAGCACAGAGAGAAAAGAGAATCATGAGAAATGAGAGGCGAACCAGTGGAGTGTGCGATGACACCAGGTAGCTGGGTAGAAGTATAGTTCACATACTCAAAAGGGAGGAGGGAAATGGAAGACACTGAAACAATATTGGCTGATTTTTATTTTTTTCAAATTTGATGCAAACTATAAAACACCAGGTATAAGAAACTCAGTTAACATCAAGTGCAAGAAACATGAGGAAAACCACATCAAGGCACATAATGATCTTTTCTTTTTTTTTCCAAACCAGTGTTAAGGAGGAAACCTTAGAAGCAGTGAGAGGAGAAAAACAAAATGTTACACAGGGACACACAAAAAAGCGGGAGAGCAGATTTCTCTTCAAAATCAATGCCAGTAAGAAGACCGGTTCGATGATTTTAAAGTACTGAAAAGAAAAAAAAAAAAAGAAAAGTTACAAATTGTATAAAAAGAGGAAACGAAGACATTACCAGACATGCAAACAATGAAATAATTTATCACTTGCAAGTGTGCACTACAAGACACGTTAAAAGAAATCCTTCAGGCAAAAGACAAGTGATATCTGATGAAACACAAATTCATGCAAAGGAATGAAGAGCACTGGAAATCATAACTACATGAATAAATACATGATATTTTTTCTCTTCATTCAACTTAATTGTTTAAATTAAAATAATAAAAATGTTGGGTAGGTCTTATAACACATTTAAAATTAAATGTGTGACAATATTAACATAAAAGCCAGTAGGGGAAACATTGAAGCATACTACTGTAACATTTTTATAGTCTACATGGAGTCATATATTATTACTTGAAAATAGATTGCGATAAATTTAAGATGTATACTATGAACCCTATGGTAACCAAAATAAAAAAAAAATTGTTATTGCTGTTAAGAGTGCATGAAGATAAATGAAATCACAAAGCATGCTAAATAATCCAAAAAATGGCAAAAAATGAAGAAAAATGACAAAGAAAATGTGGGAGGGAATATAAACAGTAGAGAGTTGACTAAAACTTAAACATGTCAGTAATCACATTAACTATAAATGGTCTAAACCTCCTATTAAAAGGCACAGATTGGGACTTTCCTGGTGGCACAGTGGTTAAGAATCTGCCTGCCATTGCAGGGGACACGGGCTGAATCCCTGCTCTGAGAAGATTCCACATGCTGTGGAGCAACTAAGCCTGTGTGCCACAACTACTGAGCCTGCACTCTAGAGCCTGTGCACCACAACTACTGAGCCTGCATGCTGCAACTACTGAAGCCCATGCACCTAGAGCCCATGTTCCACAACAAGAGAAGCGACTGCAATGAGATGCCCCCACACTGCAATAAAGAGTACACCTTGTTTGCCCCAACTAGAGAAAGCCTGCGTGCAGCAATGAAGACCCAATGCAGCCAAATACATAAATAATAAAAAAATAAAATAACTAAAAAAATGGCCCAGATTGTCATATTTGATCAAAAAGCAAGACACACATATTTTCAGCCTACAAGAAAAGTACTTTAAATATAAAGTCACACATAAGCTAAAAGTAAGATGAAAAATATATTACATGATAACACTAATTTTAGAAAGCTGACTTGACTATATTAACTTGAAACAATGTAGATTTCAGAGCAAATATATATAACCAGGGAAAAATAAGGACCTTTCATAATAGCAAAGGGGTAAATTAATCAAGAAGACATTACAAAGTATAAATGTTTATTCACCTAATAACAGAGCATCCTAAAATATGAAGTGCAAAGGTAGGGTCCCAGAACAACATGCTGCCTCCCCTGCATTCCCAAGAAAAACATTGTGCTGGGTACAAGATGTGCTGGTAAGCTCACAAATTGCATTGCATACAAAGAGCTCAGAGCTCAGCCAGTGTATCCCTGTTCCCTCTGCATTGGGAGCATGTAAATGTTTCAGAAACCACTTAGGTATGCACCTGTTGATGGCCCTCAGGCATGCCCCCAGCTTTTTGTGTCTTGGAGCCCTCTAGGCAAGGGGTGGGGGTCCTTCTACTGAAGGACCAAATGCTGTTAAGACATACTGCCAACATCAGCTACAGAATGTATCCAATTGCCATGGGGGCAGACACATTGCCAGGGGCTGGATCCTGAGTATTTTCTCTCCCCTCTTGCTGTGAGTAAACTTTGGAGCATTTGATTCTCAGTGCCCTTGAATTATAGTCCCTTCTCTGGGTGGTACTTATCTGCCTTTCGACCTTGCCCACACTCACATTATAGTCTATTCTGTATGCAGCACAGAATGCAGTGAAATATCATAGGTATTTCAAATCCACGAGCAAAGCATATCTTGCATCTAGTTAGGTCTCCTTTAATTTTTCTCACCAGTTTTAGAGCTTATTACATAGGACTTGCAAATCTTCTGTAATTTTATCCCTAAGTATTTCATATTCTTATAATGTCATAAATAATATTATTTTTTTAAAATTTACAACAGTTTTTGGCTAGAATATAGAAATACCATGTCTTCTTGTGTATTGTTCTTGTATGCAATTACCTTGGTAAACTCAGTTATTAGTTCTCTTATTTTTTTGTAGATCCTATCAGATTGTTATGTTGACAATCATGACATCTGAGAATAGAGATGATTTACTTTTTCCTTTCCGATCTGGATGTCTTTTATTTGTATATATATTTTTATTTTCTTTCTTATGGCACTAGCTAAAACTTTTAGTACTAGTTTGTATAGAAGTGATGAGAGCAGACAACATTTTCTTGTTTCTGATCTTAGAAAGAAAGCATAAGTTTTTCCAGCATTAAATATGCTGTTAGCTATAAGTTTTCCGTAGATGTCATTTCAAGTTCAGGATGTCACCCTCTCTTTCTAGTTTGCTAGGATTATTTATCATTAATGAATATTAAATATTGTCAAATAATTTTTCTATTTCTATTGAGATGATATTCGGTTTCTGTCTATTTGTTTCATTAATTGTTGAAGAAAGGTATTGAAGCCTCTGAATACTATTATGTATTTGACTATTTCTCCTCATTCATACGTTAAAGTCCTAACTCCCAGTACCTCAGAATGTGACTGCATTTGGAGATAGGCCCTTTAAATAGGTAATTAAGGTAAGATGAGGTCATTTGGGTGGCCCTGATCTTATGATCAGTGTCATTATAAGAAGAGGAGATGAACACACAGACAACACACACCAAAGGGGTCTGTGTGAGCACATAGCAAGAAACACCATCTGAAAGCCAAGGAGAGAAGCCTCAGGAGAAACCAAACCTTCCAACACCTTAATCATGGACTTTCCAGCCTCCAGAACTGTGAGAAAATACATTTCTTTTGTTTAAGTCACCCAGTCTGTGGTATTTTGCTATGGCAGCACTAGCAAAATCATATAGATATTAATAGGCCAAAGTCAAAACAAAACCAAACAAAAAATCTTTCAATTCATACCACATACTACACACAAAATTATTTAAATGTAAAATGTAGAACTATAAAACATACAGCAGACAACACAGGAGAAAAATTGTGTTATCTTGGTATAACAAAGTTTATTTTTAAGAAGTGACTCTCAAAAGTTTCATATAGGATGACATTCTTATACTGCCTTGAAACAATGAATTTAGAGCTAACAGTCTGGGTAGAAAATCAACTGTGTTTTAAAAATGATGAGTTGCAAAAAATTCCAAATGTATAAGCATTTTGCTTGTATATTAATGTCAAGCAATTAAGTAATAGTTTAGCTAGGAGGTATTATTAGTTTAAAGTCATTTTACAGTTATTCATATAATTGACTTTATTTATTTGTTTGTTTGTTTGTTTGTTTTACTTTTTCAAAAAGAGCATATTATGGGAGCCCTGGAACTAACAAAATACACTACAAAATTCTAAGTTCTATGGAAGAGATTCTAAGAGAATCTAAGATCTTTCTGAAGATTTATTATCTCTAGTGGATTTTAACTTCAAATTTCTATGCTAAATGTATAAATAAATAAATTTTATACTCATATGAGAGAAAATGTATAGACTTATCAAAGACATGGTATTCCAAAATAGGGAATCATTTCAATAAATTGTCTAATATGAAAAATCGTTATGCTATACTATATATAGTATATATATATTTAGCATAATGTAGTATGTTGTGTATGTACCATGGTATACTGTATATACACGTTATGTAGCAAAAGTAAGCAATAACATAGTGTTAAAGAATGTGGCTTTTAAATATTTATACTCTAAATAAGCAGGGATGATTTTCATTCATCCCAACATGAAGGAAAAGTATATTGCTACAACCACTTACATTTCAGTTACAATCTGTTGATAGGTTGTTCTGAATGATAATAAACATCTCTCCAAACAGCTTGGCTGTTTTCTACAGAAAAATTTAAAAGGAAACATCAAAGTGCTTAGTAGGCTTATAAAATTGGATATGACAAAATAAATGGACCTTAATCCCTCTCTAACTTGAGTAATAAATGCTGCTTTAATTCAGAGACCCTTTGCCTTTAGGTCCCTGCTTTCTGTTAACATCACCTGTCAGCAGTAATACCATGTAAATGAGCAAGGCTGAGCCTCTCCCCAGCATCCTTGCTAATCCTCTCCCATTCTTCTAATCATGCTACACAGAAGCCAGTATCTATTTTCATCAGGCAGATAGGATCTCTTAAGGAATTAAAGAGGTTTTCCACTTAGTTCTACAGTGGGGAAGGACATGGCTGTGATCTGGGGCTTTAGGGGTTTCTCATTATGCACAGGAGCTTGCTGGATCGAAGGACTGCGTTCTGGCTACTGGATTTTTAATCCTCTTGTGGTTAGGGTTAGAACTTCCAGTTATTAAGATCTTTGATTACTCAGCACTCGGCTTTTGATTGAGTGAACTTCTGAAGACAGCACAGGACTGTGATTTCAAGTTAGCAGTTTTAAAGTAACTACTGGAAAAAATAGATAGGAAAAGCCCCGTGATTAAGCTACACTATTCCTTTTTAATTGACTTTCTGAAGTTATTTGATGCTTAACTCTTCATGTGCCAAAAGAAAAAGGAAATAAACTGAGTGAGTGAATTTAATATTTTCCCCTAAGGGGGCAAACTTCAATGAAATTTGCAAGATTCTTGACAGTGGAGGAGCTGAGAGAGACTTGGCTTTAACCAAGGGTAATGATTGACACAGAGAGGATGTGATATGAACATGATGAAGCAGATTTCCACCAGTGGGTAGAAATTCCCTCTGTTGATGACTTAAGTCTTAGAGAAAAAGTAGAAACAAGGCCACCAGGTGATGTTGTCTAGAGAGAGTGTATACATTTTTATTGTTAAAAAAATAGACTATGAATAGAAATACTTTTGTACCGGTTAACATAACTCACACTAAATAATCTTAAATGTCTCTCTCTCTATGTAACATGAGGAAGTAAAGAGCTCTGGTCTTTTTCTCTGGGTCCTAGAAGGAAGTTACTCTTACAGTCTGATTTCCTTCAGACTTTGACATGATAGGAAATCCAGAGGAAGCAGAATCAATGAAAACAACAGCTCTCCATTCCCAGGCACAGATGGTTGAAGATGTATATTAGGAGTCCTACTTGGTCTCAAAGTGAGCTCTCTATGGTTTTTGTTAAAAAAAAAAATTACCCGATGAGTCTTATAGCAGAATAAAGATACTAGAAGAAAATAGTAAAACTGGTTAAATAAATAGAAATTATTCAACCCAAAGAGCATAGAATAAGCAAATTGAAAAAAAAATCAATTAAGCCTCAGTGCTCTTTGGGGCAATGTCAAAAGAGCTAATACACATGCGATAGGAATCTAGGAGAAAGTGAGGAGGTGGAGCAGAAAATATATTTGAAGACGTAATGGTCAAATATTTTCAGTCATGACCAAGTGGAGCAAGGCCCCAAGTTCAGTGGAGTTGCTTTGGAATCAGAAATGAAAGACAGGGCTTCCCTGGTGGGGCAGTGGTTGAGAATCTGCTTGCTAATGCCGGGGACATGGGTTCGAGTCCTGGTCTGGGAGGATCCCATATGCCGCAGAGCAACTAGGCCCGTGAGCCACGACCACTGAGCCTGCGCGTTTGGAGCTTGTGCTCCTCAACAAGAGAGGCCGCGATAGTGAGAGGCCCATGCACCGCGATGAAGAGTGGCCCCCACTTGCCACAACTAGAGAAAGCCCTGGCAGAGAAACGAAGACCCAACACAGCAAAAATAAATTAATTAATTAATAATAAAAAAAAAGAACACCAAAGAAGTTTAAAAAAAAAAAAAAAAAAGAAATGAAAGACATACCATCAGCCCTTTATCAGAGATGGGAATCTATTTCTGTCTTGACTCTTGTTTCTGTGACTCAGAAGCTGAACTTGGCTTTCTAGGCCTCCATGGCAGAGGCAGGACTTTCCTGGGCTCCAGAGGCTTGAGCTGGTCTATCCGTGCATATGTCAGTTGCACGTATGTGCACACTTGTGTGTGTGTATGTTTGAAGTTCTAGAGCTGAGAATGACTATAAAGTCAGGCAAGGATATCAGGTTATAAGTTTGGAAAGGTATTTTGGTAACTGGGACCCTGACTATGGGGAAAAGTGTCTCACCAATAGATTTGAATGTTATCCTCATTGCAATGAGAACTATTGACAAATTTCATGAACATAATGTACATGAATTTTTAGAAAAACACTTCTGGTGGCATTTTGGAAGATGAAATAAAGTGTGGTTAATTTCTAGGTAGGTTATCAGTACAGGAGCATTGGAAGCATCTTGGTAAGACTTTTGACCCATGAAACTGAAAAGGAGGAGACAGACTTCAAGTAGGTTTTGAATAAAGCAAATTACAAACCTGATTTCTGTGGGGAGTACTAGAAGCGAAGGCATCTAGAAGTCACAGATGAATGGATGTCAGGTTTGGGCAGAGTAGGAGAAGACATTTATGAGGTAGGAGAGGTGGGAGAAGCTGAGGTCAGTGGAGGACATTGGGATTTTGAGGTGTCCAGGAAACATTAAATGTGGGTGTGCAATAGAGAGTAAGGTGCATGTACCTGGAGCTCTGTGTTCCTGAGAGGTAAAGACACTGACTTCTTGTGGGTAGAAGTCAGTGGTGTCTCCACAAGAATAGATGCAATCACTCAAAACAGAGCTATTGTCAGGGAAAATCATTGAAGACGGATGTGGGTTTAATGGCATTTGGAGGAAATTGTAAGGTCATCTCAAGGAAAGTCAGAGTAATAGAAACCCTAAAATATCCTGGGAGACAGGAGGACATTCTGGAAAGAAAGAATGCTCAGCCCGTGGAGGTAATGTGGGGAGAAGAAAAGCCAGAAGGACAGGAGTCTTTGGATTCAGCAGTTGGACAGATGTTAAAAATCAGGAGACCGTGTCTGCATCAAAGTCACAAAAATCCTTCAGAGAATAGTATCCCCCCCAAAAACAAATAGTGGTGGAAGAAACTGGACTTCAGTGGCTTAAGAAGAAATATGAGGAGCATGGTAACTACTGTGAGAGTGGATTTCTGAGTCATCTGTTTGAACTGTTCTATTGAATATTTTAACATGTCTACTGCTGGATAGGGGTTTTTTGTGTCAAGATTCTAGGGTCACAGTGGGTCACGTTTAGTGCATGCGAAAGAGCGGCATGGACATATATACACTACCAAATGTAAGGTATATAGTTAGTGGGAAGCAGCCGCATAGCACAGGGAGGTCAGCTCGGTGCTTTGTGACTGCCTGGATGGGTGGGATAGGGAGGGTGGGAGGGAGACACAAAAGGGAGGGGATATGGGAACATACGTATATGTATAACTGATTAAATTTGTTATAAAGCAGAAAAAATAAAAATAAATAAATAAATATAGTGCATGTCTTTGGAGGAATTTCATCCAGTGTGGTAGCCAACTTACAAGATGATCCCAATAATTCTTATCTCTTAGTGTTCCTAGCCCATCGTAATTATCCACAATGAATCAGAATGACCTCTGTATTCAGTGGTAAATTAAAGGTACAACAGAATGTTGCTTCTGAGGATAGGTCATATAAGACATGGTGGCTTTGGCCTTGCTTCCTCTCGACTCAGTTACTTTGGGGGAAGCCAGCTGTCATGTCATGAGGACATGCACGAGGTCTATGTGGAGAGGATGTAAGGACTCCTGGTCATAGCCAGTAGCAATCTGTCAGCTGTCGGGGGAGCCATGCTGGACGGGACTCCATAGCCCCATCAGGTGACTGGAGCCCTGCCCAACATCTTGACTGACCTGAACCAGAACTACCCAAAATCTTGATACCCAGAAACTGTGTGAGATAATAAATGATGACTCTTGTTTTAGGTGCTTACCTGTTGGTGTAATTTCATAGGCAGCAATAAATGACTAATATATATGTCCCTATATTATCTTCCCATTATTTTGTTATTATTTTTATAGAATCTTTTGATTTATGATCATACTCAATGAATCATTTTAACTTTCACAAACTCTCCCTTACTGTATGGACAGGATCTCAGGATACAAATTATAGAGTCAGAGAAAATTCAGATTTGTGGCTTCCATTCTCACCATGGAGTCTCTCTTCTGTCTTTAAGTTCCATCTAAACAATAATCCTATACTCAATGATTTAGATGTCTTCTAGTGAGAATTTCAGGCATGAGCCATGTGGTTCTTTCAGACTCTGGTTTTCAAATGATGTGGAACATATGTTCCTGAGTGGAACATAAACTTGCATAAACTGGCCAAACTCACTTTGTCGTAATCTCCATGTTTACAGGGACCAGTAAAATTGCAATTTTGCTATGTTTAAAAAGTCATTTCTAACTAAAATTTATTCTAAAAATATTATAATTGTGTCTTTAAATTCACTGTAATGTGAAATGCAGTAAAGTTCCCATAATGCAATATTCTTCATGCTAAAAATAGTAATTTTGTTTCTACCAATGTGGAAACCAGGTATATGGGTGGTGTGTGTAACCTGAGCCTCTGGGCTTTCTCTGCACCTGTGAGTGGGTTCTTCTCCTTTTACCAACCCTTTAGATCTCCCTTCTCTTTTCATTCTTCCACAGTCACCAAGATGTTCTTAATTCCCCAAATGGCTACATTTTTGTTATTTACTTAACTCTTTTCTGGACATCAACTTCATACCCCAAATTTAATCTCATTTCTCTCTTCTTCAGACATTGTTTCATGAGGCTCACTTGTTTTCATACACACTTTAGTACCAGCCACTTTTACCTGCAGACAACCGTCCTGGGCTATAGCTGTTTAGTATTTCCATAGCTACTTGTAGAACTGGAGCTAGTTGGGAAACAGAAAAATAAAATAAAATATTTTAAAGGATGAGGCACATAGAATGGAAGTGGGTATTTATCACACATTTCCCTTAACTAATGGGCATTTTCCTCGTTGGGCGTGTGAAGAGGAAATATAGAATCAATACCAAATCCATGACTAAAGTTGTAATTTAAATTTCAACTATTCTATAATCCTAATCTCTCTGCCTGTTGCAATAAAGTTGTAGAGTTTAATAAATATTTTTCCTTTTTGCATTATATTTATTATGAATTACAAAATTTATTCAGAAAGTTTTTTTTTTTTTCTGTAACAAAAATATAAATGAAGTGAGCTGTGATGGAGAAGTGATCATATTATTCTACCTGGATACAGCAGTAAAGGATCAGTAGTCCTAGATTTGTGCACTCTTTTAAAGCTTTGTAAAAATATACTCCAGGACCCTGTGACTGTTGTTGAACTTTTCTTTAGATTCTCCTCTTGACATATTGAACACTTGCCTACCTCACCATCACAGATTTCAAGGGCTCAACTATCGTCCTGACACAGCAAAGATCATAAATAAATAATTCCTTCTTTCCTAGATACTATCTGGTACCCCAGAACTTTTCACAAAAATCACGCAAATAGCTGCACTAAAGCAAGAAAGTGCCCGTTTACCTGCATTAATTTATATTGGGTGGCAAGCCTGGGAAAGTCCATATTCTATCTCAGTGTGCCAGTCACAGCACAGTGTCCAAGTGCTAATTCAAAACTTTGACTCCTTCCTTCCATGTAATGTGTTACTAGAGGAACCCTGTTTCAAAGTTTGTTCTGCTTCAACTTATAGATGATTGGATTCAATCAATGAACAGATGTCGTTTTGTGTCTTTTGAGATGTACTGGCATGTTTCCTCTAATCATTTAATCCACCAATGTCTAGGGTCAATTTAGAAATGAAATTGAACATGTTTGACCCGAGCCGAATCTCCTTTGCACGGGCTGACTGTGGAGGATGGATTTCTAGGTAGGTTACCAAGAGAGGAGGTGGTTGGAATCATCTTGGTGAAACATTATGATCAATGGAAATGAAAAGACAGAGACTTCATCACTTCAGCTCTCTAAATATCTGGATTGTGATGAAAGGATAAATGGCCAATGAGACTGGAAGAGAGGGAAAGAAATCTTCCCTCTCTTCATAACTAGAAGTCCCCTTCACAAATGAGATTTTTTTTTTTTTTGGAGGAGGGTAGACCACAGAGCAGGATCAAACTAGCCTGTCTTATTTTCATACCTTCCAGGATATTAATGATGTTTTCGTGGCTTTGGTGGTGTTCATCTATGCTCTGCTCAAAGGATTTGGTTACAGAGAAAGCATTTCAGAACCCTCAGTATTAGGCTTTTTTAAAATAACTTCCTTGGTAGATACCTAGTTCCAAGCACCTCACTGTTAACTGATTAAAAAAATAACTTTCTAAATGCATCTGCACTTTTCTTTAAATAAAAAGGATACTGAACATATAGTTTTTATTTTGGTGCTATTTTTTCCCATAGTAAATGAAAACTCAATATCTCTGTCCTAGAAAAAAAAGTCACTAATTGGATCACCTTTGATTAACTTGCTTGTACTCTCCATTCTTTGTGTACTGAAAACATTTTTGCAAGGGCTGCTCTATTCTTAGGGACAGATTGATTCACAAATGGAATTTGGTGGAAAATGCAACGGGAGAGAAGGATCCAGAGGGAAATCAGAGTAGGAGAGAAGAGAGTCAGCAAATTAGGAGAGAGTTAAAAATAACACTGGTGTAGATACACCTTAATTAAGGGATCAATATCTTCTAGGTGGGTATACTACAGTCCTTCATAATTTTTATTAAAAAAAAACAAATGCATTTGGCAAAACAAGGTTTCTATGATATATTTAATAAGGGGCTTAGTTAGGAATTTTTCATGGAAATGTTAACATTTTTAATTGACCAGTGTATTTTCCTCTCCATCCTATGACCATCTTGTTAGTTATCACTTGCCAGGGCTATTTTTTTTTTTTTTTTTTTTTGCGGTATGAGGGCCTCTCACTGATGTGGCCTCTCCCGTTGCAGAGCACAGGCTCTGGACACGCAGGCTCAGTGGCCATGGCTCACAGACTCAGCCGCTCCGCGGCATGTGGGATCCTCCCGGACCGGGGCACGAACCCGTGTCCCCTGCATCGGCAGGTGGACTCTCAACCACTGCGCCACCAGGGAAGCCCTGCCAGGGCTATTGAATCAGATTTATGACTTCTCTCACTCTTCTTCACAGTTATCCACCCAACCCTCAGTCCATGTATTTCTCTACTTTGTTATCAGGGTAATTTCCTTAATTCAGTGAATCAGTTATGGATCTTTCCTGGAGCATCTACCATACACAGTGCTCCTTCCTCAGTAACAGAAATTCAAGTAAAATTGATAATTAATCCTCTGACCTCAAGGAAATCCCCAGCTAATGGAACAACCTCAGGACAATTATGGGGAAGTATGATTAAGTGCCTGGGAGAGGGGTTCACCTACACTGTAATGGAGAGACCCCGCAAATGACACCTGAGCACTTATCCTAGGGTTAAAGAAAGAATGTGATGGCCTCAGGGTAGAAAACAGAGAAGGTGGCATGTGCAAGGCAGGGGTGGACCTGAGAGCCAGGACACACTGGGGAACTCCAAAGGGAAGTCTGAATTGTGAGTTGGGGAATAGAGAGGGGTGAGGTTGCAGAGATGGGCAGGATCAGACCATGAATGGCAGTTCAGGCCATACTTAGGATCACTTTGCAGGGGTATAATGTTCTCTTGAGTGCTTCAACTGAATTCAGTTGTCTCAGGTGAGATCGTAAATGGTTGGGTGAGTAAGATCATCAGGGAATCCTGGCAGCCTCTGGACGCTCACTTTGCAGAGAGCCTGGACTTAAGTTACTATAACCCACAGAGTCAGCTACTGTGATTCAGTCAACCTGTTGTCCCCATTTGAGGGTAAATGATTCTTAAGGGGGGTTTCATTAGCTTCCCCCTGCACCAGTCCACAAATCAAGGACAAGCCCCTCCACTCCTCTTCATGTCAACTCTCCACAGCCTCCACCCAACCATCCCATCCAGTCCCGCTTCCCTAGCCAATCAGCCCCATGCAACCCACTTCCTTCCCACTCTGATCCTACCATGTCCATAACAAATGCAGAAAGAGGAGGAGGGTGGAAAATCATTAAGTCATATAATGCATATATGAGAAATGTAAGACATATTTGGGTTTAAAAAGATATGTTTGCCAACTTGTGAAAAGACCAAGTAATCATGGTTTTTAAAAGTCAGTGACAAAATTTTAAGATCCATTTAAATTCTGACGGAATACAATGCCAAGATAAGACAAAACTAATAATTTACTACCTGTCACTTAGAGAGGTTATGAGTTCACAATAGCTTTTATACTGGTTGAGAATACAAATATGTATCAGATAATATACAGGGTAACTAATGGGAATGATTCACTTTTTAGGTAATTTGAGATTTGAGTGTAGACTGTCAGGTCAGTGTTAGAGGTCAATAGAGGTTTTCTTCTGTTATGATTTTCTCATGCCAAATGATCAACTATCCCCCTAAAATAAATGTGATAGGCCTCAAATAGTGCAAATTAACAAATATGTATAAACAGCAGTTCTGTAATTTTCCTCCTACTTTATGGTGTGCCCTTTGCAACAGTCCTATATCTTTAGGCTTCATTTTCCTCATAAACATTTCATGTAATAAGCAAACAAAAATACTCATTGCAAAGGGAATGAATTAATAAATACATGCGATTTTTTTTTATTTTGACTTTATTCTGATTAGTGATTAAAACCTTCCAGAAATTAAGTCTCAGATTTGCTGGATAATAAACGTGTTTAATAGGGTAAAAGGATGTATATCCATCTACCCAATCTTACCCAGTACATGACCCAAAAATGCCAGATTTAAGTGAACGATCCATTCTACTTTTGATGAGACATTAATGAGGCAATGTCTGGCTTTATTAAATATTATACATTATTCATAAACTTTCCATTCTGGAAACTAAAATATAGACATTTTCATATTATAAGCATCAATACTACATGAGATTAGCCTGGGGGTCACCTAGAGGGACCTCTGGGACCAGCATATATCCCAGAACAATTTGTGAACAGTTCCTCTAAAAGATACCCATTGGTGGATTTGGAATAGTTGCTCTTTGGAAAAAAAATATATCCATTCTAAAAAGTTTATTTTTACCATATCCCTTTGTTCTTCTGACCTATAAAATAGACCTTTTGCTATGATGAATATGTTAAATAAAAATGATGATTTTAAGTTATCCAAAACAAACATTGGTTTACTCAGAACTCTACAGTGAAGAGCTGTGCAAAATTACTTTGACACAAGAAAAAACCTTATTCCTTCAACTTCCAATGAAAGGGAAATACATTTGAGATATGACTTTATTTCTGGTGTCCATAAATAATGTCACACTAAAAATATATTCACTACCCCATGAATGAAAAGACAATACAGAACAACTCTAAAATACTGTAGGCACACTCTGAGGGACAATGATGAATTTAAGTGCTGTTATTCTTTGATAAATCAAAAAAAAAATTACTTAGATGATTTTTATAACAGCCCATAAGAGAAATAATATGTAAAAGAACATAACTATTTGTGGTTTGAACTGTCCTGAGATTTACTTTGTAAATTAGTTTTGCTTGTTTTAAATTAAGAAAGAACAATTTTATTATCCTAATTCATGGTTATTACATGATTGTAACTACTCTCGCTGTTATGGGTTGAATTGTTTCCCCCAAAATTCATATGTTGAAGTCCTAACCCTAGTACATCAAAATGTGACCTTTTCTGGGGATGGGGGGGTCTTTACAAAGGTAATTAAGTTAAAATGAGGGCATTGGAGTAAGTCCTAATCCAATATGACTGGCATACTTATAAAAAGGGGGATATTTATGGGACGCAGACAAGCACACAAGGAGAATATCATGCAAACATGAAGTCAGAGACTGGGGAGGTGCTTCTAACAGCCAAGGATGGTCAGCAACCACCAGCAGGAGAGGGTCCTGGAGCAGGGTCTCCCCCCAGCCTCAGGAGGACCAACCCTGCCCACACCTGGATCTTGGACTTCTGGCCTCCAGACTGTGAGACAATACATGTATGTTGTTTAATCCACTCAGTCTGTGGTATTTTGCTGAGAATCCCCAGCAAATGAACACACCCACTGTCTCCTGGTCTAACACATGTCCATATTGCTCCTCTTTTGAGCTCTTTTTACTTTTAAGAATAAAAGAAGTAGATGTTCAATTATATGCCAGTCGGCCCTCTCTCTTCCATGCCCCCAAGTCTTCAGGAGAACCATGGTCGGCAACCCCTGCTGAGTTTGTTTTTACCACAAAGAAAGACACGTGATAAAATGTTTGTTGGTTGATAAATGTTTAATAACTTGAACTTACTTGTTTCCTCCGGGCAGATCTCTCCCCAAAGAGCCCTCAAAGGCAGCCACCCTACTGGACAGCCAGAGCCCTGACCACGTGGGCCACCAGCATTGGCAGGGGACTCTGTCCTTCTGACAGTCCTTCCTCACCCATTGACTGACCACCTCCTCTCCACACAAAGACAGGGTCACCTGTACTTCAAGAGCCCTGTTCCATGTTCAGCCCTCCAGGACCAACCAGCAGGACAAAACATGGGCCTAGAGCCAGGGCCTGGGTCCCAACCTCAGCTGCCTGTTTAAGGAATGACGGGTCCTCTTTGTGCCTCAGTTTTTACCACTGATATGAGAGCTTGGCTGTGCTGTGCTGTGAACCACCTGTAAAACTTCTAAACCAATTCCTGGGAAATGGAAAGTGCTTACTTATATGTTTTTTATCTACTCCCATAGCACCATGTACATCCTTCTGTTTAAAACACCACATCATGACTAAGACTCAGTGCAGCCAAAATAAATAAATAAATAAACATTTTTTAAATAAATAAAGTAAAATACTTACCACACTGCATTTCAACCTTCTATTTACTTGCCTACCTTGCTCACAATTTACATCTGTATTTGTATAAATAAGCAATTGGCTACAGCTAGTTATTGAGTACTCCTTACAAACATTTTATAGCATTTAATACTTAAGTTTTAATCTTGCTATTTAAACCCAACACTCTACTTCCCTTTATATAGATGAGAAGAGCAGACTTAAAGAGATTAAGAATTACCTGGGTGTAATCACTGTAAATGGAAAGTAACCTTTAAAAATTGTATAAAAATAAATTTTAAAAAAATGGAAAAAAATTACCTGGGTAGCATGATGTTTGTAATGCCTCTTCAAAATCTGTGTGCACTTTCTATCTCAGACACACTAAGAAAATAACTTGGCCAAACAAAGGTTGTGGTTAGGTGTCCTGAAGTCAGAAAATGGCCATGACAATGTGACAATATGGTGAGGTTCACAGGCCCACAGGTGAGTAGGCCCTTCCTACTGCCAGGTCCTTGCACCAGCTGCATGAAAGAGGACTAGTAAAGCCCTCTAGTCCAGTTAACTCATCGGTTACTCAAAGGGTCAGTTAAGGCATGGAATTGTCGATGAGACTCATAGGCTGGGTGGAGAGCCCGTCACTGTGCACCAAGACCGCATTTAGAACATCAAGCCCTCAGATGCTCCTGTGCAGAATGGCAGCTAGCTGCTGCCTGGTCCATAACACCCAATCAGTGTCTTTCTATTTCTCTCCTCGGTGGGTCCCTGGAACACCGGGATTCCAGCAATTAAAAGATTAACACCAGGCACAACACTATGATATACCTAACACCTCAAGACCAAGCCTGCCCTCCCCAGAGGGCTTTCACACAGACCCGACCTGAATGATTATGGCCACGCCCTACCCACCAGTTATTAAATATTTTAACCACCACCCCTGGGAAACCACATTTCTTAACATTTAAACTCTACATGTACATTTATTTGCCAATTTTTTGAAAAGGGTAGAGACCATTTATTAAAATAAGTTCTGTTGAGGTTGAATTTCCAAATCTTCCCTCTTTAAAAAATGTACACGTAAGGCTTAGCCTATGATGTCTGCATTTTTAATAAGGGAATGAAAACTTGCAGATACTTTGTGGAGTAATTGGAATAGGATATGTCCAGTTTTCATACTTTGTCTTCTAAATGTGAGTTGCTTGAATACTTCATTTTATAGGATTTTTTTAAAGTCACGTGCCTTAATCACATTTTTTATTTGTATGGTTATCAGGAATTTAAAGGAGGAATGAGGAATAGCGGTTAAATTGGCTAGTTTGTTAAGTCAAAATTGGTTGAGAACCATTTTTTATTGCAGTATAACCCTTATTTTGAAAAATAAAGTGGAGCTCAGAGAGGTTAAGTAGGCTATTTAAGGACCAACAGGTAGTAAACAGCAGAAATCTATCCCCATAGCCAGCAGCTACCAGCATCCAGATCTTTGTTTGTGATCTCTTTCGTTAAGAGGACCATTTCGGGCTTCCCTGGTGGCGCAGTGGTTGGGAGTCCACCTGCCAATGCAGGGGACGCGGGTTCGTGCCCCGGTCCGGGAGGATCCCACATGCCGCAGAGCGGCTGGGTCCATGGGCCATGGCCGCTGAGCCTGCGCTCCGCGACGGGAGAGGCCACAGCAGTGAGGGGCCCGCATACCGAAAAAAAAAAAAAAAAAAAAAGAGGACCATTTCTCCTTAGAGAAATGACTGGTCCCAGACTGGAGATGAGCCCGGAGCAGCACATAGTGCCAGGGTGCTTTATGACCACCTAGAGGGGTGGGATAGGGAGGGTTGGAGGGAGGGAGATGCACAAGGGAAGAGATATGGGGATGTATCTCTATGTACAGCTGATTCACTTTGTTATAAAGCAGAAACTAACACACCATTGTAAAGCAATTATACTCCAATAAAGATGTTAAAAAAAAGTGTTCTAAAAAACAGCAATGATGGGAGTGTATCAAAGGTACATAGGAGCCAAGTGACACAATCCCCATGGCCAAAACTGGAACCATTTACCAACACAGTAAATAACACAGTATGGGATGATAAAGCAAAGCATAAAGTAAACAGCCCTGAGTCCATAATGATACAATTAAATGATTGAAGAAGGAAATAAATGGAGAGAAGAGATATATCTCCTGTGCAGAATTCTGAAAATGTTACCTATCTCATCTGCCCACAGGAGGTGGTAGAGTCCCCAGTCCTTAAGTGCCGGCTGTGACTGTGCTCGGTGACTCTAATTACTATATTACACAGTGACGGTGGAGCAGCCTGAAGATCACCACCTGGCCAGGTGATTAGATTAACATCAGTCGTGACAAGTATAGACATGCATCAGTTCCTGGGGCTGCCGTAATGAATTACCTCAAACTGGGCGGGGAGGGGGGAAGTCCAAACAGAAATTTGGACTTCCCTGGTAGTCCAGTGGTTAAGACTCCACACTTCCAATACAGGGGGCACGGGTTCGATCCCTGGTCGGGAAACTAAGATCTCACATACTGCGAGGCCAACAGAAAAAAAAAAAAAAAAATTGGTAAAACAACAGAAATTTATTCTCCCACAGTTGTAAAGGCTGGAAGTCCTAAACCAAGGTGTCAGCAGGGCCACACTCCCTCTGAAGGATGTAGGACAGGATGCTTCCTTGCCTCCTTCAGCTTCTGGCAGCTCTAGGCTCCTTGGCTGGGGACCACACCACTCCAACATCTGCCTCCATCTTCACGTGGTCCTTCCCCTTATCTCAAATCTCCCTCTCCTCTCCCTGATAAGGACACGAGTCCCTGGGTTAGTGACCACCCTAAGCCCAGAATGGTCTCATCTCAAGATCCTTAATGTAATTACACCTGCAGAGAGACTATATCTGCATAAGGTCACATTCGTAAGTCCCAAGGATTAGGATTTGGAGATCACTATTATACCCAGTATGATGCTGCTAATTGATGGGATGAAGATGGAACTTTACTTCCATGGTCTTCTTCCTAAAAATACCTAACCCATGTCTAACTTTGAGAAAAACATCAGACTTATACCAGTTGAAGATCACTCTACAAAACACCTGACCAGCACTTCTCAGAGCCACCAAGGTCATCAAAAGTGAGAGGATCTCATAGAGACATGACAACTAGCCTAATGGGGTATCTTGTATGGGATCCTGGAGCAGAAAAAGGACATTAGTAATAACCAGGGAAGTCTGAAAGTACAGACTTTAGCTACTAATAATATACCAGTACTGGTTCATTAATTTTAACAAAGGCACCATGCTAATGGAAGATGTTAATATTGGGGAGCTGGGTATGGAAACTTTCTATACTATCTGCAGTTTTCTGCAAATCTAATACTGTTCTAAAATAGAAAATCTATTCTAAGAAGAAAAATGAGACTTGACTTTTTCATGGTTCAGCTCTTAACCACAAAGCCATGCTCTTTTCACAGCACCACATGTGCCATCTTGAAGAGCTTTGTCTTGGGTTCAGAAAGTAGGTCACATGCATCCATCCTTATCCTGTGCCTCATGAAGAATCACCAGTTCACAGGTTATTCTGAATGTATTATGGGCTGTTTTCTTTTGTTGTTATTTAAATAAAAACAGGATGTTTTCTTAAGCATAAATTATAAAGCTATAGGGTGCATTCCAAAGAGGAGATGACTTTCACTTTTACCTGTATATATACTTCTGCAGCATTGGAATTTCCTCTTCTCTTTGTCTCCCCTTCACCTCCAAGATGTTTACTTAGCATTGTTCTGGCTAAGGTGACATTGACTCAATGTTCCCCATATGTGTTCAGAATTTTAATTACTCATAATAGTTTTTAGGTATTAAAGTTAATAGTCTTTCTCCTTTGAATGGTGATTAACACTTGGAAAGTGAAATGCAGGTGTCTTTGCCTTATTGTTGGGCAACGTGGAATGGGGTTGGGGACGGATGAGAAAAGAAAACGTATTTACCTTCTAAATGAGGCTCAGAGTTAGGAGTCCAAAATGAAAGTGCTTGAACAGCCAATAATCTGGTGATCATGACCACATCTCCCATCCTATTGCCCCCCAAGTCATCCCCACATTTCCTTTATGTGAGTGAGAGGTTAGGGAAAAGGCACCTGCCCCATCTAAATGTCTCCTGTCCTATTCCATCAACTAAGTTGACCATCTGATGCCAATCAACGTGGTTGGGCTAATTCTGCAATGGTGGGGAGACCAGCCAGTTGAGTTCAGCTGTCCCACATAATGAAAGTATCACTGAATTAATAAACAGAAGGAAGACATCTATTTCTGTCTTCTCTTTGTCCAAACCTGATTTCTCAGAGCGGCAGAGCTGAGACTATACAACCAGCTATACAGAGAAAAGTACAACTGCTGGTCATATGGTAACACACTTTTGGTTTGATATTTAAGTCATGACACATATTTGAGGCCATAATTCTCAGTTCCCTCCTTTAATTCTCTGAAGGGAAAAATTCAGTATGAAAATTCAGAAGGCCGTAACTCTAAAATTCATTGGCGTGAAGAAATATTTGACATTCCCAAGAAAGGGGGCAGATTCTAGCGATTATGCGGTTAAGCTACAGCTGGATTGCTATTTGTCTGCAATTTTAAACCCTGGCTGTTAAAATTAATTACATTCAAGGAGAGTTTATCAGAATAAAAGTCTCAGACGTGATATTTTTAGTCTCTGGAATTAAAGTGGCACCCGTGAGCCAATAGATCACACTGAAAACAGCCAGCCTTGCCGTTTTGAATTCTTTAAACAGACTTATTCTGATTGTAACAAAAACACCCATAAATCTATGCACATATATATTGATCTTGGCTTCCTCTTAAAAATGACTCTGTCCTAGTAAGTTGGCATATTTCATAAACAAACCAACAAATTATTGATCTATCATATACTCTAAAAGTCCTATGAAGAATCTAGGTTGCTTTTAAGTTCATACGGCACCTAAGGGAATGAGAAACTCTGAAATGAAAAATAGAGATTTAAAACGAAGCCCAGAAGATATATAGCTGTCTCCTTCTACTTCTTTCCAAGCTCCTATTGGGATTCAATCTGTGTATCCCATATCCGGCTCTGTATCTACTGATATGGCATAGGGTCCATTAATGTCATTCCTTCCAGAGGCTTCTGTAATTAAGTTACTACATTTAATAATTGCTTTGTGAAAAAGCCTGTCTAGATATCACTTTGCTTAAACAAAGCATGTGTAAATGAATGTATTTGTAGAGTATGCTCTATTAACAACTCACTGTGGAATTAGATGAAAAAATAGTTTCTATTAATTTAGTCCAAAAAGGATATTACTGAAATATTTTATTAATAAAATTCAAAGGGTAACTGAAACATTAATCATTGTACTGAATCAAAGAAGGACCCATATAATGTCATGTCCTCAGATGTTTTTCCCATGAGTAAGGCAGGTTCTGTCATAAGCTCGAGTCACTCAGACAACATCAGTTACATTAATCATCAAGATTGCAGTGAAAGTGTGGAGCAGCATTTGGTTTCAGCTAAAGCTGGGGTAGGGCCTAGGCCAGTGTTGGGAACGTATGTTTGCACCGATATGTATTTCTGTAACAACAAATAATGTCCTCATCTTTCAGAAGAAGGAGACAGAAAGTAAACATTAGGCAAGATGACTCAAGAGATCTTAATGCACCTTAGAACATGCAAAGTGATAGGAAGGAAAAGAAGATACATAGAGTGGGTCGTAATATAATGGAGTATGGTCAGGGCAGGAGTGTCTGCCAGGGAGGCACTTGATCAAAGTCTTTAGGAAGGGGGAGGGGTCAACCATGCAGATAAGGGGGGTGGAGAGGTCCAGGGACACGGCAAGTCTGTGAGATGGGAGTGTGTGAGTGGGGTCAGCAGGGCTGGCTGGAGTACCAACTACCCAGCAAAAATGCAGCAGGAGAGAAGCCAGAAGGGCAGGCTGTGCTGAGGGCATCTTGGTAGCATGCTGAGGGTCATTTGAGGACCTCGACTTCCACTGAGAGACATAAAGAGCTTTGCTGCTGAGGGTAAAGCATAAAAGCAAGCAGACCCCCAGATGCAGGCAACAGGGCACACACCTGGGAGAGAGCTCAGGGCAGTGAGAAAGGGTCAGATTCTACAGAGGACAGGTGGCTGAGCCAACAAGACTCCCTCACCAGCTGACTGTGGGATGCAAGGAAAAGAGGAGTGAAGCTTGCCCGCCAAGTTCTCTGGTCTGACAGCCCCAAAGTCAGAATGGCCATCTACCGAGAAAGGTACCAGAAAGTAAATCTGGCCTGGGGGAAGACAGGTGAGAGCTTCAGAGTTCATATTTGGACCTGCCAATCTGAAATGCCTGCCAGACATTCAAACAAAACAGGAGTGGGATGTCTGGAGTATAGCAGAGAGATTTCAGCAGCTAGAAGGGGGTTTCCTTGCTGTAGAGATATATTCAAAGCCAAAAGAAAGGCAAGATGAGCAAGGAAATACACGCACAAGTGTGTGGATATTACAAAATATCTTTGAAATCTTAATTTAGCCTCTGACACAGAATATGTTATATTTGTATGTAATAAAGAATCTTACCAAGCAATATGGCTTATTCGGGATGATGATTGCTATTTTTCACAAGTGTAAATATATATTAACACAATATCCAGTCTTTATAGCTCATGCAATATAAATAGTAATACAATTTAACAACTCAAAGATGAGAGTAGTTAGGTTATTTTAGGCCTGCATATATTTCCTATGATGCACTCACAAATCCCAGAATATTCCATGTAGATACACTCAGTTTACAAGAATTAACTTCATTAGGTAAAATGAAGTATTTGTTGGCATCATCGACTATACGAGTTATTTTATGTGTAGACTTAGCATTAAGAAGAACAGTTTCTCAAATCAAAATATTTGACTTTAATTTCTGGTTTTGGCATTTTCTTATGATATCTTGGGCAAAACACTGAAGCATGTGTCTAATTTTCAGCTTCCTTGCCTATGAAATGGAATAATAATATTTACATCAACTAAGATGTTGAAATCACATTTTTCTAACTTTCAATATTTCATCATCAGTTTATCTTTCATACATTATAATTTAGAACAGTGTTCTTCTAATTATAGGATGTTTGCGTTATCTTTGCAGTATTGATTTGTAATTATTTCAAAGGGTCAAAGTCAGAGAATATTGTAGACACCATAAAGATATCTTTATAATTGTTTGAATTATGTTTTACTGGCTATAGTATGTATAATTTTCATAAATTCTCTGTGTGCTTTAAAAATCATTCTCTAAATATTGAGTATAGGACATACTATATTCCATGATGACATGAATGTTAAGTGTGTTATTCAGAATTTCTATATCTACTATTTTTCATCTATTTAATCTATCAATTTCTAAGAAAGTTATGTAAAATCTACAAAATTGTGATTTTTATCTATTTCTTATTGTAATCTTAATGTTCTGCATTTTATAATTCTTGTTAGGTGCCTACAGATCCAAGAATGTTGTATCTTTTAAGTGAAATGAGTCTTTTATCAGGAGTAAAGATGGTCTTCACCTATTGTGACGTCCGTTTTGCTTAAAGTCTATTTTATCATCTCTTAATATAGATTCACCAAATTCCTTTCTGTTTGTATTTGTCTGATATAAGATCAAGGTTTTGGGAGGGATTTTGGTCTTGTTTAATTTATCTATTTTTATTTTTTTAAAGATTTTTTGATGTGGACCATTTTTTAAAGTCTTTATTGAATTGTTGTTACAATATTGCTTCTGTTTTATGTTTTGGTTTTTTGGCTGTGTGGCGTGTGGGATCTTAGCTCCCTGACCAGAGATTGAACCCACAACCCCTGCACTGGAAGGTGAAGTCTTAACCACTGGAATGACAGGGAAGTCTGGATTTATCTATTTTTAAATGTTTGGTTCTAATTGGGAAGTGCCCATATTTTAACAGGAAAAGCAGTCCATTAAATTTTTGCTATTACTAATTATCTTAGACCAGGTCCTCAGGAGCAGACCCTTGGAGGGAAGGAGGCCAAGTAAGTGTGGGATTAAGTTGGATGGAAAGTAGCTTTAACTCGGTCCTTTCCGGGACATTTGGGAAGAGGAGAGACACAGCCATAGCTCAGAGCTTTCTGACCAGGAGCACAGGAGTTGGTTCATTTCACGTTTTTATGTGTATTTGTCATCAGCTAAGGGTCGGCCTTTAGTGAGAAATGAACGGTGGTGTAAATGGAGAGACGGGGGTGCAGGCTGTCAGGGTGAAAGTAATAAAGGGGTCTGAGAGGATGTGGGTAGAAAACTGACATTTTCAGTTACACTGATACATTTTTGTACCATCTTATCTATACTCTACAATTTTTTGCTTCTTTCTTTCTTCTTTTTCATATCTGTTGGTTCAATTCATTTATCTATCATTTATCTATCTATCTATCTATCTACCTATCCCTTATTTTTTCCAAACGTAAGTTTGAAGCCATAAATTATTTATATTTTAGGTAACCTTAAATATTTAACGTATTTGTGTGACAATATCTAAAGTTAATCAATATAATATATAAATATAGCAAATATCTTCCTAACTGGTAGTTGATATATAGAAAGATACAACTCCAAACACCTTCTCCATTTCCCATGCCATTGTTGTAGAGTATTTTATTTTCACCTTTCAAAGAATGTTGAAAAATAATGTAATCATTGTGTTTTCACCCAATATAATACTTATTTGGATTTACAAAAAAAGTCTTAGTTTCTTTCTTTGTCTTTCTTTTTCATATTCTTCTTCTTCTATCTTTGTTCAATTTTCTCAAAATTCATTCTTTAAATAATTCCTTTGGAAAAATTCTATGACTTGGATACATCTTTAGTTTAAACATGTCTTTATTTTGACCTGATTCATGGGGTACAAAATTCTTTTCTGAGAGATAGTTTACATCAACTCTTTCAAGATACCATTGGTTGGCCTTCTGACCTCTATAGTCACTGCTACAGCCCAGTGTGTTTTCAGGCAGGGTAGGTTAAATATTTTACTTTCATTTTATAAAATTAATATATTTGGATTTTTTTTCAAGTACCTTAATTTGAGTGCTCCAAAATTTGTTCAGATATTTCACTAACTCTTGGAAAATTGGAAGAGATAAACTCACTGTGCAGGCTACACTGTGCTCACTGTGGGGACAGAGAACAGCAACATGGGTCCCCTGTTCCTGCTGAGTTCACCAGCATCCAAACATCCACAGGGTGGGTGCTTTGTGTTTTGTCAAAAGAGAACATTCTACGCTCTCACTTCGTTGCATGGACATATATACACTACCAAATGTAAAACAGATACCTAGTGGCAAGCAGCTACATAGCACAGGGAGATCAGCTCGGAGCTTTGTGTCCACCTAGAGGGGTAGGATAAGGAGAGTGGGAGGGAGGCACAAGAGGGAGGGGATATGGGGATATATGTATATGTATAGCTGATTCACTTTGTTATAAAGCAGAAACTAACACACCATTGTAAAGCAATTATATTCCAATACAGATGTTAAAAAAAAAGGGAGAACATCTCCCCTCCCCTTTACCCCCAAGGGAGCTGGGCCTGAAATCACCATGGTATTAAATTATCTTGAGCTCAGAGTGGACTCTGTGATGCGGATTAGAGAATTTTTAAAAACCACTTCATCTGATTATGGAAAATCAATAAGAACAAACTTTAATCGTGCAACCTATGGAGAAAGATAAACAGTCTCCAAGTTACTGGTTTGAGATGAAATTTGGGGTAAAAAATAGAAAAATAAAACAACATAAATAAATACAGTAGAAAAAAACACACACATAATAAGCCTGGGAATGTTAGTGAAATGGCTTGTAAGAAGAAAGAGGGTTCCCCTCCCCGTTTAAACATAATTAAAATACACACATCAAAGCCCTTTAAGAATAACTACATGTGACCATTCCTAGATTTGGCTACACATGTAAATGCAAATAGGTAAGGGAGCATAATCTCCAGCATATTAATGTTGTGCAAATGCGTGTGAAAGAATATTTAGTTATCTGGATCCCAAATAGATTATTTTCTTGCCATTTTTATAAACTGAGTTCAGTTATCTAAACTCATGGAACTCCCAGGTATTTTTAAGATAGGGCTCTATTAATATTTACTCTTACAAGATATTTGTTTAAAGCCTTAAAATGAATGAAGTTCTCTGACAAGACTTTTAAACTATCAGAACTATTCTAGTCTGCTTCAAAAGCAGTTTATGTTATCAATTTATTTGTTCCTATAACCATTAATAATATGATCCTAATAGTATGGTCTTGGTTTTTACTCAATTTTATAGAAAAAAATATAATAAAAAGAAAAGAAAAAATTGACTTGTCTTGCATTCCAGCCTACTAACTTGTTGAAAAATAATATAATTAAGTGTTCTGGATTTTTCTTTTCCTCCAGGGCAACTACAAAATAATCCTGTGTGATCATTTTACACGAGAAATATATGGATTTCAAGCACAGTTATTCTATTATTCAGCTTGTTCACACTTTTGTTGCATTTGGAGAAATATGTTAGCAATTTGACAACCATTTGAGCTTTATTTAGTTTTTGCATTTTTGAATTAAAGCTCTCAGGCTTGATGGTACAGACCTTACTGTGGTCTGTTTAACTCAGAGATCTTTGCATCACTTTTTGAGTACATGTCTCACTACTCAACCTGCCCTGGAGGGACTTGATCATAATTTCCCTCTCCCTTTACTTAGAAACCTCACTATCAGCTAATCACTCACGAGAAAGGGAGATAACATTTACTGAGCGCCTAATATGCGTCAGGTCCAGTAAATTTGGAGAGCTAGGAAGCAGAAGGAGAGTGGATCATTTCCATCATCTATATCTCTAAAAATATTGACTACTAGAGGAAATCCACAAATAAACACAGGAAGTGACCAGTTAAGGGACTGGTACATTTGCGAAAGGAAAAATTGCCTTTTTTAGTAGAAGCATGGATCAATAGAATTCACTTATTTTTCATTTATTAGTTTGAATGAAAATGTCCCCAGCCTCTGCAAGAATTCTTCTCTGCTGGGACAAAGCCCCGAGAATCATGAACATCACATGTTGTGTGGCAATTGCATATTTGATACGTTGATTCTCATAACTTTGGGGAAACTGAAATGTAGATAATGGCTACAAAACCATAGAAAAAATTTCCATTGCATTTCCCACTTTGAAAGGTCAATACCAAGACTCACATGAATCTTTTAACAGAAGCACTTACCCATAGTGGTCAAACTACCGAGAAAATTAAGTTGGCTGGGACATTAGAGGGTTCTGATAATGACCTCTAAGGCCAGTAGTGTTTGGAATTGTCAATATTTTTTTACGAACCTCAAACTTGTTATTCTTTCCCTGGACCGTACCAGCCCTGAATTCATCAGACATCACTCTTTTTGGAACGTTCTCTAACACGTGAAAAATTTCACAGTCCTGTGGGCCAGACGTGAATGCTCGTTTCAGTCACTATAATTTATGTTTCCTGATCTCACTCTACTTATTTTACGCTGTAAGACATTACTAGGTCTTGCTATATTAGCTTAGGTTTCAGAGCCAAAAAGAAGTTTTAATTTTGCAATTTGTGTGCCATACTCTTCAAGGAGAAAAGTCCTCATAGCAAGAAAGAATAAGACTATGTTTAAGATCTCTCTCTACTTCTGGGGAAGGGTCGATTAACTGAGTATGATGTTGAGTTAGAGGTAGAAATATTAAGCCTGAAACAATCTCAGAGGCCCTTCAAGACTGACCTAAATGTGTAGTTTTTGTTTCCCCTGCCGAGTACAGCCTTAAAAGCAGCTCTTTTTTTTTTTTTTTTTTTTTTGATGGTGATGATGAATATCTTCCAGTTTCTTCTTCTACTTTCTGACTCATTGTACTTAGAGCCAGGCACCAAATATAAGCAAATAAACAAACAAACATGCATATTCTCTCTCTTCTTTTCTTTAACACATTTTTATCACCAGTATTTTTACCTGTTTTCAACTTAGATGCATTAGGAACTACTTCTTTGTATATCTTAGAAGTAGCATTAATGTTTGATGGTACAAAGGAAAAAGTTTGCTTGTGCCTTGAGTCTGTAGCATGGATTTTAAACTGTAAAGAACTAGAAAATGTGAAACTACCTATGTGGGAAGAAGACAGCCTTTCACCTGTTTACTCCTCTGCCCATTTTCAGCATGAGAATGGATGGCAATAGTCTGTCCATGGTCTGCTGCAAATGCACAGGGAAAACCCAGCTCACGATGAGAATTTCAGACTCAGGTTCTTAAATACTGGGTCTAAAGCGATGCTTAGAACACTAGTTTCTTACTGATTACATCTGATTCTTTAAGCAGAAGTCCCAAGCTTGACTGTGCCTGGGACGGCGCATGGAAATTATAACAATGTGCATCACTGTATCTTTCTTCACTGTGTCTATCATATGCCATGTCCACCATGAGGATTATCACTAAATTGAGCATTGGGTTCATCTGGGTCAGATACTTTTCCCTAACAGTATCTAAAGAGGAACTTTTACACTTAATCTGTTGTACAAAGAATAAAACAAATCCCTGAACAGAAATGAGCTCAGGTTTTGCAACAAGCTATGATAAACTTATTATACATACATATGTATAGAAACCAGAGGAAAATACATGATATTTCTATTTTCATCTCCCTTGAGCAGTATTATTTTGAGTCATTCAGTGAATAATAATAATAATTATATAAATTAGGTCTCATACCTAATGAGATCATGTGGTGCAGTCTTCCTGAATAAAACAAAGGAACCAAATACAAATTGCACAAAGAAAACAATAAATAAAATTTACTTCTGCATAAAGTTAGATCCAAATAAATATAAATAATGTTGATATTTGGATTAGATAAAAAATTGAAATTATGGAGGACTTTAAAAAGATCTATGAGCATTCTCTTTGCCATCTTATCAATCTCAAATTTTCTTATTCTTGGTAACAAATAAGTACAGTCTTAAAGTCATATTTTAGCAAATTATAAACAGTATAAGTTTCTTGGCCAAGAAAGGGGAGGTTAATTCAGTAAATATTTAAATTTTCCTAGACTCTGGAGTCGTCATGTCATATTATATCCTTTATACTCAACTCAATGACTTCACCTCTGGCAGTGTTTGTGATTTTAGTGCAGATTCAAATCTCAATTGAAAGATTCTTCTACAAGGAAGCAAATTTAAATAATAGTTCCAAAGTTTCAAAAAGGCTAAAGATTTTACCACCAGAAAAATTACCATACCTTTCTTTTTTCAAGCAGAGCTTTTAGCAGGATTTCTCTGAGCCCTGAAGAGTTCATATAGCAATCTGCCACCAAATGTCTTCCAAACCACCATCTAAACCAAAAGTTTGTAGACAATACAACTGCGGGGTTTTTTTTTTTTTTTGAAATATTTTAAATATAGTTCATTTTATCTTTATCTTGTTCCTTTTATTTTTTTAATTGAAGTATAGTTGATTTACAATGTGCCCATCTCTGCTGTACAGCAAAGTGACTCTGTTATACATTATATATATATATATATATATATATATATATATATATATATATATATATATATATATACATATATAATTTTTTAATATTCTTTTCCATTATGGTTTATCCCAGGAAACTGGATATAGTTTCCTGTGCTCTACAGTAGGACCTTGTTGTTTATACATTCTCTATGCAATAGTTTGCATCTACCAATCCCAAACTCCCAGTCCATCACTCTCCCTCCCCCCTTTCCCTTGGCAACCACAAATCTGATCTCTATGTCAAGACAGCAGGGTCTCTGAATTGAAATGTTTACCTTATTCATAAAGCCAGAGATACTTCAAGTATACCACTTCATGAATGACCTCTTGTCTGTTCAATAGTTCATAAAATCAGTTTTATCCTGTTCTCTTCATTACTGAGAATTTCAATCAAACACTTGAAATTATCCTCTGGGATGCTCCATTTTCTCAGTAAAATGTCTTCAAAATGTGGTGGTTTATTTTTAGCTTTGTTGCAGTTAACCATGCAACATTAAAATAATTGTTTTGGGAATTTGAGGCAGAGTCCTTGTCAACAACACCTGTGGGTACGGAAGGCAGAGATTTGCTACAAGGTATGCAGCATCTTTTCTTGCCAAGCCAAGCAGCAAAACTAGGTGTGTGTATAGGACATAACTGGTTCTCCATCTGGGCCTCTGGCAGCTTGACTTTTCATTAACTTTATATTTTGCCTGGCAACAGAACTTTTCCAAGTTTATAAGATATTAATATATTTGAACTTCAGAATATAAACATTTGTCTTTGATGTCATTTGAGGTTTTTTTTTTTTTAACAAATGAAAAGCAGGAGTTGGTTCACTAAACTCACTAATCTTTTCCCTCTGTCGTAACTTCGAGGGGAGGAGGGACATTGCCATCATTTGTCCTGTGACCTGCTACAAGCAATTAGCAGCAATGTCAGGGATACCAGAGCTCATTTCATCATTTGACAGAGGAACTGTTTTCTTCGTTCACTAATTTATTTATTTAAGAAATATTTAGCAAGTGTCTAATAGGTTCTAGATACTGGGAATATAACGATGAAAAAGAAGATGCCTGTTTTGAGTAGCAGCCGGGAGCACGTATTCTGATGAGGTAAGAAAGGATGGAAAACCAAAACTGAATATGATACCAGGTGGTGAACAGTGCAATGCAGAAGAATTTAGCTGAGTGAAAAAATAGAAAGTGAAGGAGCAGAGTTGGGCTTGTCATTTTTGATATCTCTGTTTCCGTGGTTTGTTCTCAGACTCAAAACAGTTGAACTTTTCCAGAACATACGGCTATATACATACAGTTTTCTAATTATGTTGGCTTGTTTTATTTAGCTATTGGAAAAAAAAATTAGGTTTGGGTAGCATATTAATCATTTCAACATAATTGTGTTCCTCACAAATCTATACACAACATTTAACATAGATGCAGGCTGCACAGATATGAAGTATTTTAAAAGCAAATTTGATTTCACGTTTCTGTCGGCAAGAACATTGTCACAACAGAGGCACCAATTCTCCTGTACCCATCACAAGAGGAAATGAAAATAACTTGAAAAGACACCTAAACATTATTATATTTTCCTTGATGTCTTAGACATGGTCTAACCTCAAATAATAGGCTTAATGAATACGCCAATACATGGACATGATGATTATGGCATTCGGTGGTGGACGAGGCTCAAATAAAGTGTGGTTCTTCTTCTGGTTCCTTATTCTGGTTCTGCTTTTCTGCTCTTCTCTGAAGCAGGAGTTGGTGGTCATCCTCCCTTACTAGAACCATGAACTTGTGTCCGAGGGACTTATCCATGGCAGGCACTTGCTCCTTGACTTGGTCAATCCTTGTCATATGGAGTTTATTTGGGGGTGAGGGTTAAATAATATCTCTGACCCACTGGCATGCATTCTATCAACAATATATCTATCATTCTTGTTATGGATTTGTCTTTGCTAATTTTAGAAATCTCTACAATTGCAAATATCAGAGTTGTAGTTCTTCCCAAATAAATTTGTCCTAATAATTCCTTCAGTAACAGTACTCTCTGCCTTTATGCTTTTATAAATTCAGTATGAAATTAGGTATTAAAGATGTATTACATTCTGGCACTGTATAGGCTGTGAAAATATAATGAAAAATAAAATTGTTATGTGTAAAATATGACTCTAATTTTACAAAACTGTCAATGGCACAGATGTCGTTCCTCATATCTATATAAGCATACATACGTGCATATTTGCATCCATTATATGAGCTTGGAAATAAAGTAAAGAAGAAAAAAAAATCCACAACCATGAGACGTAAGATTATCAGGATATGCCTGCAGGGGGCGCCAGACACATGACGGTTATGCAGAAAGACTATGAAAACGGTAGCCCCTGTAGTTTTTAAGTTAGAACTGCATCCATATTGTTGTCTTTTGATATTTTGTTTAGCGAAGAAGTTAAACTGTAGAGTAATGTGGTCAGTATAATTTTAGTTAAAAGAAAATAAAAGACCAAACTAAAATAAATGATCTTTCTCTCAAATCATACAAAAAATAGTGACATAAAGTATACATTTATTATTCTCATGAATTCACAGATTGAGGAATTCAGACACGGCAGAGCTGGATGGCTTATCTCTGTTCCATGATGTTCAGAGTCTCAGCTGGAGACCTGAAGGCTGGGGTCTAGAATCATCCAAAATCTCATTCGTTCATATGTCTGGAGGTTCCTGCTGGCTTCTGGCTATTGGCAGGGGGCTGACATTTTCTTTGCACTCTTTCCTCTATTTGGGTGGGTTCCAAAATCAAAGAGAGAGAGATGTGGAAACCTTAGTGCCTCATGATCTAACCTCAGAAGTCAAATTGCATTTCTTCTGCTACATTCTGTTAATTGACATCATCACAGACACCTGCCAGGTTTAAGGAGAGAGTAAAAGAGAAACCACCTCTTATAGAAGAGGTATTGGACCAGATCTATTTCTGTGGTCACTAGAAGAAAATATATAATCTGCTGCAAACAAACACACTAGGTTAGTAACTTGATATACCTTAGATAGAGATGAAGAATAAAATTATTTTTTCTGTTACACTTATTTGCATTATCCCATCTGTGCAACAAGCATGCATTACTTCTTCCATTTAAAACTTTCAAAATAAGGAGTTTTTAAGAGAAAGAGACCCAACTGGAAACACCAAGAACTAGGAAAAAAAAAAAAAAAAAGAAAACAGAATCATTGACTCAATGAATACCTAATAGAAGGCCAAGAGTGAAGCAAGCTAACTGACAAGACTGCAAGGGTCCCAGAGGAACCAGATGAGATAGAAGTGTCTGGAAAGGGATTAACAATGAAATGAAAATAACTTTAGTGGGGTGAAAAGCAGACTCTATGTTGCAGAACAATATAGAAAAGGTGCGTGATGCACACTTTAGATTAGTACAGTGTTGAAAAAGATGACAGAAGAGTTTTGGTGTTAGACTATAGGGAAAGTAGACCCATGGATGAGAAATTGGTTTCTTTATGGAAGATGTTCAAATAAAGCTAAAAATAAAAAGTTATACACAACTGTTTCCTCATTGGAAGACGAACCTAAACTGCAGATGAAAAGCTCTTAGCAAGTGCCCAGAAAAAAGGGAGAATTTTTAAAAATCAAACATAGATGGATATATTGCTGTAATGTTAGTAGTGGTAGTTTATGTTATTATATGTCATTTCAAGGATAAAGAAATAATCTCATAAGAATATGTTGAGTTGAGATTGTAGACCAGACAGAAAATCTATTAGAGAATAGTAAGGAAAGACATGAAGTAAGTTGTGTATCTGATATTGTGGAGTCAGAGAGATGGAACCAAAGCAAAGGTGTAGAATGATTTGCATTATTTCAACCTTAGAAACAAGGAGATTCAAATATTTCAAAGACAGAGTAATCTAAAAGTAAGAGAAATAGTAAAACCATACTCTCTTTGAATTAAGCAGTCTTCTTCATTAAATCCTCAGCCTTAGTTAGATGGATGGCAGAAGAACCTTCTGTCTGTCACTTGGGAACATGTGACACCCTTCACTCACTTTAGGCTTATTAAACATACCACTTACTCCACCTTAAGAAACCAGAAAAAGAAGAGCAAGCTAAAACCAAGACAAGCACGAGGAAAAAATAATAATAATAAAGATGAGAGCTGAATTCAAGTAAATTGAAAACAGAAAAGCAGTAGAAACAAACAATGAAGCAAAAACCTGTTTTTGTTTTTGTTTTGATAACCCTATAGCTAGACTGATCAGAGAAAAAAGAGAAAAGCCACAAATGACCAGTATCAGGAATAAAGGAGGAAAGGTCATTACAAACTCTAGAGACATTAAAATGACAATAAAGAAATATTAACAAATACATATTTATGAATTTGCCCATTTAGATTAAATGGACAAATTATTTGAAAGGGATAAACTACCAAGTTCATTCAAGAAGATAAATATACAGTAGTCAAGGATCTTTTTTAAGAAATTGAATTTACAATTTAAAAAACTTCCAACAAGAGAATTCCAGGACCAGTTGGCTTCATTGGAACATTCTACAATTTCAGAAATAAATAATATTAATGCTACACAAATTCCCCCAGAAAACAGAAAAGGAGAAAACATTTCTTAAGTGATTTATGAGAAAAATATCATCCTAATATACAAACCAAAGACAAACTACTACCATTGCAAAAAGAAAACTATCACCAATATCTCTCATGACCATAGATGTAAAATCTTCAATAGAATACTGACAAATTAAATCCAGCAATCTATAAAAAGGATAATACATCATGAACATGTTGGTTTACCCTAAGTATGCAAGACCTGTTCAACATTTGAAAATCAATCACTGTAGTTAACCATATCATCAGACTAAAGAATTCAAACCAAGTAATCATCTCAATAGATGCAGATTAAAAAAAAAAGAAAGAAAAACAAAAAACGACCTGAAAAAATTAAACATCCATGTATAGCAAAATCTCTTAGACAACTGAGAATATAAATAAATTTCCTCAAGCTGATAAAAAGCATTTATATAAAACCTACAATTAAAATTTTACTTAAGAATAGAAGACCAGGGCTTCCCTGGTGGTGCAGTGGTTGAGAATGTGACTGCCGATGCAGGGGACACGGGTTCGTGCCCCGGTCCGGGAAGATCCCACATGCCTCAGAGCGGCTGGGCCCATGAGCCATGGCCACTGAGCCTGCGCATCTGGAGCCTGTGCTCTGCAATGGGAGAGGCCACAACAGTGAGAGGCCCACGTACCGCAAAAATAAATAAAATAAATAAATAAATAAATAAATAAATAAATAAATGAAATAAAATAAAAGACCAAATATCTTTCCGCTAAGGTTGACACAAAGCAGGAGTGTCCATCCTCACCCCTCCTATTCAACGGCTGGTAAATGTCCAGGCCAGGACAATAGGTACTGGAGAAAAAAGCACAGATATTATAAAGGAAGTAATTATCCTGTATCTATTCCCAGGTGACATAATCATCTATGAGGACAATCCCAAAGAACACAAAAATGCTAATGAAATTAATCATTGGGTTTAATATGATCAAAGAACACAAGATCAAAAAAATCAACTTGAAATTGAAATTAAAAAGGGACTTTTACATTATTTACAAAAATTCTCAAATATTTAGATATAAATGTAAGAAATTATGTGCAAAATCTTTATTTTGAAAGAGGAAATATATTTATGAAATAAGTCAGAGAAAACATAAATAAATGGAGATGCATATTCACAAATTGAATAACAATATTGTTAGGATTTCAGTTTGTGTCAAATTGATATATAGGTTCAATAAAATCCCAGTCAAAATCCCAGGAGGTTTCTTTTTGTTGAAATTGCCAGGCTGATTTTAAAATTTATGTAGAAACGTGAAGGATTAGAAAAGCTAAATTATGTTGTAAAAGAAAGGTAAAATTGGATGATTCGTACTACTTGATTTTAAGATCTACTATAAAACTACAATACCTAAGATGGTGTGATACTGGTAAAAATATAGAAATAAAAATCATCTTAAAAATATTAAGTCCAGATATACATGTACATATGGTCATTTAATTTTCAACAAAGGCAATTTACTGAAAAAAAGAATAGCTTTTGAAGAAATGGTGCTAAAACTAGTAGGCATCTATATGCAAAGAAAATGAATCTTGACTCAAATCATAGAGAAATTTACTCAACATGATCATAGACAATGTAAAACTTAAAACTATAAAAAATATAAAAGAAAACACAGAAGAACTCTTTGTGAACTTGGGTTAAGCAAAGAGTTGTTAGATATGATATTCAAAGTTCAATCCATTAAAAAAATAAATTGTATTCCCTCAAAATTAAAAATATTTGCTCTTCAAAAGTTATTGTTATGGAAATAAAAAGGCAAGCCACTGACTTAATGAAAATACTTGAACAAAATATATACGACAAAGGATTTGCAAATAAATACATTGCTGTAAAGAGCTCTTATAACTCAATCATACAAATACAAGTAACCCAATTAAATGAAAAATGGGCAAAATATTTCAGCAGACACATTACCAAAGAGGACACATGGATGGCAAATAAACCCATGAAAAGGTGTTCAACATCATTAGTAATTAGGGAAATTCAATTTAAAGTCATGATAAGCTACCACTACACACTGATTAAAATGCTTAGATTAAAAAGACTGTTTATGTTAAGTGTTGGCAAGCATGTGAACAGCTGAAATTACCCTACACACTGCAGCTGGGAATGTAAAATACTGAAACCCTTTTCAAAACCTTCGGCAGTTTCTTAAAAAGTTAACACACACATACCACATTATGTAGCCATTCAAATCCTAGGTATATTACCAAAAGGAATTAAAATGTATGCCCACCACATGGAGACTTCTGCATGGGTATTTGTAACAGCTTTACTTCTTTTACCCCTAACTGGAAACAACCCAAACATCCATCATCAGGTGAAGCGATAAACAAGTTGTGTTTACAAAGGGAGACTATTTTGCAATAAAAAGAATTAACAATAGATACACAAAAGAATGGGGATGAATCTCCAAATAATTGCGCAGAGTGAAAGAAGTCAGTCTTCCACTACCTCTAAAAAAAACAGAGGATATATTGTATAAACCCACTAATATAAAAATTTTTGAAAATGAAAACTAATCTGTAATGACAAGCAGATGAGTGGGTC
This sequence comes from Mesoplodon densirostris, assembly GCF_025265405.1. Lineage (NCBI taxonomy): Eukaryota > Metazoa > Chordata > Mammalia > Artiodactyla > Ziphiidae > Mesoplodon > Mesoplodon densirostris. Next base: position 3,788,289 of record NC_082663.1, on the reverse strand, counting down.
TTGGATGAGTGTGAAGAAAGGGTGTACATTGGGATAAAGAGGCATGAGAAAACTTTTGGGGGTTCATATTCCCAGTTTGATGATGGTTTTGTTGTTCTAGTCATATGCCAAAGCTCATCAAATTATGCACTTTAAGTACATGCAGTTTATTATGTGTCACATATAAGAAAAACATACTGTCATATGAGGAAAGTGTAGAAAAAGAGTGTCCCTTAAATATAAATGATTGGATTAATAATAATTTGGAATTTTACCTGTCTTATCCCATTTTTCTCCTGAAAGCAGAGCCTAAAAGAAGAGCTTGCGTGCTGGGGTATCAAGAAGACAGACACTGGGAGGCAAGGGAAGTTAAATCAAGGGTGTGTTGGGGAGCTGACACCATTGCAGGCAAGCAGAACCCGGCTCCTGCCTGGACACAGAAAACCATGTGAAGTGGGCAAGCGAGGCCTCCGTCCACTGGCTCCCACCCTGTTTGGGTCCAGGGATGCTGCACGAGGTGCTGACTTCCTGGCCCTTCCAGGTCTGTGCACAAGTCAGGATGGCACAGGAGTCCAGCAGAGGGACAGCAGGGCTGTGCCTGTGGAAGTGAAAGATTAGTGAGTGCAGCTGGTTGTTATGAGAACAGCTGCCGCAAAGTCGGGGGAGACCATGTGAGGGGAAGCTTGTCAGGCGTCCAATATGGCGACACAGTATCACCCTTGGCCCATGATTCATGACTCTCTTTGAATTTAATTAAACAATCAATGGATTTAATAATATAACGAGCCCACCGCTCCACTCAACTACTGGAACATCACCAATACCATACAGCTGCCGAGGGGTTCCTAATCCATCTCACCCGACTGGTGACCCATCAAGTTAACCTCTATCCTGATGATCAGGTCCATCAGTCCTTTACTTAAAACAAAAAAAAAAAGTTTAATCTCTATGGTTCATTTCTGGACTTAATAGAAATATATATATATATATATATATATATATATATATATATATATATATATATTAGATATTATGCTCTGGGACTTGCTTTTCACTCAAATTACATTATTAAGATTCATGCATATTTTGACATGTTTTTGTAACTCATTCACCTACACTGTTATATAATTTTTCATTGTGAAGAAACTCTATTATCCACTCTCCTTAACTGGGCATTTAAGTTGTTTCTCGTTTTGCTATTACGTATGTGCTGCTGTGAACATCCATGTGCATGTTTCCTGGTCCTCATGAAAAAGTTTCTCTGGAAACTAGAAGGGATAACATAGCATGGCAGTGAATGTGGACATACAAGATGGTGCTAAATGGTTTTCCAGGTGACTCTAACTCCAGCTAGGGAGCTGAGTCAACTCGTGGGATTACTACATGGTATGTAAGTCACCACGTTTGTTATGCAGAAACAGAGAACCAAAATGCAAATAATATTATTTCTGGGACTCTTTTGTAAAACAAATGTTGGAATCCCCTCAAGCATCCATTTTCTAAAATGTATCGAACATCTTTTTAAAACAGGAGAAAAGTATATCTACAAAAAATCTGTACAAGATGTGGTTAACAGGGTATTCAGAGGCAAATTTAAAGTCCTTACTGGTTTCATAATGAAACAAAAAATAATTAAATGAAATGTACTAAGTTTCTTCTAAAGAATGTACCAAATTACGAGACACATCTAAAGAAAACATACAATGAATTTAGTAATTCCATCTGGAGAATGAGTGAATTAAAATATAAGTAATAATAGATTTGCAAATATAAATGTCAAATGCCTCACTAAAACACCTATAGGTAAAGCCAACATGCTTAGAAATATACATATATATGTTTGAATATATATTTAAACATATATATGTATAGATAAACAAGAATGGTGCTCTGACAGTGCAGATGTGGTACCAGCCACACAAGATGGTGAATATTCAAAACCCCTAATGTGGCTCACATATTCATATGTGATCATTTTAATAGAACTCAAAAAGGCAGTTGATCAGATGCAATATTCCTGCAGGATGAAAAAAGCAAGCAGACAAGCAAATGAAAATCACTTAGGAAACTGGAAGTGGAAAGTTCCTTAACATTATAAACTACTTTTTTTAATGCAAAGAACCAACAGCTTATTTAAGAATTTAGTTAGAGTTATTTCTATTAAAATAAAAATTATTAAAGAATGTAGACTATCCCCTTTGTCTTTTATAAGTTTTCTTTAGTTTTTTAGACAATCACACAAAATGATAAAAACAAATGAAATATAGCTTTCCTAAAGATAAAAATTACATGTCAGTACTTGCAGGTACTCTGAAATTCCAACTGAAAAACTACCAAAAACATGACTATTCATCATTTAAAATAATGTAAAATCCAACCAGATAGTCTATTATATAAAAGAAGTACACACAATTAAGAATATTCTTTAATGTTGGATATTACCATTTATACAAATATAATGGTGACAAAATCAAATTCTTAATGGCAAGCAACTAAAGCATAAAGTATCTGTAAATACTTTTAACGAAAAATGCATAGAAGCACCAAAAATAAAATTTCAAATCTTCTCTGAAGGCTAAATATAGCTTAGATAAAAAGACATGACATGGTATAAAATGTTAAAAACTATGCCTCAAAATATTACACAGATAAAAAACAATTCTTTAATTTTTAAACTTAAGCACCCTTTTTATCAGTGTCCATTCAAATGTGATTATACAAGTCATCTATTAAATAAACAATAAGCAAACCAACATTTTAAAAATAACAATTAAAACTCCCGGTATTATTGTAGTATCAGACAGTATGTAATTGATATAAGAAATGGCAATGCATCGAACAGAAGAAATTCATGGAACAAAACAAAAAATATATATTTTCTAACCTATTTAACACTTTTAAATTGATTTTTTATATTTGTTTATTGGTTTTCTAACAAATTGCATTGGAAAAACAGGTTAACTTCTTAGAAAAAATCAATTTAGTTTATTTATTTTTTATAATACTCCACAATTAATTTCAGCTAGAGCATATATTTAATAAAACTATTAATGAACCACAAAGACCAGATGAATTAATATCCATAGATATCAATGTCAGGAGGAAACCACTAATCCTGAAAGCAAAAGCAAAAAAAAAAAAAAAAAAAAGGGAAAATATTTCGATAGATTTGTCTATGCAATTTCTGAACCTCAAAAAGGACACCATAATCAAAAAAGAAAGTCAATGTCAATATCTGCAGAAAAAAATAGATCGAGGATTAACAAATTCACTATTTATATAAAATGTCATGCAAACTCAAAAGTAAAATAGAAGGAGTCTATTGTTGAAGACACCAGTAAATATTGATTGCAGGAACCTGAGCCCACCCCTGCACACACACACACACACACACACACACACACACACAACCCGTTCCCAGAGAAACTCTCTCTTGCTCTTGGGATTATTGATCCCAAGTAAAGAGACCCTGGAGACCCTAGGCCCTTGGAATCCGCAGGCAGTGTCTAACCAGAATGTGTAGACTGTCCCAGCTCACAGCTCTTTTGTTTGGAAATTGTGTCTGTTTGCTTTTGATGGATCCTTATTAAGACAGGAAAAACTCTGAAATAAAGTTTGCAGGTGTGGTTATGGTGAGCTTATCTTATTTACTATTGGAAAAGTAATATGAGCAAGAGAGAGAGACAGAAAGATGCAGGGACGTATGCAAAAATTGCACTTATGGTTTGCTTGGGTACACCCAGTAACAGAATTATAGTTTGCTTTTATTTTATTTTTTACACTTTTAAATATTTTGTCTACTGAAAAAATTCTAATAAATAGATATTGCTCTCATCATGAAGAGAAGAATCAATTAATGATTCATCGTACTGTACACGATTCTGGTTTTCTTGTGGTTACATGTAATTCCTTTTGTGGACACTGTACTAAACCACTAAGTGCCAGGACTTTGAAATCTATCAGACAGAGACAAGAAATCCATGGGATTTTCAAAGATTTTAGAAAAATATCATTTGTGTGGTGATGAAAACAGAAGGACAGGTATAAAACTAGATTTTATAATCCAAATTCTTTTATTTGCTTTTGACTCCAACAGAGGATCGATTTTCTCCAAAAGGTATTATAAAGTAGGTGTCTTGTTTTTAGGACAAATTATAATATGCTCATGCCTATGACTGCATGAATAGTTACATTCAGTGAAGGGGAAAAGACCACTTGACTAAGTTCAAGAGAGATTATCTCCTACTTTAGTTCCATCACTAACCTGCTGTATAATCTGACTGGAGACCACACGTAACTCCTCTGAGCTGCAGCTTTCTTAAATACAAATATAGAAACAAGGTTTAGGGTTTTCTAAACTCGTATTTTAGGACAAAGCACCCACAGATTATGTTTAAGCTAGAATCTTTCACCAAAGCAGTAATATGAGGCAGCTGAATCAAGGAAAATATTTTTTCTCCTCCAGTTTGAACTAAACATTATACTGGGATTGTTTCCCTTCGATATTGCAAGTGAATGGAAATGAAACTCTACAGTTAAAACGTAACTTGAAAGACTTTATGTGGTTCAGTGGGTAATAATTGCAACATTTTCCATGGCTTATTAGAGAGCAATTTCTTTGGTTCTATTAGGTGTTTCAGAATATTTCGAAAGGTTTCTTCCTAGTGTATCTTTTCTTTTTAAATTTTCCTTTGAGTGGCATTATATTCCTATATTTCAATGGAGAAAGTAGAACTAAATAAAATGAACATTTCCAACGCCGTTTCTTTAGTGCTATTTTACCCACTGTAACTGAAGAAGTAGTAACCCTCAAATACTCCTGTGATTTACTGTTTCCTTGAAACACATTGATTTACCTTTACTTTTCTTGATGCATAGAATTTAAAAAAAAAGTACCTGGTGAGCTCATCACTACTCAGGAGTTTAATTAAAAATCTTCTGAAATGTATCTAAAAACATTTCATTTCCTTCTTTTGCCTGTTTTAAAGCTCCGGACCAAAGACTTTAAGAACCATCAAGTCTTTAAGAGAAATCATTTTTCTCCTCCTCTGTGAGCTCCATGAATTTCACAGTCATCACTGGGGGATGAAAGTAGGAGTGAATCCGGTTGGGATGGCTGGTCTGCAGACGGCTTCCCAGAATCAGCCGGAGGGGGGCAGTATAAGACAACATTTTCACCGTTAGTTAGCCGAGGCAGCTGCCTGTGAATCAAATCTTCCTTAACAATTGCAACCGATAAAAATCAGCTTTTCCCCTTAATTACTGCTAAATGAATACCTTCTGATCTAGCAGTCAGATGGTAAGGCTGATGATTGAGCAGGCAACTAACACTTCTGGAGAGCTTGAAATTCCCTGGGCGCTGGACGGACCATTTCCACAGACACATGAGATCTCACTAAGCAGGCAGCAATCCTGTGGCACAAACAGCCACGCTTTAGACGCAAGGGCACTGAACTCGAAAAGTTTAGGCAGCCCCCCTCCTGAACAGTCTACCATGTTGCTCAGCTCCATGGAGCAGTGGTCAGGGGAGATGAAAACACTCACAGGTAGGATGCTTTCCTTCCCCGTGAGTCTCAGTGCCTGCCCTGTTGAACCAGAACAGGATCACTCGGGCCTCACCACAACATCCAGAAACAATGCACAGAAAGAGCCGGCATTTACAAGCAAGAAAGTTCCAGACGCTGCAGTGCTATTGCTGAGTGCCGTCAGCTGGGCTGGAAAGAGGTGAGAAGATTGAATCGTGCGGCAGGCCGTAACTAAGAAGAGGACGCCGCCGAGCTTCTTTCCAAGTTAGAAACACGCATAAAAATATGAAGGGGATTTGATTTTTAAAAGACACTTAAATAATGGAGCAAATACCTTCCACAGCAGCATTTTCTGTCTTCTGCACGTTTCTAAAGGAGACATGCTTTGTAACCACATATCTACTCTCAGAAATGCTACCCTAGATTTCCTGTGGAAGTTGAAGTCACTGTATCATTGCCTGCATCCTCCCTTTGTTAAGCGATCACACACACACACACACACACACACACACGTGATCTCACACACACACACACACACAATTATATATAATCAGCACATTACTCCGAGGAGACTTGCCCACATACAATGTGCAAGTGCCCAAGTCTCATTCCATCTTCACGTCAGGTATCAGCTGTCACCTGTCACAGTATCTGCTGTGCATATGGAGCCACTCCTCCCTGGCAGGTTCCACTGGACCAGCAGAAAATAAAGAGCACAGTCAAGCCCAAAACACTGATTCAGCAGCCTCCTGCAGACATGCATGGTGGAGAGAATTAAAAACACATATATGTTTATATATGGAAGGTTAAATGGACAGTAAGCCCATTGATGTGATGGTCTTAATAGGAATTTTTTGTTGTTGTTAAATAGCTTGATTGAGGTATACTTGACATAAAATTGGCTGCACATAAAGTGTTCAATTTTATGCTTGACATATAAATTCTTACCCATGAAACCATCACCAGAGTCAAGATAATGCACTAATCATCCGTGCCCAAAGCTTCATTGAAATCCCTTCCTTCCACTCTTTCTTGTCTCTCTGCCTCAGTCAACCACTGATGTGCTTTCTAACTTGTTTGCATTTTATAGAAATTTATGCAATATGAATCATACAATACTTATTTTTTTCCCTGGCCGTTTTCACTCAGGATAATTATTTTGATAGCCGGCCATGTGGTAGCATGTATAAACAGTTCACTCTATTTTACTGCTGGGTAGTATTCAGTGTATGGATATACCATAGTTTATCCATTCACCTCAATGAATATTTGAGTTGTTTTAGTTGTTAGCTAATACTAAGAAAGCTGTTAGAAATGTTAGGTGTGTGTGTGTATGTGTGTCCGTGTGTGCTGGGGGGCACATGCTTTGTAAGGTAAATACCTAGGAACGGGGTGGCTAGATCATATAGAGGGAGTTTGTTTAACTTTTTAAGAAACCCGAACTGTTTTCGAAAGTCATTTTAATATTTTATGTTCCTACCAGTAGCATATGTATGTTTGTGTTCCTCTAAATCTGCACTAAAACTTTGTGAGTTTATAAGGTTTGTTCCAATGGGTGTGTAGTGGTATCTCACTGTGGTTTTATTTTGCATTTCCCTAATGACAACTGATCTTTTAAGGTGCTTATTTGCCAGCTGTACATTTTCTTTGGTAATGTGTTTGCTCACATAGTTTTCTCATTTTTAAATTAGCCTTTTTGTTTCTCATTATTGAGTTTTGGGGTTAATATTTTTTATAAAAACTTTTATTAGACATATGATTTACAAGCATTTTACTCAGCCTGTCATATTTTCATTCTCTTTAAATGTATTTCATTCTCTTTAAATGTATTTTTTGAAGAATGAAAGTTCTTTAAACCTTTATAAAGTTTAACTTGTCATTTTTTGAATTATATGGATTGGGCTTTTGATGTCATAACTAAAACATCTTTATCTAAGTGAAGGTCATGAGATCCCTTTCCCTTTACTGCAGACAAGAGAAGGCAATTCACAAAAGAAGAAACATGAATTCCCAATAAACCTATAGGTACATGGCCAAATTTGTCTTAAATGAGAAGTGTAAATTAAAACTGCAGTGAGATGACACTGGCAAAAATTAAGGAGTATGATGATGCCATATGTGGGAGAGGATTATGAGAAATAGAAGGAAATGGGGAATCTACAGCACTTGTAGGAGTAGATATTGACCCAACCACTTTGAAACCCTGGGCAATACTTAGTATATGTGAAGATGCTCAAACCCAAATATGCATTCCAAACATGTATTCTAAGTCAGACAGAGGAAGACAAACACAGTATGATGTCATTGATATGTGTAATTAAAAAAAAGAAAGCTCATAAGAACAGAGTAGAGTGTTGGCTGCGGGGGGCTGGGGTGTGGGGAAATGGGGAGACATTGGTCAAAGGATGCAAACTTCTTGTTATGACTAAGCTCTGGGGATCTAATGCACATGGGATTATAGATAACTGTATACTTGAAAGGTGCTGAGTACATCTTAAATGTTCTCACCACAAAAAATAAATGGTAATTATGTGACATGATGTAGGTGTTAGCTAACTCTAAAGTGTTAATCATATTGCAATATACAAATGTATGAAATCAACAGGTTGTACACTTTAAACTTACACAATGTTATATGACAATGATATCTCAACAAAACTGGAAAAATATAAATGTATATATATATAATTTACATATATTATATTCAGAGAATATATATAGAGAAATATGCTCACAAGACCACATGTACAAGAATATTTAATGCAGCATCATTTGCTATAATGAACAATGAAAATGACTTAAGATCTTGTGACCTTCACTTAGATAAAGATGTTTTAGATATGACATCAAAAGCCCAATCCATAAAATTTAAAAAAAAGACAAGTTAAACTTTATAAAGGTTAAAAGAACTTTCATTCTTCAAAAAAATACATTTAAAGAGAATGAAAACACAGCTACAGACCTCTCCCTAAACACTTTGGAGATGTTGGCTACATCTCTACTGGCTCCTGGGTTCATGCAGTTGGAGAAACAAAAACAAAAATAGAAAAAACAAGAGTATATTCATATACGTTTACTGAAAACAGGATGAATGATCGATTGTCTCTGCCTTAATATCCCAGGAAACACTGATCCCTGGGCCAATGAGCAGGAGAGCACAAAACTCTCCCTGAGAATGGCAAAGCCAAGTGTCTGAATTCCAGCAGAATCCTTATATAATTCTGGTTAATTATCAGTAGTTGTTTGTCCCTGTGATGAGCTTTGCCCTTGTAGACCTGGGAACACATTCCTTGGCTGGAAGTACACTACCTGCCCCGCTTCTACTCAATGCCAAATGGGAGTTCCTATTCCTTTTCTAATGAGATATTACACCCTCTGTTTCTGATGCATGTTTCCATCAATCATATGACAACAAAACCATACCTTTCCCTACTTACTCGTGTTTCAAATTTTTCTTATTAATTTTTTGGGATTTTAGTATATTCTGGAAACTGTTCTCTTAGTTGACCTATTGTGTGGTGTGTTCTTTATTCATTTAAGTAATAGTTCCAAGTTTTTGTTTCACCATTTGGTATTACTAGCTCTTTGATATTAAAGAAATTTCATCATCTGCTATGCCTCAATGCCACCATTGGAAAATTTATGATAACAATATTATCTACCTAATAGATATTTTGAGGATTAGATGGGTTAATATATACACAGTGATAAGAACAAAACCATACATTTATAAACACTATATAAATATTTGTTGTCATTATTATTAAAGAGGTCTTTGTAACAGAAAGGTTTTAATGTTACTGTAGTCTCAAAATATACAGTTGAGGGCTTCCCTGGTGGCGCAGTGGTTGAGAGTCCGCCTGCCGATGCAGGGGACACGGGTTCGTGCCCCGATCCCGGAAGATCCCACATGCCGCGGAGCGGCTGGGCCCGCGAGCCATGGCCGCGGAGCCTGTGTGTCCGGAGCCTGTGCTCCGCAACGGGAGAGGCCACAGCAGTGAGAGGCCCGCGTACAGCAAAAAAAAAAAAAAAAAAAAAAAAAAAAAATATACAGTTGATTTGAGAGTACATTTTTGTCTTTTAAGACCTACTTAAGAATTGCCTCCTTATACTGGTGTTGGATAGATATTTTCCAAGTTGTCTTCTGAAAGTTTTGTACTTTTGCATTTTAATTATGTCTTTAATCCATCTGGGGCTAATTTATAACTTGGTGTGATCTAAGGATCGATTTTATCTTCACATATAGACAATGCCAAAGTGCTTTTTTTAATATTCAATTTTTTCATTCATTTTTACTTCATCTTTTCATACTCTAAAAGTTCACGTATTTATGGACTTTGAGCATCTCTACTTTGTCACAAACCTATTTCTATGTCCATACACAAATATCCAATCTTTAATACTATAGTTTTACTCTTGAATTCTGATTGCATTGGAATGTTTCTTCAATTCTCTTGGCTTACCTTGTTGCTTTAATTTTCCATAGGACTATAATAATCAACTTGTCAATTTCCATGTAATTTTATTGAATTGCATAAAATTTATAGATTAAAAATGTATTGCATTTATAGACCAGTTAGGGAATAATTAACAGCCTTCATTTCCATAAATAAGCATGGTAGAATTTTCATTTTGGGGGGCCCTTCTTTTATGTCCTCATTAACATACTTTTTTGGACATTTTCCTAAGTAGCTCAATATTTTTTATTTCTACTGTAAATGACACTTTGCTTTTTTCTATTACATTTCACAACTACTATTGTTGCACAATACCATTCATATATATATATAATATTACTGTTTATATATGTGTATACTATGTATGTATGTAGTCTTATACATAGACATCTGTATTTCTTCCTTTATAATTCTTATAAAATATTTCTTGGCTTTCTGCTTGGCTAGGACATTCAGCACAAAGTAGAATAGGACCAGTTATAACTGGCATTCCTGACATCAAAAGGAATGTTTTTGATATGAGTTTATACTGTAGTTTCATGAAAGAAATACTTGATGATGTTAAGAAAAATCCTTTCTATTCCAAATTTGGTTGAACTATAGCAAATAATATTGTGAATGGACTGAGATAATATGCTTTTTCTTGCTTAATCTTCATTCAATAACCTCCATTAATTCTTGCCAATGCCTATAGTACAGTATAGTATAGTAATTAGTAATGATGCACGTTTTTTTTACATTCACTACTATTTCATTTTGTGCTGTTACCTCTCTGGTGACAAACGAGATTGTTCTAGAATTTTTACTTTAATATTTTCCCAGAGTACTCTAGGCTATATTAATTTTATGAATGAGTTATGAAGATCTTCTTTTGTTCTCTGAAAGGGTATATAATACAGAGATAATACACTCCTTAATATTTGAGGAAACCCCATTTGTAAAACAGTCTCTACCTTTTCTTATTCTGAGGAATTGGAGAGAAGTTTACTAATGATTTGATTTATTTAACAGTTTCCAGTTTATTCTGGTTTTCTGACATTTTTTTACTTACTTTTCTTAATTATATTTTTATAGAAATTATATATTTAAGCTTTCAAATTTGTCAGCATAAACTAGTTTGAAGTGTCTCATAACTTTTACATGTTGCTTATATCATTTGATATGCCACAATTTTCAGATTTAATGTTGTTTTATTTTTTCTTTCCTATTTTATTGGTACATTTTGGCAAAGTTTCTTTAACTTTAGAAGAAAATCAGGATTTAGTTTTATTAATTCTTTGATTTTTTACTTTATTTTTTGCTCTGTATTTTCTTTTCTATGTATTTATATGTAAATTGGGTTTATTCTTTTTTTTTTTTTTCTAGATGATATAGTTGTCTTAAGACTATAATTCTAACTATAGTTCCTTTGAGATAGACTCTCTTTTTACTTTGGACGATTTTAGGCTTCCCTTGTTTATGGAATTCAACTGTTTCACTAAGTCCTGTCTAGAAGTGGATTTAATTTGATCCACTCTGACAGATTTTGCTTATTGTCAATCATCAATTCTGCAAAAAGTTCACCACTACTTTGTGAGTCTTGCCTTTCCCTATTTTCTGTTTTCTCCAACTTCTACCTGAGTTGCATCTTTTCATACTAGTCTCTGTTATTCTCCTAGTCTCTCATCCTATTTTCCATCTTTTAATCTCTTTAATCTATCCTGGTAATTTCCTTAATTCTATCTTCCACTTTATTAATTCTCTCTTCCTTAAACAAAATATGCTGTTAACTCATCTATTAGATTACACATTTTGTTTATTTTATTTTTACTTCTAAAATCACATTATTTTTTTATTTTAATGTATTTTTTATTTTCATGGTATTTTCTTTTTCTTTGATTTCTTTAAACTATCTATTTAGAGACTCTACCAGATTATTTTATTCTTTCAAATGATTGTGATCTAAATCAGGAGATGTGTGCACGTATTCATGTGTGTGGATGTGCTTAGGTCTATGAAGAGGCCAGAAAGTAATTATTTGGGTTTTATAGTAACATACAATGTATTAATATGCAAATTTCATAACTTTAGCTTCATCTCAATAGTTCAATTCAACTTATAAATCTTAGTATTTGATTTATTAATCTAGCAATTTTTAAATGAAAATTGAATTAATCAAATGCATTTATAAAACTCTCCTTAAAACAATCAGAGCCACTGAATTACTTATTTGAGCAAATTATCTTACATATTCAAACTTTATTTTGAGTATACTGTGTTAGATGATCTCTTTGAGCACTTCATATTCCTGAGAGGGCAAACATAAAACCCCAGGAATAAAATAATCCCAAACAGTAAGATCTTATAAATCTTAAAAATCAACTCATGGGGCTTCCCTGGTGGCGCAGTGGTTGAGAGTCTGCCTGCCGATGCAGGGGACACGGGTTCGTGCCCCGGTCCGGGAAGATCCCGCATGCCACGGAGCAGCTGGGCCCGTGAGCCATGGCCGCTGAGCCTGTGCGTCCGGAGCCTGCACTGTGCAATGGGAGAGGCCACAGCAGTGAGAGGCCCGCGTACCGCAAAAAGGAAGGAAAAAGAAAAAAATAAAATAAAATAAAATAAACACATGAATTAGTCTATCAAGTTCTTGTAAATATGTTAATTTTTATGTTAATTTTGCTACATCTAAAAGATGTAGCAAAATATCTTAATACTTTTAGTAAAAATGTATACTGGAAGCTTTTAGACATGACCCTCTAGAGAGAAACTCAGAGCCATGTGAGACTGTAATCCTTTGGCCCAACCCACTGCCCATGGGGTCAGAGGAGCCATGCTTGCAGGAGGCCCTTTGCCTCCACTGTTCTGTACTGGTCTACCTGAGAGACTCTGGCTTTCTGGGACCCTGTGTGGTGGCTCAGGAAATCCCCATAAAGCATTTCTGCTTCACACTGAAGCACGGCAAATGTTTCAAGGAAAAGCACCTCAGTGATTGAGCTGGAAGCTGAATTAGCCGCATTCTTCACTGAACACCATATTTAATTGAAACAACAACTGACAGACAAACTATAATTATTCAGACTTTGGTAGACATTTTGTAGACATTTTCTCAAAAACAAATCAAGTGAGCCTGACACCTCATGGAAAACAACTGACAGTATTTGTTGCTAAGAATAAAAAGGGAGTTTTCAAACATGAGCTTGACAACTTCTCAATATTTAGAGACTTTTCTGATGAGCTTGGTGGTGTTATTAATAAAGGTGAATGTTTTGATATTTTTAACTGAATTGTGTCAACAATACGAAGATCTGCAAAACTCAGTGATCCAATGTCCAAATCATCAATGAGGGATGTTACATTATCACAAAAGGGTAAAAATTCCATCTATTCAAAGTACACAAAAGACCAGTGGGTTTTAATGTAACTGAGCATGAAAATTTGTGGGGTTTTTTTTTCTCAGATTCCACATTGCAAGAAGCTAATATGGAATCTGGTACTACTTGTTGTTTCAATAGTATCACAGAAGAATATCCTCAGTTCCACAAAAAGGTTATGAAAATAGTACGGTTTTCCAGGCACATATGTCTGTGAGGCCAGATTTTCTTCATATGCTTGAACCAAAACAATTCATCACAGAAGATGGAATGAAAAAGCAGATGTGAGGATCCAGCTGTCTTCTAGGAAGCTCAGCACTAAGTAGATTTGCCAAAAGTTAAAAACCATGCCACTCTTCTCACTGTCTTGTTTGAAATAAAAATATTTTTCTTAAAACTTACTTTATATATATATACACAAACATGCATATCTTGGTCTTTTGGCTTCTGCCAAACTCCACAGATATTCTAGATTCTGATCCATGGTGCTCCTTTCTGGGTCCTGTCCCTGTAGACCAGGCCCTGGTGATGTTAGCAGTGGGGAGAGTGTCTGCAAGACAAACACCACCTTCGGTTAAATACAGTCTGCACATGCTAACTGAAGGCTTCCCTTTATATGTAGTTTAATCACATGTGTAGTAGCCAAGGACAGGAAACTCAGAGGCACACGGGACTCAGCAGAGTGTCAGCCAGGTAGCACTTATTGACCCTGCTTTGTACCCTTCAAATTCTTAGAATCATTCCCAAGTTTTGCCCCATCCTTTAATCACTTTTAACTTTTTGTAGACTTGCTGTAATTCAAATGTCTTCAGAGACTGAATCTTGGCAAAAGTAGTTTTTACCTCTTTAGCCATTATTCCCATCATTCAGTCTCCTCCTAGAATCCACGGTTGTTAATATTTCTGTTTTTATTTTATCTCTTTCCAGAAACCCACACACAACTATACATACATGCACACGCACATGTTACTGAACCAGTTGGATCAAGTTCAAAAGAAGTTCAAAATATAATGACACTTCACTCTCGAGAACTTTAGCTTCCTTCACTTAAAAACAAGTACATTATATGGCATAACCAACAGGGCATTATCCCATCTGAAATAGTTATTATAATAACTACAATAATTGTTATTATTCAATAATTCATTAATAGCATCTAATATCAATTTACTATCCCGATCATATTACAATTTCCACACTTGCCCACTTGTTTCAATCATAGAGATTTTTTGTTTTGTTTTAAGCCAGAATTTCATGGTAATCATACCATTTTAGTTCTTTTTCATCTAAAGAGCCCCATATCTTTGTTTTTTTCCTACTGACTTTTATGTATCTGGGTCAATTGTCTTGATGAATACACCGCATTTGGGATTTGTATGATTATTTCTCTGTGGATATGTTTTTCTGCTTCTTCTATCTTTCTATATCATGAAAACTAGAATTTGGGTCTAGAGTTTGAGCCAGTTCAGATTGAATTGTTATGGGCAAGTAGAGTTCATTGGTATTGATGAATGACAAAATTATAACTTCTATTATGGAAAAAATAGTGAGAAAATTCAGAATTTGGCCCACATCATTTAGTTAAAGGTATATGCAATTAAATTAAGACAGACACATTTGTTCTAGTTCTTAATTCTGAGGAAAATGTCTCACTGCCTAGCTGATATTGAATAATACAGGGATACCATAATTCACAGCAATTATGTAAAAATAGTGACTATGTTATACATCTGGCAGTTTTATATACTAACCAATGGTTTTCGTAAAATACATAATTTTCAGCTATAATTCTGTAAGTGCATTTACATGAGGGAATAAGATAACTTATTTAGCTTGTGAATCTTCTCTTTTAATATGGTAAAATGGAAATTAACTGTAGATCATGTCTTTCTGTCCTCCTGTAAAGACATTAATATAATTTTTATAAATGAATGAAAAGGGGAATCCTTTTATATTCAAGAGCTTAATGTTGTTTCATTAATGAACATATGGCAAAGTGATTTGGGTAAATATCCGGTTTTCCCTGTCATGCTAATCACTGTTAGAGCCAGAAAGATGCTGCCTGTATCAGCTGAGACATTATAAGTGACTTTGTGTTTAATTCAAGGTATAACTGCACATTAAGAGACACTATGCACAGTATTAACAATAATACCAAGTTAGATGATGCTGGTATTGTGCTGAGACTAGTTCTTTCCCTGATTATGAAGTCAATTTGCTGTGGGGCTTAAAGAAGGTCATAGACCACATTCTGTACCTCCTGGGAATCCCTAGGAACTCTTGGATCCAACAGCCCAGAAGTGTAGATGAAGAAACTCGGGCCCAGAAATGTTGAGGCCAAGGGCTGCAGTGACCCAGCCATGGCAGATTCAGGATGTAGCCCAGGCTTGCTGACAGTGGGCAGGACCCAGCGGCATCCCCTACTCCCCTTGCCCTCACCTCCCCACCGCCCACCCTGCTTCGGTCATGCCAGACTCCAGTGGGTCCCATACTCCTAATGTTCTTTTCCCTGAACACATCTGTATGTGCTGTTCTATGGGCTGGAGTGCTGGCTCCCCACTCCTCAGCTCCCTGATGGCCTTCCCGGGAGACCCAGGCCAACAGCCCACCTTGCTGGAAGCTCCCCTGGGGAGCTGGTAACCCCACCACTCCTTACCTCATTCCCATAGCATCTGCTGCTTCTCACAGGGCTCCCAAACAACACACCATGAAAGGGGCAGATTCTTGGATGGGTGCCTTTCAGAGTTCCTCTTCCTCAGAGGGTGCGGGGGCCCCAGCCTCTGTGGTCAGCAAGGTTTCCCACACAACGCATCACAGAAAACATTGTCACTGGGATTATTTTGTTGTTAATCTTGACCTTTAAATACCCTCCTAGTGGACTGTGGGTTTCCTGTGGCCAGCTGTCTCATTTTCTCTCCAATCCCCTTTTTCTAGATAATAGACACTAATTGTATGCTAGCTGAATAAATATTTGCAAGGCAGAAATAGAGACACAGATGTAGAGAACAAACATATGGACACCAAGGGGGGAAAGCGTGGGGGAGATGGCAGTGTGGTGGTGGGATGAACTGGGAGATTGGGATTGACATGTATACACTAATATGTATAAAATAGATAACTAATAAAAACCTGCTGTATAAAAAAATAAACTAAAATAAAATTGAAAAAAATATGTAAATGGAAAAATCAACACATTTGAGCTCTGATTCTTTTTTTAAATTTATTTTATTGAAGTATAGTTGATTTATGTTGTGTTAATTTTTACTGTACAGCAAAGTGATTCAGTTTTTTATATATATGTATACATTTTTAAATATTTTTTCCACTATGGTTTATCACAGGATATTGATTATAGTTCCCTGTGCAATATAGTAGGACCTTGCTGTTGATCCATCTATATACATTACTTTGCATCCGCTAATCCCAAGATCCGAATCCATCCCTTCTCCCCCACCCCATTGGCAATAAGTCTGTTCTCTATGTCTGTGAGTCTGTTTCTGTTTTGTAGATAACTTCATTTGTGTCATATTTTAGATTCCACAAGCTCTGATTCTTTAACTTCAAATTTTCCTGAGAAAAACTCATTTTTACCTATACCAGCCCACTACCCTTCCAAGAACATATGACCAAGAATTTCTACAAATCTGATTAAGTCAAGTATTATCATATTTCACTATATCATTAAATATTATCATATTTACCCAATTTCCCCTTTATCCCTTTTCCTTGTCCAACTCTATGAGATATTAACTACTTAAGAATAGGGCTTTTTGTAAGGGGAATGACCAGTAACTGGCAACTTCATCTTCCCAACCTGAGCAATTGCAACTTCAGAGCTTTTTGGTTTCTTTCTAACATACCACCTTATTTTTTTACACTTCTTTCATAATCTTCTTTTGATATTCAAAATCAATTCTAGAATTACTAAATTCAACAAAACTTTTTTGTCTTATTAGTTAATACTTTTTAATTGACATCTCCATAAACTGCTATAACTGGAAAAATAAAACAATAAAAAGAAACTAACTATTTTTACATGCCCTTTATCTATTCAGACTAGTTAGACCGAACCACGTTAATATAGGAATTGAGTTTCTATAACGTGGTTGCATTTCAGGCTTGTGATGTTCCTTTGATGCACACGTTCTGTCACTGTCCTGGTGGTTTGCTTGTGACCCAGACCATGTCAATGGTCGGGATCCTGCCTGGGATATGTAGCCATCTGCAAGGAAGCACTTTGCTTCAAACTCTGGTTAAATTGATTTAAAGAACACTGTCTTAATTCAGAGAGGGAGAGGCAGGAGGACATGGTAAGCCTGCAGCTGTTGCTTTGCTGCCTGCATGAAGCTTTCTGCCCAGTTCTCTTGGACTAAAAATTGCATCCAGACTGAGGGAGTCACATTCTTTGTGCATCTGCAAACATTGTGGGCCAGACCGATGTGCGGTCACACTGATGGTCAGAGTGAAAAATCAGTCAGGAAAGCGGGGGAATCAAGAGTGCAGAGGAGAGGTCTCTTTAGGGAAACTATAAATAGCCCTTGCTTTTGTTGGCTTCCGACCGAAAGAAGGTCACTCTTGGTGGCAGCGAGGGGAATATTTATTTAGTAACTGTGCATTTAGCATGTAGGCGATTTAAGTGCCTGTATTTATGTGCTGCTGCAGTTGACAAGTATCACATCCAGTTTTTCTTGTCCTCTAAATGTCAAATGCTTCTTTCATACCCCAGAAAGAGAATGACATCATTCATAGTTTCTCCTGGAATTCTTTCCGTTACTTTTCAATATTCTAGGGCTTTTTCTTTTCATCAATATTTAAGTACTGATAAAGTGAAGCTTTTAGGATTGTCGTTTATTGTAGGTCATAGTAGTAATCAACACGAGGAATAAATCAGGAAAATTCCATTTTCTAAGGTCTTGTACTTTAAGAGGACTTGACACCATCACTCCCTGTCTCCCAGGCAGTTAGGGAAGTCAGTACGAGGGTGATACCCTGCCTCCTTTTCTCTCCTCTCCCCATCCTCACTTTGTTATATAAGCTTGAACTTGAGTGGCCACCCACCTTACCTACCCCTTCCTTCCTCTGTTGAGTATGACACCTTCCAGAAATGTCGAAGGAAAGGACACAGTCTTGTGTCTTGTGTACCTGGCGCTGAGTAGAAACTTTGCACAGAGGCTCGACCTGGGTCCCTCTTTTCATCAGATTCCTATCTTCCAAACATTCCAAGGTAACCCTCAACTATCTTTCTAATAGTCCTACTATTTCAGTCTTATGTGAGGTAGGGTTTCTCAATGTCAGTATGCTAACATTTTGGACCAGACACTTCTTTTTTGGGAGGTGCCATCCCCTGCATTGTATGATGATGATGCACATTCCTGGTCTCTACTCACTGGATGCCTAATGCAGGCCTCTTCCCCAACTGTGACAACAAAAATGTCTCCAGAGTTTGCCAAATGTCCCTGAGAAAAATTGCCCCAGTTGAGAAATTATTTTAATTTTTCTTTCCAGTTGAGATAGTCTGATGCAAAATATCTAAGAACATTTTACAGATCCAAAAACAGAGGCCTGGTGAGATTAATTACTCTGGTTTCCAGTGTCACCTGAGTTCTATGGACTTTTACATCATTACCTTTGTAGCTTTGCATTGGTCTCATAAAGTAGCAATCCATACCATTGATGAATACTTGTATTTACCAATGTCTACATGGATTATTTAAAAGATAACCTTAAAATAAGGTAAAATTTCCCTTTCATAATGTCCCATTATCACTTGCATATAGAAATGATCTTTTGTAATCCTTAAAGAATTTTTAGAAAACAATTAATGATTATGAACGAACAATTACTGAGTCATATGTTGAGAGGAAGACGTTAAGAGCTTCCTTGGATCTACATGATGACAAACGTCTCCTTAGATGACTAGGGCCAGACTACCTGACAGAAGTTGTGTTACTGGGGCGGGGAGATAAGGCAAGGCTGGGCATGCAGAATCAGAGCATGGATGGGGAGATGAGACCCACAGATGCTTGAGAAACTGAAGGTGAAGAAAGAACCAGAGAATGCTCAGGTAGATGCCATAGCTCCTACAAGGCAGACAAGAAGCTGGAAGTCCATGAGCATCTACAAAAGTACAAGAGATGTGCCTTTGAGAATACAGCAGGTAGGGCTAAGCTGTGCATTAGGGGGCATGAAAAAAGGGCAACACCAACATCAAAGGGCAGATGTGGGACCAGGAAACTCAGAAGAAATGAAAGCAAGAACATCTAGGTCCCTGTTTGCCCAGCATGGGGCAGTTATGAGTACGGCCATCACAGAGCATCTACGCTGAACACCATATTGCCTGTCCAGCCAGAGAGCTCCTGCTAGACTTTCTGCAGTGCGGGGTCAGAGCAGAGACTGAGAAGCCCAGGGTTCCATGAGAAACTCAGTCCATATGAGGGCAGGGACCATGTCTGTCATTTTTGGTGCCTGTACATCTTTCCTGACAAGTAGAAAGAGCATGATAAAAATGATTGATGAATAAGTGAACTTCAGTGAGTTTGCCACAATAAAATCAAAAGAAAAAAATGAATTCACGCCTAAGATTAAGTTATATTAACTGCATGTCAGATTTTCAAAACATATAAATAGAAGCAAACTCTCAGTATAAAGTATGGGGAGACAAGATGTCTAAGGAAACTGTCTGTGCTGCACCAGAGCTGAGCACTGGGCCCTAGGCAGGGAGCCACTTGTATGCTCTTAATATATATTTTTTTCTGTTTCTGATATGGGGGCAATGGTCCTCTAACATATGGAGCCCAGGGCCAACAGAAGTTGACTGCTTCACGCATTTAAACAGAGAGAATTCCGTCTTTTTTTTCTCTTCCTGCCTCCAAGTTCAACTCCAGGGTATTTGCACTAGAAGAAGGACAGAGGAGAGGAATCTGGGAATCAGACCACATCAGACCCACATTCCACATCCTAGTGCTAGTCTGCAGGAAGCGAGGCCAGGAGAGCTTTTTTTTATTATTATTAGTTTCTGCTTTATAACAAAGTGAATCAGTCATACTTATACATCTGTTCCCACATCCCTTCCCTCTTGCGTCTCCCTCCCTCCCACCCTCCCCATCCCACCCCTCCAGGCGGTCACAAAGCACCGAGCTGATCTCCCTGTGCTCTGCGGCTGCTTCCCACTATCTATCTACCTTACGTTTGGTGCTAATGAGATATCATCTCACACCAGTCAGAATGGCCATCATCAAGAAAGAGAGGCAAGGAGAGCTTTGAGTTGGAAGAGAAGAGAGAGGAATTCTGCATTGAACGTAAGAGCAATTGCGAACATTTGAATGAGACTATACTATTCACTCACTATTTTGGAAGATTATGGAATCTGGCCAAGGGTACTACTGTCTTGCAGGAAAGGAATGGGGGTTGGTTCCATTAAAAACCCAGAGACAGGAAAACTATGTCTGCCTTCTGTTAAAACACTGAACATGTAGGACCAGCTTAGTAGAGAGGGAGGCAGCCCTGCCCAGTGGTGAGAGCCCCCGGCTCTGGCCTCCTCAGAGGTCCGGGCCCACTGCTTACTTGTTGTGAGTGCCCAGCCCAGCAGAGTAAGCTAGACCTCTGTGGGACAGTAATAGTAGCCAACTTGAAGGTTTGTGATGAGAAATGATTATCCTAATGCATGTAAGGAATTTAGACCAGTGCCTGGCATGGGTAAAACAATGTAGGTATACTAACAAACATATTATCCACAGAAAGAATCTCTTTACAAAGGAGTTTCCTTGGGCTGGTTGAAGTCAGACATGGTCTCTCACAGAAAGGAAGCTCTCTCTCTATGATTGCCTTTAGTCATGGCACAGTATCCATGTTAACAAGTTTGCCAGAAGCCTGGGAACCACTAAATCCTGCCCTGTTCTTGTTGAGTATTCCACCCAACATCGAATTTTGTTGATTTTATCTTTCGTGGATCTCTTTAATCCATCCATTTCACTCTACCATCACTAGCACCAGTACCATGTCCCTTGCCTTGCCCTGGGTCACGCGGAGGTGAGCTACTCTCCGGCCCTTCTCCATCTCTCCTCCATCCAGCCTCCATGACTCCACTGGAGCCATCATTTCAAAATACAAACCTGGACATACACAGCCTTTTTCCCATCTTACCCACTTGCTGGCCCCTCTGGAGCTTCCTGCTGCTCTGAGCTTCTGGACACCACTGCAGCCTGGCTCTGTCCAGCTGTCTCATCTACTGCCTGGTCCCCTTTGTCACTGCCTGTGTCCCCACTGCATGCACATCCTTGCACTCTATAGGATGGATATTTCCTGGGACCTTGGCCCAGGCTCTTCCCTCTTCCTGGAACATGCTTCCTTCCAAGGCCTGCTGTAGGGACGTACAGAGATAATTCAAAGCTTGGCTGCAGAGCCACTGGTTTGGGAACCCTTTCTCCCATGCTCACATCTCACCCTGAAGATCTCAAACACTGACCCTCCAGTGCAGCACTCAAACACCTGCAATTTCCACTTATTGGTGTGATTTGTAAATCACTTCTTTCTCTCCCATGACTGCAGGTACTGAGGCTACTTGAGTTCTCCAAGCTGCCCCAGTGCATGGCCCAGAACAGGCTTGGGTGCCCAGTGAACACCTGCAGAATCAGGGATGAAAGGAAGACACCAGGGCACCCAGAGTTAAGGGGTAACGGCCGCTTCTGTCCTGCTCTTTTCTATGCATCCAATGTTCATCACTTGTAATTCATTCTAAGGGAAGAAAATATGAACGCACAAGAAAGCAGACTATTGCACGTTCAGTAGTTTTAATTTTACCTAGCCCATTAAACTGTGTTAATTGTTTGTAAAATCGGATCCAATTGTGCATGGGTACATCTGAAAAATAAATGTTATCACAAAAGAGGTAAATATCCATTACTAAGAAATGGTGACATGCTCTATTTCCTCAGTCAAGCAATATTTATCAGGAGCATTGATTTAACTAGAGGCTATTGGCAGATACAAATAGGTGATGACAGGAAACAGAAAACCACCCTCAGTTGCCATCAGGGGCTTTTTATTTTAATGTAATGCCTTTTGGAATTACCGATGCTCCAGCTACACCTCAAAGATGAATGAAGGACTCCTGCCAAGTTCAATACATCACACTTCTGAGTTTACTTACCCTGTGCGCTGGAGTCATTGCTTCTCTGAGTTTAAAAACACCTGGAGCATTTACTGGAAGTGGCAGGGAAAAAAAAATCTAAAGCTGAAAAGGGAAGCAAATCCAATTCCACTTAGTATAAGTTTTTAAATAATTCCTCATTTTAAAGGTGGTAAATATAAAGGATTCTTATTTCCCATTTAAGAGAGAGAGAAAAACAAAACACAACACTGTTGAGGAATTGCACAGAAGGACTGCTGACAAGATACTGCGGGTTGAGAGGCTGAAACCAGCACAGAATTTTCTGTTCCGTTCGGCTTGATTAACAGACATCTTAAGAACTGTAAACAGAACATTGCTAGAACGGGACAAGAGATTAGATCACAGGATAAGGCCGACACTTAAGGTTTTTCTTTTTTTCCTCTAAGATGGAAGTAATAAAACGTGCACCGTATACAGTCATGAATCCCAGCGCGCACGGCCACAGCTTCCTCTGCTTGGGGCTGGAGGTGGGGTAAAGGGACATCAAGGGGAAAGGCGTCCTGGAATCCTAAATGTGAACCATGTATCAGGTGAGCTCCTGGGTGAGCCAGCCCCTGCTTTCACTCTCAGCAATCGTGTCCCAGTGCCTGTCTCTGTTGCACACATTTGGGATTCTTCAGTAGAAAAACACAATGAAATTAAGAAGCAGACAAGGCTAATCAAGCAACTCAGGTCACCCACAAGTTGTCCCGTGAAGCATGTGACCTGATTCAGCCACAGAGATCGTCCTGAGGCTCTCAGAGTCTCCTAGGAGCCCCAGTGTCAGGTGGGACGGGTTCCCTCCGCTGGTACAGGTGTGCTCAGGGAGGAGGAGCCTGGACTCAGCTGGCAGAGTCTGGTTCCCTTGTCCATCCTGGGGTTTTACATGAAAAATCCACGATGGTGTCATTCCACCAGCCTTGCTGGAATTAATAATGAGCTTCAACCGAGAGACAGAAGCTTGCTCAAGCTTGTATTGCTCCAGCCCTCACCAGCAACAGGATCACTTTGTCTGACTCTGAGGGCCACGTGTTCATGAAGAATGGAAGGACCTCAGTATTGAGTGGCTAACATCCCAGACTTGGGCAGACAGGGGCACTGGGTTCAAACTCCGGGTTCATCATTCACTAGTCATGGTTTTACGAGGAGGTTACTTATCTTCTTTGAGTTTCCACTTTCTCTCTGTAAAAAGGAATCAGTAGTAATATCTACCCTATGGGATATTTGAGAGCATCGAATGTGATCATTCATTCAAAAAATACTTAGCCCACGGGCTTCCCTGGTGGCACAGTGGTTGGGAGTCCGCCTGCCGATGCAGGGGATGCGGGTTCGTGCCCCGGTATGGGAGGATCCCACGTGTTGTGGAGCGGCTGGGCCCGTGAGCCATGGCTGCTGAGCCTGCGCGTCCGGAGCCTGTGCTCCACAGCGGGAGAGGCCACAACAGTGAGAGGCCCACGTACCACAAAAAAATAATAAATAAATAAATAAATAAATACTTAGCCCAAGCTAGCACACAGGAAGATCTCAGTAAACATCACCTGGTAAGACTGTCATCATTATTGTCAAGATTCTTATAACAAGACAGTGATGATAATAATGGTATTATCACTGGAAACTCAGGGAGAAGCAGAAAGATGGCTTTATCTATAATGAGACAAGGTCAAGATTGGGAAAGTAATAATTTTTACTTGCTCTTTGTCTTGAAATAACACAACAGTTCTCACACTGCATTTAACCTCCCTGAAGGCCAAGGCAGCAATATTCCTAACTGCCATCACTTAATGCCTGTGGGTAAAAGCTCCCCAAGGGTTCATTCTGCTTCCTGAGTAAAGCATGGGGCCTTTTGAGTGGAATTAATATTGCCCGCTTTCGAGGGCTGGGATGATAGTTTTTCATTCTATCTCATGGATTTCTCTAGGATATTGATCAGAATGCCATAATACTTGATAGCTGAAGAAGCCAACGTATGCTACGTTAAATAAGCACTTAAAAATACAAACAAGCCCTATGCTAGGAGAAAATACTGACGGAAACTCAACTTGTAAAAATAAATGACTTTCCCAAATGTCAATGATGAAACAATTTTTAACCGCCTTAAACATAAATATGCTACATTTCAAATTGAAATAACCTTTCGCTGCTTTGCCCTAATTCCCCACCGCAAATTTTTGTTTTTCATTCCTTCATACTTTCATTGTTTTCACCAGTTGAGTGGATGCATTTGCTTTGGGCCCAGCAGGATTGCTCCCACTTAATTCCTAAATTGCATAAAGTGTCTCTTGAAGGCACACACATCCTCCTGAATTGTAGCTAAATTTCCATTTATGTGCCCCAAGATGCAAATGTTCTTTCCTCTCATATCCTATTAATAACCACTTGAAAGATAACTTCAAGTCACCTGGAAGTTTGCAGTTAAATCTGGATTTCTATTAATCAGTCTCCATTTCCTTTTATCCATTGCTCAGATGCAAACATTAATTATTTTCCCCCTATTCCCTCAAAAGGACTTGTGTATATTCTTTCTAAAGGAGACTATTTGGATGGATGTGTTTGAGCTAATCTCAAATCTATAAATAAATGACAAGGCCTATCATTCAACTCACAGAATCTAAGAATTCATCTGTGGAGAGCCAGCGAGAGATCCCTAGAAGCAGGGCCTTCTGAGATGGGCTGTAACAGCAAGAGCCATGGCATTTTGGGGGACCAGGCCCCTCCCAAAGAAAATTGTAGTTTGGGGCCAAAGACATCATCTCCTGCCCTATCCCACTGGGCAGCAGAAGATTTAAGATTAAGAGAAGCAAATTTTAAGGGACAAGGTGCCTCTCTTTTGAACATATTTCCCAAATTGCCTTATTTTTTTCCAATTGTATTTGTGTTTCTGTAAATTTTTTATAAGCCTATAGAAGATAAGATAATTTTGCATTATTTACTTTCTGTTGTTGTTGTTTTGTTTTTTTGTGGTATGCAGGCCTCTCACTGTTGTGGCCTTTCCCATTGCGGAGCATAGGCTCCGGACGCACAGGCTCAGCGGCCATGGCTCACACGCCCAGCCGCTCCACGGCATGTGGGATCTTCCTGGACCGGGGCACGAACCCGTGTCACCTGCATCGGCAGGCGGACTCTCAACCACTGCGCCACCAGGGAAGCCTGATAAGATAATTTTGGACCTCTGTTATTCACAGGCTTGCAAGCGAGCCAACACACACACACACACACACACACACACACACACGCACACACCACACACACCACACACACACCACACACACACCACACACACACCACACACACACACATACACCAGTGTCCTCTGAGCTTTGCTCCCTACACTCTGAAGAACAAAAAGTCCTGTGGTCCTAAAAGTCCTTTTCTCACTTTTCCCATTCCATTCTGTTATTTTCCTTTTTTTTTAAATTGTTTAAAAATTAAACTATTTATTCTTCCTCGATAAAGGATATGGGAGGACTGGGAGGATGGGCTGCGCAACCCAAGGCACACCAGCTACAGGCACATGGGAGGCTGAGTCAGGGATTCAGATTCAAAGCAGCCCTGCATTCACCTTGGTAGAGACAGCTCACTGGCGTGAGGCGTTCACAAAACCATGTGTGGCACAATTGAATATTTTGCTCATCAGGACACAGTCCCCCACTGAGCACAGCCTCGTGACTACCTCCCTTGGACGTGCTCAGAAGCGCTGTCATGATCCTCACTCATTTTTGTTAATCCTCCCAGGGTGTAATGAGCACCATGTTTCCAAAGATCAAGCTACTGCAATTTCCCCATCTGCTCCTTGATGCTTAAACACCCTTTACAGAGAACAAAACTTTTCATTCACTAAGCAGAAATACTGTTTAAAATGAAATTATCCTCGGAAGAAGCAATACAATGACTTAAAACTATTACTGAAGCATAATTTACTAACAGCCCATTTCTCTGCTATTCAGGTTTTGTGTCAGAAGATGAGCAAAGATGACCCTGAGGATTCAATCTGAGGATGAAATGAGTTAATATGTATAAAGGGCTTAGTACAGTGCCTGGTGCCCAGGGTCGACTAAGTGAAGAGTTTGCTATTATCTCCATTTTACAAATGAAGAAACGGCCCAGGCAGGCTGGAGTCTGTGTTTACAGCCAGCTGACTCCAGGCCCATGCTCTTTCTGCTGCAACCAGCTGGGATAAAGGGCACCTCCGGTGGAAGGAAGACTAATTTAGTCCTTTCAACATGGTTACAGCAGAAACCAGGAGGTGTGTCGTCTGGTTAGCTGCCTGGGCTTCCTGATGTCCTGGGAAGCCAGGTTTCAGCACGGGGCGGGCCACAGGAACCCACCCAGTGTCTGGATCAGCCTCATGGGGGTAAGTCCCCTCTGCAGCTGAGGTGCTAGAGCTGCCTGACAAGCGGGTGCCCTGGTACCCAGCGGACTTTGGGAGCCACCCAACCTCCTAAATGCCATGAAACCATTCTTGCTTTTTGTTCTGTTCTTTCTCTGTGAAGCCCAACATGAGTGGCTGTGATAATGATTTTGTCCAATCCTGAAAAACTGGTCAAGGTCCCTCCACCTTATAAAGATGTCACGGTCCCCAATTACATCTATATGTGGTCCTCAGAAGTTCCTTTTACAATGTTTTACCTTCTTTGAAGGTATGGAACGGGGACACTCTGCCCGCAATCACATACATCCTATGGGTTAGTTTGTAAAGCAGTCCCATGCATTCATGAAATGGCCTTCCCAAATTCACTCAGCATGTTATCCATCCAAGCAGAACAGATGGATGTGCATTAAAAAAAAAAAAAAAAAAGCGCTACTTAGAAATTAAATCTCTCCTGAAATATAACACCACATAATTGAGTTTCTGTATATGTTGTTTGGAGACAGTAACAAAGAAATGTAAAACAGGATCCCTGAAGCTGGAACAGCTTGTAAAATCTGGTTAAGCCATGTTGAAAAATACTGGAATGCCCCCATTAGAAAACACAGACTATTTATTACTTCCTTTTCTTTAGCCCTATGAGGCATAAACTCCCTCTTTAATATTCCTTTCTCCCCCTTTTCAAAGTGCACTCATTGAACTCTTGGCAATTAGTGTAATTGAAATTTATTGGCAATGTGGCCAACGTGGCGGCCCATTGTCCCTGAGCGTGTGGGGCTGTGAGCGGCTCCACGGCAGCATCAGGCAGCCTGGGCCTCGCTCAATCACATCAATGGGCCACCGGCTGCCAAGGGTTCCTTTGGGGGTATGAATGTTACTTAGTGATAAGAGCCTTTCGAAACAGGATCCCCAGACCCCATCTCTTGTGGGAGATGGAAATGAAATATGTATTCGATGGCTGTGGAAAATTAATGTAATTGGCTCCCACATAAAGCTTTGACAAGTTGACCCGTTTGAATTCGAAGGAGGGCTTCTAGCCCCATATCACATTATCTTCAACTAACCCCACCGCTCAGAGCCTCCCACCCCCAAACCCAGTGGAGGTGAAATTAAATGGAATTTGGGTACCAATGTTGAACAACACTTCTGTTGCACACAGCTATTATTTTTGCATGTGTAGCTTCAAGCTGCGGGGGTTAAGATGATTGGATTTTCACACGCATGTGGCTGTGTCGATAGCTCTTGGTTTGGGTTTTCTTTTCATTGGCGAGGCAAGGGTTGAACTGTTTGGAAATGTACATGGGCACATCTATCACACTTTCAATATGATTCTAAAGCGTAGATGTGTAACTCGATTAAATTTAACTGGACTCATTTAGAGGGCAGTGAGGACTTCCAGTTTTCTCTTCTAAGAGGACAGATATATTTTTATTTTAATGCACAGGGATTTAAGCATGTAAAGCTAATAGAAGAGATATATTTAAATCTCTGCCCATGGAAATGGGCATATAATGTTTTCCCTCAGGGGAATTTCTTAGGAGGAGATTACTAGGGTGAATTAATTTTAGCTGCTGTCCTGTCTGGTTCCTAATTTCAGATAATATGCTCTTTTGATTTATTTAATAAGACCCTAAAATGCAACACCCTAGAGTTTAACAGAATACAATGATAAATTGGAGAGCCTATGAGAAAGCATGTGTATATGGTTCTTCCTTTGAGAAAATCTTCATGCTGCTGTTAGATCTTGAATTATTTGCATGTGTTAAGGTACACAGACCTTTCCCTCAGCACCATTTTAAAGGTAACCTGGAAACAATGTTAGTAGGTTGTATCGATTCCACATTTAAAAATGGATTGGTAAGCACCTTATTATTTTTTTTCTCTTTTCAATGGTAGAATGTGTTTCTCTGAGGAAGGTTTATTGCATCTATGAGAGATTTGAAATTAGCCTTTCTCAATGACATTTAAAACTTCAAAGCACTTCAGGGTAAGGGTTCTATACTACAAGTGGTCAAGCATTAGGGCATCATTGTGAAACTCTTGGATGGCACAAGAAACAGGGGTGGAGTAGTAGCCAGGGGATAGAGAGAGTGGATTCCACTTAGGTGCCTGATGTGACAGGTAACTGCTGATGAGGATGCTGGGGTGAAGCTAGAGTGGACATGGCTGGAACCCATGGTTTTCTAGTCACTAGTCGTGAGACAAGGGAAGCTGGGAGACAGAGGAAGCTGAGAGACACAGGAAGTGGTGATGAACAAGAAGGAAATAGGTATATTGGTCAGATGTATACATGTAGAGAGATTTCAAAGCTAGCAAGTGGAGATAAGACTCAAATAACCATTTTTTCCTTAGTTTTCCTGCAGATTTTTTATTAAAATGTTGATTCATTAATGATCATAAGTTAAGCATGAAAGTGAGCAGACCTGGCAAAGGACACCTTTTCACCTGTCCGGCCAATGGCAACTAGACCCCTACTGGGTAGGAACCGGAACACAGGACATGTGGCTCATGCAGGAAGATTCTCTACTCGGGAATCCCTTTCCACTACTCAGTAGCTTGAGCCTCTGCACTGTGAGTGGGAAGCTGGATTGCTCTCACCTAACACAGGCAGGCATAACATGAATTTAGGTAATTTTTAACTTTAAAAATGATATTTTAGTCAAAGTTCCCCAGAAAAAGAGAACCAATAGCATGTGTTTGGAATGTATATAGATATTGTGGAATTGGATCGCAGGTTGATGGAGTCTGAGAAGTTGGGACTCAGACAGTGAATAACTCCAGTCCAAGCCTGAGTCTGAAGGCTGGGGACGACCAGCTCGAAGACAGCCAGGCAGAGAGAGGAGATTTCTTTCTCACTCAGTGCTCCGCTCTGCTCAGGCCCTCAGCGGGTAAGATGAGACACAGCCACCTTGGGGAGGCTCACCTGCTTCTTTGGTCCACTGACTCCGTGCTAATCACATCCAGAAACACCATCATGGACACCCCCAGAATCATGTGCAGCTGGACAGCTGGGCCCCATGGCCCCGGCAAGATGACACATGAAATTAGCCGCTACAGAGGGGTTCTCATCCTGTTCAGGCTTTAGGAGTGTCAGTGACCACCCGAGGGTTTTGTCAGCATTTTTAGGGGGTTTCTCCTGGGGGGAGAGTGTCTAGCTCCCACCTGAGGGTCCAGAGCTACTTCTTCTTGCTGGTCTCTACTCTCTTCTCAGCCCTGTGCCTTTCAGTGACCCTTCTGGGGTCCTCAGGTTGTCCTACGTCAGATCCCACACCAGTGTGGCTTCATGGTCACCTGCACCCTTGTGAGGAGAAAATGGCTGTTTTAAGCTGCTGCTTGAGCTTCCTGCCTACACCACACAGGTGGCTTGTGCTTCCTCGTTCAGCAGGTCACTGTCAGCATATTCTCAATTTCATCCACCAGCTACAGGCCCTCAACACAACCTTTAGTGGATCAGGGATCTCAGACTCTATGTGCCCAAACCAGATCCCACCTTGCACTGATACTACTTGGCTTATAAAAACGCAGACACTCAAGGCCAAGATAACCAGATAGGTGCATAGGGAAATGGACCTTATATCATCAAGTGGGAACTGCGATGCCAAATGGGAAATACTCACTAAACCCAGGAGAGACCGTGAAACCCTTTGGTGGCTAGAACACCTTGAACTCACTACGAACCATTATCTTAGGAAATGGGTCATTCAGTCAAGAGGCAAACTACCTTTTATTTCAAACAAGTCTGAAATGGCAGGGACTAATTTTCATCACTGGAGACAGTGGGAGGACTAGCATACAGAGCCATGTGTGTGTGGTGTGTGTGTGGTGTGTGTGCATGTGAGTGTGTGTGTGTGACTACTCTGAGATGTGCCCAGTCTGCATGAAGCAAGTTTGAGAAGCCGAACCTTTAGCATCGGGGCCTGTTGAAACCACAGAAAACAGCGCCTTCTGGTCCTCTGGGCAGCATTGTCACAGAACATCAATAGACACCTCCTGATAAATCAATCATGCTGTCAGTGGTTTCATAAGTGTCAAAGTGACAAAGCAGGTCCTAACTGAAGTTTTAAGTCAGAGGTCAAAGCTGGAGAAGAGTTTGCCTAATTAGAATGAGCGAAAAACTGAAAAAAATAGAGCATTCTCTAAGTCATTACCTGAAGCCATTTGGTAATCCTGAAACATGCATTTTTATCAAATAATTTGCACAACAATATCTGAAAAAAGTCACTAAGCTATCTGAAAATTACATTGCTTATAATTAAATATGTTATGTGAGAGGTTTGGATTGTTACCAAATCACCCCTGAGGTTCTTGTGCCACGTACTTGTGGTAACAGAGACCCAATAGATTTCTACCTTCTGTGTAGAGAGATGGGGTGTCCAGTAGCCAGTGAAGAAACTCAGGGATGTCACCTGGGAGAAACTGGAGGAATGAGACAGACAGATGTGGACATGGTCCTTAGACACTCTGGGACACTCAGAGAAGCTACCTTTTGCAGAATTGTTTACCTTCTGCAAGACAGAAAGGGGCCGGGGCCGGCTCAGGGGCATTTACAACAGCACTTTCATCCTGAGGGACTAACTCAGGTGGTCACTACCTCCTGCAGGTTGCTTCTCTCTTGGAAACAGGGGAGAGATGCACCTAACCTCTTTAGGTGCATCCTAAAAGCGCTTCACGAGCCGCACCTCCTTCAAGCCCTGGACAAACTGACAGGCAAAACTTCACAAAACCTGGGGGAGCTCTTCCCTCCTCGGGTTTCCCAGAGTTGAGTTTGGGGGGCATCTCTGAGAGGCCAATTAGGTGAGTGTCTCTGTCTAGGGTCTGGGAACTGGTGAGTTAGCCAAGGAAGGAAGGGAGAGCAGATGGAAAGAGTCCGTGGGAAGAGCTGGAAATTCATTAACAGAATGTTGCTACTTAGTGTATTGTTCTTTGTCCAACACAAAATAATTTATCTGCAGGCTTACTTGTCCCGTGTCATCAAGGTCCGATTTGACAAGGGGGTAATAAATAGCACAGCTTGAACTTCTCAGCACAGTCTACCAGTTCTGCTACTAGACTTCAAGTGGAAAAGTTCCCCTGGGGAGTGGTGATGTGGATGCAAGCGAGACTTTATTTATTCTTGCTCGGATTCAGAGAAGGGAGAGTGGACGATTGCTTCTATTATGAGACGGATGATTGACATTTAGGAAAGGACGGAATTTAACCGGACTTGCCTTCATTTCACAGACATGAAAACTGAGAAGCCACCAAACAGGCAAACAAGAGCCCACAACAGGCAGTGACAGCAAACCCCAAGGAGGTGGGGGAGTCTGACTTCTGGAATTGTGACATTATAATATGCCAAACTATCCAGTTTCCAACCAAAAAAAAACTATGAGGCATGCAAAAAGACACAGAAAATATGGCCCAATCACAAAAAAACAGTGAAGAGAAATCATCCATGAGGAAGCCCTATGGACATGAAATCGCCTACAGGTGCTCCCAAAGCTGGAGGACACCACAGACAGAGAATTCAGTGGTCAGCGGAGCATGGACATTGCCCCATGCCTGTGGACTCACCTCGATGACCTGCAGCCCTGCTCTCCCTGCTGGGGTGGTGACTCATTGTTTCTCCCTGACTCACTAGAAAAGTCTCAGTTCCCATCGGGATGCAAGCATGCACGTTCACGCTCTTACAACCCAGGCTCTGCAAGGCCTGGGGCTTCAGGAAGTTGTGCTAATCTCTTTGTCATACTTTTTGAATAAGGAGAGATGCTCATGAGAGTCTGCCATGAAAAAACAACCAATGGAGTCGAGTTGAAACTCAACCCTCCTTAGATAATTCCTCTGTTCCTCAAAGTAAGCCAAGAAAGAGGGAAGGATGAAACCTTCTAAGACAAGAGAGGTATCCTTCCAGCCAGGAGCTCAGGGGAATTCCAGCACCTTGAAACTTTCCCATAAGTAATTAAAAGGGATGAAGTTTCTAATATTGTAAGAGGCATTAAGGAATCCAGTCTTTTGACAGCTATTGAGTGCCAACTTGCGTCAGCCACGGTGCCAAGGCACAGAGCAGAAAAGTGAAAGAACCCAGTCTCCACCTGGGAAGTCTTTCTCTATGCTCCCATGGATGAACAGAGCTAAAGTGCAATTTGGGCTTCATAAACTTATTGTTAAAAGAATTTCAAAGCTGGGTTACACTTTTTAAACGCCCAGTTTCTTAGGTATAGAGTTTTCACTTTGGTTCAGAGACTCAGGAATTGCCACTGTAATAAAATAGTGATGGAAATAACAATCATAAAATTTAAGAAACAGAAATAGTAATGATCATTATAAATGGAGTATCTATCTCGAGATAGTTGGTCGTCTTTGTGCTTTGAGAAAGTTTTTTTTTTTTTTCTCTTGAAGTAGTCATCTTATGAGGAGGGTGTGCCATATTTATAGATAATGAAACTGAGGTCAAAATGATTGTCACTTACTCAAGTCCATGCAGCTGGTGAGTAGTGGAGGGTTCCTCTCAGTACAGAATCTAAGGAAGCTATACTACTTCAAAGGCTCTATCTTTCCATCTTCCTTTTCCTTCTACAGGCCATGAAGTGGTTTTCAGCAAGGAAGTAATTTGTGTAAGGTCCAATGAGGCTAACTTGTAGTCTCTGCTGGATGAAATCCATGTACCATTGTCATGAATATGGTGTAGCACCCTACACCAGTGAGAGAAAGAGAATCCCACTGGGCCGATGCTTCGAATTATGTCATAAAATATGATTTTTTCCTATTTTTGGAAAGTAGGAATTTTCTCCTAAGAAACAAACTGATATATACCCAGTATCCTATTCCACTGTAGGATTATTATGATGAGGAACTGTTGGAAATAAAAATTATGAAGGAATTACTGATTTTCTTTCAAGTACAGATGTCCATATTGGACAGAAAATATCAATATAAGTATGTGAAGGAGCTTGGGGGCTCTGATTATACATGTAGAGACCTTAAGTCCCCTTTAGATCATCTCTACAGCAACATGTGGGCAAAGTAAGGCAGCTTGCCTACGATGTATTTTGAACTGTAAGGTATGCCCTTTAATATATAAAAGGAAATGTATGAGAGACATGTTTTCTGTATGTAAATATCTCCAGCACAAGTACTGTGTCTAGTATATAGGGCTGCTAGTTTCGTATTTATTGGAAGAAAAGCAGACATGTCATTTCTCATGCCATTAAAATTTTTTAAGTTTATTTTTTTAATTGAAGTATAGTTGATTTACTATAATTCAGGTGTACAGCAAAGTGATTCAATTGTGTGTGTATATGTATATGTGTATATATATATATATATATATATATATATATATATATATATATATATATATATATATATATATATTCTTTTTCAGATTCTTTTCCATTATAGGTTATAGGTTATTACAATATAGTGAATATAGTTCCTTGTGCTATACAGTAGGCCCTTATAGGTTATCTATTTTATATATAATAGTTTGTACCTGTTAATCTCAACCTCCTAATTTCTCTCTCTCCCTCTTCCCCCTTTGGTAACCATAGGTTTGTTTTCTATGTCTGTGAGTCTATTTCTGTTTTGTAAATAAGTTCATTTGTATGATTCTTTTTAAAAAATTCACATATAAGTGATATAATGTAATTAATATTTGTCTTTGTCTGACTTACTTCACTTAGTATGATAATCTCTAGGTCTATCCATGTTGCTGCAAATGGCAATATTTCATTATCTTTTATGATTGAGTACTATTCCATCATGTATATGTACCACTTTTTCTTTATCCATTCATCTGTAGATGGACATTTAGGCTTCTTCCATGTCTTGGCTATGGTAAATAGTGTCGCTACCAACATTGGGGTCCATGTGCCTTTTCGAGTTTAAATTTTCTCTGGATATATGCCTAGGACTGTGATTTCTGGATCATATGGTAAATCTCTATTTAGTTTTTTAAGGAACCTCCATACTGTTCTCCATAGTGGCTGTACCAATTTACATCCCCACCGAGGGTGTATAAGGGTTCCCTTTTCTCCACACCTACTTCAGCATTTGTTATTTGTAGACTTTTTAACAATGGCCATTCTGACCCATGTGAGGTGGTACCTCACTGTGGTTTTGATTTGCATTTCTCTAATAATTATGATGGTGAGCATCTTTTCATGTGCTTCTTGGCCATCGGTATTTTTTTTTAATAAATATCTATTTAGGTCTTCTGACCATTTCTTGATTGCTTTTTTTTTTATTGAGCTGTATGAGCTGTTTGCATATTTTGTAAATTAATCTCTTGGTCCCATCATTTGCAAGTATTTTCTCCCATTCCGTAGGTTGTCTTTTCATTTTGTTTATGGTTTTCTTTGCTGTGCAAAAATCTTTGAATTTAATTAGGTCCCACTTGTTTATTTTTGCTTTTGCTTTTTGTACCATTCTTTAACTGTATTTAATACAGCAGAGTATTGGAAGGGGAGAGGGACAGACAGCAGACTGCTACAGTTTCCCAACTTCCAAGTGACCCAGCAGGTCTATCTCCACCTTCAAAATTAAGAAGTCATCTAGGCACGTTGCATCTAAACTTCCATGATCTACTGAGACTGCATGAAGAGTAAATATACTGAGGAATGTCAAATACCCACATTTAATCATTTAGGACTTCATGTGTCGATTCCTTTACACACAAGTCCACAGAGGCCTCTCACCTCTTCTTCAATGTCTCCCTCACTTTCTTGGCATTTCTTGGAAAATCAGTGTGTACTGAACACAGGTGCTTTATTACTTATTGCCCCATAACAAATTACATGTAAAAGTTAATGATTTAGAACAATGTATTGTCTTTTTTCCAAGTTTCTGTGGGTCGGGAGTGTGGGTGCAGCTTCTTTGGGTGTCGCCAGTTTATCTGGGGACTCAGGGTCTCTTGTGAAGTTGCAGTATTTGCTTCCAGGAGGGCTGTGGTGTCATCTGGAATCTCAAATGGGGAGGGTGTGCCTACAATCTCACCCCTCTGTTTGTTGGGAGGATTGGATTACTGGCAGGCTCTTGGCCTGAGGCCTCAGCTCCTTGCTGGATCTTGGCTGGAGGCCACCCTCAACTCCTTGCCTCAGGGACCTTTATAAGCACAGCTCATGACACAGTGGCTGAGTGTTCATCAGAGTGAACAAGTGAGGGAGACAGTACCCAACACCAAAGCCGCTGTCTCTAACCTCCAAGTTAACACCCAGCACCTCTGCTGCAATCTAGCAACTGGAAGTGACTCCCAAGGTCCAGCCCACAGTCAAGGGCAGGGGTCACCCCAGGAAACAGAAATCCTTTCAGTCCATCATGGAAGCTGCCCATCACACTGTTTATGCTCAAATCTCGATTGACCATTTGTGATGTATGTTAGTCTGCATTCATCTTTCACATTATGCAAACTTGCATCCACCTTTATCCTACAGGAACACAGATTAAAGATGGGCCTGCTGATACCTCGGACAGTGAGTCATGTCATTGGTGAACCCCTTTGAGCTTAATCACCATGATATTTCTCTTGATGTGTGAAGTCTCACTTCAGATATTCCTCATCCTAGATTTGATATTTCTCCTTTCTTTTTGCAAGTATATAGGAGGATGTGCTTTAAAACACATTTTCCAATCTTGCTTCATAGTCTCCTAAATCTTAACTGGGTCAGTAACTTATTTTACTGGGTTGATATGTTCTCTAGTTTAGGTGAGTTGTTTTATTTAACAGGGCCAAGAATTACTGTTACAAATGCAGAATTCTATAAGATCTTTACGCAGAACTACTCCTTTCAACTGAATATTTTGTAAAATGTCATTATTTTCTGAAACTTAGAACAAAAATTCTATTGTAAAGGCAGCAGAGCCTAGTAGATACGGGCTCACATTCTGGAGAACTATACAACCTTAGGTAGAATATTCTGTTGCTCTGTGCCTCAGTTTCCTCACTTATAAAACAGGAATAATAATGACACCTTCCTCATTAGGGACATTGTAGGTATTAAATGACTTTATATTTGGAGAACACTTAGAACAATGCCTGTCTTTTAGTAAGTGCTGTATAAGTGTTTGTTAAATAAAATAAATGGCTGTGCAGAAAGGATTTAACATTTTCTTGGCAGATGTGCTTGGCATACTTAATATTATTTCAGACATTCTTATGAATCTTAACTAATTCTGGTATTCCCCAGGAGTAACCTTTTAGAATAAATAATTTGTCCTTCCTTTGTATCTCCACCAACACTGGTCTATGTTCCCCCTGGGAAAGGGATGGTATCTTACCTCACCCTTTGTGTCCCGGGTTTTGTATTGTGCCTGGCACGTGGAAGGCATTCAATAAACAGTTGTTTAATTAATTTCATATTGTTTGGGGGTGACAATTTGCAAGGAAAAAAAGGAAGGAGAGATTGTCCTTTAATAGAGTTTGTTTTGGCCACATTTGCCTGCAGTTTAGAAAAGCTAGGTATCTTCTTGTTCCATTACATCACCCAGCCAATTAATCAACCCTTGAATGAATCCCAAGGTAGACCCTTCATTTTGTCTACTTATTAACTTTCATTATGTGCAATAGCTAAAGTGTAATTGTGAACAGGATGGATTATGCCGTAAACTTTTTTCCTATTACACCATTCCTTCACAAATCCCCTTATTAAAGTGTACCAAGGGTGATATATTATGTTAAGAAGGTTTAAAACATAAGGTGACAATGACCTTCCCTTTAATTAACTATGATGGAAACAAAGGTGAGAATAATGATGATGACGCTCGGCTGAAAACCATAAATCACCCTCCACACTGGAAGACAGGACACAGCTACAAAAATAACCTTGCGATTCACAGGTTAAGTGAGTGTTCCAATGCACTGCTCCCACCATTATTTATTTACACATAACTCTGTGGTGTCACCGGCAGAAGAGAACACTCAAGAAGCCTGAAAATGAAAGCCGCTGCTGCCTGCTAGGATCAGGTTTCAGAAGGACTTTTGTTTAAAAGTATCCACATGGCCAAGTAGGAGTCTAGTAATAAAGTAGATAAAGAAAGCATGGTATTATTATTATTATCATCATCATCAAGTCATAATTTACATAGAGTAAAATGTACAGATCTTAGATGTTCAGGTCAGTGACTTTTGACAATGGCACACATTCTACTAATCACCACCAAAATAAGACATATGATAGTTTCATCACCCAGAAAGTTCCCTGGTGCCTTTTCCAATCAATCCTCCTCTGTAGGTACTAGCATTCTGACTTTTACTAGCGTAGATTTGTTTTGTCCATTTTGGGATATCATATAGATAGAGTCACACAGTATGTATTTTTGTTGCCATATACAAGATTTTCTTTATGTAAATGCCACCAATTTTTATTTCTAAATGTGTTTCTTTCTCCTCCTCCTCATTTTTCCTGGAGAGCTAGTGCAGCCTGGGGTCCAGATCCTGGGCTCATTCTTTTCCCCAGCCTTCTCCTTATGTTCCCCTTTGTGTTGAGTATTGCTGGTCTTCAGGAACTGTTGTTTCAGTCCTGGTTGCCTGCCCAGCTGTGTGTTTGGACCTTGCCCAGTTTATCAGAGGACACTATCTTCAGCATAACTTCCTGGATGTTTCATTTTGCTGCCCCTGCCCCCATCCTCCACTCCCAGGTCAGCTCTATTTTTCTCTGCATGCAGTGACAGCAACTATGTCTTCACAGAGTATGTATTTCTGGCCTCAGACTAACAGATTTGGTTCATTTATATGTTGGGAATGAGTCCTTTCATGATGGGTTAGAATTTTTCAGAAGACTCTTAGAGGCTGAGAGAAAAACAAAGCTGGGGGCTCATCCCAAACATGGTCCCAAAGGGCCTTACTCCTCATGGTAATTCTATAGGGAGAGAAATGAGACCCGGGCCCTGGATGTGGTTGCACTGCCCCAGCACCATATTTAGCCGCCACAGGCTGGGAGGCTAGAAGACACTCATTAGGGTGACATAGCCTGGCCCCAACTGCTCCTGGTCTACAAGGAGATCAGAGCAGAATTTGGGGAAGAACATGAAGTTGTGAGAATTAAGGTTTCCACAATAAGTACTTTGTATTTCATGGTGCTCTTTCATTTTCACACCAATTAATTGATGAACACTGATCCAACCAGGACATTGTTTTTGAATTGATGCACATTTAAGGAAATGTTAGCAGCTCACTTATGTTGGAGCTTCCGTGTCTGGATCACATGTCTCTAATCAGGGGTCACAGTGGGCATCCTCGCAATCCCTCCAGCCACACGGAGAAGCCCTGGGGATAGAAGCTCCTGGACCAAACTTGCCACTTAGACCAGCAGCGTGGCCTTTCACCTGCAGGTAAAGTTCCCCTTTCTAGGCAAAGACCCACTTTCATGTATGGTTATTTTCTTTCAATGTGTTCAGTTTTAAGACATTTTAATATGATGACGGGGCAATGCAAACGTTTTCTCTCCACTAAGCTGGAGGCTGACATGCCTGTGTCACTTTCCATGTCTCTGGGGACACCTGAGCCACAGCATTCCCGGAGGTCTCTGTCTTTCCCTTCCTCTGCCTCCCTAAGGTATGTATACAGGACTGGAGGGTGTCATGGGACCTTTTAAGCTAGGTCTGGTTTGGTTTGGTTAAGTGTGATTCAGGTTTTTTTTTCCCCTTTATTAGCAGACTTTCAAAACTAAATGGCACAATTTTAATACAGTCTATGATTCTAGGAGAGATAAACTTCAGGGATATTAGTCTAAAAACATTACAGTATCTATTGTGAGATGAATATTTGTGTTCTCCCAAAATCCATGTTGAGGCCCTAGCTCCCACTGCAATGGTATTTGGAGGTGGGACCTTTGGGAGGTGATTAGATTTACATGAGGTCATGAGGCTGGGGCCCCAGGATGGGATTAGTGCCTTTATAAGGAGCACTCCACAAGGAAACACCATGAGAGGGTAGGGAGAGGGGGCAGCTATCTACAAGCTGGGAGGCAGGCCCTCACTTAACACCAAATCTGCTGGCATCTTGATGTTGGACCTTGGACTTTCCAAGCTCCAGACTGTGAAAAATAAACATCTGTAGTTGAAGCCACCCAGTCTATAGTATTTTGTTATAGCAGCCACAGCTGACTGACAGCATGTGTTCAGAGACTGGAAGGCTTAGGATTGGTCAAGAGGATAGCTTGTCTTTTGCCTCTCAGCAGGGTTTATCTGGTGCGAAATGCTGGATCTCATATAACTAGTAACTTTATAAGACCTCTTCACTGTCAGCTCTTGGTTCATGAATGCTTTCAGTACATGGTACACTGGTAATGGACATGATGAGACTTTCTGGTGTCACAATGGGAATGAAGCTATTCAACATTCTGTCTCCATTTGCCAGGGTTTGGGCATGGACACCTCTTGTAGATTAAAAAAAAAATAGATTTCAGCCTGGAAGACTATTGTCTTCATGAGCACAAACAATGCACTGCATCAGTCTTGCAGAGCCAGCGACAATTTATGCTGAGTGAGTAGTAAAAAATGCTGATTTAATTATATTTTCTATCACTGTACATTCAGAGGGTGGGGTGCTAATAAACTCCTGTTTTTTACAAGGCTGTTTCTTTGTTAGTACTGTACGGATGGTAAATAATTTGTTTATGTTTTAATTTGATAAATGATTGTATCACATTGAGTGTGCATGTGTGTATGTGTACAGTGAAGAGAAAATGAGAGGAAAGTATTATTGGAGAGAACATTTCTTTTGCCTTGGAGTAATACTTTTGTGTCTTGTATGCAAAAGCTAACACTCCTTAAATATGCACATGAAGACATTAGCCTACTAACATATATGTTTTTATTCAAGGCCATGGCTGGCTTGTACAGGGGAATAAAGTGATAGTTCTGGGACTGTGTCTCTATTATAATATGTAATATTAATAGAATAATATATAATATCTAGCATGCCTTCCCATCTTTCCCTTGCAGGGCTAACTCTGGCCAGCTGTCTCCTCCCCTGTGTAAGCCCTGGACAAACAGGCACATCTTAAACTCATTGCTCCCAGGCCTGTGGCCCAGGGCTCAGACAGACCACAGTAAAGTCCCCAGTAATGTTAAATAAATTATGGGTGAATGAGTGAATACCCCATTTGTACCAGCAGAATGACTCACAGTAAATGTTAAACACATCAAGGTAGATTAGTAGCATGGTACATCACGGGCAAAGGATTTCAAATGATAAGTATGGTTTAACTAGTAAAGATCATATTTACTCCTTTTTCCTGAAGAACCATGCTATGAATATTTAAATTAGGCTGCATGTAGTGAATTAGCATAAACTTTTTTGGGGGGGTAAATGTGACATATGAAATTATACATAAGGTAATGAAATAAATTTATTAATTAAGATATACATATGTGTGTGGCATGTATGTGTATGTGTCTCTGTATGTGTTTGTATGTATATGGGGATGTATGTGTGTGTGTGTATGTATATGTGTATGTGTGAGTGTGTGTTTATGTGTGTGTGTATTCTGTTGCTTTAATAAGCAAAATGCAAGCTCCCTTGTGAACAAGAGCACCTACCCACAGATAAAGCCCTTATGCTTTAATCACACAAGGCCTTGTGTCTCAATCCACATCCCTGGGATTTAAAACTGCAAGGTGTTTCCATGTCAGTACCTTAGGCTAGGTGTATTCCTTAGGAATAAATATTGGGAATTCAAGAAAGCATGCAGAACATTAAGATTTGGAACAACAGTGCCATAAAATAAGCCTGCTTCTTCCTGGCCCGGGCTGGCAAACCCTCCCTCAGCTCCATCTGTTTCCAACAGGAAGGCGCTGGTATGGAGTGGAGCCTGGGAAAGTCAAGTCCATTTGGCAGCATTCTAGAGGGACGTTGGATTTATTGTGATTTTAATATTTTCCCACGCTTTTGCCAATAAGGCATGACAAATGGAGTCACCGTTAATACTCTTTGCACTAATAACACCGTAAAATAAACCCCTTAAATTGTGACCTCCGGCCAGTCATCAAGTCGGCTAATGAAGAGAAACTTATGACAGGCTTCACCTGGGAAGCTTTTATGGGAGGTTTTCACTGGTTTCTGCCCGGTCTGTACTTACAGGGCTGCTTTGGAACAAGGAAACAGGCTGATGTCTTTCAAAACCCGGCTCCCGCAGCCATGGATGCTGGCTGATGTGATGGATATTTCCCCCTTGGACGGAGCAGAGGCAGTGTTGTTGGACCACTCCAGTGGGCTGTTTCAAGAAAGGGACCTTTTCTAAATTTTACACCTGCACTCAGGATTCCAAATTACCATTTCTACTAAAAGTTTTTCTCTTTTTCTTATTATTTTCTTGAGCATGTTTTATACATTTCACTTGGAAGTTTGGCACAAGTATAAACAAGTAGTTCCCCAATTAATATTTTGGGATGGAACAAAGAAAAAGTGACAGTCATCACATAAGTTAAAGAAAATGAAGGAAAATGCAGCATCAACTTAGGAGAAACAATTTGGTCAAATCACTAATAATGCCATTGTTTCGATGTATGAATCCCTCATTCAGTATATGCTTGAATTTCCAAATGGAATTCAATAACGTCAGATGCCGAGATAATTCAAATAATAGTTTAGGAGCTACCTAATGTAAAATAGTAAATCTTCCTTCAGAATCAGTATCTCATGAAAAATTGTATGAAGTTAGCCTTTCTCTCTTTTGTTCTCAGATTCTGGAAGACAATAAACTCTTTGACTATCTAATTTCAGTAGCTATTTAATGCTAATGATTAACCTTTTTCTTCATTAACATTTAATGAAACAATGAAGAAATGAATACACTCATTAGACTTCAGAGGAGAACATAAAACTCTCAAACACACGTGCATATTCGCACATTTATTACAGTCTCAGGCAGCAGCTTTTGTGTTTCCGTTTTTTTTTTTTTTTTTTTTTTGCTGTACACGGGCCTCTCACTGTTGTGGCCTCTCCCGTTGCGGAGCACAGGCTCCAGACACGCAGGCTCAGTGGCCATGGCTCACGGGCTCAGCCACTCCGTGGCATGTGGGATCCTCCCGGACTGGGGCACGAACCCAGGTCCCCTATAGCGGCAGGTGGACTCTCAACCACTGCACCACCAGGGAAGCCCCAGGCAGCAGCTTTTGGAAGCCATGTCACCATCCAACCAGACATCACAACCTCATCACCTCTGCATCTTTTCTACTTGTGGAGTGTGAACCCAAGGAACCTCAGTCAAGATGAGTAGTTAGAGATTTCCATAAAGAAAACGCAAAAGTGTAGAGCAAACAAAAATAGCAATGGTCAATTCTCATCTACCTATAGTCTATCATGTGTGATTATCTTCACACATGTGAAAATACAGATACTGGTAGGTAAATTTAAACCCAAAAGTGGAAAATCCCAAATCGGTCTGTTGCTGGTACAGAGTCTCTTACATCTTGGGGCTGAGTCTGTAGGATTTCCCTGGCCTGCTTCTAATTAGCAGTTTTGGCCTTTTCTTAGGTGTATTAATTATTTTAGGTCACTAGGATTCCCATTGGGTACGCTGTGGTAGTTATTAAAATTCACTACCTGGAAGTGACTTAAATATGGTCTTTGAAAAAAGATTGATGGTAATAATTACAGTGTTAAGATACTTGAAAGTGGAAAACAATCACTTCATGAGACAAAGAGTACATTTTAAAATCATGCAGCTAATTTACAGATTCCTAGACTTTCAAAGTTTTTCAACTAATATTTAAAAATTAGATGAATTAGTTTGAAAAATTAAAATGAGATTTAACTCAGAAAACAACAACAACAAAAAAAACAATTCTCCTATGAGTCCCCTTTTCTTTTGCAGTTAATATGAAAACCATTGTATACCTAAATGAAGGCAGGGAAGTATTTTAAGCTACTTTTAAATTTTGAAACAAGAGAAAGCTACAGTATGTCCCTTTTCCAGAATTATTTAGTTATTGCACTTTTGTGTTATTTTATGATATGTTATAGTGAAGTCTAAAGTTACCCATGTGAAAGAACAGGGAGTATGCAATTATAAGCCATATATTACATACTATTTGTTTTTCTAAACTTAGGAAAGTTAAAGGCAAAAAGTAGACTGTTTTCGGATACTAAAGTTATTTTTGGTTTCAATAGAAATGTGCTTGCTTTACCCTACATTCCGAGGAAACTAACCTGTGAAGATAATTTCTTTAATATCTTGAGAAGTAGGAGATTGCTCATACGTTACATGTATACCATTACCTCTTTAAGGTTAAATCAGTTCAGTCTGGATACATTTCTTGCTGTGAAACCATTTTTCATTTATCAAAGGCTGAGGC
Organism: Mesoplodon densirostris; assembly: GCF_025265405.1. NCBI lineage: Eukaryota > Metazoa > Chordata > Mammalia > Artiodactyla > Ziphiidae > Mesoplodon > Mesoplodon densirostris. Next base: position 3,744,190 of record NC_082663.1, on the reverse strand, counting down.
TTAAACACTGAGTGCTTAATGATGAATGTTATTTCATTATATTAGTTTAGTCAATTTTAGTTGCATTTAAGATCAGAAATAAATATAGGACTGCTTTTTAGAGACTGTGTTAATTGCAGGTGGTAGTGACTGAAATAAAAATCATCAGACAGAATGACATTGTAATAAACATGCTGAATCATATTCTCACGTTAGCAGTTACTATTCTACTTGCATGAAATTGAAACAATAGATGCCCTGGTGTGCTTTGCATCCCTTCCCCCGACATGATGAAGTACCAGGAGCATCCTTAACACAGTAGTTTGCAGATGCAGGGATGGTGACAGTGGGGCTGCACAGCAGAATTTCTTACTAGGATTTTTCTCAAAAGCTGTCTTAAAGGAACTGCAATGGATGCAGTTCTGCCTCGTAGAAAGAGCGGCATTTCTTACCCTGAATTTAGAGAACGCGAGCATGAAGGGAACACATGCATAGATGACGCCTTTGCTTAATAGCATATTTCATTTTTAATTGCTGAATATATTTTCCAGTGATAGTGCAAAGAACATCATTTGCCACGCTAACATAAAATTGGCAGTTCCTTATGCCCAAGGATAAATTGCACTATAGAGGAATAAAGAAGTTAATAGGTCATTAGCTTTATTAACTTTTCAGAGAGTGAAATTTGTAAGACTGTATTTGGGGTTGCTTCAATTACACAGCAGCTTCTGTCATTTCCTCAGGAGGACACAGGAGAAAATATTAAAGATGTGAAGAATATGGGAGAAATGGTTCTAATAGCAGAGATAACATTTCCCCCCCCTCTTTTTCTTTTTATGTGGAGGTGAGGGGTTTGTGAGCGAAAGAGCTGTTCTTCCAGCTGGAATGATGAACAAGAGGGGCCCACACTCTGTGTGCATGTGTGTCTCTGTATGTGTATACTGCATACATGTAAATACATGTATACCGTTTCCTCATATGAAAACTTAGGACTTTATGTGTAATGTGTAATTCACTTGCCTCACTAGCAGTAATGGGGGAGGATTTTATAGTGCAGTCTCTTATTAGACTTATTCATTTGAAAATGAAGGTGTGATAAAAGGCTAGTCAGAACTGTATTGCTTTGTCCACAATGAGATAATGAATTCCTATTATAAGGACATATAATTGAAAGATGGTAAACCATCCTGCTCTTCTGGCACCTTCTACGAATGCAAGGTGCTTTGAAATGTCTAACAGATTTTTGTGTGCATGTGCTGTGTGTGTGTGTGAGCCATCAACTAAATTTTTCTTAATTTTAAAGTAATTCTTTGACTTTTTTCCCATGCTGCGGCAGGTGAAATAAATCTGAAATGTGGGAAGATATTATAATGAGACACTAATGAGGGCCCAGAGTCCAAAGAAAGAATGTCACCTGGAAATTGTGATCGGGGGAGCGAGCTAATGAGAAATCAGGGCAGTACAGAGCCCTGCTGCTCCCCTCTGCGCCCGCCTGTCCTCCGTCCCTCCCCGAGCTCATTCCCACAGGGCTGCTTTGGGGAAGGAAGAAGGAGGTGTCCCGTGGACCCGCTGTGTTCTTTAGGGTGTTCCTACTGCAGGCTGGAGCATGCCCTCCCTGGGCTAAAACAGCAACACCTGCCCTGGAAGGAGCAGCACAGGAGAGACAGGAAGATAAAGGACAGCCCTCCTTTACACTGGATACAGAGGCACAGGCATTTTTACAAATTAGCATCTCAAATCTTTGTGGTTCTCAATTTAAACACTAAAGTCCTATTCTCTTTTCCTTAAAACTAGTGCAGACTTTTTAGCTTTCAAAATCACACTATATACTTGCATGTTGGGTAGATTAGAATTCCTTAGTGGGTCTAAAATATCTATCAGCCCCAAACATTTTCCTTTATTTTAACTTATTTTAGTAGACCATTTAAAACCATGTTTAATTTCTCCTGTTGAAAATACAGCATTTTTCTAAGCAACCGTTAAGATAAAAACAATTTTATTCTATATACAACGACCTGTTTGTACTCATTCCAAGCTCTACTGTTCATTTGAAAGTAATCGCCCCTTTATTTAAAGGATTACATTGCATCAGTTGGTAACTTAAAAGATTATACCCTTGGAGGAAGAAAACATGAAATGCCAAGCACATGGAGAAAATACATTTATTCTCTCATATCTTCTTTTACTGTTTCCTTCAAGTGTCACCAACATTATACTGTGTCAATGAACATATGCTCCTGGTAGTTAAAACAAGATTGTGTTTTGTGACATTGGTTAGCTTGGCTAGTGCTACCATTTGAATCCTCCTGAGTGGCTGCCCCCCTTCCTGGGAGAACAAAAAAGGGCAGGCCTGCTTCACCCTGGATTCAATGAGCCCCTCCCTGAGTCGTTCCCAGTTGAGAAGGCTCAGGTCCCATCCATTGTTCTCCTGACAAATGGCGAATGTCCTCCATTTGCAGTGTCTGACCTTGACTAATTATGTACAATTGGTGCAGCTGTCCCCGGCTTTACCAAGTGCTGTAACCTCAGAGCGTGCAAGCAACTTCTCCCGCCACCACAGAACTTCAATTTGAGAACTTCATCACCTTGAACAACGCCTGCTCTTTGTGGAGACTCTGAGTTTGGTTTGGCCACACCCTCTGTCACCATATGTTGACAAATAATTTATATCCATACTGTGCTGTCCTACATTTTTTAACCAACTATTTTAAAACGGGTTGAAAAAGTTTCCTGAAAGTAATCTATCAAAATAGCCTTACTAAAATGTAAAAGAAAAAATTATTAATATTGAAAATACTCAAAAACACACTTGACATCATTAGTATTTGTTTTTCCGGTCACATGTTTTGATTCACTGTGAATAACTGCATGAATGACTTTTAAATAGGTATTTTTAACAGTAAGCTAGATGATCACAAAGATAGGTAGCCTCTGTAATCAATGCCATCAACGGTCTTTGCAAAAACAGCATCAAGATGCCATGCACTTAATTATATCATTATATAAAAGTGAACGCAAAATAGGTTTTTTCAAAAGTTAAAACAGAATAAAACCTTCAATTCTGAAAGTATATTTCTAAAAAAATGGTCATTTGGGAGATAACTTTATTATGGCGTATGTTTTCTTTTACATTGTTATCTTCTGAGATTTTCTCTACATTAAGCATGTTATAGTAGTCAGTTTGGAAACAAGAATTTTTTAGACATGAAAGAAGCTTTAAAATTTTTCTTGTAAAAAGAAACTAATGGAGAAAGTTGGTGTCTAAAAAATAGGAAATTTAAACAATTAAAAATTGCAATATCAAAAATTATAGAATATAAAAATATACAATGACCTAATCTAATATTTTAAATCTCTTCTAGGGCTGACACGGATCCTATATCGTGATCAAGACAGTTTCCAGACCACTTTCTGTTTTGAAGGTCTACCTTACACCTCTATAGGAAGCACATATGGCTATGTTTGTATTTGCACATTTATATATGCAGGTGGAGCTGTAGGTATTTGTGATAGAAAATGTTTGTTCTCTGCATCCCTGGATGACACTTGTGCCAAAAGTGAGCTTCCCCTGCAGACACAGGGTAGAAGCAATTTTAATCCTTCTGTTTTTTTCCTGAAAAAGCATAGAAGGGAACATTTCTTCTAAAATAATTATACATTTTAAAAACAGAGAAACTTTTAAAATGAAAATATTTTCAATGAAATTACACCCTCAATTTCAAATGAGACTGAAACACACTAAGAAGTCTGGAATTCTGAAAAAAATGTAGGAGCCAAACTTTTCATTTCTTATATTTTTAAATATTACTGATGGTAACAATTTTCATATACCATAGACCATGAAGTAAAGTGAACTCCTTCACAGTATATCTGCATGTGATATTAAGGAAAATATATTTGTCACTGCCAAAAAATAAGAAGACTGTCTAGGGAGGAAACTACCCAACTTTATTGAAAGATAAAGCATTTTTAAGACTTCTGTCACCAAATGACACAATCTTTGAATAATAATTGCAAATTAAATATCCTAAAAACCCTGTCAAAATCTTTAAAAACTAGCATATTAATGGAAATATTAAAATACACTTTTTCTAAACCAGTTTGCACGGAGGCCTTTCACACTTTCGGGTGAGACTGTGAATTATTATGTATGCTTGATCAATTAGAAGCCTTTACTTAGGCTCTGGTGTTTGGTTTTGTTTTTTAAAGGAACAAAAGCATTTTTCTTTTTGCTATTCAGAATCGAAATGCCCCATTTCATATTAAATCAGTGCACTAGTCCAATAGCTTTTACATGTCTTTAGAAAGATTTTGTTTAATTTTGTTGAACATTGAGTTCTTTACATTATGGAGACATCCTGGGCACTGGTTTTAAACCTGCAAATGTTCTTGCAGAAGGAATCACCTGATGCGCTCTCTCTCACTCTCTCTCCTTGGAATGATGTTGATTAAAAACCATGCCTGCCCTGACATTAGCAAAGACAAGGAGTGGTGGAAGTTTCCGCCTAGCTGCGTGTATGCACATTGTTTCTTCTCTGCAATGTGAGGCGTATTGGTTAGCTTGCAAATCTCTGCAGCAGCCCTGATGTCTTCAGAGAAAAGGACTGTAAAGCCTTCTTCTAAAGTGAAATGCAGGTAGAACAACAGCTCATGACAATATCTTAGATCACATCAGCATAATCCCAGAAAAAAAAAAAAAAGAGAGCCCTGAAGGTTTTCTTTAGGATTAGCCAGAGTTTCAATATAGAGTTAGTAGGAAAAATGTAGTTGTACCTTTAAATGTTCAGTATGTTTTCTTCAATCATAATCTGACATGGCTAATTTTGGTGTAATGTACTGAGCCCCCATTTCAAGTAAATGCAGCATAGGAAATGTTGCACAGCTCCAAGGGCTGTATGAAACTGTAATTAAACATTTATACGATTCTCAGCTTACTCAGCTCTTTTCCAACGAATAATCTGAAACAACATGAAAGGTGAAAATAGAGAAAACACTCAACTTGTGTGTCAAAACTCCTTTTTTGATATTTGTCCACAGCTTGAAGTCTTTGTAGAACTTTAAAATGACAACCATATCCAGTTGTACCTTTAAAATGGAGCCAAAATTTCCTAGAAATTTATAATCCAAGATGTTCTACTTTGAGCTGATAGAAAAACTTCCATGTGAAATCATGTATTTTACACATAATGGTTACATTTTATGATTCTTGCTTTGCCTTTTTCACAATGGAAAAAAAATGGAAAAGAATCCAGAAATAGAAATTAGAGCTGTTGGGTTTGTGGACCTGGGAGGCTACCCAGCAGCGTGAAGAGACCCTGGGGGGCAGGGTGGTGCTAATCATTTAACAAGAAAATTTAAAAGACAAATTAAAAAGACTGTTCTAGTATATGACAAATTCAATAGATTTTAGAGTCTTGTTAAGTCCATTTCCAGTTCAAATGAAAGAAAAAAATATTGCTGACTTGTTCAGTTGGATGTCATGAACATTCATTTTTAAAATCTAGAAATTTCTCGGGTCGGAAGACAATATTCTAAGAGGCTGCATTTCGGTTGGAGCCCCACATCAGTGTGCTAGTGGTTTATAGAACATCTTCTGCAGGAGCTGGTGGGGCAGGTGGACACTGTCTGCTGAGAACGGAACTGTCCCCTCCCGTAGGGCTGGGAATCCCTCCACCTCAGGTGTGTCTCTGAGACATTCTTGGGCTTCAGCTAGAACAGACTCCTCACCACTTGATGTTCCCCCAGCCCCCCACCTGGATTTCCTTCATGTACGTCTAATCCTCCATTGCATCTTTCTTTCCTTGCCTGTTCCATGAGGTGAAGATGCTTGAAGGAAGCTCATGTTTATCTCTTTCTCTAGATAGTGGCCCAGTGTTTGGGGCCACATTAACAAAAAACATAAGTAGCATTAGGATTTCAGCAAATAAATGGCAGCTAAAAGGGTAAACTAAATATGCGTGGGTTTGCTTGTGTTTTTATGTAAGTGTTCAAGCCCTTTAATTATTAAAATATAGCAAGAATACTAGTCAAAACTATATCACTAAACAGTCTCCTATTTAAAGTGCAAATCAGCAAACTAACCTCAGTAGTAAGAAAGAATCCTTTGGGATAGTTACCTTAATTTTTTGTTTTAACACAGGTATGTTTGAAGCTCTAGAGTTAAGTTCTTGACATTTTTTTTATAGAAGAAATACATCCATGATCTGTATCATCATCCATTTTTCAGAATTGTGCCCAAGAAACAAAATATAAAATGAGCTGTAAACAACAGCAACGCTTGGTTCATTCACCTGTAAAATGGAAATGATGGTGACTTCCTGCTAGGATTGTTTTGAATATTAAATATTTAATAACTGTTTAGTGTAATACATGGCACAAGGGAAGTGTTTTTAAAACAAACAAAAAACAAAAACAAAAAAAGAGAAAAAAAAATAAACCCTCCAAATTGTTCAAGAGTAAATCTCTCTCTCTCACAGCCTTTGTGGGTCTGGAGGCTGAGGAGTGAAGGGTGCTGTCATCACACTGCCCTCACCCTCATGCCTTTGCAGCTCACCTCTGAGGGTCTCAAAACCTGGGTTGCTCTGGAAGTTGACAGAGTGGCCAACAGTGGTTCACACAGAACTCCCCACCCCAAAGGCACCCACTTTCCCGCTCCAGACCTCTGTGACCCCCGCTTCCCAAATTCCAGCCTCCAGGCCTGGTTCCATTATTTGGGAACGAAAATTGCCCTTACGCCAGAAAAATAAATATAACAGAAACCCTGCCCATCACCCAAGGCACAGACAGCCACAGTACTGCCTCCAGAGGACACGTGTCCTGATCCCCCAGGAAAAGCAGGCTGTCTTTCTGCTCCAGCACCCTGCCCATGGCCCCGCTGCTGGCAGCCCTTAAACCACAGCAAGTCCATGATCCGTTTTTCCACCAGACACTGGCTCCTTTTACAGTAGTGAAGTTGCTGCTTTTGTGTTAATTTGGATGCAAACTGTCAGAAATGGGATAGTTAAAGATGTTTTCCTCTGAATTTACTGGAAAGCATATTTTAATTGTTTCCTGTCATTGAAAATGATAGAAAAATAAGATCCTAAACCAAACAGCACAGGTAGGAAATAACTGGGACACATTACTTGATGCTCTGCGTCTTTCTTCTCAGTTACCGTGTGGAACTAGAATGATTGAATGAAAGAATGAACCAATGAATTCTGTATCTTTATTTACAAAAGCATCTCTACTTATTTCTGTAAAAATAGCCACGGGGACTTCCCTGGCGGTCCAGTGGTTAAGACTCTCCACACTTCCAATGCAAAGGACAAAAACACAGTCAGAAGGCACAAGATATGAAGTCCCAGAATATTATACAAGAACATAGAGAAACCCTCAAAAGAGTGAGAACGAATAAAATATAATCTCAAAAAATAGCCACTATTTTTTTTTTCCACAGTGAAAACAAGTAGTTATTAAATTTCCTCCAAGACAAGGTTACTGTGAAATGGATTTGGAGGAATGTAGCCCAATGAGGTAGCCTGGGGTAGAAACATCTCATTTAAAAATGCTGCTGGCTTTCATAAGTGACCCCCTTCTCTGTCTCATTTCCAGGCTTCTAGAGCTCAGTCTACTGCCTGGGCTGGCCTGTGGGAACCCCACCCAACAAGGAGACGTGGCCTCACAGAGTCCCAGGGGTTCTGTGCTGTCCGATGTTGCTGGAAAGAGGCCAGGAGCGTTTGCCTAACCTGTTCTCAGGCACTGAAGACCTCAGGATCAAGGAACACAGGAGCCCCGTGAGGGAATTCATTTCCTGTGGCCACTCCAAGGGTCATTTGGCATGTGACCCTCCAAAGGACACGTACCAAAGTCACTATATCAGAACCAAATTCCCATGCTCTGAAATTCTCCCAATTAGAAATAATCTAGGTCAAAATCATCTATGCGGATGCTTCTCAGGGACCCATATGTTAATTTAGGAGCTGAACCTCTTTTGATGGGGAGGAGAACTTGACCCAAGGCCTTAAAGTCACCTAGAGGTGGGAAGGGTGGAGGTCCGGGGCTGGGAGAAGTTTTCCCAAGAAGCAGGATATGGTCCCTCACAGTAAACTTCATCAAGGCCAGCATCCGGGCTCTAAAAGGATGAGATGGCACTAGGCTTCCTTCCCCTGATGCTTCACACCTTTTTCAGGTGATGTACCAACTGTCCTATAGTCGTGGGACCCCAACCAGAGCAGACCAGGTCATGAGGTGGTGAGGGCAACACACCCTAAGTACGTGATGTGCTGGTAAGTGTTTAGCCACTGGCCAGCTCTCAGCGGGTGGGAGGAAGCCCTTGGTAGGTAGCAGCTGCCAATTCCATGGTGTAAATATTCCCACCACAGTCAATTTCATCCTACCAAGGTTACATCACTGAACAGAGCACTGGAAATAAACGTACAGCAACCGTCCTTATGTAGTAGTTCCTTCAGACAGTTGCAAGACACCCAAGTAACCTCAAGACTACCTGTCATAGTAAAAGGTACCAAAATAATTACAAAGTGTTATCCATAGTTTACTACTTTTGTCTGTGATATAATTTAATTGCAAGTCTATATAATTTATTTTTTAAAATGTCGCTGTGCTTGACAAGCCCCTCAGGTTGGCTGCAGTATATCATTGGGAGCAGCCTTCTCTGACATTTTCCATTATTCATAAGGTTGTTTTAATTAACAGTACTCTCAATTTTGGCAAATAACTGATACAACAGGACACAACGGTGTGCTTTTAGCCTGGTATTGTTGTTTTCCTGCTGTCCTCTAAATGCAGTGTTTCCTATAACATTTTCCCTGCTGTGCTTATTTTTCCATTGCCTTGTGACATTCTGTACGGTCAGGCATTTAATATCTTTGCCACTTAGCGTTTTTCTTCACTAAAATCCAAGTGCCAACAGGCCAGAGATTTTTACTCTTGTTCATCGAAGCATCACTGGTACCTGTAACCTGGCACACAGTGGGTCCTTGATAAATACTTGTCAGACAAAAGGGAGTTTGGCCAATTATCAGCACTTTCTACAATAGCAACACTAAGATTGGAAGTAATACAAATAGCAGTGACATCCCAAACAGGAGGTGAAACAAGAGGTCATCTATGGACTTAGGGGTAAACGATGATGGCCGTGCCTGCTCAGAATATATATTTTAATCCTTGTGATCTTCTGATGGAAGAAAGATGAGATCATCTTACCCTAAGCCCTACATGGGTACCTGTTTCCACATCCATCTGTGCCCTAAATTAACTAGCTATAGTTCCCACGGCTTCCTTCAAAGAAGTCTAGTTTGCTTGTTGTATGTGCTCCCTGTTGGAGCAAAGCTCTGCTCTTGGCCTTCTGATAAAGGAACGAGGAGAAACAGGAACTCAGAGCCCCTGGCCAGCACCAGGCAAGTCCCACACATAGCCTCGGAGACCCCAGCCCTAGCCTGAGTCTGTGCAATTCGTCAACATCCCTGCTCACTGCGGGGACAGCAGAGGAAAGAGAAGCCCATTATCTGAGAGATGCCAGTCTGGATTTAACCAGTTAAGCTCAGCTGGAATTAGGGAGTTAGTGTCTGTAGGGGGAGAATCATGATGATTTTTGATAAACAACATTCTTCCGCTTTAAATCAGCAGGTTGCATTGAAAGGTAGCCAGTGCTTCTTACATTTCAGTTTCAACACAAACTCAGGCAGTACAAAGTTCTCCATCAGACTTTATTTCCTGGTTCTTTTTGCATAGATGCCACGTTTGGTGCCCCTTTCACACAAGTAAGTATGAACATCTGGTGAAGAAACACTGTAAAGGACTGGAGCTGTGTATTAAGTTCTTTGGTTTGCATGAAGCATCCATCCTTCCCTGTTCTCGCCTATTATTTTGATAGAATACACCTCTCAAATGTTTTATTTTGACAGCAAAATCTGCATGCATGTGAAGAAGCATTGCATAACTTTGGAAAGCGGAACCACATTTAATGCTGAGTGACCCTCTTCTGGATGGCAGCCTGAATTACCTGGCCGTTACATCCAGTACACGGGGGCAGGTTTATGAATTAAAAGCGTGCACACAGAGGTGTGTCTATGCCAGATCTAGAAAATGAATCCTGGTGCCTAGAAAGCTTCCAAGCTGGGGAAGACACACAAGGGTTAATGCAATTTCCATCCCAGCGAGTTTTGCTTGCCATTATTTTCTTTTTCTTTTCTCCCTTTTAACTGATTCGTAGCATAAAATCTTCCTGGACACCTAATTATCAAGCCAGCTCGCAGTCACAGCTGTCTGCTTGGAGAACCCATTAGATGCAGCAGTTGAAGCCTCCATAATTCCCCAAACTTCCCGGTTGTGAATATTAAGAAAAGATTTTTACATGTCATATGCAATTCGAAGGTGGTGTGAATGGCCTCGGAGATGCCGCGCACTGAATGCTTGTCCATCATGCCATTCACTGGTTACAGGTGGCCTCATTTTCCACTCTCAGATATCCGCTGGCTATGACAGCAGGCACTTAATTTGCATGTTCGACAGACAACAAACGGCCCCATGCATGTCAAAATAGGTGGTGATGCGTGACAGTTTCTACACAATACTGTCTCCTCTTTGTGTGACCTTTGACCTCTCTGCATGTCTTTTTTTCCACCATCAGAAAAAAAAAAAATGCACTTCTCTGCTTTGGAATAAATTTGATACCAAATTGATTATTTTTCTTTCCTCTTCCTCGTCTTCCTCGTCCTCCTCTCTCCCCACCCTTCTTTTAAAGGGTGCCCTGCATCCAGATTTTCATCTTAACTGCTACAAAACTCTGCCAGAAGAACCTCATAAAATTTAAAAATAGGGAGGCTGTGCAGACAGGAAGCTGTCTTGTCGAAACCCATTATCGTTAAATTGCTTGGAACTTTTAAATAAATGTAACCTTTAAGAGAGGAGTCTAATCAGGTTAATTTTTATTTAAGAAGATCATAAAATTAGAATCTTTAAGGCTTTTCTTTAACTTGTGTTAATTAGATTCCTGTCCTTGAAACACTTTTAATATTAATATTTCACCACGGTTTAAAATTACTTTCTTTAATTGCAGGTTTGGCCAGACTGTATTAAATATAACACCCAGTTATTCTAATTTTCTGTAACAAGAAGTCCCAGCCCCTCCCTCTTGCTTCCACAGAAGCCTGCTAATGAGAACACGGCTCACAGGCGCGCTTAAAAGGTTAAAAGAGTGTGAACCTGAGAATGCCCTGGAGTGCGGTTGGCATCAGAAAGTCCCAGCACCTGTGCTTTTTGGGGGGATCCTTGACAATTTATGCAGCACTATTTCACAGAGGTGCCTCTCTGCCCCGAGGAGGAGGCCTGACCTGAGCTCTCAGGGACCCCACGCACCCCTTGTCTCACCAGAGAAGAGCATAATCTGCTCCCCAATCCCATTTCAGTGTTAGGTCTTATTTTAATTAAGAATTAAAGCATGACAGTAGATAATCGCGCCTCCCGGGTGTTATAAGATTTGAGCTGCAGCTGTGAACCCAACACCCAGGGGGGTGTTTACCCCATGATCACCACACCCTCAGGGTTGCCCTCCTGAGGCCCCAGGACAGCAGGCAGGGCAGGATGGCTGGCAGAGCGCAGGCTGCCTGGAGTGGTAGGGCTGGGCCTGGAGATGGGGTGGAAGCGGCGCCTCCGCTCCATGGGATGAGTTCACACAGACACACATGTCCCATCCAAGAGTCTCAGAACCAGGGAAAGGTAGAACTGGGGATAGTATTCCACGTGATCTCGGCCAGGGCACGAAGAGCGCTGGGGCTGGGACTCCAGCCTGCAGGAGGGCTCCCCCTTCCCCATTCCAGCCTCTCACGAGTTCTCTGGGGACTGTCTTCTCAGGCCTGGGATGCTAGTCAGGGAGGATGTGGGTTACTTTCAAACCGAAGTTAAAAACGCACCGTCAGGAAGAAACACTCCCAAACTCATTCTACGAGGCCACCATCACCTTGATACCAAAACCAGGCAAGGATGTCACAAAGAAAGAAAACTACAGGCCAATATCACTGATGAACATAGATGCAAAAATCCTCAACAAAATACTAGCAAACAGAATCCAACAGCACATTAAAAGGATCATACACCATGATCAAGTGGGGTTTATTCCAGGAATGCAAGGATTCTTCAATATACGCAAATCAATCAATGTGATACACCATATTAACAAGTTGAAGGAGAAAAACCATATGATCATCTCAATAGATGCAGAGAAAGCTTTCGACAAAATTCAACACCCATTTATGATAAAAACCCTGCAGAAAGTAGGCATAGAGGGATCTTTCCTCAACATAATAAAGGCCATATATGACAAACCCACAGCCAACATTGTCCTCAATGGTGAGAAACTGAAACCATTTCCACTAAGATCAGGAACAAGACAAGGCTGCCCACTCTCACCACTCTTATTCAACCTAGTTTTGGAAGTTTTAGCCACAGCAATCAGAGAAGAAAAGGAAATAAAAGGAATCCAAATCGGAAAAGAAGAAGTAAAGCTGTCATTGTTTCCAGATGACATGATACTATACATAGAGAATCCTAAAGATGCTACCGAAAAACTACTAGAGCTAATCAATGAATTTGGTAAAGTAGCAGGTTACAAAATTAATGTACAGAAATCTCTGGCATTCCTGTACACTAATGATGAAAAATCTGAAAATGAAATCAAGAAAACACTCCCATTTACCATTGCAACAAAAAGAATAAAATATCTAGGAATAAAACTACCTAAGGAGACAAAAGACCTGTATGCAGAAAATTATAAGACACTGATGAAAGAAATTAAAGATGATACAAACAGATGGAGAGATATATCATGCTCCTGGATTGGAAGAATCAATATTGTGAAAATGACTCTACTACCCAAAGCAATCTACAGATTCAATGCAATCCCTATCAAACTACCACTGGCATTTTTCACAGAACTAGAACAAAAAATTTCAAAATTTGTTTGGAAAAACAAAAGACCCCGAATAGCCAAAGCAATCTTGAGAACGAAAAAAGGAGCTGGAGGAATCAGGCTCCCTGACTTCAGACTATACTACAAAGCTACAGTAATTAAGACAGTGTGGTACTGGCATAAAAACAGAAAGATAGATCAGTGGATCAGGATAGAAAGCCCAGAGATAAACCCACGCACATATGGCCAACTTATCTTTGATAAAGGAGGCAGGAATGTACAGTGGAGAAAGGACAGCCTCTTCAATAAGTGGTGCTGGGAAAACTGGACAGGGACATGTAAAAGTATGAGATTAGATCATTCCCTAACACCATACACAAAAATAAGCTCAAAATGGATTAAAGACTTAAATATAAGGCCAGAAACTATCAAACTCTTAGAGGAAAACATAGGTAGAACACTCTATGACATAAATCACAGCAAGATCCTTTTGGACCCACCTCCTAGAGAAAGGGAAATAAAAACAAAGATAAACACATGGGACCTAATGAAACTTCAAAGCTTTTGCACAGCAAAGGAAACCATAAACAAGACCAAAAGACAGCCCTCAGAATGGGAGAAAATATTTGCAAATGAAGCAACTGACAAAGGATTAATCTCCAAAATTTATAAGCAGCTCATGCAGCTCAATAGCAAAAAAACAAACAACCCAATCCAAAAATGGGCAGAAGACTTAAATAGGCATTTCTCCAAAGAAGATATACAGACTGCCAACAAACACATGAAAGAATGCTCAACATCATTAATCATTAGAGAAATGCAAATCAAAACTACAATGAGATATCATCTCACACCAGTCAGAATGGCCATCATCAAGAAATCTAGAAACAATAAATGCTGGAGAGGGTGTGGAGAAAAGGGAACACTCTTGCACTGCTGGTGGGAATGTGAATTGGTACAGCCACTGTGGAGAACAGTATGGAGGTTCCTTAAAAAACTAAAAATAGAACTACCATATGATCCAGCAATCCCACTACTAGGCATATACCTTGAGAAAACCATAATTCAAAAAGAGACATGTACCAAAATGTTCATTGTAGCACTATTCACAATAGCCCGGAGCTGGAAACAACCTAAGTGTCCATCATCGGATGAATGGATAAAGAAGATGTGGCACATATATACAATGGAATATTACTCAGCCATAAAAAGAAACGAAACTGAGCTATTTGTAATGAGGTGGATAGACCTAGAGTCTGTCATACAGAGTGAAGTAAGTCAGAAAGAGAAAGACAAATACCGTATACTAACACATATATATGGAATATAAGAAAAAAAAATGTCATGAAGAACCTAGGGGTAAAACGGGAATAAAGACACAGACCTACTTGAGAATGGACTTGAGGATATGGGGGGGGGGGAAGGGTAAGCTGTGACAAAGCGAAAGAGAGGCATGGACATATATACACTACCAAACGTAGGGTAGATAGATAGTGGGAAGCAGCCGCAGAGCACAGGGAGATCAGCTCGGTGCTTTGTGACTGCCTGGAGGGGAGGGATGGGGAGGGTGGGAGGGAGGGAGATGCATGAGGGAGGGGATGTGGGAACAGATGTATATGTATGACTGATTCACTTTGTTATAAAGCAGAAACTAATAAAAAAAAAATACAAAAAAAAAAAAAAAAAAAAAAACGCACCGTCTCCAAGGAAATGATGGAGGGTCTATTTCCCAGCCGCGGATTCCAGGACCACGGACTGTACTGCAGCGCCTCTGCTGGTGCTCACGTGTAATTGCACTCATCACTTAAGCGCGGTGCTCAAATGTGGTGTTTCGGGTCCCCAGAGAGGGTGGGGGAAGTCGTACTTCACTGGCGAGTATCAAAGTCAACTTATTCTTGCCCACCCCTGCGAGGCAGCCCGGGGAAGAGCTCAGGGCAGATAACCGTCTTGTGAGCCTGGAAAAGTGGACAGAGCCCTGGATGTGGTGCCACACAGACCCTGTTCAAATCCCTGCTCTTTCTAGCTGTGTGACTTTAGGCAAGAACTTCTACCCTCAGTATCTTGGTTTCCTTGTGTATAAAAGGGAATGACAATATGTATTGACCTCCTGGGCTTATGTGGGAATTAAATGAGTAAATATTTGGAAAGTGTAGTGAGGTAAATAGTGTCCCCCAAAATGTGTGTCCACTGAGAGCCTCAGAATGGAAACTTATTTACAAATAGGGTCTCTGTGGATGGAATTAGCTAAGGATCTCAAGACTAAAATAGCTTGGCTTTGGGGCAGGCCCTACATCCAGTGACTGGTGTCCTTTTAAGACACACAGCGGAGAAGATGAGGTACAGATGGAGACAGAGGTTAGTGAACCGTATCTACAAGCCAAGGAACTCTGTACAGCAGGCACCACCAGAAGCTCATTCTCCCTCAGAAGAAACCAACCCTGATGACATCTTGATTTTGGATTGCTGGCCTCGTGAACTGTTAGAAAATAAATCCCTGTTGTTTTATGCTAACCGGCATGGGATAATCTTCTATAGAAGCTCTAGGAAATTAATCCAGAAAGCATCTGATATTGGCTGGCCCATAATAAGTGCTGTTTGTGACATAAAAATTAATGGAAAATACTTTTAAACAATGCCTACATAATTTACATCAACTCTTCAATCTGGAGATGGATATGTATAACTTGTTTAGATGGTGAGTGGCCTATATAAGGTATGGAAAAATATGAGTATTGTTTCTCATATTGACTCCAGGGGCAGCCCTGTGGCTGAGATGAACTGATACACTGATAACTATAAAGCAACCTGACTATGCCATGTGATGCAGGGGATGTTTAAGAGCAGAATGAAATCAGGAACTCACTTCCAAAAGGAGGTGGAACCTGAGGAGAATCTCAACAAGTGCTGAAGAGTTATTAAGGCCGAGTGGGTGGGACAATTAAGGTCAGGCTGTCAACATTCAAGGAACATGTGTCCACCAGACAGTGGTTTATATAGAAATAAAATAGCATCCATAGTGTTGAAGTCTCCAAGAAAGCCTTTCAAACCACGTCAGCCCCGACCCACACGTCCTGAGTTGACCACAATCTCAAATTTAGCTTTCATTATTCCTATGTTTATTTTCATATTTATCATATGTGACTTTCATCTTGAAACAATATATATTTTCTTTTCAATTTATCTAAATAGTGTTATAAATATCTGGTAGAAATATCCTTTTTATGAGATTCTTCTGTGTTGGTTTTGCCTTTCTGGTTTGTTGATATTCCAACTGCATTAGAATGTGATGCTCTACCTGGATATATTGATTGATTCTCCTGTAGAAGTTATTTAGGTCGATCCAAATTGTTTTTTGTGCAAATCTTTCTGCTGTGAACATGCATGCGCAGGTTTCCTTGTGAACACCTGCCATACAGTGACTATACCCAGGAGAAGGATTGTAGGGGTATGGAGGGTGTGCATGTTCAGCTTTACTAGGGATTTGGTCATTGCTTGTTTCCACTTCCACCAGGGTTCATCAGTGTTCATGTTGGTCCCATTTTAACCAACATGGATATTTTCAAAATCTATAAATTTTACCTGTCTGGTGAATAGAAGAGAAAATCTCCTGATTACTAAATTGATTGACCATCAATGATGACCAAATGGATGACCAAACAATCTACTTGTTTATGAGCCATTCCATTTCTGGAAACTGTCAGCTTATATCTTTGACTCATATTAATATTTTGTCATTTATCTTGTTCTCATTGATTTGCAGTCTTTTCTACGTTCTGAATACTGCTCCTTTGTTGGTTTTAAATCTTGAAAATAACTTCTGGCAGTTGTTTTTATTGTTTTCTTGCTATTTTAATTGTGATGTTTGCTGAACACAATTGTAGATTTAAATAATCAAGTAGAAATTACCAATATTTTCCTTTATAGTTTATTCTTTCCATTTTATTTAAGGAAATCTTTTATTCACTGGGTATTTTCTGACTTCTTAATGCTTTAAAAATTTGCTTTTCACATGTATATGTTTAATCTTTTGGAGTTAATTTATGCAATAATAGTCTTTTTTTTTTCTTTTCTTTTTTTGAATTAAAAACTAGTCATGGCAGTTTGTTCATTAAAATCCCCTTTCCCCATGGCACTGTATGCTATTACTGTCCTCTATAAATCCTCCATAATGTGTGAACCTCTATCTAGGTTTTCTGCTCTACTTTATTTTTTATTTGCAGCAATAACACCATCTTTGTAATGTCTTCTTGTTAAATTGAAGTAAAATTGACTTGAAATATTATATTATTTTCAGGTGTACCACACAATGATCAATATTTTTATACATTATGAAATGATCACCACAGTAAGCCTTGTTACCACACAAACATATTACAATACTATTGACTGAATTCTCCATGCTGTACATTACATCCTCATGACATTTATTTTGTAACAGGAAGTTTGTACCTCTTAATCCTCTTCACCTATTTTGCCCATTCTCCCTACTCCCTCCCCTCTGGCAACCACCACTTTGTTTCCTGTATCTATGATTCTGTTTTTGTTTTCTTTTGTTTGTTTTACCCGAGTTGTTGTAAATTTTAAAAAAATCATTGATTTTGTGTCTGATTAATGTTTCATTATTTATAAAATAAAAATTAAATAATTATAAATAATATTCATTATTTTATGGCTGAGTATGCATAATATATACCAGATATTCTTTATTCATTCATCTATCATGGGCACTTAGGTTACTCCCATATGTTGGCTTTTGTATATTTTGCTGCAATGAACATTGGGACACATTTATCTTTTTAAATTAGTGTTGTGTTTTTGTTTTCTTTGGAAATACCCAGAAGTGGAGTTGCTGGGTCATATGGTCATCTATTTTTAATTTTTTGAGAAAGCTCTAGACTGTTTTCCATAGTGGCTGCACCAGTTTACATTCCCACCAACAGTGTACGAGGATTCCCTTTTCACCACATCCTCACTAACACTTATTTCTTGTATTTTTGTTAATACTCATTCTGACAGGTATGAGGTGATAACTCATTGCGGTCTTTGTTTGCATTTCTCCAATAAGTAGGGAACAATTCCCTGAGCATCTTTCCATGTGCATGTTGGTCATCTGTATATCTTTGCAAAAATGCCTATTCAGGTTCTGGGTCTATATTTTAATTGAATTGTTTGATTTTGTTTTTGCTATTCAGTTGTATAAGTTCTTTATATATTTTGGATATTAATCCCTTATTGGACATATCATTTGAAAATATTTCTCTCCTTAAATAGGTTGTCATTTTATTTTGTTGATGGTTTCCTTCACTGTGTATAAAAAGACTTGATAAAACATAAAGAAAATCCCCTCATCCTGTTCTTTAAAATATCTTTGCTATTTGAGGTTCTTTATTCTTTAAAAATCAGCTGATCAATTTTAAAGGTGACAATGTTTTGGAATTTTATTTGAAATTATAGGGAATATATAATTTATTGATAATTGACATTTGTTAATTACATTTTTCTATCCATTAATTTAGGTCTCCATCAGTATCTTTCAAGCAAGCATCACCATTTTCTTCCTTAAATTCTTGCAAGATAACTTGCTAGATTTATTTTTAGTTAGCTTAAATTTTGTTGTTATTGCAAATCTTGCTTATAATTAGACATTTTAACTGTGTAAAGTTGGCTAATAGAAATGTTCTTCATTTTTATCTTATATTGTATCTCGTATCTTATTTATATTATATTCAGTGATTTGACTTAAGTCTCTTATTAGCTATGATAAATTGCCCATAGATTTTGCATGTAGACAGAATATTGTCTCTATCAGGAATTTTTGTTTTCCTTTCCCATCTGCGTGCTTTTATTATTTATTTGTTTCTCATCTTGCCTCATGGACAAGGAACATGTGTAATGTTGAATTTAGACAGGAAGAGTTGCCGTTACTCACTACTGATTTTAAAGAGAATACTTCTAATACTCTAACATTAAGCCTATCTGCTGTAGGTTTTTGGTGGATATTTCATATGAGATTGAGGCATTTCCCTTCTACTATTAGATTGCAATCAATGTGTTGAAATTTATCCAATTTTTATCTGTATCTGTTGGGAAGAACATATTGGGATGAATAAATGTTTTATTATCTAATATGTGAATTAAAACTTTGATACAGTTGGAATTTATTATGATGTAACCTGTCAAATAGGAAATCTGACTTTTTTTTTAATATGGCTGCTCATTTGACTAATGTAAAATATTAAGCAACAATCCATTCTTCTCCCTTTCCCCATTTTGAATGTCACCTTTTTGAAATAGTTAATGCCTGTATTAGTCTATCTCTATACTTGTAGCCATATATATATATATATATATATATATATATATATATATATGTTTTTTGCCAAGAGTATCTTTGTTTTCATGTACCAGTACCACCATATTTAAAATTTTTGTAGCTGTATAATGCCTTTTAATATCTGACATGTCAGTTGTTCCTCACTCTTTCCATAAAATTTATGGTTATTTCTATTTATTTTTTATATGAACATTACCAGAATCTAAAAACTAAAAAAGGTTAAAAAAAGAATTCTAATTGACATTATTATTGGAACCACAATAAAATAAGACTTTGGCTATTATTTAATAAAAATATTGTGCACACTCTTATATAATTTATTTTGTGAACATATGTTTATTTCTCTACCAAATCATTTTCAAAAATGTTTTCACCACTTCATACTCTCATCAGCAAAATGTAGGAGAGTTCCAGTTGCTCCACATCCTTATTAACCTTTGTTGTTGTCATTTTAAAAATTTTAGCTATTCTAGTGTTTGTGAGGTGTGTCTCCATATTCTAGAGACAAGATTTTGTCAGGTCATAAGGGCCCCAAATGATTAACAACTCAGATGTTCACGAACTGTACAATGGTTTAACAAATTGAGGTTTACCCATGCAGTTGAATACACCTCATCATTAGAAAGAAGGAACTGCTTATGCATACAACAGGAAAAATTATATTAAATATATACTTGACACTGCATTGAACAAAGAAACCAGTCACAAAAGAAATACATAGTGTATGATTGAATTTATGTATAGCTCAGAAACAGGTACAACTGAGATATAAAAACAGATATACCAATAGTAGTAGGTGCATTTAACTAGAGGGATGTAATTAAAAGTGTCACAAGGGAACTTTCAGTGATGAGAGAAATAGTCTATATTTTGATTTGGAGTGATTGATTCCTAGGTATATAGAACTATCAAAATTCATCCAACTATACATTTAAAATGTGTGCATTTCACTGTAAGTAAACTATACTACAATTTTGGGGAAGTTTAAAAATATACAGTTTGGTTCAAGATTAGTTTTTAATCTTCATATTTCTACCCAGAAAATGATATATCTTTCATTTTACTTTTTTTTTTAATGTCTCATGCTAGATGTCTAAAATGTTCTTTATGTACTATGTATCCCTTAAATGTATTCCTATTTATTTTGACATTTTTGTAACATTTGTAAATGGTGTATTTCTTCTAGTATGTGTTTGATTGATACTTAAATATCAATTTTATTTACAGATAGTCATCAGAAATCTTCTTTTAGTTGATCTTCTTCATTTTTTCCATATTAAAAAAATCACATAATTTGCAAAATAATATCCCCCTTACATTTTCCATTGTTTTTATAATTTATTTTTTCTAACACTGCCAGAACAATTTTAATAATTGTAATTAAAAAAAACTTCCCTTTTTTTCTTGAGTTTAAACAGAATAATAATCTAAAAGGAATAATGTATTTTTTACCAGATTAAGCATAATGTATTCCTATTGCATCAAGAATTTTTGAAAATAGTGAATAACTAATGAAAAGAATGTATATATATATATATATATATATATATATATATATATATATATATATGGAGAGAGAGTGAGAGAGACCAAATCAATACCAGGCATAGGCTATGTACCAGTGGTGTGCCAGTGAATGATTAATAACCAGCTTCCAAAGGAAAAGCCAAAACAAGCATACAAACAGAATACCTTGATTTGCAACATGTGCCAGTTTCCATGCTGTAAACCCTCATCAGGACCCATTTCAAGCCACCACTGCATCATCACTGAACCTAAAGTTGGGAAGAAACATGTTCATTCACTCTCTTGAGCAGTAAAACCAGCTCCTGCAACGCTGGTTAATAACTATCTATGTATAAGCTGCCAGTATCTTTGGTGTAATTTCCTTTGCCCAGTGGCAGCATTCTGCTGGTGGGAGTTGTTTGCCTGTCTTTGGTTTCCTGCCTCACTCCTCCTCTTCTCTTAAAATATCTGGAAGATACTATTAGTGCCTAATATGATGATTGTTTTTCTTTGATCTTGTTTGAATTAGGCTAGTTTTCCTGCACTAGGGTTTGCTGGAGAATCATTTCTGGGAAAGGTCAGGACCATGACCTTGAGCCATTCTCCTAATGATGAGGAGGTATATGTGGGAGGGGGCTCTGTTAGCCTTTCTCCTCCCTGAAGCCTGTATGATATGGCAGCTTTTCGTCATTCAGTGATGCTCATTCATTCTCTCATCCATGGCAGATGGCTCCCTGCAAAGATGACCAAGCTCCGTGCTTACATGTTTATTCTCATCTTCCCTGTTTCCTGAAACCACACCAAGCTGCATCCACTGATTCTCCTTCTGCCACCTGTGTACACTCTCCTATTTAAACAAAAGGAATTGTGGGTTTTCCCCGCAGGGTGACCACTTACTTGGAATCACAGTGTTCCAGCAGCCTGAGCTTTGCTGTCTCAGGTCTCACCCTCAGCATTTTCTGTGTCCTTTCCTGCTCTGCACTTGGCATCCCTTCCTCACATTCTGTGGTTCAGGCTTGCAGATGTCTCCTAAATTCATCAAATATGGAGTTTGCATATGTGCTTCCTACGATCCTGTTGCTTTTGGGTGTTTTCCCAGAAGAGGAGAAACTGCTCTCTTTATTCTAAAGTAAGAATCTGAAGCTGGAAAGGAACTTGTCTTTCTGTCTCTTTCTCCCGTCGCATCCTTCCATCTCAATCTTTCTCTGGACAAAGCCCCGTGGGTACCTCCTGTCTCTCTGGCTTCTTCATCCCCCCTCTCTCTTTCCTTTGGTTCTTTCCATTGTGATGATTAAATATGTATGTATCTTAGCTACCAAAAGGAAAGAAAAAGGACAAAGAGCAGAAGGCAGAGAAAGAGGCAAAAAAAGAAAGAAAACCTCACTGGAACTCATGGCCTACCAGCCACTCTCTCCCAGTGTGTGAGTTTGTTGGGACTGCTGTTATCATGATTATTTTACTGTGAAGTATTTCTAAGATACTGGGAAGCATAGAGAATAATGTAGTGAACAACTATGTACTTTTCACCCAGTTTTAACAAAACTTAACATTTTTACATATTTGCTCCAGGTATTTTTTAAGAAGAAAAAATTCCATCCACATGGAATTGAAGGCCCTGTGCATCCTCTTCTCACTCCCACTCCTGTTTTTTCTTCCCAGATACAACTCTTCTCCTTACTTTTGTGCTTATGGTACCCATACCTGTTTTCTTATAACTAAATTATATATTTATGTTTTTGAAATTGTATGAATGGCATTATATCATATATATATATATATATATATATATATATATATATATATATATATATATTTCTCCAACTTCTGTATTTTGCCCAACATAATTTTTTGTTTGTTTTTTGTTTGTGTTGTTTTTGTTTGTTTGTTTTTTGCAGTGTATCCACGTTGACACATCCAGTGCTAGCTCATGAATTTGAACTGTGTATTGTATTTGAATGTGCTACCATGTATCTATTCATTCTCCTATTAAGATACATACATTGTTTCTGTATTTATCTTTAATGCAATATAACACAAGTGCTATCATGGACATTGTTTTCTGACACTCCCTACACACTTATCTCTTTAAATGATGCTCATTTTCAGCTTTGCTAGTGCAGTGTCAGGGCAACGTGTGGAAGCTGGAGTAACGTGTTTACGTCCCTCCAAAATTCATATGTGGAAACCTAACCCCTAAAGTGATGGAATCAGGAAGTGGGACCTTTAAAAGGTGATTGTGTCATGAGAGTGAATCCCCCAGGATTGGGATTAGTGTCCTTATAAACAAGACTCCGGAGAGCTTCTTACTACTCCTACCATGTGAGGACACAATGAGAAGACATCTGTATGTGAATCAGGAGGCTCTCATCAGACATCTAATCTGGAGACTTGATCTTGGATGTCCCAGCCTCTGGAACTGTGAGAAATAAGTTTCTGTTGTTTGTAAACTACCCTATCTGTAGTACTTTTGTATAGCAGTCTGAACACACTAGGCACAGCGTGCTCTCTGCTTATTTCTAGCCTCTGTTTTCTAACCCTGTAATCCTGGATTCTTTGTTGCTCCAATTCCAAAAGAAGACATTCCAAGGATGCACTGGTCACCAGGAGAAATAAAGATTGAAATGTGCACCCAGAAAGCCTGTTTTTCCTTACTGAGAAAAGAGAAAAGGGAAATCTAAGAAGTGATATGAATTGGAGAAGATGTGAAGCCTGAAGAGATAAGCACCTGGAGGGTCTTCTGTTGCAAGGACAAGGACAAGGAAGGAATGGGTGGTGAGATATCACCTGAGGACAACCCTTTACTATCCCAGGAACATGGAGAGGGGGATGCAAACAGGTGTTCAGGGGAGAAAGGAGACCCACCCAGGCCAAGATGGGCCCACCTAGAACCAGAAGGAGAAGGCTTAATGGTAATCACTTCAGAGCAGCTAAATTGCTCTCAACATCTTACATTAATGTAGATTCCCTGACAGGCGTGTAATTCCCTGTTTCTTCATTATTCTTGGTAATGTTTGCAATTGTTAGATATTTATAATTTTTCCTAATTACAGCCTATGCCAGTATCTCACTGTGGCTTTTACTTGCAGTGCCTTGATTACTAGTAAGGTTGAGCTTCGTTCTCTTTTATTTTGTTTATTTGTGTTTATTGCCTATGAACTTTGTATCTTTTTTCTTTTAGATGGGGAGATAAAAATTTATTAGCTTATAAAGTTATATTTTATTTCTAATTTGCTAATTGTTTGTATCAAATGGACAGTGACTTTTAGTAAATATTTTATGCATCTGTAATATGATCAAAAGTAATTTTTCTTTGAATTGCTAATTTAGTATATTATATAAATAGCTTTTCTGGTGCTTCACTGTATCTACATTTCTTAGATATAGCTAACTTTGCTTTCACTTTAATTAGTTTTTGCAGCTATATTCATAAGCCAGGTTAGTTTTTAAAGATTCTTATATTGTTAAATAACATTTTAGATCAAGTTATAATAGCCTCAAATGGGTAGTTCTCACTTTTTCCTGAGACTTTAAATATTTGGAAAAAATAAAATAGAGATAATTGGTTTCTTTGGATGAATTGAACATTTTTGACTGTAAAATTATCTGGGCCAGATATCTTTTTGTGGTGAGATTTAGTGGGGTGAGAGGAAGTAGAACAATTTTATTATTGATTCAATTTCTTTAATGGTTGTGGTAGACTGTATAATGGCCCCGCAAGGTGTTCATATCTTCGTCCCCAGAATCTGTGGCTATTACCTGATATGGCAAAGGGGACATTGCAGGTGTGGTGTAGTTAAGGACCTTGTGATGGGAGGTTTACCCCGGATTATGCAGGTTCCCCCTTTATGTAATCACACGTGCCCTTACCAAAGGAGGCAAAGGGGATTGGACTAGAGAAGAGAAGATGATGCTATGATGGAAGCAAGAGGTTAGAGTGATTCAAGGAATGCTCATAAACTTGGGAATACAGGCAGCCCCCCAAAGCTTGAAAAGGCACAGAGGCAATTCTTTAAAGCCTCTGGAAGGAACCAGTCTTGTGGACACCTTGACTGTAGCCCAGTGAAGCTGAGTGCAGACTTTTGGTCTCCAGAAATGTAAGAGATTAAATTTGTGCTCTTTTAAGTCACCAAATTTGTGTTGATTTGTTAAATAGGAATAGAAAGCAGATACAATAGCTCTTGGGTTATTTTTTTAATATGGGTTTTCTATTTATAATGTATTCACCAACAAGCAGCGAGTCACATTCTGAAGTTGGGTAAGTCACTTTGTTTTTTCTCTGATGCTTACATATTTCTTTCTGAACAAACTGTCCTCATCGTCCTACTGTGCATCAGAATCATCAAAACCCTCTTGAGTGGACATTTCTCCTTCTCTGAGAACATTTCCCAAACCACTCACACTACCCTTATCCTTGCTTTTAGGCTCTGGGAGCCCTGGGCTTGGTTTCCCCTAAGAGCTCATGCACTAATGTGCATCAAAGTAAATATCCATCTGTATATTCAATAATGGGTATGAAAGTCAGTATGCATGTGTACCATTTTTGACTAGCATTATGAATTCCAAGGATCTCCTCTATTTTTGCCTTCATCTGCCATGTCCTCCTACAGCCCTTCCCTCTACTTTTATAAAATGGAGAAAAAAAACTCCCTTTCATATACTGTTTAACATATTTCACTGCTTCAACAACCTTCCAATCCAATATTCCCTGGTCCAAACAGTCACTTATGAAGGAAGGAGGGACTTGGCTGATCTGTTTATTAAAGACAAGGAGAAGCAGGGAAACAGAGATTAAGCCAACCCTCCCCAAACAGAGGATCTTTCCCTTTAACTGGATGCCACTTTGCATTGTAGAATCACTTTTATTTAAAAAAAAAAAATCCTGTTCTAGAATTAAGCCAATTATACCAGTCTCTCAAGTTATATTTATAATATCATGCTATACTATAATACAATGCCATAAATAATTATATTAGAAAATTATAATGTAATATTCTATAATACTACAGTATGGAAAATAGATACTAGAGTGACTCACACATTTTGTAATCTGTCATGTTTCTTTTTTTAAATAATTAATTTAATTTGTATTGAAATATAGTTGATTTACAATGTTGTGTTAGTTTCTGGTGTACAGCAAACTGATTCAGTTATACATACATATATATGTATATATACATATATATGTATATATACATATATATTATTTTTCAGATTCTTTCCCCATGTAGGTTATTACAAAATACTGAGTATAGTTCCCTGTGCTATACAATAGGTCCTTGTTGTTTATCTATTTTATGTATAGTAGTTTGTGTGTGTTATTCCCAAATTCCTAATTTATCCCTCCCCCCACCTTTCACCTTTGGTAACCAACCATAATTTTGTTTTCTATGTCTGTGAATCTGTTTCTGTTTTGTGAATAAGTTAATCTGTATCATTTTTTAAAATGAAGAACCCATTTTCATTTTTGTTTAGTTCTTGATCATTCAATTGATCTTATATCTTTATCATTAAAAAGAAAATTAATACCATGCCAAAATGAAGGTACTTTTTTCAGTGTGCTTCTGCAATGTGAATTTCCACTTGAGAGCTTCACATAACATTTGTTTGAATTTTAGCTTAGATGCTATCTTGGAACCCAAGGAGCCTGCACAGACCAGTTACTCACAGGCTCTGTATTATGAGCTGATTGTACTATGGCTGTGTTCTGGATGCTAAAATTTTCAGCTCATTTTAAAATTTCTGAATGAACAGTTTCAAGACAGTTTTGCAGACAAGAAAAATCTTATTCTTGTGTATTTTTAATCCTCAAATTCTAAATGACTCTTATGTCTTCTAAACAGTAGCACAGGGCTACCAGTTAATGAAAATCCATTAATAATTTTATTATTTTGTTTGAGTGCTATACATTTAAATTCATCATGAATCCATGAATGCCAATGACTGGTTACTTTTTCACTTTTCTCTATTCCACACTCCATACTTTTACATATTAATCACCCATTTCTGTAACACTGCAATTAGCAGCACTTTGAATAGTCATTAAAATAGAATGCTAACTTTTAAATAGCCTTTTCTGAATAT
This sequence comes from Mesoplodon densirostris, assembly GCF_025265405.1. NCBI lineage: Eukaryota > Metazoa > Chordata > Mammalia > Artiodactyla > Ziphiidae > Mesoplodon > Mesoplodon densirostris. The sequence continues at coordinate 3,717,383 of NC_082663.1, read as the reverse complement.
AAAAATAGTATGTGCTAAATTAAAAATCACAAAAATGAAGAACTGGGAAATCACAGAAAATTAACAAGAAAGAAATGAGATGTCATCTATGATCCCTCAACCCTTCAACTTAGCAACACACTCTGTATATATTTAGTCTCCCCTCTCTCATAAAGATATATATATATATATATATATATATATATATATATATGAAGATATAAGTATAAATATAAATTAAGTGTATATTTAAATCTGTCTATTGACATATGACATACATTCAGACTACTTCCATATAACAATTGGAAAAACACCCCTATGTGGGGGGGAAACCTTTATTCTGGAATTCACTAAACTATTGCTGAGTTATTTAATTGTAATTGCACATTTAAAATAAATTCACTCAGAAGTTATTTTTCTTCTGCTATACTTAAAGATTTTCTGATCTTTATCGGTTACCCCTTTCCTTTTATTTTAAAACCTCACCATCCATTCTATTTTCAGACTTCAAAATAATATAGACTTCCACAGGAGTAAAGAAAAAAAAATATTCTTATGCATTTTTAATAATCACCAAATTCTAAATTAGCCAATGCCTTCTAAACAGTAACAGGATTTTAAGTGAATGAATCATTCATTATCAGTTCCATTACATCATATGAGTTCTTTACATTTAAATCCATCATGATGCAACTATACACAACAAGTTTACCACATTGCTTATAAGAATATTCCAGAGTGGCTTGCCCTGTGATTATTAAAAGCATTATATGAAATACGAAATATTTCTTATGATGCACAAAGGCAAAGTCCTAAATTGTTTATAGCTCCTCTGTTTGAGTAACAGACAGTAATGTTTATAAAAGTCAATTCCCCTTTAGAGCAACAGAGTGGCTTCTTTCAGGACTAGACTTTCTTACTTGCATTTTGACTCACTGAAATGCAGAAAAGGGAGTTGGAGACCATGGAATCAACTTTGTAGAGCCTGGGAAGAGACCGTGTGGTGCCTTCAGGGACTTGCATGTAGTTTACCAAGGCTGGAGCCACACATGTTGGAGGAGCCAGAGGTGTGAGTTTGGCTTTATCAGTGGAGGTGTTACTTTGGTGTCTGTTATTTGTTCAACACCTCCGTACCTCCCTCAACAGTCATAAGATGTCATCTCTACAAGCTTGGGGATAATTTTTCCTAAATATGAATCTGCTCATGATTGGCAACACTCACTCAAGTCATCTGGCTTGATGTGGTGATACATCTGCCTTCCTGAAATGTCCTATGCACCTTCAACAAATATCTCCTTGGGCAAGGAGTGCCAGGTATGGAAAGGGGCTTTGGGACTATGATTAAAGAATGGAAACCATAAGGCATCCTCAGTTCTGAAAAGAGGAGGTTCGCAGGCAGGGATAAGGGAAGTGGGGACCTTTCTTAGAAAGAGATGAGCTTTATGAACATTACCCCCAGAAAAGATGCAACACATAGACACACACAGAATTTGCTTTGAAATTTAGAAGAAGTTTATTCTCCCCAAAGGTCAAGATCCATGTTCTCTCCAAAGACCAGGTTCTAGATCCCTGCACCAGATAAAAATATCTTCAAGTACTACAATTACATTTCTGATCTTCCATATCAAATCTGAAAAACAGAGAGAAAAAAGACTGAAAAGAAAAATAGAGCCTTAAGGAATGGTTTGTCTATAACAAAGGACATGACATTTGATTCATCAGAGTCCTGGGATAAGCTGAGCAAGAAAGACTTAAAGAAAATCTTAAAGAAATAATGACAGAAAACTTCCCATATTTGAAAAGAGCCACAAATTTACAGATTTAAGAAGCCAAATGAAGTGCAAATAGGGTAAACCTAAAAATATTCATGCCAAGGTACATCACAAACACTAGAAAACTAAAGATAAAGAAAAACATCTTGAAAACAGTAGGGGAGATATGGCACCTTCCCTACAGGGACATACACAACAACCTGGCTGGATCTCCAGAAAATTCTGCTGAATATAAAATGACGATCTCAAAAGGTTACATTCTGTATGATTCCATTTTTATCACATTCTTGAGCTGAGAAAATTGTAGACAAGGAGAATGAATTAGCTGTTGTTAATGGTTAAGGAGATAATGGGTATTGGGAAGAAATTGGCTGTGGCTGTAAGGAGACAGGATGAGGGATCATCACAGTGATTGAAATGTTCTGCATTTTAGCTATCAGTGTCAATATTCCGGTGGTGATATTTACTATAGTTTTACAAGGTGCTACCATTGGGGGAATCTGGGTTAGGAATACACAGCATTTCTCTGTGTTATTTCTTACAACTGCATGTGAATATACATTTATCTCAGAATAAAATGACAAATTTAAAAATAATTTTTGACATTTTCAAATGGACTAGATTAAATAGATTTTACTCTTTAAAGAGTTTCTTTGTTAAAATCAGTTTTGCTGTTTTACTTCCTTTTCTTTCATTAAATATTGTGTTAAGAGCAAAGATTATAGAAGCTTGGAATAAAAGACAATTTAGCTGTTGAGTTAAATTTACGTCATAACTTCCCTCTGTAGACACACATGAGATCTTTTGTGGCCACTTATATGTTGCATTCATTTCTCTTGTATCGATTTTCTGTGTCTTTCACAAAGATCTAATAAATCAATCAGCACTTAAAATAAATCCATATAATTGAAAATTAGAAGTAAAAGGGCAGTAGAGAATACTTCCATAGAATATATTTGCATTTATTCAGGAATAACCTACTCAAATCATTTTGGGTTCACTATGAAAATATCTGGGAAAATCAGTTTAAAATTCTAGCTAAAGGGCTTCCCTGGTGGCGCAGTGGTTGAGAGTCCACCTGCCAATGCAGGGGACATGAGTTTGTGCCCCGGTCTGGGAAGATCCCACATGCCGTGGAGCGGCTAGGCCCGTGAGCCATGGCTGCTGAGCCTGTGCATCCGGAGCCTGTGCTCCGCAACAGGAGAGGCCACAACAGTGAGAGGCCTGTATATTGCAAAAAAAAAAAAAAATTCTAGCTAAAAATAGAATATTTAATGGTAGATTCTTATTCACTTATTCATTCTTTGGATTTACACCATGACTTTGCATTTAAGCTTAGACTCTGAAACATGGTCTTGTCTGGTCAACATAGCTAGAAGTAGAACTTTATGTCCATCTGGTCAACATATCTAGAAGTAGAACTTTATATCCAGGAGTTGAAAAACGTGTCTCAATTTTCACAGAACCAGCAGTGGGTGCAAGAACAAATTATCTGTGTTTGGACATCACAAAACTGTTTTACTTAGGTCAGAATTTTTTGAAGTTCATTTGTGTCTAAATAAATAAAAATACTTAAAGATTAATTTGATTATTTTCATTTACTATACAACTGGGACACAGAACTTAAAGTCCAATTACTGTCTGTCTTAATTATGTTTCTTCAACCCTTTTTTCATTACATCTTTCAAAAATTGTCACAGGGATGTTTTGGTGTCTACAGGTTGTAAATTTGAGTCCACAATATACTATTTGTTTTACACAATTAAAATATCAAGGTTTAACTTTGAGTGTTCTTTATTTAAAAAAGTGAAACATATCTAATTAGTATTTAAAATACTATTTTTCCAGCCTATCTTTTCTACCATTTATGTATTATACCTTTACACTTATAAATTACTGCCTTGAATATTACCATAAATGATAGCATTTCAGGAAAAGTGAGGAGTTTTGTTAATTTCTTTAAAAATTCATTTACCTTCCATTGCGAGCTTTGCTATGAAGAAATATTATTGGGCTTCCCTGGTGGCACAGTGGTTGAGAGTCCGCCTGCCGATGCAGGGGACACGGGTTCGTGCCCCGGTTCGGGAAGATCCCACATGCCGCGGAGTGGCTGGGCCCGTGAGCCATGGCTGCTGAGCCTGCGCGTCCGGAGCCTGTGCTCCGCAACGGGAGAGGCCACAACAGTGAGAGGCCCGCATACCGCCAAAAAAAAAAAAAAAAAAAAAAAAAAAGAAATATTATTGCTATTTAGGAAGTTCAGTTAGCTGTTGGGCTGGGTTGGTGTTACTTATAATCTAAGTCTGTGTGCTGTATTTGTATTGCTATTATTACATGCTTGAATTTTTTGTTTATTTTCTCTCATGGCACTATTTCTTGAAAGGTGAAAATATTCTTCCCATCAGAATAAAATATATAATGTTATCTTATTTTAGAATATTGTCATTATGTTTCTCCAATTATTTTTATAATAACTATTTTGTTAAAACAAAGGTCAGGTTTTCCAAGTTTATCTATTGTAACTGAGTTTTATTTATTTGGCTTTCTTTCTCAGTCAAAGTTTTTCTAATAGCACGGGCCCATCCCTCATTTGCTGTGGCTTCCCAGCGACCGTGCCCGGTGCTTTTTCTGACATTGCACAGACTAACTTTCACATCTCTGGTTGCTGTTGGAAACATCTATTGCAAATTGTAGAGGTTTTCAGGAGCAAGAACTTCTACCAGGGGTTTAATAACTGTGGGACATCATTAGTCATCATGTGACAAGGCTCTCAAAACCTTGTGGAAAGTCAATTACGATTCACTTTAACATCATAGACAGATTATACTAAAGAGTCTGACTCCACTTTGGATGCTGTTGTTGATGCTTCCCACCTCCACCCTAGCTCTTTCCTTCTTGCCTCACTTCTGGCCAAGTCAATACAGAAGCTCAGATGCTCCTTCCTTTTGTATGATGGGAAGTTAAAGCCATGTAAGCAAGCCGAACCCTCAAGAAGGAACCCCCAATCTGGCCCCGCCCCCTAACTACAAGTAAAGCCAAACCAGTTCCACCAGCTCACTCTCTTGAGACACCATGTGACCTGCTTGGGAGCCTGCCTTTCCCTCCCCCCAGAAAGCCTTATTATGTGCATAATACAACTACACCCTCTTGGCATGTGTTGAATCATCAGTCTAGCCATTGTGTTAAGGACATTTATCCAGCCTTTATGAGGTGACTACAATGTAGACAAATAGACAAAAAGACAGATAACTTTTTTCATATTCTTATGAAAATGTCATAAAGATATCACAAAATCATATAAATTACCATATAAATTTTCAAATGACTATTCTAAATAATCCATTTTTGTTCTAACCATTAATAAAGAGCTAAACCTTTACTGAGTTATTCACATTTCCATCCCTCCTAGACTAGCTTCCTTTTTTTAAAGATGGCAATCCCTATTATTCATTATGATTCTACCAAGCTTCACTAACATAACTGGTATCACATCAGTCTCAGAGTTCTGTTGTTTCTCCTGTTGTGATCTTTGATACCTGCTGCACCATTTTCTTTGCCTCTCTCTGCTCCGGAACACACACAGACCACATCACCAACTGGATCCCTGCTCTGTGACTTCTACCTCCTATAAACAACTGACCCTATAGATAACACTAGGCACCAGTTATTACCACATGAGTTCTACTTCTATGGAAAAGAGGCAAAGGCAAGCTCTTAGTGTTGTTGGAAATACAAATTTTAGGTTTACCTGCAAATGTGTCCTTGCTCTATATTTCCACAGATACGTAAAACCAGTTCCTTTTGTACCTATTAATATTTGGTCTTTATTAATTGAATATGCTTGCTAAAGAAATAGTTGAATGAATAAATACTGCACCATTGCCAAATCCCTCCACAGCACATTCCTCTCCAAAGCCACATGGAGAAATGTGAGGGTGAAACAGTTTGATGGATTCATCAATGGGGATAGAGATTTCTTGACCGTCAACCTGGGTAATTAGACATAGATATTGATTAGAGAACTGTGTGCTTAATCATTAGAAAACAAGGAAAACGCTAAGAAAATGTTCATAATAAGATGTCCATAATTAGAAAATGTTTAGAATATTTCAAGAATAACTTCATGGTGGCATAACACCTCAGGTCAGAAAATCCAAACCTGCACAAAATCTTAAAGCCTTCCCAGATGAGCAAATCACATGTGGGTCCCAGAAATTTTAGCCTAACCCACTGGTTATCATGCAAAAAAAAAAAAAAAATTAAGAGTTTTTCAAAATGTATTGATTCACATCAAAACATAAAATAAGGATGTTAAGTAAATAATGTATAATTCTATAATGTCAAATATACTCTTGGACATAATATATTACGTTTGTGTTGGTAACTAATTTTGAAAATGTACCAAATATCTTAAAAGAAAATGTCACGGCACAGTAGATAAATTTCAGATCTGTTTCTCTTTCTAATTTAACTGGAAGGGGAAAGGCCTGGGATTGACCTCTGCTTCTTATGAATGTTTTTTCTTAATGACCTACTTAAAGATATTGCTAGAAATCAAGCCAATGTACTTCATTATGGAGGAAAGAAGGCAAATCCCATGGAAGACACCATAAAACATGCGGCACATTCAAGGAGGTAAATGTGAAATGACCACCAGCTAAATCCTTTGAGCTCTGCCTAAAGAGTAATAGCAAATATCTCTCATTAAATCAGAAACGCCATTGTTGGGATCAGACTTATTTGTCCCAGGTTCTAAGTTAATATTTACAAATCTATTAATTTTGCTCTAATATGGCATAACTAGTACACTTGAAAAATGGGGTTGTTGTATAAATTTTTAACTAATAACCATGACCTTGCATTGAACAAAATACTTTTAGCTGAAGATTCAGGAGCAGCTATTGGTGTGCATCTTTGATGTGATCTCAGGAACATTTTCTCCATCTCAGAGCAAAGCAGGCTCAAATGTGTTTAGCAGCAGTTTGTCCTGACCTGAGAGCTCACTGTTGCCCATGGTGTCTGTAGTAGTTTTCTAGACCTGCCATAACACCGTGTCACAAAGTGGGAGGCTTAAACAACACTTTTTTTTCTCTAACAGTTCTGGGGGACAAAAGTCTGAGATCAAGTTTTTGGCAGGGTTGGCTCTTTCTGAGTCTTCTTCTCCTTGACTTACAGATGGTCATCTTCTCTCTGGATCTCCTTATCAAGTTTCCTCAATGTACTCCTCTGTCTGTGTCCCAATTTTTCCTTTTCATCAGGATGTCAATCATATTAGATCAGGTCACCCTAATGACCTCATCTTGACTTTAATTATTCCTGTAAAGATCCTTTCTCCAAATATGGTCACATTTATACGTACTGGGGGTTAAGACTTCAACATATAAATTTTGGAGGAACACAATTCAACCTCTCCCAGTGTCCACACAGTAAACATAATTCTCCCTTTTCTGAGGAGAGGTGGACATGGCTACCTGTACAAAGCTTCATGATGATTTTGCACGCTTAGACAATTCTGTGGTAGGAAGAGGAAGTGAGCCCTATTTGGCGGACTTCCTTATGCACAGCAATACCTACTTGTTTGTGACCTTCTTCCATTTAGAAGGATTTATCCCAGTACCATGTCTCTGAGCAGCCCTATGCTGTAATCCTAGCTCATTGGTTAAGGGGAGAGGTGGGTATCTACTACAAACTAATCAGATTCTCTCTTTAGGAGTTTTTCTTTTTCTCCTGGGAACAAAAAGAGTCTGGGAGTATTTGGAACCAAATGATATTGAAGGCAGTGGTCCAAGAAGTGTCCTTGTATCCTTAAGATACAAGGATGCGTGTTTATCACCTATCTCATATTCTGAGGTCCAACCATCCCTGGATTCCATAATAATAATATAATAGTTTTCCTGTGGTTATTTTCCTCAAGCTGATCAGAGTTGGTCTCTTCTGTTTTGATCAAAATATCATCTGTCTGCATAGCATCCCATTTTCAAGTCACATGGGATTTATGAACATAAATCTCTCCTCTTCTCCTGGGGAAAACAAGCAAGCATTCCAAGCAAACTTTGGTGTAATAATACTTGTACTTTCTTCCCATAGTGGATGACCTTTCATAGTTATATAGTGTTGAACATTAATTTTTGGCTTTGCTAGGTGAGTGACAGAGCATTAGAGACTCACTGGGATACTGATATATTCTAAAGGAAAGATTGGGTAAAAAGAAGATGATAGGGCTTCCCTGGTGGCTCAGTGGTTGAGAATCTGCCTGCTAATGCAGGGGACACGGGTGTGAGTGCTGGTCTGGGAAGATCCCACATGCCGCGGAGCAACTAGGTCCGTGAGCCACAACTACTGAGCCTGCATGTCTGGAGCTTGTGCTCCACAACAAGAGAGGCTGTGACAGTGAGAGGCCCACACACCATGATGAAGAGTGGCCCCCTCTCGCCACAACTAGAGAAAGCCCTCACACAGAAATGAAGACCCAACACAGCCAAAAATAATAAATTAATTAATTAATTTAAAAGAAGAAGAAGAAGAAGATAATGCAGCTACCAAAGCTAAAAGATAATCACAGAAGAAAACATAGGCCTTCCAGGGTGGAATGAAATAGCAAGTTACATGGGAGGATTGCTGTTGCAATATTTAGTGCTTTATTTTTTCTAGTCAACCTTTCCAAGTGATATACATCTCTCTGCATGAGTAGGGCTAGTATTCTGAGATGTTGCATGTATGTAGAAAGAACTTGATGACTAAGCATAGCAAGCATTTGCTAATGTGGAGACAGGACCTGAGGAGACATGCTGTGCTGGTAAAAAGCATCCCTCTTCCAGTTCTGAGTGTCTTCATCTCCAAGTTGGTCCAGAGACCCAGAGAAGCTATAACCTCCACGGAGTGTGCTAAGGAGTGGAAAATAGGGCACAGTTATTAACACACACATCACTGAACTTCAGTGGTTTTGCACAAATCCTCCTAAAGGAAATTTGAAATCTACAGAACTTCAAATAGACATCTCTAATGTTTTATACATTTCTTTTTTTCTTTTTTTTTAATTTGTTTTTTAAATTTATTTATTTTTGGCTGCATTGGGTCTTTGTTGCTGCATGCAGGCTTTCTTTAGCTGCAGTGAGGGGGTTACTCTTCATCACGGTGTGCAGGCTTCCCATTGTGGTGACCTCTCTTGTTGCTGAGCACGGGTTCTAGGCACATGGGCTCAGTAGTTGTGGCTCGCAGGGTCTAGAGCACAGGCTTAGTAGCTGTGGTGCATGGGCTTAGTTGCTCCGCCTCATGTGGGATCTTCCCAGACCAGGGCTCGAACCCGTGTCCCCTGCACTGGCAGGCAGATTCCCAACCACTGAGCCACCAGGGAAACCCATGTTTCATACAGTCCAATGTTTCTAACATATTATGAACAGTGATATTTAAAAATAAAATGACAGACCACATTTAAAAGTATCCAATAGAACCCAAAGACCACATTGATTTGATACTATTAGGGATTAATCCCCAAGATATAAAAATAGCTCATGCAGCTCAATATCCAAAAAACAAACAACCCAATCAAAAAATGGGTGGAAGACCTAAATAAATATTTCTCTAAGGAAGACATATAGATAGCCAACAAACACATGAAAAGACACTCAACATCTAGAGAAATGCAAATCAAAACTACAATGAAGTATCACCACACACCAGTGTGATGAATGGCCATCAGCAAAAAAAAAAAAACTATAAACAATAAATGCTGGAGAGGGTGTGGAGAAAACGGAACCCTCTTGCACTGTTGATAGGAATGTAAATGGATATAGCCACTATGGAGAACAGTATGGATGTTCCATAAAAACTAAATATAGAATTACCGGCTTCCGGGTAAGATGGCGGAAGAGTAAGACGCGGAGATCACCTTCCTCTCCACAGATACACCAGAAATACAGCTACACGTGGAACAACTCCTACAGAACACCAACTGAATGCTGGCAGAAGACCCCAGACCTCCCAAAAGGCAAGAAACTCCCCACATACCTGGGTAGGGCAAAGCAGAGAGATTCCCGCACAGAGGAGCGGTGCCGAGCGGCACTCACCAGCCCGAGAGGCTTGTCTGCTCCCCCGCCGGGGCGGGCGGCGCTGGAGCTGAGGCTCGGGCTTCGGTCAGAGCGCAGGGAGAGGACTGGGGCTGGCGGCGAGAACTCAGCCTGAAGGGGGCTAATGTGCCACAGCTAGCCGGGAGGGAGTCCGGGAAAACTCTGGAGCTGCCGAAGAGGCAGGAGACTTTTTCTTCCCTCTTGGTTTCCTGGTGCGCGACGAGAGGGGATTAAGAGCGCCGCGTAAAGGAGCTCCAGAGACGGGGGTGAGTCGCGGCTGAAAGCGCGGAGCCCAGAGACGGGCGTGGGACGCTGGGGCTGCTGCTGCCGCCGCCAAGAAGCCTGTGTGTGAGCGCAGGTCACTGTCCACAGCGCCCTTCCGGGAGCCTGTGCAGCCTGCCACTGCCGGGGTCCCAGGATCCAGGGCCGGCTTCCCTGGGAGAACGCACGACGCGCCTCGGGCTGGTGCAATGTCATGCCGACCTCTGCCGCTGCAGGCTCGCCCCGCACTCCGTGCCCCTCCCTCCCGCCCGGCCTGAGTGAGCCAGAGTCCCCGAAGAGGCTGCTCCTTTAACCCTGTCCTGTCTGAGCGAAGAACAGACGCCCTCCGGTGACCTACACGCAGAGGCGTGGCCAAATCCAAAGCTGAGACCCAGGAGCTGTGAGAACAAAGAAGAGAAAGGGAAACCTCTCCCAGCAGCCTCAGAAGCAGCGGATTAAAGCTCCACAATCAACTTCATGTACCCTGCATCTGTGGACTACATGAATAGACAACAAATCATCCCAAATTGAGGAGCCAGGAGTCAGTGCTGTGCCTCTGAGGTGGGAGAGCCAACTTCAGGACACTGGTCCACAAGAGACCTCCCAGCTCCACATAATATCAAACGGCGAAAATCTTCCAGAGATCTCCATCTCAACAGCAGCACGCAGCTTCACTTAACGACCAGCAAGCTACAGTGCTGGACACCCTATGACAAACAACTAGCAAGACAGGAACACAATGCCACCCATTAGCAGAGAGGCTGCCTCAAATCATAAAAAGTCCGCAAACACCCCAAAACACACCACCAGACGTGGACCTGCCCACCAGAAAGACAAGATCCAGCCTCATCCACCAGAACACAGGCAGTAGTCCCCTCCACCAAGAAGCCTACACAACCCACTAAACCAACCTTAGCCACTGGGGACAGACACCAAAAACAACGGGAACTACGAACCTGCAGCCTGCAAAAAGGAGACCCCAAACACAGTAACATAAGCAAAATGAGAAGACAGAAAAACACACAGCAGGAGAAGGAGCAAGATAAAAACCCACCAGACCTAACAAATGAAGAGGTAATAGGCAGTCTATCTGAAAAAGAATTCAGAATAATGATGGTAAAGATGATCCAAAATCATGGAAATAGAATAGAAAAAATGCAAGAAACAGTTAACAAGGACCTAGAAGAACTAAAGACGAATCAAGCATCGATTAAAAACACAATAAATGAAATAAAAAATACTCTAGATGGGATCAATAGCAGAATAACTGAGGCAGAAGAACGGATAAGTGAGGTGGAAGATAAAATAGTGGAAATAACTGCTGCACAGCAAAATAAAGAAAAAAGAATGAAAAGAACAGAGGACAGTCTCAGAGACCTCTGGGACAACATTAAACGCACCAACATTCAAATTATAGGGGTTCCAGAAGAAGAAGAGAAAAAGAAAGGGACTGAGAAAATATTTGAAGAGATTATAGTTGAAAACTTCCCTAATATGGGAAAGGAAATCGTTAATCAAGTCCAGGAGGAACAGAGAGTCCCATACAGAATAAATCCAAGGAGAAATACACCAAGACACATATTAATCAAACTGTCAAAAATTAAACACAAAGAAATCATATTAAAAGCAGCAAGGCAAAAACAACAAATAACACACAAGGGAAGCCCCATCAGGATAACAGCTGATCTCTCAGCAGAAACTCTACAAACCAGAAGGGAGTGGCAGGACATACTTAAAGTGATGAAGGAGAAAAACCTGCAACCAAGATTACTCTACCCAGCAAGGATCTCATTCAGATTTGATGGAGAAATTAAAACCTTTACAGACAAGCAAAAGCTGAGAGAGTTCAGCACCACCAAACCAGCTTTACAACAAATGCTAAAGGAACTTCTCTAGGCAAGAAACACAACAGAAGGAAAAGAACTACAATAACGAACCCAAAACAATTAAGAAAATGGGAATAGGAACATACATATCAATAATTACCTTAAATGTAAATGGACTAAATGCTCCCACCAAAAGACACAGACTGGCTGAATGGATACAAAAACAAGACCCATATATATGCTGTCTACAAGAGACCCACTTCAGACCTAGAGACACATACAGACTGAAAGTAAGGGGATGGAAAAAGATATTCCATGCAAATGGAAACCAAAAGAAAGCTGGAGTAGCAATTCTCATATCAGACAAAATAGACTTTAAAATAAAGACTACTAGAAGAGACAAAGAAGGACACTACATAATGATCAAGTGATCGATCCAAGAAGAAGATATAACAATTGTAAATATTTATGCACCAAACATAGGAGCACCTCAATACATAAGGGAAATATTAACAGCCATAAAAGGAGAAATCGACAGTAACACAATCATAGTAGGGGACTTCAACACCCCACTTTCACCAATGGACAGGTCATCCAAAATGAAAATAAATAAGGAAACACAAGCTTTAAATGATACATTAAACAAGATGGACTTAATTGATATTTATAGGACATTCCATCCAAAAACAACAGAATACACATTTTTCTCAAGTGCTCATGGAACATTCTCCAGGATAGATCATATCTTGGGTCACAAATCAAGCCTTGGTAAATTTAAGAAAATTGAAATTGTATCAAGTATCATTTCCGACCACAATGCTATGAGACTAGACATCAATTACAGGAAAAGAGCTGTAAAACATACAAACACATGGAGGCTAAACAATACACTACTTAATAACGAAGTGATCACTGAAGAAATCAAAGAGGAAATTAAAAAATACCTAGAAACAAATGACAATGGAGACACGACGACCCAAAACCTATGGGATGCAGCAAAAGCAGTTCTAAGAGGGAAGTTTATGGCAATACAATCCCACCTTAAGAAACAGGAAACATCTCGAATAAACAACCTAACCTTGCACCTAAAGCAATTAGAGAAAGAAGAACAAAAACATCCCAAAGTTAGCAGAAGGAAAGAAATCATAAAAATCAGATCAGAAATAAATGAAAAAGAAATGAAGGAAACGATAGCAAAGATCAATAAAACTAAAAGCTGGTTCTTTGAGAAGATAAACAAAATTGATAAACCATTAGCCAGACTCATCAAGAAAAAAAGGGAGAAGACTCAAATCAATAGAATTAGAAATGAAAAAGGAGAAGTAACAACTGACACTGCAGAAATACAAAAGATCATGAGAGATTACTATAAGCAACTCTATGCCAATAAAATGGACAACCTGGAAGAAATGGACAAATTCTTAGAAATGCACAACCTGCCAAGACTGAATCAGGAAGAAATAGAAAATATGAACAGACCAATCACAAGCACTGAAATTGAAACTGTGATTAAAAATCTTCCAACAAACAAAAGCCCAGGACCAGATGGCTTCACAGGCGAATTCTATCAAGCATTTAGAGAAGAGCTAACACCTATCCTTCTCAAACTCTTCCAAAATATAGCAGAGGGAGGAACACTCCCAAACTCATTCTACGAGGCCACCATCACCTTGATACCAAAACCAGACAAGAATGTCACAAAGAAAGAAAACTACAGGCCAATATCACTGATGAACATAGATGCAAAAATCCTCAACAAAATACTAGCAAACAGAATCCAACAGCACATTAAAAGGATCATACACCATGATCAAGTGGGGTTTATTCCAGGAATGCAAGGATTCTTCAATATACGCAAATCAATCAATGTGATACACCATATTAACAAACTGAAGGAGAAAAACCATATGATCATCTCAATAGATGCAGAGAAAGCTTTTGACAAAATTCAACACCCATTTATGATAAAAACCCTGCACAAAGTAGGCATAGAGGGAACTTTCCTCAACATAATAAAGGCCATATATGACAAACCCACAGCCAGCATCGTCCTCAATGGTGAAAAACTGAAACCATTTCCACTAAGATCAGGAACAAGACAAGGTTGCCCACTCTCACCACTCTTATTCAACATAGTTTTGGAAGTTTTAGCCACAGCAATCAGAGAAGAAAAGGAAATAAAAGGAATCCAAATGGGAAAAGAAGAAGTAAAGCTGTCACTGTTTGCAGATGACATGATACTATACATAGAGAATCCTAAAGATGCTACCAGAAAACTACTAGAGCTAATCAATGAATTTGGTAAAGTTGCAGGATACAAAATTAATGCACAGAAATCTCTGTCATTCCTGTATACTAATGATGAAAAATCTGAAAGTGAAATCAAGGAAACACTCCCATTTACCATTGCAACAAAAAGAATAAAATATCTAGGAATAAACCTACCTAAGGAGACAAAAGACCTGTATGCAGAAAATTATAAGACACTGATGAAAGAAATTAAAGATGATACAAATAGATGGAGAGATGTACCATGTTCTTGGATTGGAAGAATCAACATTGTGAAAATGACTCTACTACCCAAAGCAATCTACAGATTCAATGCAATACCTATCAAACTACCAATGGCATTTTTCACAGAACTAGAACAAAAAATTTCACAATTTGTATGGAAACACAAAAGACCCCGAATAGCCAAAGCAATCTTCAGAACGAAAAACGGAGCTGGAGGAATCAGGCTCCCTGACTTCAGACTATACTACAAAGCTACAGTAATCAAGACAGTATGGTACTGGCACAAAAACAGAAAGATAGATCAATGGAACAGGATAGAAAGCCCAGAGATAAACCCACGGACATATGGTCACCTTATCTTTGATAAAGGAGGCAGGAATGTACAGTGGAGAAAGGACAGTCTCTTCAATAAGTGGTGCTGGGAAAACTGGACAGGGACATGTAAAAGTATGAGATTAGATCACTCCCTAACACCATACACAAAAATTAGCTCAAAATGGATTAAAGACCTAAATGTAAGGCCAGACACTATCAAACTCCTAGAGGAAAACATAGGCAGAACACTCTATGACATAAATCACAGCAAGATCCTTTTTGACCCACCTCCTAGAGAAATGGAAATAAAGACAAAAATAAACACATGGGACCTAATGAAACTTCACAGCTTTTGCACAGCAAAGGAAACCATAAACAAGACCAAAAGACAACCCTCAGAATGGGAGAAAATATTTGCAAATGAAGCAACTGACAAAGGATTAATCTCCAAAATTTATAAGCAGCTCATGCAGCTCAATAGCAAAAAAACAAAGAACCCAATCCAAAAATGGGCAGAAGACCTAAATAGACATTTCTCCACAGAAGATATACAGACAGCCAACAAACACATGAAAGGATGCTCAACATCTTTACTCATTAGAGAAATGCAAATCAAAACTACAATGAGATATCATCTCACACCAGTCAGAATGGCCATCATCAAAAAATCTAGAAACAATAAATGCTGGAGAGGGTGTGGAAAAAAGGGAACACTCTTGCACTGCTGGTGGGAATGTGAATTGGTACAGCCACTATGGAGAACGGTATGGAGGTTCCTTAAAAAACTACAAATAGAACTACCATATGACCCAGCAATCCCACTACTGGGCATATACCCTGAGAAAACCATATTTCAAAAAGAGACATGTACCAAAATGTTCATAGCAGCCCTATTTACAATAGCCCGGAGATGGAAACAACCGAAGTGTCCATCATCGGATGAATGGATAAAGAAGATGTGGAACATATATACAATGGAATATTACTCAGCCATAAAAAGAAATGAAATTGAGCTATTTGTAATGAGGTGGATGGACCTAGAGTCTGTCATACAGAGTGAAGTAAGTCAGAAAGAGAAAGACAAATACTGTATGCTGACACATATATATGGAATTTAAGAAAAAAATGTCATCAAGAACATAGGGGTAAGACAGGAATAAAGTCACAGACCTACTAGAGCATGGACTTGAGGATATGGGGAGGGGGAAGGGTAAGCTGTGACAAAGTGAAAGAGCGGCATGGACATATATACACTACCAAACGTAAGGTAGATAGCTAGTGGGAAGCAGCCGCATAGCACAGGGAGATCAGCTCGGTTCTTTGTGACCGCCTGGAGGGGTGGGATAGGGAGGGTGGGAGGGAGACGCAAAAAGGAGGGGATATGGGAACATATGTATATGTATAACTGATTAAATTTGTAAAATAAAAAATAAAAAATAAAAAAAAAAAGAATTACCATATGACCCAACAAATCCCACTACTGGGCATATACACTGAGAAAACCATAATTCAAAAAGACACATGTACCTCAGTATTCATTGCAGCACTATTTACAATAGCTAGGACATGGAAGCAACCTAAATGTCTGTTGACAAATGGATGGATAAAAAAGATGTGGTACATATATACAGTGGAATATTACTCAGCCATAAAAAAGAACAAAATTGGGTCATTTGTAGAAATGTGGATGGACCTAGAGAGTGTCATACAGAGTGAAGTAAGTCAGAAAGAGAAAAACAAATATCATATATTAACACATATATGTGGAATCTAGAAAAGTGGTACAGATGAACCTATTTGAATGCAGAAATAGAGGCAGAGATGTAGAGAACAAATGTATGGATACCAAGTGGGGAAAGGTGCGGGGATGTATTGGGAGATTGGGTTTGACATATACACTACCATGTGTAAAACAGATAACTAATGAGAATCTGCTGTATAACACAGGGAACTCTACTCAGTGCTCTGTGGTGACCTAAAAATTGGAAGGAAATTCAATAAAGAGGGGATATATGTATACATATAGCTGATTTACTTCTCTATACAGAAGAAACTAAAACAACATTGTAAAGCAACTATACCCCAATTTAAAAAAAAAATATTTGATACTTTTAAAAATACATGTAAATATTCTTTAACATTCCAATGATTCACAGCTTTGATTTTCCTCCTTGATCAAATTACATTTTTTGGTAAGATTTTATGAAAGTAAAATGTATTTTAAAAGTGAAACCCTTAGAGATCATCCTATCTAACTTATCTGAAACAAAAGAATGTATATAAATTCAAATTTTTATTTTTATACTGTCTGTGATTAAAGGCTCTAAGCATTAAAATATTACAAATAATATTAGTGCCCAATCATTTAGAACAACTTATGTTTCATATGTATATAAATTTTAAGAATAAAGAGGTAAAATTTTATTAGAAATGCAGCTCTATTTTTATAAATTTATTTATTTTTGGCTGCATTGGGTCTTCATTGTTGCACAACGGGCTTTCTCCAGTTGTGGTGCACAGGCTTCTCATTGCGGTGGCTTCTCTTGTTCTCTAGAGCATGGGATCTAGAGCACAGGCTCAGTAGATGTGGCGCATGGGCTTAGTTCCTCTGTGGCATGTGGGATCTTTCTGGACCAGGGCTCGAACCTGTGTCCCCTGCATTGGCAGATGGATTCTCAACCACTGTGCCACCGGGGAAGTCCCAGAAATGCAGCTCTTAATGAGATAAATTGTTGATTTTTCCTATGCCTTTAATGAAGAGAGAAATGTACATATTGTTGCATCTAATCAGTATGGTAGTTTTCATAGTATTTTATATATTTTATATTTGGTTAACTGACAGTAGAGCACAGTAAACATTTTAAGATGAATTGAGAATTAACTACAGTTGAAAAGAATATATTGTGACATAACTTCATAAAATATGTTTTCATGCCTAACGGAATAACCCAAACAAAATCTGAAAAAAAATCACATAAAGTTCTGCCTATGAGTTTAATCCAAAGGTTCTTTAAAGCTTTGGCACTCCTAAAAATTTCCAAAACTCTTGACTTTTTCTTGAGATAGTCTCTAAGGAATTGTACTTTTTTTTTTTTTTTTTTTTTGTGTGGCCTCTCCCATTGCGGAGCACAGGCACCAGATGCGCAGGCTCAGCGGCCATGGCTCACGGGCCTAGCTGCTCCGTGGCATGTGGGATCTTCCCGGACCAGGGCACGAACCCGTGTCCCCTGCATCGGCAGGCAGACTCTCAACCACTGCGCCACCAGGGAAGCCCAGGAATTGTACATTTTTCACAATGGTTGGAAGATGAGAATAAGCAACTCATGAAACAAAAAGGTCATTATTCCCCATCCACCATAATCTGTAATCAGAACATCCCAACAAGACATCATATTAGGTCAGGGAACACTGTTAACTGTCTCATCTAACTTGTCAAGGAAGTTGGAAACCTACGGGGTTTCTGTGTTTGTATATTCTGATTGCAGATGCTGGGAACTTGGGTTTTTCACATATGGGGGCAAGATACCACCTTGCTAATTGGAATGGGACAGATGAATGCCTTTCTCTTGTAAAATGAGCAAATTCCTACCAAGCACTCTGTCCTGTCCTCCTGCAAACCAGTTTTGTGAATGAGTACTTAGGATGAAAATCCAGAGAGCTCACTCTCTGAAATTATCCAACCCCTCATAATCCTTGGAAAGGCTTCATACCCTTCCAAACAAAGCATATGAATATTTGAAGATAGTGACCTACGCTTACACAAATTCCAGGACAATTTTTCCCTTATCACTGATGATTTTTCCCGATTGATCTTTCATGTGATGCAGAGAAATGACTCAATAAACATTTATTTAAGTAATTTATGAGTCTATATGCAAATGAAGAAGAAAATGAGTGAAGGGAACTGGTTTATGTGGGGTTCTTAAAATAAGGACAAATGAAAGTCTGCTCAGTCTGGAGTTTTATCAACAAAGATTCCCTTAGATAATACTGACTAAAATAAATTTTCCCAGAAATACTGGTTCCTACTGGAGTCCCAGAAAACATGGCTACTGCCTGCTGTAGATACTTACATGATGGAAGGAGACATTTGCAAACTCACATTTCAGTCAGGACTGTTATTAACACGTTGAGAGTTAATTGATTGTAAATCAGTTTTAGACCTGAGATTAAAACTTTAAACACAGATAGAGAAAAGGTAACGAAACAATATCCCAAATTTCTTTTTTTTTTTTTTTTTTTTTTTGTGGTATGTGGGCCTCTCAATGTTGTGGCCTCTCCCGTTATGATGCACAGGCTCTGGACGCACAGACTCAGCGGCCATGGCTCACGGGTCCAGCCACTCTGCGGCATGCGGGATCCTCCCGGACTGGGGCATGAACCCGTGTCCCCTGCATCGGCAGGCAGACTCTCAACCATGCGCCACCAGGGAAGCCCAATATCCCAAATTTTATTCTCTGTCTTCGCCAGATCTTTGACACTTGTGCTATTTCTGACAACAGCTTGGAATATTAAGTGTATTTGTTGGAAACAAATTTCTTGCTCTGTTAAGGGCAAGCGTTGAAGGAACATATGGCTGTCATCGTACTTGGAATATCAAGAATATTTTTTATCAAATTTCTTTTTGTTTAAAATAAAATAATGTAAGCCAAAGCTTTCCTCCACAATTTTTGTATTAGTCTTGATATAAAATGACAGCTAGATCATGTTGAATTCAATCAATGGCTAGTCAGCTTGAAAACCAAAACTTTGAATGCCATGAAATGAAAGTAATATTCTTCCAGAGAAAGCTCATCTTTCCTAAACGCATGCAAAATACATAAATTGCACCTGTAGTAAAATATTAGGTAAAAATGCAGTGTTTACTCTATATGGTTCAATCAAGCAATATTTGAGACCATAAATTCTATTTTGTAATATCTACAAAATTACTACTCTATTTTAGTTCACAAAATGCTTTAAATATTCATCATTCATCAGTGGGAAAGAAATGTCTCTTTTCTATTTCTACACATTTCTGCCTTCTAAAAGATGTTTTTATTATAAAATGCTATTATCTTATATGAAATATTCTGGATATTTCTCTTTTGAGTATTCCCTCCTCTTTTTGAGGTTATAATTCTGATATCAAACTTACAGAAGTGAGCAAATTGAATGTTACTAGTTATCTCCCTCTCTTTTCCAAGCATGGACCAGTCTCTTTCAATATTTGCTCTTTTTCAGTGACCACGACTCAGCCTTTGCGTCTCAGTTTAGATGACACCTCCTCCAGGAAGACTTCTCTCAAACCCATAAAAGGCATCCTTTGATAAAAAGTGCTTCTTGAAATCACTCAGGTCTTATCCTAACCCAGCCTGGTAATCTAACTTCCTGCTCACCACTCCTGTCTTCCACTAGCCTGGAAGAGCTGGCAAAAGAGGCATTGCATCTGTTCTGTTGTTCATTGTTATACCCCCAGCAGCAGGGCAATACCAGGCACAAAGCAGGTTCCCAATCAAATCAATATTTGCTTAATAAATAAGTCCTTCTCATTATTTTACTCTTTTGTTATGTTAGCATGTAGATGTTGCTTAATAAAAGTGATTGAGTTTAATTGCATTAATAAAGTAATGGCTATAGTCTGTCACTCCTGGGGAGATGGGGTAGATGTAATTTCCTCCATTTCTTCCACAAAAGGGACATTGAAAACTCCTGAATATTTCATATACATATATATATATATATATATATATATATATATATATATATATATATATATATATAATCATAAGAGGACTCTGAAAAGTGGGAGGAAATAGACAATTCACAGAAGAGAATATCCAGGTAGCAAGTAGGCACATGAAAAGATGCTCTGAAAAGTGGGGGGAAATAGACAATTCACAGAAGAGGATATCCAGGTGGCAAGTAGGCACCTGAAAAGATGCTCAATGTCATTAGCCACTAGGCAAGTACAAACCCAAACCCAATAAGACATCACTGTAAAACTATCAGAGTAAGTAAAATTTAAAAAAAATTGTGATAACAGAAAATACAGAAGAGTATATGGAGAAATTAAATCACTCATATATAGCTGGTGGGAATGTAAAATGACACAGCCACTTGGGAAAAAGGCAAGTTATTAAGAAAAAAAGAAAAAAGAAAAAAAAAGTACTTGTGAAGTTACCATATGATCCAGCAATTGCACTCTTGGACATTCATCCCAGATAAACAAAAACATATGGTCACACAAAATTTAATGGCAGATTTATTCATAATAGCCTCAAACTGGAACCAACTCAGAGGTCCTTCACCAGGTGGATGGTTAAGTAAGCCACGGTATATCCAGACTATGGATACGCTCAATGACTCACTTGGTTAAATGAGTATAAATCCCTAGGTTGTTCAGTGAGAAAAATAAAAAACCCTCAGCCCCAAAAGTTTATATACTGTACAATTCCATTTATATAACATTCCTGAACGGATAGGATTACAGGTATAGAGACCATGTTAGTACTTGCTCAGGGTTAAGGAGGAGGTGGATGCGGGTGAAATGAGCAACATGAGTGGTCCTTGTGATGGTAGAGATTCTCTGCATCTTGACTGCATCAAAGTCAATATCCTGCTTGTGATATTGTGTTGCAGTTTTGCCAGATGCTGCCTTTGGGTAACCTAGTAAAAGAATATGAGATCTGTCTGCAATTCCTTACAACTGCATGCAATTCTACAATGATCATAAGATAAAATTAGTTTAAAAAAAAGTGATGGCTAATTTTTGCTCTATGGAGGTCAACATTTAGTATACTCTACCTGTTAATTTTTCACTGAATTGATTTCAATAATCAAGGAATATTTTTAAACTCCATTTACTTCCCTGAGATTTTATGAGTCCCTTATTAGGACTTGTGTTCTTGGCAAAATTAAGTTGATAAAACTACTGGAATATGTCCAACTCTGGCAATTTTCCATCATTTGCTATTATGTGCTGAAAACCCCAGGCAATTATCCATAATCAGAAGAAAATAATTAAATATTTTAAAGTTAGTATTTGGACACACATCTAGGTGGGTTAAATGAATGGATATTTAACATACTTGTTTGGGTAATTGTGGGTAACCCACATGAACTGTAGCATACACTAGGACTACCTGTATGGCCACTTATTTGCTTAAGGCTGTATTTCAGTGTCCCTTTATGCCCTACTCACTGCGAATTACCTAGCCCTACACTTCAATTCGAATTATCTAAGAATTTTGCAGCCCACCCAACTCAATGTGGAGGGGTGGGAGGAAGTTTTTCACACAGCCAAGTGACTAGAGACTGTCATTTGTCCAGCCCACTGTCATCTTTGTGCTGCAGCAAAAGCTGGTCCTGCCAGGGCCAATGGATACAGCTCTGTGGGCCCATGGTGAGCTGTGGTGAAAGCCCCTGAACATGTACAGTACCCTTGTGTGCTCAGTGCTCCTCCCCTACGCCCACTGCCAACCAGAGGGCTGAGTCCTGAGTCAGCTCAGCCACACTTCCATGGCAGCCACTTGTCCCTTATGATTGATCCTGGACGAACCAGTCTTGACAACCTACCACCAAAAGATATGCTAATTTAAGAGACTTCATTCCCCCTTCCACTTGTTCTAACCCACAGCGTCCCTTATTTATCACACAAAACTCCCTTTACTAAAGGTGCCTAGATTCTTTATGCAAGCTGGAGAACTTCCAGGAGGAAGGGCCTAACTTTGCAGGGTAAGTGAAGTAAGCCAGACAGAGAAAGACAAATGTCATATGACATTGTTTCTATGTGGAATCTGGAAAAAAAAAAAAAAAATATATATATATATATATATATATATATATATATGAACTTATTTACAAAACAGAAATAGACCCTCAACCTTAGAAAACAAACTTATAGTTACCAAAGGGGAAGGTGTGGGGGTGAGGGATAAATTAGGAGGATGGGATTAACAGATACACATTACTATATATAAAATAGATAACCAACAAGACCTATTGGGAACTATACTTGATATTTTGTAATAATCTGTAAGATAAAATAATCTGAAAAATAACTGAATCTCTGTGCTGTACACCTGAAACTAACACAATATTGCAAATCAACTATACGTCAATTTAAAAAAAATAAAGTTATTGTTAAGTATTTTTAAAAAGTGTCTTGGGAAACAGAAGTGTTGATATTTTATTAAATATCAAATTTAAAAAAAGGGAAATGGTTAGAGGGAAACATATTCAAGTAATCTGATAACTTTAATTTTGCCAAACACGTAAGCCCTACTATGGGACTCATAAAATCTCAGGACGTTAAATTGATCTTAAATATTCCTTGTTTCTCCCTACTATGTTCCTGCTCCTAAATGGAATCATTCATGACTTTTTGCCTATCTCCAAAGACTAGGTCAGTGACCTTAAGCATCCCCACTCAAAGGGCCCATCGACTAATTATTGCTCTAAAAGGAAACAGTGAAACTGACTCCGTGAATTGTGGAGTGAGAGGCTCAGTGGACTTTCTCTGCAACAGCCATTTATCGAGAGGAAATTATAAAAGGAAATCATTTAAAGTTTTTAGAAAGGGCCCGAATTGCATAGAGCAAACAAAGAACCATCCATTCAAGAAAATCTACTCAACCTCAGAGAGAACAGCCAGAATCTATGGTGGTTGAGCAAAAACCCCTCCACCCGCTGCCCCACCCCCCAGTCCCGCAAGTTCTAGGAAAAGTACTGAGGAAGCCGTTCTTCAGGAAAGTGTGTTCGAGAAGATGGAGCTTCTGCTCCCCCCGAACACCAGTCAAGGGCTGCAATTTCACTCCAGAAGAACAGGCCATTGTGGTTTTTCATTTCTCCCAGGTCTGTGTTGCAGAAGCTTTATTCCAGAGAGTCAGGGCTGAGGGTTCTGGGGCTCCTTCCTCCAGCTAACTCCCATTCATGTGGTTCCAATAGCCCCTGCCTCAGCGTGCTCGTAGAGCAGTGTTTCTCACATCAGGAGAAACAATGGAGAAGACCAGGGGCTTCCATCCCCACCCAAGACCCTCCTCATAGAGCAGGGTGGCACTCCAGGAAAAGTGAACCTGGCCCCAGTTGGTGCCGAGGTCCTGCTGGTTGAAAAGGACCACAAGTTCAGCAGTTCTGCTTGAAGGGACTGACTCATTTGCAAAGGGGTAGGATGAACACCAAGCCTAAGGGCATGATTGAAAACAATGGTATATCTTGGAGGAAAGCCATGAATAGAAGGCTGGCAGCTCCTTGATACAAGTCCATCATTTCAAAGAGCAAAGTTCAAGTTTCATTGATTTTTCTCTACTGCTTTTCTAATCTCTATTCTATATATTTCCACTGTCACCTTTATAATGTCTTTCCTTCTGCTTCTATGAGTTTAGTTTCCTCTTCTTTTTCCATTTTTTTAAAGTGGAAGTTTAGGTTATTAATTTGAGACATTTCCTCCTTTCTAGTATTGGCATTTTGTACCATAAATTCCCCGTATCTCCTTGCTAATGCAGCCATATCTGTGACCATCTTGGAAAGTCTTATTTTATTGCTAACAGAATCTCCTCAGACACTGTCACTGCACTAACTTAGCTTTGTCACAGAGCTGGCTTGGTGTTCCTGGAGATGAAACCTGGAATTTGTATCATTCTTCATTGTGTTTTTAGTATAACATAGAAAAAACATGTATTACATGAAGGCAATTAGTTTACTTTAAAGATGGATTTGTGATCAGACCATCAGTCATATTCCTAGAGTTTATAAAGCTACTTTAATCAGAAACAAAAGGTTATAGCTGCTGTTCCATCAGAATGAACATAAGGTGTACAAATTAACTTTTATTGTAATAAAGCATACTCTGTAGTTCTAGTCCAAGAAATTCTCTTTGACTTTCCAGATGTTTTCTGAATGTGGGGTGTTTTTGAATGATTATAAAAATACATAACTACATGCACATTCAATATAAATATAATAAATATGCACTGTGAGACCAAGAGCTCCTCAAGACACCAGGAAAACAAAATCTGACTAATGTAACAGTCTTGATCATCATTTCTTAAATTTGCAGCTTACTTTTTAAAATTTTAGATGGCAAGTAAGAAAATGATGAGCAGAGTTGCTCACAGCATTAAATGACAAATGTGTTTGCTTCTTAGTGTGATCTAAAGAAATATTTCTTAAGATCTATATGAAAAGACAAGATTCTAATCAGAAAATCTTTTGAGAAAAATGAAAACAAAGGCACGACACACTAAAATTTATGGAATACAGCTAAAGCAGTGCCTAGAGGGAAACTTATAGCTCTAAATGTCAATAATAAGAAAAAGAAAGATATCAAATAAATAACTTAAATTTCTACCTTAAGAAACTAGACAAAGAAGAAACTAAACCAAAGCAAGAAGAAATAAGGAAATAGTAAAGATGAGAGCAGAAATAAATGAAATAAAAAATAGAAAAAATAATAGAGAAAATTGATGAAATGAAGAGTTAGTTTTTTGAAAAGATCAAGAAAGTGGACAAGTATTAACTAGAGTGACCAGGAAAAGAAATAAAAGAATGCTCAAGTTACAAAAATCAGGAATGAAAGAGGAGACATCCCTACTGATTCTATAGAAATTGAAAGAATTGTAATGGAATTCTGTGAACAACTGTACATGAACAAATTAGGTAACACTTATGAAACTATTGAGAAATGAAGTGAAGCCTATGGTGCAGGACTCTAGAGAGGAGTATGGACCCTGCTTAGACACATACCTCTAGTTCTGAGGTGTCCTTGTCCTTTGGGTAGAAGGCCTGCCAGGGAAGTGTCAGGGCAGCTCAAACCATAACACTTACCTGAGTCTGAGGTATGTTGTGCTGTCAAAATTTAGATTAATTCACTACTATCAGATTTTTGCTAAATCATAATCACTTTAGTTCTCCTATTATAATTATTATTTAGTTTTAACAACAAAAACAAAAACTGCAACAGAATTAACTGAATCTACAAATATACTCTGAATATATGTTTTCATGTATTTGAATTATGTGTAAACATAGTTTATATATTACATTTTGTTTCACTTTTAATCCATATAGTGTTTTCCTCTAGTACTATGAGCAATGAAACTCCATTGACTAAATGCGATCAATCTACACTGACTGACTTACTAATTTACTTCATGTAGATGTATAGGCTTTAAAAATGCATTGTCAATTAATTTTAAGCAAAAAAGTAGATAAGGTGCACATTAAACTACATTCTCCCTGGCTCTGTTTGAATTCACCACAACATGATGAGTTTTCCTTTGAATCAGTCCCTTTCTTTTTTTTTTTTTATTTGCAAAGTAAGTTTGCTTGTTATTCATGTACTCCAACATTAGGACAATATTTGCAAGTCCACTTCCCTTTTAATTTTGCATTTAACATGTTTTTATGCATGTTTGCATGTTAAATCAAAAAAATAATGTGTTAAGGTATTGAAACTTGTAAAATCTTGTGTTAATTACCCTAATGGTGTGTCTTTGAAAAGCCTAAGTAAATTTAAAAACTGTAATAATTTTTACCCAGGTTTCATTACATCTCCAAAAATGTAATAAAATAGCTCAACATTCATGCTGGATGGATGTGCGTTTGGATTTGGGATCTGCCACTTACTAGCTATAAGATGTTGACAAGTTGCTAGATGCTTTTGAGCCATGGTGGTTCATTTACAAAGTGAGGAATACTGAATTATTCCATAGCATATGTGGGAGTAATGGGAGAGACAGATGATTAGAGAAATATAGCTTTAAGGAGATAGAGATACACAGAGTTGGAATTCCTAAAAAAGCAGAAGTTATTATTATCATTCCCAAAACTCAGGATTCATTTGGTTAAAGGTGTGAACTTTAGGGCTTCCCTGGTGGTGCAGTGGTTGAGGGTCTGCCTGCCGATGCAGGGGACACGGGTTCGTGCCCCGGTCTGGGAGGATCCCACATGCTGCGGAGCAGCTGGGCCCATGAGCCATGGCCGCTGAGCCTGCACGTCCAGAGCCTGTGTGCCACAACGGGAAAGGCCACAGCAGTGAGAGGTCCATGTACTGCAAAAGAAAAAAAAAAAAAATGGTGTGAACTTTAGATGCATTTCAATAGCACGCTTCAATGAGCTCCTAAGTTGAGGTTAGGGAGTCCACAACAGGGGCCATTAACACGTGGAAGAAATGAACATAAACAGAGGTATTTTTATCCATTCCTAGAGTGTAATTATCTTAACTCAGAGAATAGATATTTGGAAATTTAGCTTACTGTGGTAACAAAATCCAGGTTAACTATGAATATCTTTCCATCTCTACATCCAAGAGAGAGTTTTTTTCAACCACTGTTTATATGATTTTGAAATAGGATGATCCATGTGTTCAAAAAGCAAGTACTTTCTTAATGTCTGTACTGCACAACAGACGATAGCATTTTTGTAAATAAAGAATCTGTTTTCCAAAGAAAGTACATCTTGGGGTGAATTTCTTGACTTTCAGTATCAATATGTCTAACAAGTTTAGCTCAGTCCAAAGGCGCTCAGAGGAGAGAAGGCGATCTGTGCTTGGTGTGCGTGGCACTCTGCCACCACCCACTTGAGCTTCCTCCCATGCAAGTCCACTTCTGAGTCCCTGCATGTCCTTGATATAATGACTAAATTTTTACTGATGCAGATGGAGTGCCACCAAGATCTCAAAAATCCCTCAGAGGTGACCATATGGTTCCCAACGCCTTTTAATATTTAATGATGGTCCTTGGGCAATTTCCAACTATTAAAAAAAAAGGTGTGGAAAGACTTTTCATGTCAATAAAAAAAATTGTACCAAAGAAAATCTACCTACAATATTTAAATTCCTTTAAAATTAGAATTTTTTCTTGAACATAATAAAAAGTTTGCTAAATATTTTGATCAAAGACAAATTTTCCTTTGGCAGGTGTTTTTCTCTTTTGAAATACAGTTAATTTCAAAGATATTTTCTAGCTCTTAATTATATGAATCAATGACAGCTGTCTAATACAAAGTCATGACCATGTAGCAATATTAGGGAAAAGACTATAATTGTGCCTCCTTCAAAAAAAAAAAAAAAAGGAATTGCAATCTCTATACCTTGTTAATGGTATCATATTGGATGAACTCAATAGCAAGGTCGCTGCCAAAGATAACTACCCTATAGTTCCTGGCACTGCTGCTTGTCTCAATTTTATTGAGAGAACAAACTTTTAACATCACGAAAAATTTGTTTAAATGCTTCTGAAGGCTGAATATTGAGTTGGGGGACATCATTAAGAGCCATTCTCTCTGTCCTCGATAGGTGCCTACTAGGCTTGCATGAAATAGATAGATGCATCCTGGACCTAAATGGCAAATCTTACTGTGGAAGCTTTTAGCTTATCTTTGAAAGTAGAGAATTCATTCAGCATGGTTAGCATTTCATGGTTATTTAGTCAAGCTAGTGCATCAGCAGGTTATTTTAAAGCATTCTTATCTTTTCTCTTCCATCCTGTTATTTGTGTTTTCATCAATCAGTCATTTGTTCTATCATTCAATAGACATGTGTAAAATATAGTATTCTTGGGACTGGTGTAAGCATTGGAAATGAATATAATTCCTGCCCCAAAGTTGTACATGATCCAGCAAGGTCACAGTTAAGTGCTGTTACATTTATGATAGTGTAATAAGTGTTGTGGTGGAAGAATCCCATACTGAGGGCTCTAGAAAGTTAAGGGGGTGCAAGCCAGGGTAGGAGGTGGGGAAATGGGATCAGTGGGTGAAATTGAGCAATCACTTCTTAAAATCTTGGAATGAGTCTCAAAATAATGAGGAGAAGGAGCTGACCTGATTGGGAGTGGTCTGGAGGCCATGCCAGGCTGACAGAGAGATTGAGGATCTACATGGAGGGCAGGGGAAATCTGGCAAATCTAACCTTTTTTGGTATGACAAAAGTATAGAATTCAGATATGGTGGAAGCACAGGATTTAAATTCATACTTAAAAATCCAGTATCGTAGGATGTATTAATATGCTGCACACTGTATTAACTTCTTTATTTTTTATTTTTTTGCATGTGAATGCTTGTTTGTAAAAAAGAATGATGAAATGGAAGATAAAGTTGTTAACTGAGGGCATAAGACCTTGGTGGCGATGAAAGGACATGGGATTAAGAACACAGCTGGAGGTATTAATTTTGGAGGAAAAGTGCAAGTAATGCTTATGCAGAGAAAGGAAGCAAAAAGATAACAAGTTCATTTCTTCCAGGTGTTAAGGGCCCCATATTTCCTACTCCCTAACTTCAACTTAAGATCTCATTGAACTGCGCTGTTGAAATCCAACTAAGTTCACACTTTATCCAAGTGAGTATTGTGAATTTTTTTTGCATTTATTCTTTATTGATTATGATTTATTTATTATTATTGATTATTACTTTCCTTACTTGTCATATGCATTAAAAGAAAATTGTGAACCAGTAAAATAAACCAGAGAAAGAGAAATGCTGCATGATATCACTTAAATATGAATCTTAAAAAAAAAAAAAGTCGAATTCATAGAAACACAGAGTACAATGGTGGTTGCCAGGGTTGGAATATAGAGGAAATAGGAAGATCTGGGGAGCAGACAGACTCTGAGGGCATCCTCTGTGGATGACTTCTACTTCCTCTGATTGGTGGATGGGGTGGGGGTGGGAACTCAAGTCCATTAGTCATGCTCTGGACTAGAGACAAGTGAAAGCATGATTTAGAAATACTGAGGGACTCATTGGAGAGAAAGAGTAAATGTTCACTCTTCTAGTTTAGACTAGTTAAGACTGTGGTGTGATTCCCTCCTTCAGTACTCAGATGTCCATGAAGAGCTACAGAGTATTCATTCTCAACAGGAACAATATTGTGCCCCAAGGGGACAAAAATAACTTTCTTAGAGGGGGGGTAGGTGAAAAAACCTAAAACCTCACTATTTTTTTTCCCTGTAAAGCACAGATCTACATACAATTTGCAAACAAATATACAGTATATCTGTATGAATCAATGATATGGGATGGGGTGATTAGGAAAATTGTCTAAAAATTCTCCTTAGGGAAATTGAAAACGATTGAAAAGAAACGTGACTGTTGAGAAAGTTGCTGGAATCTGAAAGGTTGGTTTTATATTTGTGGCTAAAGGCAAGACAGTTGGGAAATATTTATTGTTGGTAATGATGCCATTGAAATGGTAAGGTGTGGGTTCTAGGCTGGGCAGTGATGGGAGTTAAACCAAAAGAGACTCAAAAGAGCTGAACTGAAGACAAATTTGAAGGTGGAGAGTGGTGGCCACAGTGGACACAAAGCAAGAGCCCTTGGCATGAGTCTTTTGGGTGAGAACTGAGACATCTTCTGTTTGCATAACTTATGTAGGCAGAAAGAGAATTGAGGCCATTTGTGTCAATGTGGCCTGACTATGTTTCAAGACACTATTCACAGGAAGACAAGCCTTCAACCTAGTAAACTATTTTACTGTTTGTTTCAGGAAATTCCTACAAAACCAACTTTTCTGGGTAAATTATTTGCTCCTCAACCCAAATAGCTCTCCTTTCATGATAATAGATTGTTTGATTCACACGGATCAAAACCTCGCTTATCAGACAGTAGTTTCCCAAGACTCATCTTAAGACTATCACCTTGTCCACCAACCCTAACTTATTTTGTCATAAGGTTTGTCCAATCCCAGTCACTCTTCTCTGTAGAAAGACCCATCTTAAATCACTGAAGCCCAGATATGAAAATCCTATAAATCCTCTCTGTTGACCTCCAATTCATAGGAAATTATTAAGGCTCCCTTAAGGGCTATTCTCACTTATTGCAGTAACTTTTATAAACTTAGTTTTGCTAAATTAATAGTCTTTTAAGAAGTCAAGAATTGACACGCAAAGTCATCTACATAAAGGGTTGGGATCTGAAGGGGAGATGATCATTAAAAAAGTTAAACAACATTAATTAATAGTAGAATGCATGCATATTTCAAGAAAGTACCATGATATATAACAAGATGGAGAAAGTATTATTCATAAGAACTTTTATTAGGAATGAAAATAAATTTTGGGGAGAAAATAAGTTGATGGGTAAATGGGATAGGTAGAGTTACACTAAAGGATTCAGTTATGGAAAGAAATGTTCTGTATAAGATGAAAGAAAAAAATCTCTATTGATAAGACAGAGGAGAAAATGAGATGGTCACATGGAGCAAGGCCAGGTCCTCTGCCAGACGACTCTGTCCTTAATTTCACAAAACATAGGAAATTCATGACATCGTGAAATATTTGGAAACACTTTTCAAACAAATAACTAAGAGTATTGGTCTCACTGGGGACTCAAAACAGCATGTAAAGATATGGGGTGAATGGGAGAATGAGAACAGCAGACAACATCTGTGAGTAACTCAAAGATCTCCTGGGAAGAACTGTGAGATCGCATCTGGCTCATGAGCTAGCGTCTGGTTACACAACAGAGTCGGGACAGAAGACCCTCATTGAGGAGCATTAACACCAGCATCAAAGCAAAGATTCTCAACTTTTCCAGAGAATAAGAAACAAAGAATGAGAATCAAGGAAATGTGGTTTCTCAATAGTATGAATGAACACTAAAAGACAAACAAACAAACTATTGTGGAGATAGGAGAACCTTTCAGACAGGTAAGAGCTTTATAAATGCTTCTCTTATGCACCCCTTCTTAAGACCTGCCGGGTGTGCCACAAAAGAGCATGGGTATCACACCAAGAAAGAGGGGACCCAGGACCCAGTAACCTGGGGCTTAGGCACAGGAGAGTGGTAGAACCAAGTCCCAGGTTGGCTGTGAGACCAGACCATGTGGACAACTGTGCCAGGGAAAACCAAGAGAACAAAGAGTTCCTGAAGGAATTGAATCCAGGAAAATGGACTCAGTGTAGCGAATGGTGTGATATAGCTGGGTGTGTACATTTTATGAGACCTTGCTGAGTCAGTCCAATTTAAAAAATATATTCTTGTCCCCTGTGCTCAGAGGAAGAAACTTTTACGAGAAATGGACTAACACGAAGAAAAGACAGTTTTTCATGAAAGCAAGGGTGGTAGAGAGAGAATCGTGTGGCGAGATGTAGCACATGGAAAAATTTCTGCACCTTATAACATGTCTTCCCCCACCATCCAAAACTGTGGGCTCAGCGTCTGTCACAACCATTTCTGATGGGGCAGAAACAGACCTGCTGGGAGACCTGTGCCCTCCTTTGCAGCTTGGCCACACTCATCTGCTGTTCTGGAGGCTGGAGGTCCCAGATCAAGCTGTCAACAGGTTTGATTTCTCTTGAGGCCTCTCTCCTTGCAGATGGCTGCCTTCTCACTGTGTCCTCAGATGGCCTTTCCCTGTGTGTGCACTCCTGGTGTCCCTCTTCTTATAAGGACACTAGTCTTACTGGATTAGGTCCCCACACTTATGACCTTGCTTAACCTTAATTACCTCCTTAAAGGCCCTGTTGCCAATGGCGGTTAGGGCTGCAACATATGAATTTGTGGGAGAGGGCATAATTCAGCCCATAACACCTGGCTTGCTACTAAGTTTAAAAATAGATATCAGGGCTTCCCTGGTGGCACAGTGGTTGAGAGTCCGCCTGCCGATGCAGGGGACACAGGTTCGTGCCCCGGTCTGGGAAGATCCCACATGCCATGGAGCAGCTGGGCCCGTGAGCCATGGCCACTGGGCTTGCGTGTCCGGATCCCATGCTCCGCAACGGGAGAGGCCACAACAGTGAGAGGCCCACGTACCACACACACACACACACACACACACAAATCAAACATACAAACAAAACTAGATATCAATCATTGCTCTGTACCTCTGCATCCTTGCCTTTTAAACTGCACAACTGATCTTCCTACTCACAGTTAAAATGATCCAAGTCCACACCAGCCTCACCCACAGGGCTGGGCCAGGTGTGCTTAAGTAGGGCAAGGCTCATAGATGACCAGCTTCCTGCTCTGGCCCCTTCTCTTTTAAAAGTAGCTAATCTTATTTGCATAACAATGGCTTCTCCTTGGGAAAGCCTCTCTCTGCTGTGGCTATGGCCATCACAACCATCCACTTTACCAGTGCAGAGACCCATCGTTTGATAAATCACAGGCCTAACAATGCCGGGCACAGACACACCTGTCAGCAAAGCCAAGGACACACTAATGTCCGGATCTGGCTGTGGCCAGAAGTGTAGCATCCCATGTGGCACAAGGCACAGTGTGGCCACTGCATCCATAGCCTGCATGTCCTATGGGACCCAGCCCACCAGGACCCTCTCCAAGTGTCCAGCCTCCCTCCTGCCCAAGTCTCCCCAGGGAGCCTAATTCAGTCCAAGGGCCTTTTTGCCTCTGGGAAGTCCATCCCCTCCCCATTTCTCACTGTTCCTGGTCCTGGCCCCAGGGATTTTTTTGACGAAGTCGGTTGATATCACACTTTTGCATTTTCAAGTTTGATCCAGGTATGAAGAATAAAGGGGTCAGGTGGAAGTGACAGAGATATGAGAGAGAATGGCAAGGTGTGTGGCAGGAATGCCCCACTGCCATTGAATCACTACATCGGGCAGAAATACCAAGCTGGTGATGGAAGCTCTGCTCACAGCTACTGAGGTCGCCTCCCCAAGGGCAGTGGCCAGCACGTGCTGAGCCCTGATCTCAAGAGAGGAGGAGGGGAAGGAGCCCCTCGGGTCACCCATCTTCCTGCCAAACTCTCCTGTGGGTAAGTTGCTCCAGATCCCCGTGGAGGGCTGGGAAAGGGACGTGTGTGCACGTGTGATTGTGCATGTGTGTATGCTCACGGTGACTTGGATGGTGGTGTTGCAACACCACCTGTGTGAGCCCTGTGTGTTCACCTTTAGTGATGAAGGTCTCGAGATTCAAGAGTCGTGCCTGCACCTCCCTGTGCTCCTGTGCCTTCAAAGTTGCTTGCCCGATCTGAGTTCACTGTCAGCTGTTCTATCAGTCGGGTTCTCTAGAGAAACAGAGCCCACAGCAGGTGTGTGTATATTTCTATCTCTACCTAACTATGGAGAGAGAAGGAGAGAGAGCAAGAGAATAATAGGTTAACTTGCTTTCAGATAATCCACACTGTGTGGGCAGGCCAGCAGGCTGGAGACGCAGGGAAGAGTTAATGTTGCAGTTCATGTCTTCAGGTAGAATTCCTTCTTCTTTTGGGGACCTTAGTATTTTTTTAATGGGGGTCTTCACCTGATTAGACGAGACCCACCAATTGTGGAAGATAATCTGCTTTACTTAAAGTCTATTGATTTAACCTTCACAGAAACATATAGGCGTATGTTTGACCCAATATCTGGGTACCGTGTCCCAGCCAAGTTGACAAATAAAATTGTCCATCACAGCTGCTGAGCTGAACCAGAGGCCTCTGCTCACCTCTGGGTTTCCATAGCTGAGTCTCCCTCTCTGTGTTTCAGTCCCATCCTTATTCTGGATTCCCTCTTAGTTGTCCCACTGTAGTCCTACTATACACATCCCCGTGTTAGGATTGTTCTTCCCTGGACAAGGGACAGGTTCCAGAATTTTCTGGAACATGGTCAGGAAAGACCTAGACAGTGTTGGGCATTCAGTCTATGATGAACCTACTTACAATTACGGAAGTATAAGGCAGGACTCACCTTTTTCTTCACTTTGTAATGGGGGGACAACTTCCGTGTATCATGGCAAACATCTTTGAAGAGACAGGTTACTGACCGCATCTCTAGGGAGTTTTTCAGGGAAGGATGAGGATCTGAGGACTAGTCAACCTGAATTCTTACTCCAGACCTATTTCTATGATGGTTTTAATTCTGCTTTGCTCACCCTTTCTTTTGGGCATTTTGTATGATGTTTAGAGTAGCAGATTATAAGGGTTCTTTCAAATGAATGCTGTAACCTACAAGTGGAGGGTCAGTCTTAGGGCAGCGAGCTTAGCATCAAATACCAGACCTGCTCCTTACCCAGCTCATGTCCTTCAGCAAGAGGTTCAACCCCTCCAAACACCCTTCCTTCTTTTTTTTTTTTTTTTTTTTTTTTTTGCAGTATGCGGGCCTCTCACTGTTGCGGCCTCTCCCGTTGCGGAGCACAGGCTCCGGACGCGCAGGCCCAGCGGCCATGGCTCACGGGCCCAGCCTCTCCGCGGCATATGGGATCCTCCCAGACCGGGGCACGAACCCGCATCCCCTGCATCGGCAGGCGGACTCTCAACCACTGCGCCACCAGGGAGGCCCCCCCTTCCTTCTTTATAGAACAACATATTAATAAAAGTGGCTTATAGTTCCTGCACCCTTACAGGTAGGCCCATGCTCTGTTCTGATTTAATCTAACTCTCAGAAGGATTTGGGGGTTGTCAGCTGGTACCCACTTCCCAAATGCTTCCTCAAGGTGCTACAAGAAATATGAAGACTGTTTGCCTGAATGCCTGGCATATTGTAGTGCTTTTGTAAATTGCATCTCCTTATAAACCTGTAACTATATACCACACCCAAGGGTGAAGTGTTAAAAATAAGGAAGATTGTCCATATGAGCATATATAGATGTCATATATTTTTCATGAAGACATCTTAGAAGTTGCAAGTTTAAATCAATATAAATTTGTATCTTAATATTGCTTAAAAGTTTTCCTCAAGCCAAATAAATATTTGATAATTGCTCTTTGATATGGGAGAGCCGTTAATTGGTCCAATCAGGGAATACAAGAAAGGCGACTCGTCCTTGTGGTCAGAGTGCAGAGGTCATTGTTACTTGCTTTTGTGTCTCTAGCTTCTGGCATAGAGTCAGGAAACTAAATATGCATTTGAAATTCAATGAAATGAAATATATTTCCTGAAGGAAGACTTGCGAGTGTATGTGTAAAAAACAACACCTGCTCAGAAATGTCCACCCTCAAAATCACAAAATCCTGCCTTTATTTCATGAGCCTCTTCTTGGTGTGAACAGGAGCTCAGGGTTTGTGTTGCTGTTGGTTTGGTATTTTATTCAGTGACACACAGAAATGATCAGTGATGGACATTCTGATAATGACTGCAAAACTCCAAGTACATAGCCTTAAGTTCCCAGAGCACTTCTGAATTAAAGATTTTTGTTTAGAGGAGAAAAACAATAAAAAAGCCATTCTCTGGTCCAATCAAGTCCCTTCCTCATTTAGAATACTGTCTCCTTTAAGGCTGTGATGATTCTTCTCTGGAACCATCAACATTAATAAATAAACAGGGAGGGTGTTTGTCGTGCAGTTAATTCCCTTTTCTGAAGGCATGCACATATCCCAACCTGATGGTGGAGAGAAAGCATTGCCGGAAGCTATTTCATGTTAATTGTATTTCATCGCAGAAACTTTTATTTTAATACAAAGCATCAATGAGACATTGGAGCCATTGCACCTGCTGACTTTCGCACTGGCAAGTTTGGGTTAGAACATGTGTGTGTCCAACATACAGAGCTGTGGAGCCACCGTCCCTGTTTCAGCCACAAAATAGTGTGAAATCACTCTCCTTAGATCTAGCATGTAAGGGAGCGTGTGTTCCTGAAATACTCAGGAAGGGTTCTAATCCACAGCAGTAAGTTCTCAGCTATCATTTTTTTGTGGGGATCAACCTCTCTTCATGAACCCCTGGACCTGGCCCCAGGGTCTCTTCTAGGCCATGCCCTGTGGGGTGGGACACTCAGACTCAGGATCTACAGACCCAAGGCATGTACCCTGCTGGATCCCCCATTTAGATAAGGAACTTTGAACTGGACACTCTTTAATGCCCCTTGTTGCTTTAATATTCTATGTTTCCAGCACAAATTTTTCCTAATTGATGCAGGAGATTTATTGCACAAAGGTCGTGTCCATTTTTTCTTTTATTCTTGTTCTGTTGCATGTGAAGGTGTGCTGTGTGCCTCAGCTCTGGATTCGTATATGGCCTGTGTCGTGAGCTGGGCTATTGATGGTAAGTTGCTCACACCCCATGCCTCAGTTTTCTCCTTGTGAACGGAGGCTGTAGGGTCTTCCCACCTATGGTTGCTGGGGACAGGGAAAGCCATCTGCTGCCATCACTGTGGTCCATTTGCTGCCTGCCTTCCTCCTGCAGAAGGTCTGACCTCAGATCATAATGTTCACTGCCTCCTCAGCTGACTGCTCTTCTGTCTGGGTTTCCGCCTGTTTATCCAGCAGGAGATGTTCCCTGGGTTTGACAATGTTCCTATTCTCTCATCCCCAGAGCAGCTCAGAACCAGGTCATCAGCACACATGGCTGTTTTCCCTTTAATCGAGTTCACTTTCAATTATAGTAATGTCTGGACAGCTTGAAAGCTAACTACCAACCCAGAATGCAGTTTTGGAATTAGTGGGAAGTAAGGAGTTGTTTCAGTTTGGGAAAGTGAGATGATTTATGAATGCAGAGCTCTTCAAAGGGCACGAGCCATTAAGTTTCTCTTAAATAAAACGGTCTTTAAGACACTGCCAAACACCTAGATACCAAGATCTCTTTTTAATCATCGGCAATTACCTGTTGTTGAACTCGATTCAACTTTGACTTGTATTCACTGAAGGTCGGGTCTGGGCCACCCAGGAGAGGTGGAGATTAGGAAGATGCTGGATGGTGATCTCGAGTCTGTGCATAGCTCAAGGTGTTTGTTTCCTGTGAGATATCAAAGCAGCAGTGCCCAGAGACAGAATCACTTGCAAGGATGCTCCACAATTAGCTCGGCAGACACTCCATCTTCGTGACAAAAGGCCTTGGGCATGCCTCGAGTTCCCGAGCCTTGTTGTTTGTTACCTTTGTTGAGGTTGAGGCAACGGAGACCAGGTGATAGCTGACACCTGTCAGGGTGTCAGAGCCCTTCAGAGCTCATGACACATCTCTGCAAGTGGGTATGGGTGTGAGAGCATGTGTGCGGTGCAAGTGTGTGTGTGTGTGTATGCACACGTATTTTTCCCAGGAGGCCCAGCATCACTTGGGCCCCGGCTGTGTTCCCCAAGGGCATGTGGGCACGAAGTCAGGATGGATTCCAATCCCTCCTCCAGATAATCCCATCGAATTTTGCGTCTTGGTTCCTTCCCCCATTTACTCGGATAGTTCCCACTCACACCACCCCGAACCCATTCCTTCCATTAACCCATCTCTCTTTAATCTTAGGACCTTTCCTCCAAACAAATGTTGGGCCGGGAGAGGAAAAATCGATGCTGTTGTTCTCTCCCTTTGTGCTTATCTTGATGGGAGTATGTTGGTCTAGCAGACATTCATGAAACCCTGTCGGGTTGGTGACTTAGCGTTTGCCGTGTTTCTCTCACTTCCTGCTGAGCTCGGCAATGTCTGGCCCTGTTAGCAACTGTCCCCACCCCTTCGAGACCACCCATTCCATTTGGGTGCATCCCTCCTTGAGATAGAAGCCCAGAGCAGGACTCCACGATCCCCACAGGCTCTGGGAGTCTCAAAGCTTCATAGAATTAGTTCCGAGAACATGGAAGAGAGTGTGTGTGATCACGTATTTCTCTCCAAACAATAGATCTGGGGTTGCAAAATGCTTGACGCTCCTCCTGAATCATTGTGGTCCCCAGTACTCATGTCTTTTTATATCACTAATTGGCATTTCATAGACACATTTATTGTTTCTTTTCAAGTACCATAAACCGTCCGAAATGGACCAGTAGAAAAAGGATGGAAATTCGGCAAAAGGGATAGCGAGGCGGGGGTCACCTCATTCCTCTGAAGGGTCAGCAGAGGTGTCTTAGAGAGAGAGCACTGTCCTGATGTGACCCAAAGGGGAAGGTGTGTGGATTGGAGCATATGATTCTGTTCTAACTCAAAGGCTGTCTTCAAGTTGCTGCAGCACAGTTAAATCCGCAAGGGCTTTGTTCTCTCTCTCCTGGTTGGAAATGGCCAAAGGCCGACACAAATGGAGATGGAAGAGCCCTTTGCTGGCATCCCTGTTGCAGAGAGGAGGAGTCGGCAGTTCTCACAGCTGGGCCCTCTCTTTCTGGAAGGGTGCGATATCATCTCTCCACAAAATCGCTTTTGGCTCAGGGCTGTGTCTTGCAGGCATGGGAATAAATGGGTACCCAGGAAAGTTGGTAGGGAGAGGAGTTGCATATGGGGTTCCTCTTCCCTCCATTTCCCATAGAGCAAAGGCCCTGATCCTGGGGTCTGGGCTGCCAAGGTGCAGAGTTAATTTTCAACTCTACATTGCAAACACCTTCAACGCAAGTGGACGAGGATAGGGACAAATGGCACAATGCATTTGTGGCCTTATTCTTTGTTTAACAATATAATTAATATAAAATCATGAAAATTGAAAAACAAAAAACATGGTAACAATTAGGATGTTCCTCCCATACCCTGATGTCTTAGAATCTGATAAACACAATTGTGAGACTGATCGCACCAGTTCGCATATTTGAACATTCACACCCTTAGAGAAGTGGGGTTGACCAGTGGTGGAGGTGAGTCATCTGCCCAGGCTGGCAGCCCTGATCCCAACGTAGTAAATGCTGGTCCCCCAGACCTGTGGTTGGTGGATCCCACAGGTTGATGATAACCTTGAGTGGCCTTGAGACAGCCCCCTTGGTTATCTTTGGTGTAATGCTGGTAATACATAATTGTCTTAGGGTGGATTCCAAAAACTCCCCACCACCCTACCTGCTTTATTAAGTGTCACTTCTTGGGAAACACATAGAACAAGCACTTCATTCACTGCAGCTTCAAGTTCACGTGATATCATGGCTCACTCTATTTAGAATGAATGGGGGAAAGCAAGAAGATAGCTGAGTGGCCGGACATGAAACACGACCTTCCTGAGAGAGGATGAGTTCATATAAGGCAATCAGTTTCATCATGGAGAGCTAGGCACAGTGGTAAAGTAGTCCGTGGTCTTGAGATCACAGAAACTAAATGAGTCCAGGTTTTCCATAGTGTTTTACTATTGTACTTGGGACTCTGTTAGACATTTCATTTGGCTTTATTCCTAGGCTGTCAAGGGCAAGTGACCCACAAAGACTGCAGCAGCTGGAATAAACACAGAATGTGATTTGCCTTGTGATACCAAGAGGGGAGCTTCTTTCTTCATAAGTCCTTTCAGTAAAAGCTCATCCTTTCTTTCCAAATATCCTGTTTCTAGGTAACCAACCCATGCTTCCCTTATGCTTTCCGTGGATAAATAAATGGTCTTAGCTGGTGTTGCATAAGGCCCAGAACATAGACAGTGAGAGCTGGAAAGCATCTCTTGTGCATCTTTCATCTGTAAATCTAAATTTAACCTGTGATGAGGTTTACTCCACACTTCCCCCTCCCCTACCACAGTAATCACTGTTAGAACAGATGGGATACTTTTAAAGGAAAATTACTAGATGTAAATTTTGCATCTAGTAATTTTGGAAAATTTGTAATTTTTTGGAAATTACAAACATTTTTTGGAAAAAAGTAATTTTGGAAAACTTGATTCTAGGAAGAGCACAGCTGTGGTGTGACCCAGGAAAATAAAAGAATGAAGAGCATCCACAGTCTTTTTAAAATAGCTATTAGCTTTTAAAGAAGACCCCAGCATTCACTCACACATAAGGCTATCACAGTGACTACTAATTAAGGAACAACAAACAAACAAAATGAAACAAGACACCACCAACCCCGCGGGTTGACTCCTTTCCCAAATGCGCCCCGTGCCTCTGTCCCGCTCAAAGGGCAGCACAGTTTCTATTCTAATGGGAGGTCACCTGGAATCCCTTCTCCTTCTATGTCCTGCTCTGTTTCTTTTGTGGCTTTAGTGACGGATGCTGTTTGGTGCTAATGTGTGGGGTTTGACTGACATCGGAATGAGCTGCAAGGCGAGAGTTTATTTTAACAAAGACGGGATTGAGAAGAGGTTAGTCCCTTGCTTCACTTCCTAGTGTCAAAAAAATTTGCTCTATTTTGATACTTGCCTTTGTTCCCTCCATTGGGGAATTAATCTCTATGATAAACAGACATTACAACTTGTTCCAGGAAGTGAGTGGCTGTGGCTTTGATGGATGCCCCTGGCTCGCTCTAGGATGCCATTCAGTAATTGCTGCCACCAGGCACAGTAGAAACCCACCTGCCTTCAGTTCTCCTTCTGGACAATGTACCCTCTTCAGAGTCCTCCTGCTAGCCCTTGAGCTGATTTTAATAACTCCCTCGCCATGTCCCCAGGCTAGCTATCTTGGCACTAAACCCTCCATCTTGTAAAGCCTAGTTGCTTAGGTAACACTTTGCTCCCTCCAATGTAATCATCTGTGATACAGGCAAGCATCTTTCCTCCAGGTGGCTTGAAAAGGGAATCACATAATTTACGTGGAGCCATATTCGAGATAGCTTCCTTTCTTTAGGAAAAGGGAAAATAGAACATAATTTCAAACCCCATTTATAATAAAATCAACAACCAGAGGCAGAAAAATCTACATTCTCAAATTGTAAGTCACAAATTTGTCTAAATTGCCTTTTCTTTGGAATTAAATAATCCAGCCCTCTCTTCATGATTTGGAGCGAGGCACTCTTCAGGCATAAAGGAATTTTTTTCTTGTTCAGGTCTCACAGGAAATGCATTCCCCGATTGCTGAGTGAATGTGTACAAGTTCTCCCTTCAACTTGTTTACAAAGGTCTGACCTCCACCCCACAGGTCACACAAAGTGCACCTCTGAGTGAAACATTTCTGAACAAGCCACTCTTTCCTGTGACAGCAGACAGACCTGTGCTGGGGGAAGGTAACTGAAAACTGCTAGTAACATTTCAGTCTCGTTTGTTATAATAACTATATGTAAAAGATCTGCAATTTCTAATCTTTTTAAACTCTGTAACTGGACTTGGGGAAGTCTTTTTAAATTTTTTATTTTATTTTTAATTTTATTTGTTTTACAGTAGGCCCTTGTTGGCTACCTATTCTAAATATAGCAGTATGTACATGTCAATCCCAGACTCCCTAACTATCCCTCCCCCCACCTTCCCTCCCCCACTCCCGCCTCTCCTGGTAACCATAAGTTTTTTCTCTAAGTCTGTGAGTCTGTTTTGTAAATAAATCTTAATCTGTCTCACTGGAGCTATGAAGTAGTGTGTTGGGGATAAGCAGAAAACACAAAGTAATTTCACACCGACTCACTGATTTCATCATGTGATCACAGATGGTACTGACCTGTCTTATCACCAAGAGGTCACATTTGAATTATTTAAACCCCATAGAAAAATATAAACTATGATTTGTTCATAAACTTGTAACAGTTGGGTATAAGTAAATATTCTAGTTCAGTTCATCAGTTTAAAGATTTATCAAATTACAAAAAGAAATTGATAAGATTGATACCTACACATGTCTGTACTTTCAAACATCCATGCCAGGTGCTCTATTCAATAACTTTCTAATTGTATAACTGATTTAACTGTCACCAAGTTTATTTTAAAGCAGAGGGACTTCCAAATCCATGCTGAACCCCAGGCCAGGCAGTCAGCATCTCTTAAGTTTTAGAGGCATTCAGATGGCTTTCTTGTTCAGTGGGCATCTTGGGAACTTATTCTTGCAGTTATTACCAGTTTAATGATAGCTCAAACTTACTTAATTAAAACACAGGAAGGCCTCATGGGAGGAAAGAGCTCTCACTGGGGCTCAAAATGCCGTTACTTTATTTTCCTTTTTAATATTCTTTAAAATGTGAACTCCAGGGAAGAGTTCAATTGTAACCTGGGGCTCCGGCGTCTGTCCGTGGAGGGAGGGAAAGTACATCTTTATTTACTGAGACTTTCAGGGAAACTTCTCATTTACGTTCCATCTTTCACTCAGTTTTGTCTTTACATGTCTTCTTTGAAAACATATTCATGCACATTCTTATTCAAATTGAAGCTTTATTTCTGTCCATTTCACAGACTTCCTGTCCATTTGCATATGTACATGCATGTTCTTTGTGTCACCGTGTTTATAAATACTCTTGAAATAGAGGGTATCACTGTCTGTGATGGAGAGCTCCGCATTTGCATTTGACTGCCTTGTTGGATTTGTATTGTAAAGAGTTATTGCCAAGTTGAGTTAGGCTTAAACATCAGTTTCCTACAGCTTTGGATACTTTGATGTTGTTATCCTTCAAACACTTATCAGAATGAACATATTTATCATATTGGGTATTTTGGTAAAATAAAACCATTTCTTGAATTTAAAAAAAGTTTTTTCGAATCCAAGGACAGTTTTCTGAGCTTGAATCACCTGATCTCTTCAGTATTTAACACTCTTAGTCACTCCCCGGCTCTC
Source organism: Mesoplodon densirostris (assembly GCF_025265405.1). Classification (NCBI taxonomy): domain Eukaryota; kingdom Metazoa; phylum Chordata; class Mammalia; order Artiodactyla; family Ziphiidae; genus Mesoplodon; species Mesoplodon densirostris. The sequence continues at coordinate 3,674,467 of NC_082663.1, read as the reverse complement.
CAAGCTTTCTCTTGACTGGGGTTACTTCTAAGTCTACATCCAATGCCTCTCGACCCTGGGCCCAGACCCTCCTTTTCCTGGGCATGTAAGTATCCTGTCTTTAGGGCCTCACGTCGATGCTGAAGACCCTGGGCATGGATTCTGCATTCCCAAAGGTCGGATGGAGCCTGACATGTGTGAACCAGCTGGCTCTCTCCTGGGTAAAGATGAGCATTCCCAGGTGCCCCCCAGATACTCCTTAAGGCCCTTCAAGGTCTACATAGATTAACCTGAAAGCACGCCTACTTTGATTTCAGCTCCAACATGTAAAGAATTTGGAAGTTGTCTCTCTAGTCCTTATAAGAAAAAGCCAAACAAACTGAAAATTAATAACTTTTCTTAGATCAAAGAATTGAGGTCACAGGGCACATTGCCACCCCGAAGTCTGCAGACACATGACTAGTCATAAGATTAGAGCTCTTTCTGAAGCCTCCCATAGCTAGAGACACCTTTCAGAATTTCACTCCTCTGTCCACCTACCTTTTTACCCATCCTCATCTCCCCCAGTTTCTCCACTCAAAAATTCTGTTCCGGGGCTTCCCTGGCAGCGTAGTGGTTGAGAGTCCACCTGCCGATGCAGAGGACACGGGTTCGTGCCCCGGTCCGGGAAGATCCCACATGCCGTGGAGCGGCTGGGCTCGTGAGCCATGGCCGCTGAGCCTGTGCATCCTGAGCCTGTGATCCACAACGGGAGAGGCCACAACAGTGAGGCTCATGTATTGCAAAAAAAAATAATAATAATAAAAAAATTCTGTTCCCAAATAATACCAAGTTCTTTTTAGTTCCTGACAATTATCTACCAAAAAATACTGCCTGTTTTGTTTTTTTTTAACATCTTTATTGGAGTATAATTGCTTTACAATGGTGTGTTATTTTCTGCTGTATAACAAAATTAATCAGCTATACATATACATATATCCTCATATCTCCTCCCTCTTGGGCTCCCTCAAACCCTCCGTATCCTACCCCTCTAGGTGGTCACAAAGCATCGAGCTGGTCTCCCTGTGCTATGCGGCTGCTTCCCACTAGCTATCTATTTTACATTTGGTAGTGTATATATGTCCATGCCACTCTCTCACTTCGTCCCAGCTTACCCTTCCCCCTCCCCGTGTCCTCAAGTCCATTCTCTACATCTGTGTCTTTATTCCTGCCCTGCCCCTAGGCTCTTCAGAACCTTTTTTTTTTAATATAATTCCATATATATATGTGTTAGCATACAGTATTTGTTTTTCTCTTTCTCACTTACTTCACTCTGTATGACACTCTCTAAGTCCATCCACCTCACTGCCAATAACTCAATTTCATTTCTTTTTGTGGCGGAGTAATTCCATTGTATATATGTAACACTGCCTGTTTTTTACACGCACAATTCTCTTTCCCCACTGAATCATTTCGCCCACTTCCTTGTACTCTGTATGACCTTATTCTTATGCTGCTTTTGTTGGGAACTCTTACCCCTTTTCTCCAGGCCGAATAAGGCATTTCCTCCTCTTTGCTTGGACACCTCCTGTTCTCTACATCTCTAATTGCATTGCAGTAATGAGGCATTTTCAGATTGCCACCCTCACCATCCATGTGTGCCCCAAATGGTACATCCATTCACGTGTACCTCAATGCTTAGAGCATGTTCTAATCACTTTTTATGCAAAGTGCATAGCACATACTTAATACATGCTTGAATAAATGCTTGAAGCCTGCAGCCTGAATGCATGAAGGAATGAAAGACAAGGAGAGTTAAGAGAATGAATAACTCACTTTCAAACTGAGAAATCAAAAATTTAGGAGGACTTAAAAGTCATTAAAGAGACAGATTTTTTATATAGAAAACATTTAAAAAGAAAATGTAAACTATCAACTGAATTTCTCTTAGGTTTCGTTTTAATCTTTTTGGCTCTCAAGTAAAGTTAGGTGATTTTTAAGATAGGGTTAACTTTTATTTTTAGCTTTTTATTTTAAAATAATTTTAGATTTTCAGAAGAATTACAAAGGTAGTACAGATAACTCCCTGTACCTTTCACTCAGCTTCCCCCAATATTAATATCTTGATGACAGGGGTACAGTGAGTAAACACAAAGTAACTAAACTTTATTTAATACTATTAACTGAACTGTAGAGTTTATATAGATTTTCCCAGTTTTTCCAACTGATACTGGTTTTTGGTTCCAGCATCGACCCAGAACCCACATTACATTTAGTCCTCATGTCCGTTCAATCTGTCCATTTCATGATCTGGACACTTGGGAAGGGTACTGGTGCAGTATTCTGCAGAATGTTTCTCCATTTGTGTTTATCTCATGATTATGGGGAGAATTGTGTGCCCTCAAATTCATATGTTGAAATCCTATCTCTCACTGCTGAGAATGTGATTATATTTGGAGGGAGGAGCTCAGAAGAGGTCATTAAGATAAAATGAGCTCATTAGAGAGAGCCCTAATCCCATATGGCAGGTGTCCTTATAAGAAGAGGAGGTTAGGGCACACAGGGATGACCTTGTGAGGACACAGCGAGAAGATGGGTCATCTACGTACTGAGGAGAGAGCCCTCAGGAGAAACCTACCCTGCCAACATTTTGATCTTGGACATCCAGCCTCCAGAACTGGGAGAAATAAATTTCTGTTGTGCAAGTGATTTAATATATGTTCCTTATTACAGCAATAGTAGCAAATAAATACATTGATATTGTCTCATGACCAGCATGATAATATGGATTTGGGGGAAGAATATCAGAGGTGGTATGGCCTTCTCCTTGCAGCACATAACCTTGATCACTTGGTTAGGATGGAGTCTTCCAGATTTTTCCACTGAAAATTTACTATTTTTTCCTTTCCATACTCATAGCGTATGGAAGCCAGTCACTAAGTTCAGCGTACACCTAAGAGGAGAAGAATCAACCTCTTCTGCCAGGAAGAAGAAGTATCATATAATTTGTGGATATTTGTTAAAACCACAGTAATTAATAAATATAATGGAAGAGATAATTTTCAAACATGCAAATGTCCTTTTTCCTTAAAGTATACCCCATGAATTTTAGCCTTCATTGATGAGTCTTGCCTGTAGCAATTATTACTGGGATGTGCCAGTGGTGAATTTTTATTTCCCTCATTCCTTCTCTATTAATTGGAATTTTTCTGTGAGGAATATTTTTCTCTTCTACTCCACTTATTTATTATTTTAGTCATTTCTGTATATCGGCATGGCTTCCTGGATAGGACTTTTAATCTCGGGGTTAGAATGCAATACAGTGGTTCAACCGAATCCAGCTTTGGACACTGCAAGAATTTTTAGGTTAGTTCTTGAGTCTTTCAGACATGCCACCCTTTTTTGAGTACTTATTTACTCCAGGTTCAGCTTGTATTTTTCTTGCCCAGCCCTAAAATCAGTTGTTTCTTTACAAGGAGTCTTGATTTTTTTTCTTGAAGAGTGGTATTTAGAAAACAGTCTGGGTGCTCATGTGCTCGCTGCTACTGGGCTGTCAGTGATTCCACACCTTCTCAGTGTATCCTGTCTCACACACACACACACACACACACACACACATCTGTAACTGTCTCTGCATCTGTCCATCTGTACACATATGTTCACCTAAACATAAATTCATACTGATGTCTCCAACACCGAACCAGCACCTAGAAGTGGCTTTTGAAATTGAAACAGTTTAGCTTCCCCTTGAATTCTCTCCTCTCAGGCAGTCTTCTCAGTAAAATAAGACATGTGCTCACTAGCTTATGAGTCTAGAACAGCAAGTTAAGTCACATTTTCATTTACACAACAGAGTGCCTGAACGCTGCAATTTGAATGCTAAGTGCATCAAGTTTAGATCAATTTGAAGTTCTTTGAATTCATGAACGAATTTGGTAGATATTAGTTTTCCTTTGGTTTGGAGCAACCACTGCCTCACTAGCACCTATAATAACACATTCACTATTGATATTGTCCCGTATTTAATCACGGGATTCCCCATTTTGTCTTTCCTTCCTGAAACTGTGTTTTTTAAATGCTAAAAATACATACAAATGTATCCAAATAAGTACTGTTTGAGGAAACATCAATTGTATAGGTCTGCAGTGCCTGACTGCTTTGAAATCTATTAATAGGTTTGTAACTGTTTGTATTATAAGATCCATGAATTTTTATGCATGCTTGCTTTGTGAATAATTACCCTGAGAAGAAAGAAAGTGTTTCTCTGTTATAATGCTGGTGGGATGAAAGCAGGAATGAAAGCAAAGTTAGGAGTGAGGCTGTGCTCTGTGCATCCTCAGAAGGGCTCAGAGTCTGGAGCAGGACAAGATGCCTGGGAATGAGGTGGGGAATGAGTCCTAACCAGGAACTGGCCTTGCACATTAACTGTCTGTGTGCTGGTACCCAACCTCTCAGAGATGTTGATTGCTCATCTCTAAAATGAAGGGTTAGGCTGAACGGATCCCTCAGGTACCCAAACTCTGGCTTCCACGGTCCTGTGGATCCAGAAGAGAGAGAACTGAGTTTTGCCTGCGCCAGGCTCCAAGAGGAGCTCGCTCAGCTTTGCCCCGCAGGGACCACTTGATTTTTCATGCTTTCATTACAAAGCTGGCTCAAGTGACGGATTTTACCTGTTTTCCTCCTGTGTTGGAAACAACACAGGACGGGATGAGAGTGTCCGTCGATTTCTTGATTCTGCTTTATTCCATCTCCTTTCAACATTGTCATAACCCACTTCCAAGTCCCTGATTCCAGACGCCTCTTCTGTGGGATGTCAAATGCCATCTCTGTGTCCTTTGCCTCGGAGAACAGAAGTGTGCTCCGTTTGCTGGTTCCCTTTGCACGTGTCGTTCTTGTCCAATTGCTCTGCAACATCTGACATTTCTCTCCCTCTTCACACTCTCTGCCTCTCTTTTATGAAGGATTGAGTTGTGTTTTATCCTCTAATCCTTTCAAAATACCGTGTACCTTTCTAAATGATGGCAACCCCCTGACAAGGCAAGGGAGATGAGAAAGCTGGGAACCACATCAGAGGAGTCTGCTAAATCTGTTGTGACAACAGGGGAGGAATGCTAGGACTTGCCTCATTTAGGTCTGAAAGCACCTTTGTTATGTTTCTGAGCAAAGGATGAGAGGGCGAGGCCTGGCTGTGTGTAGTGTCCCTCTGCCTGTCAATCACATCGGCATTGAAAGAAAAATAAAAGATTAAGGAAAAATCTAAATGGAAAGGCATGAATAAGAGGAGCATTTGCATAGTTTTAAATATCACAACTGCTCTCCATCATACACTGAAATGATTAGAGCCAGAGTAGAGGACTGATTTGTGCCTGGAGGACCAGTCTGAGGTCACCAAAATTAGATTCCCGGCTTCCATCTTGGCCGCAGAGTTTTTCAAATACTGAACAACGTACTTTACTTTAAAGAAAAGACATATTCAGGGACTTTTTTTTTTCTTGCTTGCTAGTAAGGTGCTCATTTGCATCCGGTTGTCAAGAGTTATGACATTTAATGATATTAATGTCACTTCCATTATGCCACTGAACCTCAGCTGCCTTCACCTACAAAATGTAAATGTTGCTGACTACATGGTCATAACTAGAGACCTCAAGGAATGGGAAAAGGAGACACAGGTCTCCATACCATGGGGAGGCCGACTTGCTAGCAACTGTGGCATTCAGTGCCATGGAGCTGAAAATATATTCACTCAGTGTCAGAAGTATGACACAAACATACGTGCCTGCACAAGAACACACACACACACACACACACACACACAGAGTTGTTTTTATTCTAGAAATCCAGTGCAATTCAGCAAACACTTGGAGCTGACTCTTTTAGAAGGAGCTGTATCAGGATTGTAAAAAGGTACAAAGTATTTTGGTGAATAAATAGCTGGGCCAAAGAGGACCAGGTGCTTTAGTGCAGTGGGTACTATTGAATTATTGCTTGTTGTGATGACATTTTTTATGATGTACTCACAGAAATTTATTTATTGACATAAATAATTTTCTGATATAATCAAACTTTTAACAAAGGATATTTTCCTTTATTTTAACTCAAGAAATAGAAGTGATAACTTTTAATATAATTACATTTCATATATGGATAATCTTACTTTTTAGATAAGCCCAGAAAGAAGATTCAAGTAATACTGAATCTTTTAAAACTGTATTTAATTAGACCTCAAATACAATTCTTAACTGAAAATAGTCTTTATGTGTCATTTTTCTTTTTATTAGAAAAACTTTAGAAATTACAGAAAAAGCAGAAAACTAATGAAATACTCATCTAGATTCAACAATTAACATTTTGTCACATTTTTAATATTTACCTTTTTATTTTTCTGTTTCTGTCTCTATCTCTTATCTTATGTCTTAATCTAGAAAGATAAGTAGAATGGTAGATGACAGATAATATTTTGCTAAACCACACACACCCATGTACATAGCAAAAATCCCAGTATTATATCAGATAAAATTAAAAATGAATCCCTCATATCAGTTTACCCCAGATTACGTGAACATTTTCTCTATTTTTTTCAAAATATTTTAGAAATGGTTTTGTCAAGCTCAGATTCAAAACCTGTGCATTGATTACACTGATGTGCCTCTTTTGTCTTTTAAACTCAAAATAACTCCTTCCTCCTGAAAGCCTTTCTTGCCTTTTTAAAAAGAAGAGGCAGTGATGTTTTCATGTCTCACATTCTGAATTTGTCTGATGTTTTCTGCTGGTATCACTTACTTAAATGATACCTGTTTCTCTGGCTCTCCAAGTCCCTGTAAGCTGAAGGTTGGGTCTACATTCACAGCCATTATTTTTAGCAAGAACACCTCGTGTGTCATATTACACTCTTGACATTTCAGCACATCAGGAGGTGCCTCCTGTCAGGTCGCTGTGTTATTAGTGATGCTAAATTTAATCACTTGGTTAAGGTGGTGACAACCATTCATCTGGGGTATTTAGCATCCGTTGGTGATGCCTGGCCGAATCAACAATTTTACTGGGGCTTGCAAAATGATTTACTGCTTCTATATGTATTAGTTGAGATTACTATGTAAAGAACAGCTTTACCTCATCTACACTTCCAATTTTTGAGGAAAGAACTTTTGAGGAAGGAATTAACTCCTTCCATTTAATTTTTTTTTTTTTTTTTTTTTTTTTTTTTTTTTTTTTTTGCTGTATGCTGGTTTCTCACTGTTGTGGCCTCTCCCATTGCGGAGCACAGGCTCTGGACGCGCAGGCTCAGTGGCCATGGCTCACGGGCCCAGCCGCTCCGCGGCATGTGGGATCCTCCCGAACCAGGGCACGAACCCGTGTCCCCTGCATCAGCAGGCAGACTCTCAACCACTGCGCCACCAGGGAAGCCCCTTCCATTTAATTTTTATTCTTTGGAGTGTAGAGTTGATGTAATAGTCAACTGTAATGGTGGGTAATGAGTTTTGCCCCCTTTTTATATTTTGAGACTAATGGATTTTTGTTTGTTCAACATGTTATACTCAATTACATTTATCATTTTTGTTGACACCCAAAGTTTCCCACTGTGAGCCCCTTTATCAAGCCCTTGTATCCTTTTGACATGATCCCATTTATCTTTGAGTACAATGAACTTACCCTGCTACACATTTGAATTTAGCCCTTGTCTAAGAAACACTGGTTCTTCTTAGTGGTGAATGTTATTTAAACTCAGCTTCTGGGCACCAGAAGTGCTTACTGCTACAGGTGTCATTACTTCTAGGCTGCTTCAGCAGACACAACCAGGCAAAATACGGGCTTATAGCGTAAATCATGAATCATATTTCCAAAAACATTAACATTAGAGGGTATTTTTGCTAACTTCTGATTTCCCATTTTATCTATTTTCTTTTACAATGAAAGACTTGATACATAATGTCTTTAACATATTTACTCACTTGAATGGGTTACAATCTGTAGAGAATAGTGTCAAAATTACAATATCATTATCATCACTAAAAATAGAAACTACTTACTGAGCAAAGTTTAATATTAATTTGCAATCTCTTTGTTTCTTAAAGTATATCCTATTGTAGATATATGTTAGGATATGACAGATATGTTACATATACCTTGAATTATTTCTTATTTTTATGGTTACATTACTCATCTACTATGCAATTAAATTCATTTATTATGTTTTTGTTAAATTTACAGACTAACATCTTTTTTTTAATTTAACTTCATCTGTTAACGTGTGAAACATTGACATGATTCAAATGCCAAAACTATATTAAAAGTTACACTTGGGCTTCCCTGGTGGCGCAGTGGTTGAGAGTCTGCCTGCCGATGCAGGGGACATGGTTCGTGCCCGGGTCCGGGAAGATCCCACATGCCGTGGAGCGGCTGGGCCCGTGAGCCATGGCCGCTGAGCCTGCACGTCCGGAGCCTGTGCTCCGCAACGGGAGAGGCCACAACAGTGAGAGGCCCGCATATCGCAAAAAAAAAAAAAAAAAGTTACACTTACGGAGGTTACATATCTATCTCTATAATTATTTCTGTTTATTTTCAGTTGCTCTTTCCACTGATTCCTTCTGCAAAAATAAGCACATGTGTTCATTGTTTTTTTTATTTTTACCTTCTTTCTTATGCAAAATGTACTATAATAAATATGCCATTCTGTAATTTGCTATTTTGACCTAAAACTATATTCTGAACATTACCCAATCATAGGGCCTTTCTTATTCTTTTCTACACCAGCACAATATTCTTCTGGGTGGATGCATTTATTCCCCTACCATGTTCCATTCTTCTCTTGTTTTTATATTTTCTTACAAGAGTCTGAGAACAGCTTAATTTTCTTTCCTCACAAGTAACTTAGATTTTATATTTAGAGGTTCACATATTTTTCTGCATACCTTTTAAAGTTTACCAGTCTTATTAGAGTACGTGTTATAATTAATCATTCTGGGTAAAATTTTTGAGGTCTATGATGGGTGCCTTAATACGTACATTCAAGTTTTCTTTGATTCTAAGAAAATGTGTGTTACAGTTTTAAATATTAATTGCATTTCAATGATTTGCTTTCCCTGTTGGAAGATGGCAGCAATTACTCCAAGTATACCTCTGTAGGATCTTCTTTGCATATGTTCCACACATATTTCTGATTCTTTAGGTAACATTTTTAATTCTGTTTAATTTTCTTTAGCGCTTTTATTTATATTCTCTATTTCTAATACAGCATTTCTAGTTATACATGTACTATCAAAAGCACTTTGTAATTTAGTCTTAATTTACAACACACATTTCTCTTTTCCTCCAACTTCTTTTTAAGACAAATGAGTTTCAACTTTGCATTTTCCCTTTCTTTTGTTCAATATTATTATGAAATTTTGAATTTCTGCTTCATGATATTTCTTATGTCTACTTTTGTATGAATAATCACATATTTAAATTTTAGATGGTTGCTGAATTTTCTTCTTCTCCGTGGCTGTTTTGATTGCGTGTGTATGTATGTGTGTGCAAAGTCTCACATTCAGAAAAGTATTGAGTCTCAAGATTGTGATAGAAAGCAATTTAAAAATGAGTAGACACATGGATTTGTGTCTTCTTCTGATCTTTGTTATTACCTAGTTCAGCTGCTTTATTATTTCTCTTCATCACTCAGCTTAAAGAAATAAATCACAGGGTACCAAAATTGATTTTGTATACTGTTAAAGAACAGTTGGTCAGAAAATATAAAAGCCTTCAACATATGCTTAAACAAAAGTATAACTTTGAAATTTAAAATTGAACACACAGGCTGAGAGAGATGGATAAAAAAATAGATTTTAACTAATGCTTTAATTAACTTCTTTGTTAACATTTATTAACTAATATTATCAAGAGGATAAAAATAAGAAATATATAGAAAATATTAACAACAAGGTCAATAAGCTATATCTAAAAGTACATAGAAATTTATATTCAATAAATAAAGAGGGTCCAACTTGGTATATTTTTATTTTATCTTTTTATTTTTTACTTTTTAATTTTTTTATTTTTATTAGTTTCTGCTTTATAACAAAGTGAATCAGTCATACATATACATCTGTTCCCATATCCCTTCCCTCTTGCATCTCCTTCCCTCCCACCCTCCCTATCCCACCCCTCCAGGCGGTCACAAAGCACCAAGCTGATCTCCCTGTGCTATGTGGCTGCTTCCCACTCTCAATCTACCTTGCATTTGGTAGTATATATATGTCCATTCCTCTCTCTCGCTTTGTCACAGCTTACCCTTCCCCCTCCCCATATCCTCAAGTCCATTCTCAAGTAGGTCTGTGTCTTTATTCTGTTATACCCCTAGGTTCTTCATGACATTTTTTTTTCTTAAATTCCATATATATGTGTTAGCATACAGTATTTCTCTTTCTCATTCTGACTTACTTCACTCTGTACGACAGACTCTAGGTCTATCCACCTCATTACAAAGAGATCAATTTCATTTCTTTTTATGGCTGAGTAATATTCCATTGTATATATGTGCCACATCTCCTTTACCCATTCATCTGATGATGGACACTTAGGTTGTTTCCATCTCCAGGCTATTGTGAATAGAGCTGCAATGAACATTTTGGTACATGTCTCTTTTTGAATTATGGTTTTCTCAGGGTATATGCCCAGTAGTGGGATTGCTGGGTCATATGGTAGTTCTATTTGTAGTTTTTTAAGGAACCTCCATACTGGTCTCCATAGAGGCTGTACCAATTCACATTCCCAACAGCAGTGCAAGTGTGTTCCCTTTTCTCCACACCCTCTCCAGCATTTATTGTTTCTAGATTTTTTGATGATGGCCATTCTGACTGCTGTGAGAAGATATCACATTGTAGGTTTGATTTGCATTTCTCTAATAATTAATAATGTTGAGCATTCTTTCATGTGTTTGTTGTCAGTCTGTATATCTTCTTTGGAGAAATGTCTATTTAGGTCTTCTGCCCATTTTTGAATTGGGTTGTCTGTTTTTTTGCTATTGAGCTGCATGAGCTGCTTATAAATTTTGGAGATTAATCCTTTGTCAGTTGCTTCATTTGCAAATATTTTCTCCCATTCTGAGGCTTGTCTTTTGATCTTGTTTATGGTTTCCTTTGCTGTGCAAAAGCTTTGAAGTTTCATTAGGTCCCATTTGTTTATCTTTGTTTTTATTTCCATTTCTCTAGGAGGTGGGTCCAAAAGGATCTTGCTGTGATTTATGTCATAGAGTGTTCTGCCTATGTTTTCCTCTAAGAGTTTGATAGTTTCTGGCCTTACATTTAGGTCTTTAATCCATTTTGAGTTTATTTTTGTGTATGGTGTTAGGGAGTGATCTAATCTCATACTTTTACATGTCCCTGGCCAGTTATCCAGCACCACTTATTGAAGAGGCTGTCCTTTCTCCAATGTACATCCCTGATTCCTTTATCAAAGATAAGGTGACCATATGTGTGTGGGCTTATCTCTGGGCTTTCTATCCTGTTCCATTGATCTACCTCTCTGCTTTTGTGCCAGTACCACACTGTCTTGATTACTGTAGCTTTGTAGTATAGTCTGAAGTCAGGGAGCCTGATTCCTCCAGCTCCGTGTTTCGTTCTCAAGATTGCTTTGGCTATTGGGGGTCTTTTGATTTTCCAAACAAATTTTGAAATTTTTTGTTCTAGTTCTGTGAAAAATGCCAGTGGTAATTTGATAGGGATTGCATTGAATCTGTAGATTGTTTTGGGTAGTAGAGTCATTTTCACAATATTGATTCTTCCAATCCAGGAGCAAGGTATATCTCTCCATCTATTTGTATCATCTTTAATTTCTTTCATCAGTGTCTTATAACTTTCTGCATACAGTTCTTTTGTCTCGTTAGGTAGGTTTATTCCTAGATATTTTATTCTTTTAGTTGCAATGGTAAATGGGAGTGTTTTCTTGATTTCACTTTCAGGTTTTTCATCATTAGTGTACAGGAATGCCAGAGATTTCTGTGCATTAATTTTGTATCCTGCTACTTTACCAAATTCATTGATTAGCTCTAGTAGTTTTCTGGTAGCACCTTTAGGATTCTCTATGTATAGTATCATGTCATCTGCAAACAGTGACAGCTATACTTCCTCTTTTCCAATTTGGATTCCTTTTATTTCCTTTTCTTCTCTGATTGCTGTGGCTAAAACTTCCAAAACTAGGTTGAATAAGAGTGGTGAGAGTGGGCAGCCTTGTCTTGTTCCTGATCTTAGTGGAAATGGTTTCAGTTTTTCACCATTGAAAATGATGTTGGCTGTGGGTTTGTCATATATGGCCTTTATTATGTTGAGGAAAGTTCCCTCTATGCCTACTTTCTGCAGGGTTTTTATCATAAATAGGTGTTGAATTTTGTCAAAAGCTTTCTCTGCATCTATTGAGATGATCATATGGTTTTTCTCATTCAATTTGTTAATATGGTGTATGACCTTGATTGATTTGCATATATTGAAGAATCTTTGCATTCCTGGAATAAACCCCACTTGATCATGTTGTATTATCCTTTTAATGTGCTGTTGGATTCTGTTGGCTAGTATGTTGTTGAGGATTATTGCATCTATGTTCATCAGTGATATTGGCCTGTTGTTTTCTTTCTTTGTGACATCCTTACCTGGTTTTGGTATCAGGGTGATGGTGGCCTCATAGAATGAGTTTGGGAGTGTTCCTTCCTCTGAAATTCTTTGGAAGAGTTTGAGAAGGATCGGTGTTAGCTGTTCTCTAAATGTTTGATAGAATTCGCCTGTGAAGCCATCTGGTCCCGGGCTTTGTTTGTTGGAAGATTTTTTATCACAGTTTAAATTTCAGTGCTTGTGATTGGTCTATTCATATTTTCTATTTGTTCCTGATTCAGTCTTGGCAGGTTGTGCATTTCTAAGAATTTGTCCATTTCTTCCAGGTTGTCCATTTTATTGGAAAAGAGTTGCTTGTAGTAATCTCTCATGATCTTTTGTATTTCTGCAGTGTCAGTTGTTACTTCTCCTTTTTCATTTCTAATTCTATTGATTTGAGACTTCTCCATTTTTTCTTGATGATTCTGGCTAATGGTTTATGAATTTTGTTTATCTTCTCAAAGAACCAGCTTTTAGTTTTATTGATCTTTGCTATCATTTCCTTCATTTCTTTTTCATTTATTTCTGATCTGATCTTTATGATTTCTTTCCTTCTGCTAACTTTGGTGTATTTTTGTTCTTCTTTCTCTTATTTCTTTAGGTGCAAGGTCAGGTTGTTTACTCGAGATGTTTCCTATTTCTTAATGTGGGATTGTATTGCTATAAACTTCCCCCTTAGAACTGCTTTTGCTGTGTCCCATAGGTTTTGGATCGTCGTGTCTCAATTTTAATTTTTTTCCAGGTATTTCTTTATTTCCTATTTGATTTCTTCAGTGATCACTTCGTTATTAAGTAGTGTATAGTTTAGCCTCCATGTGTTTGTATTTTTTACAGATATTTTCCTGTAAATGATATCTAGTCTCATAGCATTGTGGTCAGAAAAGATGCTTGATACAATTTCAATTTTCCTAAATATACCAACGCTTGATTTGTGACCCAAGATATGATCCATCCTGGAGAATGTTCCATAAGCACTTGAAGAAAATGTGTATTCTGTTGTTTTTGGATGGAATGTCCTATAAATATCAGTTAAGTCCATCTTGTTTTATGTGTCATTTAAAGCTTGTGTTTCCTTATTTATTTTCATTTTGGATGACCTGTCCATTGGTGAAAATGGGGTGTTGAAGTCCCCTACTATGAATGTGTTACTGGCGATTTCCCCTTTTATGGCTGTTAGTATTTGCCTTATGTATTGTGGTGCTCCTATGTTAGGTGCATAAATATTTACAATTGTTATATCTTCTTCTTGGATCGATCCCTTGATCATTATGTAGTGTCCTTCTTTGTCTCTTCTAGTAGTCTTTATTTTAAAGTCTATTTTGTCTGATATGAGAATTGCTACTCCAGCTTTCTTTTGATTTCCATTTGCACGCAATATCTTTTTCCATCCCTTTACTTTCAATCTGTATGTGTCTCTAGGTCTGAAGTGGGTCTCTTGTTGACAGCATATATATGGGTCTTGTTTTTGTATCCATTCAGCCAATCTGTGTCTTTTGGTGGGAGCATTTAGTCCATTTACATTTAAGCTAATTATCGGTATGTATGTTCCTATTCCCATTTTCTTAATTGTTTTGGGTTCGTTATTGTAGGTCTTTTCCTTCTGTTGTGTTTCTTGCCTAGAGAAGTTCCTTTAGCATTTGTTATAAAGCTGGTTTGGTGGTGTGGAACTCTCTCAGCTTTTGCTTGCCTATAAAGGTTTTAATTTCTCCATCAAATCTGAATGAGATCCTTGCTTGGTAGAGTAATCTTGGTTGCAGGTTTTTCTCCTTCATCACTTTAAATATGTCCTGCCACTCCCTTCTGGCTTGCAGAGTTTCTGCTGAAAGATCAGCTGTTAACCTGATGCGTATTCCCTTGTGTGTTATTTTTCCCTTGCTGCTTTTAATATGTTTTCTTTGTGTTTAATTTTTGACAGTTTGATTAATATGTGTCTTGGCGTATTTCTCCTTGGATTTATTCTGTATGGGACTCTCTGTGCCCCCTGGACTTGATTTACTACTTCCCTTCCTGTATTAGGGAAGTTTTCACGTATAATCTCTTCAAATATTTTCTCAGTCCCTTTCTTTTTCTCTTCTTCTGGAACCCCTATAATTTGAATGTTGGTGCGTTTAATATTGTCCCAGAGATCTCTTAGACTGTCCTCAGTTCTTTTCATTCTTTTTTCTTTATTCTGCTCTGCAGCAGTTATTTCCACTATTTTATCTTCCACCTCACTTATCCGTTCTTCTGCCTCAGTTATTCTGCTATTGGTCCCATCTAGAGTATTTTTCATTTCATTTATTGTGTTTTTAATCGATGCTTGATTCATCTTTAGTTCTTCTAGGTCCTTGTTAACTGTTTCTTGCATTTTGTCTATTTTATTTCCAAGATTTTGGATCGTCTTTACTATCATTATTCTGAATTCTTTTTCAGGTAGACTGCCTATTTCCTTTTCATTTGTTAGTTTTGGTGGGTTTTCATCTTGCTCCTTCACCTGCTGTGTGTTTTTCTGTCTTCTCATTTTGCTTATCTTCCTGTGTTTGGGGTCCCCTTTTTGCAGGCTGCAGATTCGTAGTTCCTGTTGTTTTTGGTGTATATCCCCAGTGACTAAGATTGTTTCAGTGGGTTGTGTAGGCTTCCTGGTGGAGGGGACTAGTGCCTGTGTTCTGGTGGATGAGGCTTGATCTTGTCTTTCTGGTGGACAGGTCCACGTATGGTGGTGTGTTTTGGGGGGCCTGTGGCCTGATTATGTTTTTAGGCAGCCTCTCTGCTAATGGGTGGGGTTGTGTTCCTGTCTTGCTAGTTGCTTGGCATAGGGTGACCAGTACTGTAGCTTGCTGGTCGTTGAATTAAGCTGGGTGCTGGTTTTGAGATGGAGATCTCTGGGAGATATTCACCATTTGCTATTATGTGTAGCTGGGAGGTCTCTTGTGGACCAGTGTCCTGATGTTGGCTCTCCCACTTCAGAGTCACAGCACTGACTCCTGGCTGCAGCACCAAGAGCCTTTCATCCACCCAGCTCAGAATAAAAGGGAGAAAAAGTAGAAAGAAAGAATTAGTAGAAGAAAGAAAGAAAGAAAGAAAGAAAGAAAGAAAGGAGGAAGGAAGGAGGGAGGGAAGAAAGAAAGAAAGGAGGAAAGGAGGGAGGGAGGAAGGAAGGAAAGAAAGAAAGAAAGAAAGTAAGTAAGTAAGAAAGAAAGGAGGGAGGGGGGAGGGAGCGAGGGAGGAAGGAGCGAAGGTAGGAAAAAGAGAAAGAGAGAAGATAAAGTAAAATTGAATAAAATATGATAAAATATAATAGCATTATTAAAATAAAAAAGTAATTATTAAAAAATTAAAATTAAAAATAAAACAAAACAAAACAAAAACAAGAAAAAAACGGACAGATAGAACCCTGGGACAAATGGTGGAAGCAAAGCTATATAGACAAAATCTCACACAGAAGCATACACATACACTTTCACAAAAAGAGAACAAGGGGAAAAAAAATTGTAAATCTTGCTCTCAAAGTCCACCTCATCAATTTGGGTAGATTCGTTGTCTATTCATGTATTCCACAGATGCAGGGTACATCAAGTTGATTGTGGAGCTTTAATCCACTGCTCCTGAGGCTGCTGGGAGAGATTTCCCTTTCTCTTCTTTGTTCGCACAGCTCCCGGGGCTCAGCTTTGGATTTGGCCCCGCCGCTGCGTGTAGGTCACCTGAGGGCTTCTGTTCTTTGCTCAGACATAATGGGGTTAAAGGAGCAGCTGCTTCAGGGGCACTGGCTCACTCAGGCCGGTGGGAGGGAAGGGTACAGAGTTCGGGGTGAGCCTGCAGCGGCAGAGGCTGGTGTGACCTTGCACCAGCCCACGGCACGCTGTACGCTCTTCCGGGGAAGCCGTCCCTGGATCCCGGGACCCCGGCAGTGGCAGGCTGCATAGGCTTCCGGGAAGTGGGGTGTGGAGAGTGACCTGCACTCGCACACAGGCCTCTTGGTGGCAGCAGCAGCAGCCCCAGCATCCCACGCCAGTCTCTGGAGCTCCTTTAAGCCGCGCTCTTAATCCCCTCTCCTCACGCACCAGGAAACAAAGAGGGAAGAAAAAGTCTCTTGACTCTTCGGCAGCTCCAGACTTTTTCCCGGACTCCCTCCCAGCCAGCCATGGCGCACTAACCCCCTGCAGGCTGTGTTCACGCCGCCAGCCCCAGTCCTCTCCCTGTGCTCCGAATGAAACCTGAAGCCTGAGCCTCAGCTCCCAGCCCCGCCCTCCCTGGTGAGTGAGCAGACAAGCCTCTCAGGCTGGTGAGTGCCGGTTGGCACCGGTCCTCTGTGCAGGAATCTCCGCTTTGCCCTCCACACCCCTGTGGCTGCGGTCTCCTCCGCTACTCTGAAGCTTCCCCCCTCCGCCACCCACAGTCTCCGCCCACGAAGGGGCACCTAGTGTGTGGAAACCTTTCTGCCTTCACGGCTCCCTCCCACTGGTGCAGGTCCCGTCCCTATCCTTTTGTCTCTGTTTATTCTTGTTTCTTTTGCCCTACCCAGGTACGTGGGGAGTTCCTTGCCTTTTGGGGGGTCTGAGGTCTTCTGTAAGCATTCAGTAGGTGTTCTGTAGGAGTTGTTCCACGTGTAGATGAATTTCTGATGTATCTGTGGGGAGGAAGGTGATCTCCGCGTCTTACTTTTCTGCCATCTTCTTTCGAGCCCAGTATATTTTTAAAGTAAACCATGAATTAGACAAAAAAATAAACAATGCATTCTAAATAATAAAACTCATACTTGTTCCCTCATCTCAAAGCCAGAAAAAAATGTTTTCATATATTTGTAAGTCACTAAACCAATTATTAAGTAACCCTGGAATTAAAATTATGAAAACTTTGTAGCAAAATGACAATTAATTTTGGACATGCAAGATCCTAAGAATACATTTAAGAGGCAAATTGGAGATACATTTTAAACTTTAAATAAATTTTTGAGAAAAAAATATAATAAAAAACTAAGCATCCACTAGAAAACCCATAGAAAAAAACAAAAGCAAATGGTAAAGTAAACAAAAAAGTAAACAAAAATGCATAATGAATTTAAAGACCATAAACCACTTTGAGAGAAGGGAACATAAATGATTAAATTGTAAACAATTATTTTAAATATTTAGATAATAATAGTACTAATTTAAAAAATTAAAAAATAAACTAAATATTGAATTTAGAAAATATGTGACTAGAGATATAATATAGATGAAATAGTTTTTTTTGAAATATAGCAGAAAAATTAATGGCTTACTCCTCCTTTCAGAGATTCCCCCAAAAGTATCAGTGATAAACAAAAAACAAATAGCAAATAAGGAAAAAAACAATAGCAAACAAACAAAAACCAAACAAACAAAACAAACAGAGCTTGTACATTTCATCCTCTCTAGCAATCTCGGGTTTATGATTTTCCTTCCCCTGTAGATGTGACCGCAGGAAGAGAAGATACCAGCCATGAGAGCCCAAGTACTGAATATCCACATAAGCATTATCGTTTTGTAAAATTCCAAAATAGCCCTTCAATATACTTGTATTGTATGTCATGTTCATGAATGTGATTGCTAAATAAACTGCACCTGAGAGTTAGACCCATTCATCCAATTCATTCTGGTAGTATTTTCTACCTCCCCATATAGTTCTGGGCACCAGGTGGTGAGAGCAACTCACGCAAGCTTCCTTTCCCCATACAGTTTACATTTCAGCATTAGACGTCAGGTAATAAAATGACAAACATTAAAAAATTCAAGTGAGCAGTGCCATGGAGAAAATACAAGTGGATAATGGCATGGGGATGAGTGTGTGTTTATGAGTTGGGGGTATTGAATTAGGGGAGGTCCTGACACAAAAATTAGAAAGAATGAAGTGAGCAACCAGACAGTGTAGGAAGTCAGGCTGGAGAGTTTGGTGGGGACCAGAATATAGAGGTCCTCATAGGGCAGAATTGTGATTGCACTCAGAGAGACAGTTATTTGAATACATGCAGGTTACTCTTCTCAGGTAATAGGAAGTCTGGAGGTGGAGGTAGGTTGTTCTTGGTGTTACTTTAATGACCCAAAGTTTCTGGGATGTGGTCTCTGGGATACTCATAGTCTTTACTTCATGATTCCAATAGGGTTACTATAGCTCCAAGCAACACCATTATATTCTGGACAGGAAAAAAACAAAACAAAAACACAAACAGAGGGCAACCAAAATGAGGTGAAACCTATATCAGAAAAGTAAAAATTATTCCAAAACTCTCCAGCAGAATTCCATATTATTAGCTAGCACTCTTTCATGAGACTGGCTACTCCTATTTGAAAGAGAAGTTGGGAATTAGGGTTTTTTGCTGGTTTTGACATTTCTTTTTTACTAAGTTGTACATATTTCTGATTCCTGTCAAAAAGTGTCCTGATAAGAAGGTATACTGGATAATCAACACTCTAGCCTCTGACGTTTCTATTTTGTTATATGTGTGTTAGGAAACCCTGAGATGCTTTATGAGGTGAGCTGTATGACTGCATTTAAATTGTCCACAGGCACTTTGACTGCTGCAGGTAAGAGGAGTTGTAGGCAGGTGGGAGTGGAAGCTAGAACACAGCTGGGGAAGTTACTGCAGACTTCTGGGTGAGAATATGGTGGCCTTGCACATAGTGGAATTAGTGGAGATGGAGAGAAGAAGAAAGAATAAGAAAATATTATGGAAAAAAAAAACAGGACTTGCTGATGGAATTAAATTGAGGAGTGAGTAAGAGAAAGCCCCAAGGATGGATGAACCCCAGGATTTTGATCTGAACAGTTTATGGTCCATGGCGCTTGAGATTGGGGTACTGGGTAGGGGAGCAGGATGTGGACATAAGAGTGCTGTGAAAATGTGCTATGTTGGAAATGCTACTAGAGGTCCAGATGCCCATGCCTCTGAGTCCTGAGGTTTGAGGACAGGACAGGTGGGCAAATACAGCAGCAGCTGGGCCAGGAATTGTAGCCACAAGAGTCACCTGTTGATAGAGGTGGAACCGGCAAGTCCAATTCTACATGCCCAGTTCCATGAAAATGCTCTCACTGTAAGTGCTGTGAAACTCTGACTTGGTCAGCAACATCTCCTGTACTGAGGGACTGCAACCCTTTTCCTGTCCTGGGGGAAGAGGGGTCTTCTAAAGTCCTAGGACCTACTTCACCACCACCAACTCTACTACAATGACTACTCATGGTAATAAATCCTTGTACACTTAAGTGCCATCAATTAAAAATTAATAATCAGAGCTGGGGAAGAAAGATGAATAGGCAGAACATGAAGGACTTTTAGGTAGTGATAATACTCTGTGTGATAATCTCTTGATGTATACATGTCATTATGCATTTGTCCACACTCAGAATAGAGAACATTCACTCTTGAAGTCTTCAGGAGTGACCCTTAATGTAAACCCTGGACTCTGGGTAATTATGTGTCACTGTGGGTTCATCAGTTGTAACAAATGTACCATCTTGTGGGGGGTTTGAAAACGGGGGAGGCATGTGTGAGATATACAGGAAATCTCTGTATCCTCCTCTTAATTCTTCTGTGAACCTAAAACTGCTCTAAAAAATATAGTCTTAAAATAAACAAAATATCATAGCTTTCAGGTGAGGTAGTGATGCAAAAGGGCCATCCCGTGGACTAGCCATACTCAATAGCACTATTTACACCTGAACAGGGCCCCTACCCCATCACCCAGAAATCCACCTTTAAACCTGATGGTGGGTGTGCTTCCTCTTCTTATTTCTCTTCCTATCTCTCTCTGCCCTTTTCTGCCCTTCCCAATAGTTCTGCTCAGAGCCATCATGATGTGGGCAGACAAGGTGGAAGGCTGTGCACGTCCCTGCAAGGTACAGCTGACCCAGCTTGTCTCATCCTAACAGAGGTGTGGAAGGTGTCAATACCAAGATGTAGCCCTGAATGGGTGTCAGAAACCAAGCAGGAGCAAAGAGGGTCTTCATGGGAGAGTGATGGGGTCGACAGAGCTCGGAGCTCAGTTTCATATACATAGATGCCCTAAGGACCATGGCAGCCTGTCTTCTCACTCTCGGATGAGGGAGTTAAAATAGGGGGAGGGAGAGAACCAGGACGTGCCTTTACCTTCTACTGGAATTGGTGATGCCGTGGATTCCAAGAAATACAAATGTAGACACAGCTAGAAGTGTGAATGCATTTGTGTGTGTGCACAGGTGTGCATGTTCCATATACACTTCTGGTTTTGTGCACTGAGGTAAACTGGGAGTAGCAATACCCAAACAGCAGTGGAACAGACCAAAAGTCTAGACGTCACCTTCTAAATGTCATTTTCCACTAAGAGGAATCTTGGAGAAATGGCTGTTTCTGAGGTCGGAGCAGAGAATAGACAAGATGAGGCTAGAACATCTGTAGCAAAAAGCAGGGACGTGTTTAAAGAATGAAGAGTAGATGGGCCAAAGGCCACAGGGGTCAACAGCTTAATTTTAGCATCAAAATTATTAATGACAATAGGGTATTACAACATCGTACAACAAAGGAAACCATGAGTGCATAGTGGTGTTAATAACTACTTAGAGTATTTAATGAAGAAGGGGATATTTATATGATTTCAAACTACTTTGAACAAACCCAAGCTGGGAAACATTCTACAAAACAAATGACCTAAAATCCTAACAAGTGTTGAGCTCATTAAAGTCGTGGAAAGACTGACACATGCCAGCCAAATGCGACACGGCTTTCTGAAATGCACTCATCCTTATGTTAAAAGAGACATCGGGACTATTGGTGAAATTTAAATTAAGATCTGAGGGTCAGAAGGTAGTGGCATGTCAAGGTTGATCTCCTGATTTTGATGGCTGCATTTCCTTTACGTAGGAAAGGGTCCCTTCTTTTTTTTTTTGCTGTACACGGGCCTCTCACTGTTGTGGCCTCTCCCATTGCTCCAGACGCGCAGGCTCAGTGGCCATGGCTCACGGGCCTAGCCGCTCTGCGGCATGTGGGATCCTCCCAGACCGGGACACGAACTCATGTCCCCTGCATCGGCAGGCAGACTCTCAACCACTGCACCACCAGGGAAGCCCCAAGGTTCCCTTCTTGATAGAAAATACATAAGTAAGTAGTCACATGTGATGGAACATGGGGTTAGTAAGTTACTTTCAAATGTTTCAAGGGAAAAAAAAAGAGACATTTGAAGCACACTTCTAAATTTTGTCTGGGTTTTAAATCATTTTAATTAAAAAAATAATAATAACTGTAGCATCAATATCCTAGTAATTTAAAATACTTTCTTAGATTAGCTGCCCTTTCAGAATTTTCTAGCATGTCAGGGGTGATGAGGAACACTTTTTACTTGCTTGTATTAAATGGATAACATGGTGCATCCATTCAGTCATAATATAACCACATCACTGACGTTTGAACCATACTCCATGTTCTCAATAATACACTGAGTAGGATTAGATGCCAACTTGCCATAAAATCAAATTTTATTTCTTTGACTGTAAATATGTCCACGAAACACCTGCTGGGAGAGAACTGGCTTTTACTATGATAGCAAAGTAGAAGATTCCATGAGTTTCTGGAAGCAGTGAGAGAGTTCACAGTTCTCTGGAGAATGCTAGGGCTGGGTGAGCACATAGTTTATTAACTGTCCAGGAGAAGGAATCACTGGAAATGCCAAGTTGTAATTACTGCTTACAGCTTCATCGCCATGACAGCATCATTTGAGTCGCTCTGTTTGTTGTTGATTCCTGAGAGAACACCCTCCAAAGAATGGAAGCACATAATTACCAGCATTTAGTGCAAACCCTTTTGGAGAAATTCACAGTTAAACCCACTCTTTAGAGGCAAATAGCAAAGGGGCCTGCAATTAGATGAGCTACTTTTAAACATGAACCGACATAGATAATGCTAGATAATTAGTAGATAATTTTCTAGGTATTCCTGGCACTGAGAGCTAAAAGCAAAATTAAATCAGGCCAAGCACTCTGAGAATTGCCTGTGGCCAGCGAGCTGTTAGTGTTAATTGGGAAGAGTGAGGGGGGAGATCTTGGCGCTGGAATCAGAGAGAATTTTTCTCATTGTCCAGTGAATCACCGGGTCTGACAGTGGCTGAGAGCACTAATAATTTGGCAGTCGGAAGGTGGTTTGTGACGGGAGTTATTTATTGGAAACTGTTCTTAGCTTTAATCACTAGTTTGCATAATATTTGAATTGTGGGCGGGAAGGTGTTTAGGAAGATTTTTAATAATCAGGTGTGTGTTTAGATTTTCCAATAGCACACGTATTTAGTAAACTGCTAATCGGTATATTTACGTACATGTTCCAAGAACCAAGTTGATTGGGGCCATACCCAAATATGGAGGGTTTGGAGAGTTTCTTGCATGCTGCTTTTTGGGAATTCTACTTCAAGATTTCCCAAAAAATGTCAAGAATGAGACCACTTAATTACAACTCTGTAATTTTTATAAAAATGTGTTAAGACAGAAGTGGGTCAAATGTAGGAAAAGTGAAAAGAAAAACAACAAAAAACTCTTGAGAGAAAATCAGGGGGAAGTAGCTCAATTTTTTCTGTTACTGAACACTTTAGAAGAGCTGTATCCATTTCATTAGCAATACACTGTTAAGGGTAGAATTCCCTAGCCAGGCTATCTGGATTTGAGATCCCACACCCACACTCATGAATATGTTGTGAAAAGCACATTTATTTAGTTGAGAGCTAGGAACTGTGGCTCCCAGACAAATTATAGCACATATTCCTTGCATGAATCATGGTATATAATTTTCTTTCCTTACTCCTCAGTTTCCCAAGCATAAAAATGGAATAAGATCCATGTACACACAAGGCATTATTCGAAGCCTCAAAAAAGAAAACGTGTTCAAAGTTAAAATTCCAGAATGTTATTATATAAAGGTTGATGTTATTTTCATGACCATCACAGTTTAAGGAAACCATGCAATGAAAGCACAGGATAGGAGTCTATCTCATCAGAAGAAATTAAAATAAAAGCTTAAAGTACTGTGAAATGCACTGTCAGTTAAAAAAGGACAACTTTTCTCATTTTTAATATCATCTAGCCCCCAAAATCCAGCTGCCCACCTGTCAATAATTTCCTGCTCTGTCCTTCATCCTCCACATCCTCTGGATTGATAGACCCTGCACACTCTTTCTGGGCAGTATTTCCTTCACTAACTCCGTCAACGCTCCTTAGTCTCTGTTCTTATCTCCTCCTCTTTGAAGGCTCCAAGAATTTCCTGTTTAATGGGCCTGTTGTCACTGCACCCTTTCAAGTGGTTTTCCAACTAGTCTAGTGACAAAATTCTACATAATCTCTATACTAGACTTGAAGTAAATAGTTCTATAATTTAGTGCTAAATATGAACTTGTATTTAATTCCAACACAGACAACATACGCTTGAAACAAAAATTATTTTTAGTTCTGAGCAGTTTCAGAATGGGGGCGCACTTTAAAACAAACAAACAAACAAACAAATAAATAAACACATAAATTTATTTTTGGCTGTGTTGGGTCTTCGCTGCTGCGTGCGGACTTTCTCTTGTTGCAGTGAGTGGGGGCTACACTTCATTGTGGTGCACGGACTTATTGCGGTGGCTTCTCTTGTTGTGGAGCATGGGCTCTAGAGCACAGGCTCAGTAGTTGTGGTGCATGGGCTTAGTTGCTCTGTGGCACTTGGGATCTTCCCGGACCTGGGTTCAAACTCATGTCCCCTGCCTTGGCAGGTAGATTCCTAACCACTGCACCACCAGGGAAGTCCTGGGGGCATGTTTCTTGTTTTGTTTCTCATCTGTTTCTGTGCATTGCATACAGGGCTTCAGTATCTGATTTGGGCACCTGAGCTCTGGGCTACGGTTGGGAAGGGAGCAGTGCTCTAAGTGACCTCACTTTGAGAACCATCTCTCCAGAGAGCAGGTAGAACTATCTTCAATCCAACTTTTAGCCCATCACTCCCCATGCAGAACTGGCCTGTGAGGTCTGCTCTCCTGAGGCTATGACTTCAGTGAGCTTTTCAGGAGCAGAAGTTTTCCCAGCAGAATCTATACCATGTGTGTGCATCTCCACCTGAACTTGATGTCTCTGGACGTGGTTGGAGGTGGGTCATCTCCTCCGTGTTGACACTGGGGATGGATGGACTCCCTGGAGGAAAAGGTGGCCTCATTTACCCACTAGAGATCTAGCAGGATCTTGTGAGCCAGGTACGGTGGTTTATTTGAAGTGAAATTGCCTTTTGTACTTCCAAGTACATTCTTATCCCAGCTAAATTGTGAGATTAAAATGAGTTTTTAAACCATTTTTATCCCTCAAATCAAAATGAAACAAAATACTTCTGGCAGGGATTAAAGATGAAATCAAACCCTCTGGGCTTTATCAGAACAATTCAGGATCTGCTGAGGTTCCTCATGCCCAGGAAAGAAGGCCTCTCCTAGGGAGGGAATCAGGTTTGCACAGCTCATCAAGGCCTACCAAACCCCGAGGCTGGGCAGTTTGTCTTCAAGTTACAAAAAACCCTTTATCCATTTGCTTTTAATGGTACACTAGCATGATAAATCACCAGAAATTGTAAAAGCTTAAGATACTACAGCAAACTGCCACAGAAGAGATATTCATTTCACACAGTTCTGAAAGCTGAGGAGTCCAAGGTATAGGTGCCAGCTGATTCTGGTGTCTGGGGAAAACCCTACTCGTGGCTTATAGACAGTCACCTCTGGCTGTGTTCTCACACAGCTGAGAGAAGGAGAGGCCCTGGTCTCTCTTCCTCTTCTCATAAGGCCACTAATGCCATCATGGGGTCCCACCTTCATGACCTCATCTAAACATAATCACCTCCCAAAGTCCCCACATCCTGATACTGTCACACTGGGGATTAGGGCTTCAACACGTGAATTTGGGGGAAAGGGACACAGTCAGATCCCTAGTAGGATTGTAGGAGGGTCTCAGGGATGTTGGCCTGCAGGGCAGATGGTTCAGGCCCTGAGATACACCACAAGAGGTCAGAAAGGGGAGGTGTGGCCTTTGAGTTCCCATGTGAAGGCAGGTTCTCACCACCTTCAAATCTGCTGAAAGGTACCTCACTCACCCATGGGCTTTGTGGTGCCTGCACAGACCTGGATGTCCCAGAGTGGCTGCAGGTCATCTCAGCTTAGAAGCCCTGTCCTCAGCTACACCCCATGTCTCCCTTCAGAGCTGCAAGCCCAGTAATTGCTGTCTGGTGGCCTCCAGGAGTTACAGATGCATCCAAAGTCTCTTGTCGCTGAGGCCAGGCTGGTCTCCCCTGCTTCTGAACCCTGTTTCACAAAGGGGATAAAAAGCAAGTCATGAAACAAAACCCGCTTCTAGTGGTGGGTCTAGAGGGATGGGTCAGAACCAGGCTTCTGAGTTGTGCAGACGTTTGTGAAGCCAAATCATTTCTTCCCCTCTTTTCTCTCTTCTACTTTCTCCCATCAGTTTCTTTTGTTTATTGTTAGAAGTAACTCACCTCCTTTCTCAAGGTGCCTCGTGAATAAGCACTTTGATCAATGGCATCTCCTCCTCCAGGTTGTGTGGACACATTCTTATGACATATAGGCTCCGTGGCCTTCATAGGCCCCACACACTCTGTTTGGAGGGGTGGCGGAGGTGGGGTGGAGGATCCATCCATCTTTGACCTGCAGCTCTGAGCCCGAGGCCTTCACAGCCCACAGCTCCCACAGGCTTCCTGCTGCCTGGAGGAGATGGCGGCTACACTGCCTACCACTGAGCTGAGCAAGAGGAGGATTGGCCTGAGTTTAAATGCTTGGCCCCAGTGGGAGAGCAGCTCTGCCCCCGGCCCCTGCAGGAAGAAAGGATTTTAAGAAGCCTGCTCTTTTTCTTGCAGTCTATTTGATGCAAACTATACTCCTGAGTAAAAATTTGGCGTGGAAGTTGATCCATAAAAATGTTAGTCTCTGAAGAAATCTTATGAATTGAAATATATGAAAATGAGAAAGTCCTCTAGGAGCTACGCCCACTGGTTTCCTCTCTGAAAAGTGACACATGGGTAGAGTTCTTCATGCTCTCAGCTCTTTAGTCCTGGGGGCTATAGCACTTCCCAACCATGTCTTTCACCAGGTACCAGGAGCCTGGTTTTTGAGTCTTTGATGCATGCAAAGCATGGATGACACTTGAAAGAAGAGCCTTGCTTTAATATATATGCATGGGCCAAACTCTTAAAAACACATTGGTAGCTGTTCAGAGCCTAGATCCTGTGTTCTCATCATAAGGAAAAAAAAATTATTGAAGTATAGTTGATTTACAGTGTCCTATTAGTTTCAGGTGTTCAGCACAGTGATTCAGTTATTTTTCAGATTATTTTCTCTTATAGGCTATTACAAAATATTGAATATAATTCCCTCTGCTATACCTTGTTGTTTATCTATTTTATACATAGTAGTATGTATATGTTAATCCCAAACTCCTGATTTATCCCTCACTGCCCTCCACTTTCCCCTTTGGTACCCATGACTTTGTTTTCTATGTCTGTGCATCTATTTCTGTTCTGTAAATAAGTTCACTTGTATCTTTTTTTTTTTTTTTTTTTTTTTTTAGATTCCACATATAAGTGGTGTTATAGGATCTTTGTCTTTTTTACATATATGATCCAAGGGCATGCTTCCAGGCAGCCCTCATCTCATGTTCCAGGGGGCTGGTGAGGGGTCAGAGTGGGTGTTCTGAGTCACGGGTACAAACATACAACAGAGATGACTCAGAAACCTGTGTGAGCACTTGTACTTCAGGGTGTGGATGGGTCATGCTATACTCTCTTGTCTTGCTCACAAATTATTCAGCAAAGACATCTCTTCCTTGTTAACAGGGACACGAATGAGAAAACCCAGAAAGACAAGAAGGTACTTTCTGGAGACCATAGAGTATGTGTTAAGAAAGTAACCCGTGCATTTTGCATATTCATAATCAATG
This sequence comes from Mesoplodon densirostris, assembly GCF_025265405.1. NCBI lineage: Eukaryota > Metazoa > Chordata > Mammalia > Artiodactyla > Ziphiidae > Mesoplodon > Mesoplodon densirostris. The sequence goes on along the minus strand of NC_082663.1, from coordinate 3,646,985 downwards.
TTAAATTTTATTCTTGCCTACAAGCAATTGATTTTTTTTGTGTGTTCAAAGTTAAGCATCAATGCATTATAGTTAAATAATCACCATTAATTATTCATGAATTAAAAGTAAATGATTAACTCATTAATTTTGAGCAACTGAAGGTGAGTGGAGGGAGGACATTTCAGAAGCAGGTGCTTTACAGAAAGAGCACCCTTTGCAGCCCCTGTGACTCAGGGAGGCGTGAAGCCTAGCTGAGGATGAAAGTTGAATTTGAGGAACAGACCATGACAGCCAGAGACAATTACAAAGTAACCCCTGCACTTTACACTCAGTGCTCAGAGGACCTAAACACGGTCCTGAGTCTCTTCATTACTAACTTGCTTGTAATTAACCTGGGTGATGGTTCTAGAGGGTCATTCTAATCTGGGGCACCTGAGCTGCCATCAGAGGCCCTGAGCTGTGTTGGGACAGACCCAGAGGCACTCGGCTGCAACTGAAGGACAAAGCACCTTGCGGATGCTGGTAAACCTCTTGCGTTGCTACAGTGTTTTAAGTTGTTATTATAACTTAGTCATCTATTTTGTGATTAACTGTGTGGGTGTGTGGTTCCGCAGGGAGGGTGAAGTTTTTAAGGAGCTTCTGTGTGATGACAACTTCCTGAAATAATCAGTTTTTCCAGAAAATGGGCCCTGATTTGATCATCGAATGGATTTATTGCAGTAATTTAAATGCCTGGATTTAAAAACTACCAAAAGTTATTTACTTTAAGATATTACAAATAGCTCACATACAGAATGTGTAAATGCGGCTTCTCTACCTTTCTGATTTCTGTTGGGCGCAGCTCCATCTGGGTGTCACTGGGCTTGCTCTGCCCTCCACAGTAAAAGCCGCCCCACATGATGTTCAGAACCCCTTGAGCGTGTCTTGTGCCTGGAAACACGGGTCGCATAGACCCTGATAATCTCTGGGGCTGGTGGGGGCATTTCTTCCTCTCTCTGAAATCCACTAAGCTCATCACGGGCTCCTGAAGGGGGGCTGTGCCTTCCCCTAATGTCCTCTCTCCTTCCTGGATGTTCTAGTCTCTGGAGACGCTGAGATTTGGAACAGCTGGTGTTTAGTGAGCCATCTCCTTTTTGGGTTGGATGGCATTCCCCCAACACTCGGCCGGAAGCAGCCTCTGGATTTTGACCTCCTTACACTGCACTTGGGTTGTGTGCACATACGTCCGTGTGTCATTGTGGTTGGCCGCCTACTGGCCCACTTTGGTTGTATGTGTTCATCCCTGCAATAAATATTACTGTGTACCCTTCTGCACCCTGCTGTGACAAGATAGTAAACCTTGAAGCTATACCAGTGCAGAGAGAGGAAACTACAGAAACCTAGAGAGATGACAAGGTAATGTCCCCCAGGTACCCGTAAAGGACACCATTTTTCTTTTCTGTTGTCATCGACAAATAACTTTACCTACCACTTAAGCTCAAAAAAATAATGTAGTCGGACACACTGGAAAGAGAATATATAAAGAGCAGCCAAACACAGTTTTATGCTATTAATAAATATTTAAATCCTTCAAATATATTAATTATTGCTCCAATGGCTTTCCAATTAAAAAGGAGAGTCCAAATCAATTTCATATGCTCAGCCTGGTTGAAACTCATAAGACCTTCCTGTTGAACTGAATACCTGACAATAAAATACACAACTGTATATGTTAATAAAATGAATTTTCTTTTAGACAAGAAAGGGCAATGATTATTATCCTCAAGGGTAGATCCTTGTTCTTTGGAAACTATTCAAGGCTTAGGTTTTTCAGAAAGGAGGAAGGGAAGAAGGAACGGAGGAAAGCAAAGTACTTTGTACTGGCTGAAAGCTGATTAAAAAGAAAATGTCTGTTTTCAACAGGTTCTTTAAAATAAAGTGTTCTGATTTCATCACTGTCTTTGAAAGAGAGCACCAGAGACATGGCCTTGCTGTTCACATTTCCTAGTCACCGCCACCCCTCCCTGGCACTTTCCAGTGAGAGTCTTGGACCGACCCCAGTAAGATGCTTCCAGAGGGGTTGTCACAACCATTGACCGATGATTTGTTTGGCCAACCTGTCAGAGCAATCCAACTGCTTGCTAATTTAAGGCAAGGTCTTTATTTGAAAACATCAAATGTGTTTTACTATACACATGTGGGTCAGGGACTCCCCTGCCAATGTAGAAGTTTCTGCTCATTTCAATAAATCAGCCATGTGAGTGTCAAGAGGAAAGGATGCTTGAGGGTTTGGAGGGTGGTGGGCTCCCTAGTCTGCAGAGGCAGAGAGTACTCAGGGGGCTACCCAGGGCTCCCGGGAGGTGTCAATGGCTGCAAGCCTGTCAAGATGTCTGTAGTTTATATAGAAAAGACAATGTGTCAGGTTAGTAAGAAGGTGTAACATTTCCTACAGGTGAGCTTAGCTGATCAAGGGATAAAGAGAACTTTTGTTGCCCCTTTGGAAAGATGTATCGTAGGTTTAACCTGCGCTTTTGATGTGAGCTCTGAAGGCTTCCAGAGGCTTGGGGGAGGGGCGTGCGGTGTTGGAGATTGGGCTGGTCCTTACTGTGGAGATGAGAGCTCCCAGAGTGACACAACACGTTGACCTGAATGCCAGAGAGAAGAACAGTGCAGGGCTTTGTAGGGTCAACAGTGGGGCCCTCTGAGTATCCTTTCCCCTCCGAACCTCTGAATCACTCCAACAACGAATCGAGGTTTCTTATTGATACACCAGAAATTCACTCAATCTAGGGGCACTTTCTGAAGGAGGACCTGCAGTTACTATTAGTAAAGGACTAATCAAAGGATGTGGATGTTTTTGATGGCCTTAGTACGGAAAGCCCTGTTCTACCCTCCTGAGGGGCTTCTGGCTGGAAGAAGCTCTGCAGAGTCCCAGGAGTTGGTGTCTGCCTCATGGGCCAGCTCAATGCACCCCATCCTATAGGGTGAAATCTTACAGAACCGCTTTACAAAGATCAGGTTGGCTCAGAAGGGATCATGACATTGCCACAGGAGTGGGCTTTCTTATCTGGGACCACCGAAGGAGTCAGAATTTAGGGGTGGGATGGGGAAGCCGACAGACAAAGCTCTCTTCTTCCATTTAGCTGGGATATTTACAATGAGTCCCTCCCTCCATTCCTAAGGTACCCTGGTTTCATTCCCAATCCCAGACTCTAGCCAAACCGGATTCTAGCCACCTTATTCTGGTGAATGTGAGTAGTTAATTTCATATACAACTGGCTGGGTTTGGAAAAAATAATAAGACTAGAATGGTTATCAAAGGGTTATCAAGGGTTATCTAATCCCTTGTAGAATAAGCAAGCCCATGCCTCGCTTCCCTAATGTCAGCTCAGGATGATCTGTCTTAAGTGGAGAATTTCCACTGTGTCTGTTTTCTCTTTGTTTTATTTTTTCACACATTAGACAAGGAAAGTTACCAGATTTGTAGAGTTTTATTCAGTAACATGAATCATTGCACGGCGTTTTGAGGAAGTATAAAGCCACAAACAAGGCGAGTGTTTAAAGAGCTACAGCCAGAGAGATGGTCCCTATTTTCTAATGTTGATTCAGGACAGTGGAAACAGCCAGGTGGTCACATGGGCACCTCGCTGTGGGAAATTCACAGGAGCTGGGGCAGGAAACAGGAAAATTAAGTATTACCATACATCCAGGCATTTCCATCTCTTAAAATGCACCATTAAATAAAAGACCCTATAGGGTTTCCTCCAAGGGCACTATATCATCAGCAATATGTAAATGTTGTCTTTGTCAGTTTATTTTTCCAGGTGAAAACTCTTCCTGTCTGTGAAAGGAGGCTTTTGTGGTCCCAGCTCCCTGGTTTGCAGTAAAATCAGAAGGGATCAGACTCCTGTGGAAAATGCACTGTCTAAACTTTACATTTAATACCTAGTCATCAGAGCAGGCGGAGGATGAACAGACACACGTAAAGATACATTTGTTCTAATTTAATTTTAGGGAGGGCATGGATCAGATACGGGGAGAACGTTGTTCTGTCTGTTAACTGGGACCAGCTCCCAGGTCGGAAGGTAAATGAGCTTTGTGGGGATAGAGGATAGTTTGTTTCCTTCATAAATCATAGTTATGGCAATAGTTTTCCAACAAAGCAGCCACAGTCCTTTCACTGGATCCTTTTCCCATCAGGGCTACATTTCTCATCGGAGGACACCAAACTGGGGAAGCCCTGGTGGCATTTCACAGGCACTTTGGACCCGGTATCACCAAGCGGGGCTTCTCTAAAGAATGTGTGTCCTAGGAAATAGTGACCAAGGGGATTCTACAGCCCTACAGCTGGGTGGCCTCTCTCCTTGGACGTGTTTCCAATTATGCTGTTTTAGATAAGCCAGCATCTGAGAAAAATGTTCTGAAGCCAATGCCACATCCTGGTTCTTTGGGACATGTCTGCCTTTTCCTCTGAGGCATGTACTCAGGGCTGCACCCCTATTGCTTTAGTGATGTTGTGGACTCAGGAAAGAGCAGGCAAGATTCCACCCCTGTCAGGAAGCCAGGCCTCCTCTCCTGCCTTCTCCTTCTGGGACCTCCTCACATCTACTAAAGACTGTGGCATCTTACAGCTGGATTTCATCAAGGGCGGGATCCAGCCAGGGGGTCGGGTCTGGCTGATGGGATGAAGGGAAAGGGCTCTGCCCAGGGGTCCTGCTCACCCCGGCCACTTTGGAATCCCCACACCTGCTGGAGTCCTGGAGTCCAGGGGGCTGCTGGCCTGGGTCCCGTGTGAGACAGAAGAGCTAAGGGAGTTTTCACACAAACCAAAATTTCCCAAAATAGAGGGAAATGAAAATAGATTGTAATTAAATGCAGCTTTTCAATTCAAAAAGAACATCCTAGAGTAGATAATGAGTTTGATGGATGGCTTCATTTCCACTTGCATTGTTTTGTGCAGAAAAACTCAAAAGTGCCCTGTGACAGGGTTGCCTGTGTAGCATTTATCATAATATAGACAACATACTATAATATGTTAAAATTATAGTCACTGGACATATACCAAAGACCATGCCTAAGTATAATATACAAGAGCTTGGCTTGTCTTTTAAACTCATAAGACTCATGTGAGATTATTGTCAGTAGTTTCCAGATGAAACTGAAATTTAAATAATTTGTTCAAATTTTCCCTAATGCTGCACCTAGTGCTGGGAGGTGGGCTGCTCTGATGTGGGCACAGTCTGAACATCCTCTACTCAATACCCTGTGGTGGCCTACATGGGAGAAGAACCTAAAAAGGAGTGGACATATGTATGTGGATAACTGATCCACTTTTCTGTACACTTGAAACTAACAACATTGTTAATCAACTATATTCCAATAAAAAAATATATTAAAAAGAACTTCCTGCATCTGAGAGCTGAGCCCAAGCAGAGATACGTGGGGTTCCAGACAGCTGCTCTGTGTGAGGACGTCATACCCCATAACCTGTTTCCAACACCAGCTCTAATGAAGCAGGGATCAGTGTGGGGAAGAGCAGCCACTCAACTGCCATAGCCTGGGGTCAGATCCTGGCTCTGCTGGGAAATGTGACTTCTCTTCTCACGCATAAAATGCGGATCATTCATAATCCCTTCCGCACAGCTTTGTTCTCCTGCCCAGGCCTGGTCGGCAGCCTGAAGGAATCATCAGTGTGGCCCCCAGAACACAGGGGAAAGGCCCAGCTGCGTGGCGCTTTGTCAAGTGTATAGAAAACACCTTCTACGTAATAGTGTTAGTAGACACACTGCTTTGTAGTTTGAAAAATTGTCATTCAAATTACATAAAGGATCCATTTAATCCTCTATGTCCATTTACTGGGCGTTTGGGTTTTGTGCCATGGGTTGGGTGATAAGACCTGTTCTCTGTCTCAAGCAAGGACACAGAATACGTGGAAATAGAGGAGCTACAGCTGAGTTTGGTGCGTGAGGGATGGAGGAATAAAGCACAGAAGGACGGCACCCAGATAGAGAACCTGGGTTCCACACATTTATCTCCCTCCCCCCTTGTGTTACAGCAACACTTCTTCCTTCTGCCAATCAGGGTGGATTACACTTGACAACATGGTGACATGTCTGCTGGCCCCTGAACACAAGAAGCTCAAGGAGCCCAGGAAGCTTACAATTCATTGGCTTTTGGCTTTGCCCATTGGCAAAAGTGGGCCCTCTGGAAGAACAGATCTCTCACTTTGCAGAGCACAGAGCTGTGGGGATGGGTCACTGTGAGTGATCGTTATAGGGCTTACACTCCTGTAAGCCCAGGGATTCTGCCTGTTGGTAACACAACGCTGTGCAAAGATCTTTGTTTAGAAATACACACCGTGCTCTGGAGCGTGGCACTCTGTCCTCGTAGTGTGTGGTCACCAAGCTGACACTTGACTTTTCCAGAACTCTTTGTGGAACAGTGGACTCTAGATGACATGACTGTGGGCCCACACCTGCGACTCCTGTGCTGAAAGGACCACCCTGATTTGTAGGGTATCATGTGGGATCCAGGCTGGTCAATAGGCCCAGAATAGTGGTGCTGGCCGAGCTCCTACAACAGCAAAGGCAAACTCACATTCAGAACACTCTCTTCTCTGGTGGGAATGCACTGCTGGCCTATCAGCTTGGAGGGGGCCCAATCTAGACACCTAGTAGCCATTTGGTCTCTGGAATGTTGCCTTATCAGGGCCTCAGCATTAGTCTCCGGGGCTGGCAGGTTGACATCAGCGGCAGCAGTAGCCAGATCAGCCGTGGTCAATGGAGTCCATTACGTTGGCACATGCGTGAACTCCATCTGTGCCACCACGACACTTGTCCATGTGTCCATTGGGTCAGCCTGGGGAGAGGTGATGACAGGAGGACGCTGCCGCTATTATTTTTCTTTTTAACATCTCTTCCCTGGTGAATGCTTTCTGATGGAAATTGATATGTAACACACAGATCTTCAAACTTTATGGCCACTTCTATGTATTCATCCCCATGCTTCTGCCACAAACCTTCTTCCCTGATCTTCCAATATTTTTGCTTCTTCTAGGTGATGACCAGTTGGCTAGGCCAATGGCCACTGCCCACTGCCCATGAGTTTATACATATGCTCTTGGGCCCTTTCTCTTTCCACAGGGAGGACATGACAAAGTTCACTGCTGAATGTTTTCCTATTGAGATAATTTTCCTTGCTATTCTTTTTCAAAGCCACACCTGAATGAGTATGGAGTGTGACAGCTGTCTGTTTGTAACTTGGACTCATGAACGTATCCGTAAATTAAGTGCAGAGTTTCCCCTCCTTCTTGAGTTGGTCATAGGATCTCCTGTAGGGCCATAGATGTGAGCTAAGGAAGGTGTCTGGTACAGAAATGCTGAGTGCCACCATGGTCTGGGGGACCCACCTATGCCCTTTGGTCTAATTCTATCTCAGATTTCCCACTTCCATCATTGGATAGATTTTGCTGGGTCAGCCTAACCTGGGCACTCAATGGGTCTGGCAGTACTCAGTTCATGTTGGAAAGTTCTAGATGCATGGCCACTTGATGTCACAGGCAAGGCATTCCATCTCTTCCAGGGTCCAGTAGTCTACCTTTTTTTGTGTTGAAAAAATCATATCATTTTCAGCTGCAAATGACATGGCCTGGCTTCTGACCCCCAGGGTCCCCCTGCATTGCAATTTTTAGTCTCAGATGCACTGCATTCTTCAAGAACATATTTTCCCATCACTGATACCTCCAATAACATAGAGTCTGACAGATCATGTGATGTAAGTGGGAGGGCTTCTTTCACCACAATCAGGGTCTGCTGTGGAGCTCTTTTTCCTCCGGGCCCCATTCACAGGTAGCAGCCTTTTGAGTCACTCAGTTTAGCGACTAAAGGAGTCACCTGAGATGTAGAATATGCTCCTTACAGAAACTGAGCAGGCCTACCAGGCATTGTGCTTGTTTCTTCATAGGATGGAGTCCAAGGTGATATAATCTATCCTAGCATGACCGTAATTATCAGTCTCCTAAAATGTTTATGGATATAGCAGGTCTCTGAATCTTTGGAAAGTTTTTCTACCAACTTCAGGAGTGCAGGGTCTTTTATCAGTGGTTTATGCATTTAACCACCTCTTTCTCACCTGGCCTGATCAACATAATGCCATCCTTGTAATAGGTCAATGTCGAGGCACTCAAGATTCTTTGGACTGTATAATTGACAGAGGATGTATTTAATATAGTCGTGGGGCAAAAACATAAATGCCTATTGTGGTCAATTCTATGCGAAAACAAACTCTCATCTTGTTTACTGAATGAGATAGAAAAATACATGTTTGCCAAATCAGTGATCACATACGATGGCCCTGAGGTTCTCCGTACCTGCTCTAGCAAACATACGTTAACTGACAGAGTGACTGAACTTGATTGAGAGGTTGAGTTTGTCGTAGTCTATGTCATTATTGAGATCCATTCATTTTCTAAAGAGGACATGACTGGTCAATTAAATGAATATATGAGGGAACTACCACCCCTGTACAATTTTGGTCCTTAATGTTGGCACTCATATTCATCATGGCTTCTGATATGCAATATTATTTGTGACTTTCTATCTTGATCAGGGTTGATAAGGTGTGACTTTCAATCCACAAACCAACTGACTGTTTTTAGGGTTGTACTTACTGTCAGATTTGTTCACAGCTTATATATTTGGTCACCAGGAAAATGAGCACCAAGTGGGTCCATCGATCTAACAGATTCACTGTAAGTTGGACCTAGGACAAGACTCCACTTATTAGCTGACACAATATGTATTTACTCTAAGGTAGGGAAGACTCAATCAGGGTTTATGTCTCTAGGTATCAGTGTCCTCTTAGATACTGCACCCAACCATCATCAAAATAGCTGGTGTTTCCCTCCCCCCAAGGTACAGTTGCCTCCCCACCCCCACCAATGACCAGGTAAATGGTCACTGGACCTTTGGGAAGGATAGGAAGAAGCATTATCATGTGTAATTGTCATGCTGCTGTAGGGTGTTCACTTCCAGGGCCTGCTCAACTCTTCGGTCAGTGGGTTCTGGCTCTGCAACTGGCTCATGTCTGGAAATTGGGCAGGGGACCGGGACACTTCTGTGAGATGACTGTCCTCTCTTCTCATTCTCCCTGGATACCTTCTGCTGTTGTAACCCAACTAGTGCCTTTGCAGTAGCCCATCGGGATCCTGGGTTCTATGAAATAGCTCTAGAACACCACTTCATCTGCTGGCCATTTGAAAAAGTGCCAGCCCTTGGTACCAGTGTCTGGCCTCTATTATTTCAGGGTCCCATCATCTCCATAACTATCAGTGAGAAAAGCCTTATGTCACCCTCTCCTGTCATCTGCCTAGGCCTGCAGATAAGAGACAGCCCCGAACACTTTAGTGATACTTTTCCTTCTTGACAGAGCATCCCTTTAGCTTTGGATACAGGTGAGTTCCTGGGCCTTCTTGGAAAAGGTGGTGGGTCTCTTGGCTCCGCATAGTATATCCATTCCTGCCTGCCCTCTTTCTAAGCCTTTCATCCTTCCCGCCATGGTCTGCAACAGCAAGTCTGGCATCTCAGCTGTTTGCAGAAAATTGTTCTGTCTAGGTCTCTATGAGCAATTCTAGTAGTAAGTACACACCATTTCAGGGACCTTTGCAAAAATGGTAAATTCTCTATATAGGAAAAGCACTCCAAAGCCAAGATACTCTACCACATCAATTTTATGTTCCCCTTGGTCAAGTAGCTTCAAACTCCAATTCTGTGTGTACTCCCTTATTCCTGCTGGTAAAAGCTGGCTAGGACTTGAAGATCTTTGGGGATTTAATCCTTTTCTTCCTGTATTAGTTTCTTGTGAGTGCAAATTTCCACAAATTGAGGGCTTAAACCAAGAGAGATTTATTTTCTCACAGTGCTGGTGGATAGAGATCAGAAACCAAGATGTCAGCAGAGCCAGGTTCCCTGAAAGATGCTGAGTAGAACCTTCCTTGCCTTTGCCAGCTTCTGGTGGTAACCATCGCTCTTTGTCATCCCTTGTCTTATGGCTGCATCACTCCAGTCTCTGCCCCTGTAGTCATATGGCTGTCTCTCTGTGGGTGCTTATCTCACATGGTGTTTTCTTCTTCTTATAAGAATACATCGTCTATTGGGTTAGAGCCCATCCTAATGACTCCCTCCTAAGTTGTTACATCTACAAAGACCTTATTTCCAAATAAGGTCACGTTCACAGTTACCAGGGGTTAGGATCTCAACACCTCTTTATGGGACACAATGCAATAATACCTCCTAAAGACATCGTCAGGTAAGTCGTGCTGCAACTTTACCCTAGCCATGGTCCTAGTGGGGTGTGTGTGTGTAAAGAATCAGCAGATCGTGAGGGAACACCAGTTGCCTTCCAGAGGAGAGGCAATGTCTTCCAACACAGGGAGGTACACTTTTTCAAATTCTGGAAAGATGGGACAATTCTGAAGGTTCAGAGGCATCTGAGGAGTCAAAATTGGGGGGAATGTCTTCCAAGATGCATGCATGCCATGGGTCAGTATTATGGACTGCATGCTTGTGTCTCCCCAAAATTCCTATATTGAAACCTTAGACCCTCAGACCCCCAGTTTGACGTTATTTGGATATGGGAATCGTAGGGAGGTAATTAGGCTTAGTGAAGTTATGAAGATGGAGACCCATGATGGGATTAGTATCCTTCTAAGAAGAGAAAGACACTGGTGTTTTGTTTGTCTGTCTCTCTCTCTCTCTCTCTCTCTCTCTCTCTCTCTCTCTCTCACACACACACACACGCACACTGAGGAAAGATCACCTGAAGACAGTAAGAAAGCAGCCAGCTGCAAAGCAGGAAGAGAGTCTCACCAGGAAAATGACTGGCCAGCACCTCGATGTGGACTTCCAGCCTCCAGACCTGTAAAGGCCACTGTCTGTTGTTTAAGCCACACAGTCTGTGGTGTTTTTAACAGCAGCCTGAGTTGATTTAAGGCAGTCAGTGTCCCAGATTTTTCCAATCAGGGCCCTAACTTTGGCAAAACAGAACAACTGTGGCTGGATGTTGAAACTTTTTTGAAATTTAGACAAACTATTAGGTCCAGGACTTAGTCTTTAGCATTTTCTGTCCATCTCCTCGAAGAGATGACAGATGCTTTGTATGCAATCCAAGAGTCTGCTTGGCCTACTCTCCCTCAGCGTCCCTTATCTCCCAGGAGACCATCATAGATACTCAGCTATGGTGCCTCAATCCCACGCGCTTGTACCTACTATTTACACCATACCCCTCCAATATCTGGTCTGCAGGGGCAAGTCTATTCCCATCCACTGGTACACCCCTCCCCCCCAAAAGTCATTTCTGTGTCACTGTAACAGTTAAACTCCACTGTGAGTAGGGTCTATATTATTGGCACAGGACTACAACACAAGAGCAAATCTTTAGTAACGATCCTGTTTTATCCATTTTGTACACTCACTAGATTTTTTTTTATGAAATCAAGTACTCAGTACCTTTCCACATTAATCATTCACCAAGATGAATTAATGCATGAGTAATTTAAGTGGAAAACTTAATTTTGAAATATTGCTGAAAATATCTCTTTGAAGATATTGAACATGCTCTATTGATAATATAATGAACATGCTCTATTGATAATACCCAATACCCAGTAAGTCAGCATTTTTTCCCAAATCTCTTGAATTCAATCTACAGTATAGATTATCTCTTCATTCAACTAATGAAGAGCTTGTCTCACCAGCTTCGGATTTTAGGAGTGAAAGAATTTGCTCTATACATTTGATACTCTTCTTTGAGAAATGAATTACTCATCAGTGGACGTCTGCCATCTGTTAAACCATGCAAATCTGGAGATCCTAGAAAGTGTTTCGGTGATTTTAAAGGAGAGGGCGGCTCCATGCCTTTTGAAAAGGATGATTACCTTCAAAGAGAAAATAAATTCTTCCCCAATAATAAATAGCACTCATACTTTTCTGCTGTGGGGAGATTTTCTTGGAAATTTGGAGGTGCCAAAACTAATCCTAGACAAAGCAACTGGGGAATTCCCAGAGCAAGCTGGGAAGTGGCTGAAGGCGGCACTGTTCACTTATCTCATAATGATGTCTTCCTGGAAGCTGGTACGTCCTTCCACTGCGCTGTGTTTCTGAAGCATATCAGTTCTCCTTAGATGAATTCTAAGGGGAAGTGTTGTCTCTCTCAGTTCAAATTTAAAGTCCCTTCAGCAGACAAAAAAGAAGACTGAGTAAAACAGCTGATTAAATTCGTGTTAATATTTTTGAGTAGTAAATCCATAACCTCTACATTGAGTGTGTATGTGTGTGTGTGTGTGTGTGTATAAAAGAACACACACATGCACTTCCTCACAGTATAATAAACGTCAACAGACAAAGAAGGTGGAGAGTTTAGAACGGGGATGTCTAAAAATGGTGGTCTTCCAAACTGCTTTAGAGTCAGGAGACATCAATTGTGTGCCTGAGTCCAACCACCAGAGTCGTGATTAATCTTCTGAGCACATTTGTCTTTACTGTTGCTACCATCTGCTCAAGCATTACAATGAAAATTTTGAGTGTGAGAAGATGAAATCAGGAGGGATTTTCTCTTTTTTTCTGGGGTGTGTATGACTACAAGGAAAACAAGGATGCCCTTAGCATTAACTTGCATCCCACATGATCCTACGCATCTCACACACAAAAGACATTGTGTGGTATGTATTATGTTCATCTCCCTTATACAAAAGTAAGAAGAGAGTGCAAAGAGATTTGTAACTTGCCCCAAATTCCAAAGCTTGATTTGGTGGAGAAAGGGTCCATGTAGGGACCCGTGAAGATGACATTGTGTGCTTTCCATGCTCATGAGGACGCCCTCTGGAGGTGATGGGTCAGGGACCCCTGAGCCCACATGAGGTCGGGGTGATGCTCTCCTAGACACCCATTTCTCTGAGATGTGGTCGTCCAGCCTATTGGTTCCATGACTGCTCACCCTCTCTCCGGCTGTGGCATGAGAAACTTTCTGTGGAAGGACAGTAAGCTGATGTGTGCAGAAATGCCCCCGACACAGGCAAGGCAGGCAAAGGGCTGTGATCGAGATTGCAGGCAGGAGGCATCAGGAGACAAGACAGCCCTGCTAGGAAAAGACCCACGCCCTTCCTGGCTTTGTACACGAGGAGAAGATTCCGGTACCTGTTAGGAGTTTTGTTCTCTATCTCTGTTCTCACAGAGGATCTCCTCCATCCCTTCAAGCATCCAGGCGCTGGTGCAAGATGGAGCCGGTGCAGATGCTGGGGAGTTACCATGGATTCTGAGTGACTGTTAACCATGGTGGGTCAGCCGACACAGTTCCTTTCAGTAGTTCTCCTGAGGGGGCCTTCAGTAAAGGAAAAAGTTGGTTTTTGAAGTAGCTTTCTTTTTACTTCCTGCTAACCCCCGGGAACTTCCTAACACAGCCCCTGTTGTCTTTCTTCTTAGAGGCAGTGGAGGCCCTGGCTGTGGGCTTTGCTCTAGACTCAGTGTGTTTCCAGGGTTCGTCCAGCTCCTTCTAATTGCAGCACGAACTGCTTTTGCAGCTGCAGGAGATGCTCCCCATCCCGACTGAATCCTCTTGCCCTTGCTCTTAATTTCTGGCTGGCGTGGCTTCCTCTTGGGTTGAAAACCATAGCTCTCGCTTTTTTCTCAGGAAGCACTCATGATAACAGGGGGAGGGTATTATCAAGTGTTGGATTCCAAAGAGGGACGTTCTTTTCCTATCACAATGGGGGCATTCCAGACTATGGGGAGAAGGGCAGATTTTGTGTAAAGCATTGTGTTATTCTGTGCATGTTTGAGAGACACCCAAGCTATGTGGTGTCAAAGGCTTGATAATTACACTGGTGAGCCATTGAAGGTTATTCTCAAAGCAAAGGCTATATACACACACACATTCTCTCAATTAACGCAGTTGGAATTATAAGAACAAAATAGCTAGCTAGCTTTATGTCTAAATAAATGTCACAATCAGAATATATTTTTAAATGTTTATTATTTTTTATGAGAAAATTAATGTTTTAATGTTATCATCACATTATTCATTCCCTTTATTTAGCCCATTATTACCAGAGTTTGATAGCATTTGCTAATCGAAGTAGCATTTCTAAAGGAATCATTTAAGCAATTACAAATCATTAATGAAAATGCCTGTGGAATCAATGAACAGTGATGATTGACAGCTCATCGCAGAGTACAGCTCATTTCACAACTATTCTTTTTACATTTATTTTAAGTATGGAATAAAAGATAATTTTATTTTTTAATAAATACATTTTTTCCCACTTGTTTTCTTTTGTGTCTGTATTTTTCTTCTTTTTTTATCCCCAACCTTCTAAAAGTGGCCAATTTGGCTTCACAATAGAAATCAAATGCATCTTTGAACATCTAAATTTACTTTAAACTGACTCCGTAGAAGGAAGATCTCTATAACCCTTATAGAAGCAATATTCCTACCTCTTTTTTTTTTTTTTTGATTCCTTAAAAGTGCTTATCAAGATGAATGAGAACACTGGTGTGTAATTTCAAAGACGAAATTGCTTTTCTCTCCAGCTTTCCCTGAGCGTTTCAAGGTCACAGGTAAGGGAGGAAGCCTGCAGCCGAGGCCTTCTCCTGGGTGCCTGACAGGGCACATTACCCTGGCAGCACAGAAATGCTCTGTGTTATTTCTCCTCTCAAAAGAGGGTGTGAAATTCCTACTCATTCACACATTGTTGGGTAAAACTGAAGTGTTAGGAAGAGTAAATGACATCCACTGTTCCGTGTCCTCAACACTGTTTCCTGGTACAACTACTCAACCACCTGAGGTTGGGGTGGGGGGCGGAGGGCCAGGGACACATCCCAGTGACAGAAGCCCTGGAAGGCAGCTACACCTTACAATATGCAGCATGCTAGATGGGGCACAAAATCACACCCAAACTGTGAACTGTTCAATGTAATATGTAACAAAATACCAGAACACAGTTCTGTTTTTTCTATCCAATCCTCTAAAGCATGCCACTACTTATAGCTTTAATCTGAGGACAATCTACTGATCTAAATATCTAAATACTCTCAAGCATCCAATATGGCTAACAGAGCTCAAAATTCACCAAGGCTTCATGATATTTGCTCCTTTGTAGGAAAAAATATATATCTTTGTGATCACTCCTGTTGGAGAAATCAGCAGATCAACACACAGTTTTTCTTAGATTAAAATAATTATCATATTCTCATAGGTAAATTTTAAAGGTATTTAAAAATGTTTTAAAATGTGTTTTCTGTTAAATAATGAATTTATATCAATCAGGGAAAAGATGGCTCAGAGTGACAATTATTCTGCTTACTTCTACAAAATTCCTGTTCCTGCAAGATTGTAACAAAACTCATGACAACCTCAAGGAAACTCATCTACAACAGTGAGTAGGTTGGAATGAAAATACTCAGAATATTTATTGGAAGTCAAAACATGAAAGAGCTTTTTGGCAAAATAATGGTAAATGACGTTGTGTGATAAACGTTTGCTTTGCAGCCCAGGCCGCCACTATCACATGGTATGAGATTTAGAAGAACTCCTCCAGTACTAGGTTTCTTGTAATTTCTGGGAATTATAACATCAACCTCACAAAGTTTGTGAAGAGTGGAATCAACAGTGTATTACTGTTTAATAGTGGTCACTCAGTGGTAACGGCATGATTAGCGATATTCAAATACTATGATCAAAGCACATGGGAGAACTACCTGTAGAAGAGGGATTTAAAAGACAAACGAAAGGCCCTGACCTACTTATGGTCCAGTGCCTGCCTTGAGTCCTGTGTTGCCTACACTTTTTCACAGGTGGAACTAGCTTGATTCTTTGATTTCTGTCCCCATCCTCCAAGCTTTAAGTTTTGGGACATCACGAGGGGGGGTGTCATTTTAACACAAAACCCAAGGAGGAGAAGCACATGGAAACAAAACATAAAAATAGCACACTTGTAGGGACTTCCTTGGTGGTGCAGTGGTTAAGAATCCATCTGCCAAGGCAGGGGACATGGGTTCAAGCCCTGGTCCAGGAAGATCCCACATGCCGGGGAGCAACTAAGCCCGTGCACCAAAACTACAGAGCCTACATGCCATAACTACTGAAGACCGTGTGCCTAATGCCCGTGCTCCATAACAAGAGGAGCCACCACAATGAGAAGCCTGCACACCACAACGAAGAATAGCCTTTGCTCGCCACAACTAGAGAAAGCCCGCGAGCAGCAATGAAGACCCAACACAGCCATAAATTAAGAAATAAATTTAAAAAAATAGCAAACTTGTGGTTTTCTATCAATTTCCAACTCCAATCTGTAAGCTCTAGCAGCTACTTTACCACATTGCATTATGCCTTCAAGTGTAGCAAATTGCTACCAAGAAGGAGATTATGATTTTT
This sequence comes from Mesoplodon densirostris, assembly GCF_025265405.1. Taxonomy (NCBI): domain Eukaryota; kingdom Metazoa; phylum Chordata; class Mammalia; order Artiodactyla; family Ziphiidae; genus Mesoplodon; species Mesoplodon densirostris. The sequence goes on along the minus strand of NC_082663.1, from coordinate 3,630,599 downwards.
ACCAGAATCTTACCTATACTTAGATCTTTTGAGAGAGGTGGTCAAAAAATAAGACCTGTTTTTTGTTTTGTTTTTTTACTAATTATCCTTTTAAAATATTTAATGACATTTTACGGGCTTCCCTGGTGGCACAGTGGTTGAGAGTCCACCTGCCGATGAAGGGGGCGTGGGTTCGTGACCCGGTCCGGGAAGATCCCACATGCCGCAGAGCGGCTGGGCCCGTGAGACATGGCCGCTGAGCCTGCGTGTCCGGAGCCTGTGCTCCACAACGGGAGAGGCCACAACAGTGAGAGGCCTGTGTACCACAAAACAAAACAAAACAAACAAAAAATTTAATGACATTTTAAATAATAGCATGCTTTCATCTACAATAATAGTTATAATTTATGTAAGCTTGTCAGATTTACTATCTCCTCCAGCCCTCACCACTGTCCCATAAGGGAATTAGTATTATAATGATAATAATAACAATAATGGTAATTATTATTATTTTTTTTATGACTACTACTACTTCTATTTATTGACAAGAAAACTGAAGAACAGAGAGGTGGAATAATTTGCAGGCAGAGGTTAAGTAACTTGCTCCCAAGCAAGTGTCTACCATGTGGTCAAAAGTTGTGACCAAAGCCATGTGAGGTCAGACATGTATATCTTGTTTCATTAATCTCCAAGATGGAGGCAGAATCCTTCAAAGACCACGGGGATATCTGGTCTAGGCTTGTAGCTTTGGGAAGCAGCCTTCCCTTTCCAAGATACTTCTTGGTAATATTCCAACGACTCCTCCAGCACTGAAGTTTGGGACCCTTGAAACATCTACTCCATAGGGCCAATTTTTATTTTCTATAAACAATAATGATATTTAAATGAACCTGAATGTAATTGTGAGCACATCTCTAATTGATAGAAATGTTATAGTAGAGAGAACACCTGTTTGAAGCAGGAATCTAATCTGATGGTAATTACACAGCACGTAAGATGCCCTGCTACTTTCCCCAAAGTCATGATATTGCTTGTAAGTGCCATAACCGGTTTTCTAGAATCTTTTTATTTTATGATTCTGTGTCCTCAAACTCATGCTTCAAGCTCACCAGCGATCGAAATCAGTTTCCCTCCAGACACTCATCTGTGGCATTCGGGCACTTCCCTACTTTTTCCCTAAAAAAGGTTTTTGATGGAGAAGTGGTGAGTGGTCCAGACCCAGGTGGCCAGGTAGGACTCATGCAGAGAACGCTCTCAGAAGGCTTCTTCCTGTGACTTTCTCACACCTCCTTCAGTTCCCAGAATGGGACCCTCAGGTTAGAACATTCAGGCCTGCCTGTGTTCTCATGAACAATCTTAGACCCAGTTACAGAGAAATGAAGCTTTCTCCCTGGGAATGGATGCACAGTCTCTCTTAATTCTTTTAAATTTATTTTACTGAAGGACAGTTGATTTACCACATTGTGTTAATTTCTGCTGTACAGCAAAGTGATTCAGTTGTACATATATATTTTATATATATATATATATATATATATATATATATATATATATATATATATTCTTTTTCATCTTCTTTTCCATGATGACTTATCACAGGATATTGAATACAGTTCCTTGTGCTGTACAGTAGGACCTTTTTGTTCTTCCATCCTATAAATAATAGTTTGCATCTGCTAATCCCAACCTCCCAATCCTTCCCTCCCCCGGCCCCGGCCCCCTTGGCAACCTACAGTCTCTTTTATCTCAAAGCTTAAACTTCTCAAGAGTTTCATACAAATCTGTTCTGCTTTTTAGAATCCATGACAATTTTTCCTCCCAGATTTGAAAACTTAACATTCAAAATATTAAAAGAAGGGAATTTTAATCAGAGGGGAATTTTACTCCCCTCTAAAATGATGGAATCACACAATCCACAGACGTTATTTGGGTGCCACGTACAGGCCCCCAGGTGCCCTCAACCAAGCCAGCAGATGCATGTGTTACACAGATATCTGATCATCATGGGCTTCTGGTGACAAAACTGAGCTACTGAAAGGAAAATGTTACTTTCTTTTATTCTTATTTTGTGTCTTTTAAATGAAAGTGTGTTTTTCCTCTTTATGAAATTCGTATTTACCTGTTCATCATAAAGTTCAGTTCAGCAGTGTCTGCAATTAACTTTGGTGCATGTCACAATTAATAGTTTATATGCACTGACACCCATAAAGAGGATGCTGTCATCTAGGTCCCTTTCTTTTTCTTTTAATTTTATTTTTTCTTATTGAAGTATAGTTGCTTTACAATGTTTCAGGTGTACAGCAAAGTGATTCACTTATATGATATATATATATATATAGTTTTTCAGATTGTTTTCCATTATAGGTTATTACAAGATATTGAATATAGTTCCCTGTGTTATACAGTAGGTTCTTGTAGTTTATCTATTTTATATAGAGTACTGTGTATCTGTTAATCTCAAATTCCAGATTTATCCCTCCCCTCTCTAGGTTCTTTTCTAACATACATTCATTTATTAAATAATGTAGCATATATCTTTTAAACATTGTTGACTTTATTTTAATGACTGCATATAGTTGTATTTTAAGGATGCTACATAATTTAATTTAGTTAGCAAATAATTTATCAATGCATATTTATTATGTTTATAATTCTTTTTTTTCCTTCATATATCAGCCAACATTGTGATGAACTTTTTTGTTTATATTTTGTTAGAATATTCCCAAAAGGACAAATCTTCAGTCTTAGATTTTCCACATTTGTTATCTCTAAAACTGTGTTCCAGAAAGCCATACAAATGTGTGTCCCTGTTAGGAATCCACATGTGCCCATTTCCAATAGATGGTACATATTTTTTCGGGTATCTCCAGTATTTGCTCAGTGCCCAGCATGTATTGGCATTCAATAAACACTGTTTTATTAGGGAAATTATCCTTAACATTCCTATTGTGTTTTTCACCATTTTTAAGCTTTGCTAACATGAGAAGCAAAACATATATCTCTTTATTTCCATTTGCATTTGTTTGGTTATCTCTATAATGAAATATCTTTCCACAAATGCTTTGTCCATTTATGTTTTCTTTTCTTTTCTTTTTCTTTTTATTATTATTTTTTCATCAATGTATAGTTGATTTACAATGTTGTGTTAGTTTCTGGTGTACAGAAAAGTGATTCAGCTTTATTCAGTTTTATATATATATATATTTTTTTTCTTATTCAGATTTTTTTAACCTATAATGATAGGTTATTATAAGATACTGAATATATTTTCTGTGCTATACAGTAGATCCTTGCTGTTTATCTATTTTATATATAGTAGCTTGTACCTGCTAATTGCAAACTCCTAGTTTATCCCTCCCCCCATGTCCATTTACATGTTTATTTTTTCTCTTGTTATTGTCTGATGTTTTTCCTCACTTCCTATTGCTGTTATTGATGTATAGATTTATTCTTGTTAAAATCACTAAGAGTGCTTCAGAAGCTAATCAGTGAATCTTGGTCGTTTGTTGTTTGTCTCTTTTAATTTATCTGCTTGTCTTTTAACTTCACTCCGATTGCTTTTCCCATACTTTGATATTATGTCTTTCCCCATACTTTGATATTATGTCTTTCCCCATATTTATTTATCTTGTTTTTGGAGGAGGAGATAAATCCAGGTCTTTACTAGATTATCCATCACTAAACTGAGAGCATATGTTTAAATTATTTTATAAATATTGACTGAGCTATAATATGTACCTGACACATAATTTTTGTTCTTGCTTTCTTTTAGAACATAGAACATACAATAACAAATTTTTGTGTTTTCATTTGGAATTTTTTTCCACATAAGGAATGAGGAGATTTCTACATCTCTTTCTTTTTAGAATACTTGTCAGTTGAATGAACATCTTTTATTGAAAGTTCAAATTTTCCCCAGAGTTGAAAGGCCATCTCTGTCAAATATGTGATTTGCATATAAAACTGGATCTATTTTTAGATTCTATTCTATTCCTCTAATCTTGCCATCAATTTCTTTGCCCCTACCGTACCATAACATTTTAATTATTTAGCTTTAAAATGCATTTTATTATCTACCAAGTCATGTGATCCTCTTTGTACTTCCTTTTATAATTCTCATTGTTATTTTTGTATATTTCTTTTCTGGATAAGATTTAGAATAATTTTGATGTGTTCTTAAAATGCCAGTGGAATTCTGTTAAGGTGTCATTAAATTTCTGAATAAGGTTGGGAAGGCTTGGTATCTTAATAAAATGTAAATTTCCCATCCAAGAAGCTGGTATTTTTCAATATATACATTTTATATTTGTATACATGATGTAACTTTTAAATTCTATTTTGGCAAGATATAGAAAAATAAACATGATACATAAATGTTAAGTTTTCAAATGATAGAAAAATAAGGTCTAAGTTCAGGCATTCTGCCCAGGCAGGAGCCCCCATGTACCTCCCAGAATATTAAGTTGTAATGTTGAATAAAGAACTCAGAGATTCCCTTCTTTTATCTTAAGAATATTCCATTTTAACCCTTCATTTATAAATTAATGGAATGACTTGCCACATGTTCTGATCTTGAGGGTTTGAAGTACTGAAAATCTCTTGGGGAGAATGGAGTTTAATCTACCTACTGCCTGCTGGTCACAGTGGTGTTTCTTTTCATTTGGTGGGAAATAGTCTTTCTCACTTCAAGAGCTGCCCTTGCCCTCTGATTTCCCTTGATTCCTCTGTGTCTTGGCTTCCTCACTGTGTAGCTCTGATTATATCCTTGCTCAGTCTTTACATTTATAATGAAAGATTCCTAATTTATTAAGCCAGGACTCTGTCCAGCCTTATCACTCGTATTCTCCTGTGAAACAACAGCTTTATGACCCGGTACAGTCATTGTTCACCATCTACAAAGGAGGACCTGAGGTAGTTGAATGACCGAGGTCTCACACTTATGCAACGGAGCCTGGAAGCACGCCCAGGCTGCAGGACCCGGGAGCGCCCACAGCCACCATCTCACCATGCACTTTATGTTGCTTCTCTTTCTCTCCACTGACTGGAGAGACCAACAAGCGTGGACATCCTGTGTTGAAGGTGGGAGGGTTGCTGCTTGGAACACAGCCTGCTGCCAGTTAAGATCACCTGTTGAACTTCATCCGAGAGAGAAGTGAGCTGCTTTTACTGTGTCCCACCCATTATACATTCTGGGCTTATTACATCAGCTAGTATTAGTAATGCATTTAACAAATCATATTGTGTTGTTTAAGCATACGTATTTGTTGCATAATTGAGACACTGTAGGTAGGATGAGAATACAGTTAGGAAGTGAGGATGGAGCCAGGACTGAGGCTGATTTGCGATATTCAGAAGGTGAAACCCCGTTCTCTGGCTCAGAGGACAAGTTTGACTCTACGTTAGAGGCAAAGAACAGGAAAAGGAATAGAATAAATGATCGAGGAGAAATGCAAGTATTAATAATACCCATGGTGGTGTCATTTCTGCATCCAAACGGAAACATTTATCCACTGCCAGGAAACCAGTTAGGAGTCCATTTGCAGTTCTCTATGTTGACATGGAAATGGATGGGGACGTGGACCTGAACCTGAACCTGGACGTGGATTTAAGTGTAGAATCAGACACAGACATAGGGATGGGTGATGTCAATACAGATCAGACACAAGGAGAGGTAGGTATAGTTATAGATACAGACAGAGACAGAGATGCAGACTTAGCTAGAGATTGTAAATGTCTTTGTCTCTCATTTACTTCTCAGCCTCCACCAGTTTGGGAAATTGTTCTAAGAATTCTTTTTGAATAATCCATCGACCTCTTCTCACTACTTAGCTCATCTTGTTTCTCAGCTGCACTTGGTACGGTCAGCTTTCCCTTTTTCTCTGTGACTCTTCAGGTGCCCCAGTTTAGGTGTGATGCATCTGGTCCCTCCCCCGAGTGCCCACAGCTCTGAGTCCTGCTGTCATGTGAAAGTCCGTATCCCTCAAACCCTGCCCTGGGTCACTCCTGTTTTCTGTTCACTCACTGTTTCTGAGCATCCGCACCCACCTTTGTGTCTTCAACTCCTTTTCTTCAATGATGCCTCAGGAACCTCCCTCTCCCCAGGCCCCTCCCCATGCAGCCAACACTCTGCCAGCTGTCCCCAGGGATACGTGACCTGCTAACTGACACATCCCATGTCCAGAACCAAAGTCATCCTTTCTCCAAACTCCAGCCCGGGGCCTCACTGCATTGTCCCTATTTCAGGGCCTGACGCTGGGCAGCCGTCCAGGCCAGAGATGCAGGAACTCTTCCTGTTCTTGCTCTGTCTCCCTCTCACTCAGTCCCCCGACAGCTCTGCCGACCTCCCCTCCTGCATGTATCTTACACTCCCTGCTTGTCTTCATGGCGAGCCACAGCCACTTGCACCGTGTGGGTCACCCGCCTCTCACCCGGGTCATGACACCTGCTCCCTTCCGCCCCTCTGACTCTGTTCCAATGACTCATTTCAGCTCCACAGGTAAATCACAAACATTGGCTTCCATGCCTTCATAAGACTCTTCCTCTCCTTCCTCTTTCTTTGCTGCAGGAGCTCACGTCTCCTGCACGTTCATCTGTATCGGGCACTGTTGAAAGTGACTTCCTGATATGACCCCATTTAATCTTCAGGGTAACCCTGTGACTTAGTCAGCTTTGCCATCCCCTTAGGACAAGGAGGGAACTAAGGGTTGGGCTCCTTTCCCTTTGGGGTATAACTAACCATGTCATGTTCACATTGTTTATGTCTTGCAGCATCATTTTGTGCCCTGCACACGGTGAATTCTGATCCAAGCTCCATACCTGAGGGTGGCTACCATCTGTTCTACAGAGGCCCCCTGTCTCTCCATGTCCCAAACCTGCGTAAAAACTCCCAAGGCACTCACTTCAGCAGCCTTCCACAGGCCTTGATGGAGAGAGGTCCCGAGGACAGGGCCTTGTCTGACCTTCCTTCAGTTACAACTTCCACCTTTGGTGCAATAGCCCGTGGAGTAGGCACTGCTTAACTGTTTCCTTAAAAAATGAATCAACCCATCCATGTAAAAGTGGTAAGTGACCGTGCGGAAAATATATTTTGCGACATGTGCAAATGTATGTACATTTAAGTGTGTTTTTTGCTCATTGTCATTATAATGCATATACTTAAGCAAAAATATGTAGCTTAATGAGATTATGAGAATGAAAAATATGTATACATATAAAATACCTCATTTATGAAGTTTGAATTGCCATGGACAGGAATTCAAGCTTTATGGCTTGACACTTGCATTATAGATTTATATCACAGGATGTTGTTAATCTCCAAATTTGACAGTGTTAAGATCTTAATGATTATATTATTTTATCATCATTCTATTTAGGTTTAAAAAATCAATGAACAAACACAAACAAACAAGCTTAGATAAGTTAAATAATATGCTTTAGCATGAATATTGTCAAAGAATAACAAGAACTTCCCTCCTCCTACTATATGCATATATATTACATCTTTCATTATCTAGCTAGATGTGGTTTTTTTAATATATTCAAAGAAATGCATGAACTAAAATTGTTTTATTTTTATATAAGCAATATGCATTCATTAGAGAAAATTTAAAAATAAACAACAGTTTAACAAAGAGAAAACTACCCATAATTCCATTACCTAGAAGAAACAAACTCCTGCAAATATTTTGGTATATTTCATGCCAGCTTTTTCATTTCGAATATTTTACTACAGTTGACATTTTGAATGTCAACTGTAATAAAATATTCAAAAAGCAATTTTAATTTTTCACTTAATATTGTAATAATCATTTCCCAGTTTATTAAATATTATTTGTAAACCTAGTTTTGATAGTTACACACTATTCCAATACATGAATATGTGTTTATATGCACTAGCAAATTCTATATAATTTTAGATGTGCATAAAACTCATAAGGGTAATCATTGCCATTAAACACAACTTCCTCAGGGTCAATTTATAAAGTGGAAGCACAAGGTCAAATTTCCTAAATATTTTGAGCTTCTTTGTCCAAATATCCAGTTACTGTGCCAAATGATTGTACCAATTTATATAAGCAGAGTTTCAGAGGGCTCTTATGCCATAACTTAAATGGAAAATATTTCACAGTGTGTTCTAAAATTTTATTTTGGCAAAATTGAAAATAGTTCAACTATAGCTCATGCCCCTAAGCCCTGGTTATTCTTTTGATTTTGTTTTGTTGGGTTTTGTTAATAAATTATATGGGATATTTTTGAAAGAAGTTATAATCTAATAAATGAGCTTTCGTCTGCCTGGGAAGGTGAGAGAATCTGGCTCTGAGACCTCTCCTCTCTTCCCACTTCCTCACTATAAAAGAAAAACTTATTAATATAATTCTTGGAATATTCAAATGCATTATATGGCTCTATATTTGTGATGACACATGCTTATGGCCAGCTACCAAACAAATTTGTACTGAATACATTGTCTTTCTACTTTTGGAGATGTCCAAATTCAAGATTAAAATTCAAGAAATTTGTTTTTGATGTTGTCTCTCTTTTCTTAAGGTTAGAAGATTGAGAGTCTTTAGAACTAAAGTATCATAATATTACCCTGCCACCTAGGGGTATTGCCAAAGAAATTTAGTCATGCATAGGAAAAAAAGGTAAGAGTGTTTTGGCCAAAACATAAGAATGCTGTTACTACTATAAATAATTTACTGACTAAATTCTGTCACTAATATAAATAACATCCACTAACATCATAATATATTTTATCTCTTGCTAAATAATTTGTGTTTTAAAAACCATATGAGAATTGGGGCATGGAAATTAGTAAGAATTCCCACTTTCAGGACTAATGGAAATTTAAAACTGAGCACAATAAGGACTGAGCATTAATATGTGATGGGCCTGCAAATAACAGACATGTTTTCCCAAGCTCTCAATGTCCTTTATGTATTATTTCTTATTTATGACAGTTAAACACTCAGGCGACAAAGCTCTGTTTAGGAAGTGGTCAGCTGTCCACTGCTTGGAGGTGAGCAGTGAATCTAGATCATAATATAAACCTATAGTCCAACTGACCAAATTATTCGTGCCACTGAAAGTGATGGAAAACCAGCATCCATATTATTGACTTCTTATGGCTGTCTTTAGACTCTGCCTAACAACATTTTTTTAATCCCCTGACTATAAGTTTTCCTGATGAAATTTACTGAAGTGAGAATTCTAAATATTCAACCCTAGTAGTAATAGCTACATACCCTGTGGATATGAGACTCTTGCCCTGAGGGATCTCAGAATGAAGACACATTTGGGGAGAGAGTGAACACATACATAGAACAGACATCAGAATTCTTAAAGAAGGCACACTTTGCCATTATTTAAAGTTAATGGAGCAAGCCAACTGAATTCTGTTTTGAAATGCATAACTTCTGAGTTAAGACAATGTGTCCTTGTCTGGAATCCGAAGAACTGAAGGAGGGGAGAAAGCGGCAAAGTGGCTGGCGGCCCATCTCGCTGTTGTGCTGCCAGATCAAGGAAAACCCAAAACACAGTGCAGTTCTCTGTTTCTTGAAGAAATTAGCAAGAGCAAGGGAAACAGAGTCTGCTGCATCTCCTTTCATCCTCATCGTCCTTTACTGCAGTTGCTCAGCCCAACAAATGTCGAGTTGTTCTCTGGCCTCAAAACCGTGTAATTACCCTCAGTAATCATATGAACAGAGAGAGATCCTTCCATTCCTACCATTAGAAAAATCCAGCCCACACCTGTTTTCTTCTCTTTCCTCTTTTCGAGGCAGTGAGAGGGAACTGAAAGATGTAACTGGTGGTGGTTTTGCTTAGTTGGGGGCTTTTCTTCCTCCTGACAGGCCTTTGTTCCCACACAGAGAGAGCTCTAATTACACCCGCTCCACGTCAGGGCTCCTTGTCGGAGGCAGCTATGCAAATGCCAGGTGCCTTTCCTCTTCTCATTATGACCTGTCTCCAAGCGCATCACTTTCAGGAAAAGTGGAGACTCCTCTTTTTGAGTTAAAAACACACTTTCTTCATCTCTGTCTTATTCTTACCAGATGCTCCGAATCTTAATCCTGCTCAGAGGGCTGAGAAAAAATGTTATTTTTGATTGCCAGACATGCTACCATTGGAATTCAGAAATCTACGTACCACCACGCCATCAAATCACCCACATAACTCCTCATGTTCATTGCAGTTGCAAGCACAGGTCCCGGGAGTGTGTCTGGGAATGCTGCTCCCCATAGGACCATGCCACCACCCTGGGCCAGCATCATGACACTGTTTAAAATGCAACCTCTGCACTCCAGGACTTCAAAACCCATCTAAAGAAGCTCAAATTCGCTTAGTCCTGCTCCACTTGGACTTTTTATAGGGGTCTGATTGGTGCTTTTTAACTAAGACGTTATTCAAATAACCTTTAAATGCAAAGGTATTCAATAACCAGACTAGGTCTTAGTAGAATACCAAGTGTCGGACTGTTAGAAAAAATATATATATATTGGAAGGAGCTCTATAATATTTTGGTGTAATGTAAGGATCTTTACAAGTTCATCTCAATTTCGTACTTTCTATTTTTGGCAGTGACTTTATTCCAATGGCTTGTTCTAATTCTGAGACTCAGGTCAAAACCTGATGAAACACCATAAATAAGAATTCTTTGGGTTTCATTTAAATTTCTTATACAGTTCTAAAATTTAGCACAAAAGAGAAATGACATAAACAATTTATGTTTCGTGATTTATAAAATTTCCATCTGTTAAAAAAATATTCTGAACAGGAAGTGGTGTCTAGTTTTATAGAAGTAAAATATTTAAGTTGTATAAAATTAATAGAAATTACTAACTGAGCTATAATTTGATATTTGCTGACACAGAAAAAAGTCTCCTGTTCTAAGCATCCATTTAGTTAAGACAATTTACTACATGTTTCATAAACAGTTGTAAAACTATTTATAAAAATCAGGTACCTACATATATTTTCAATATACATATAAATAATACATATAATTTTTGAGCAACTAATATTGTGGCATATATTGTCAAATTTTCTAATAATGCCATCATACATATCATATATATTATTTAATATACTCAGTTAATTTAATCAGACATTATATTGAAAATACAGACATTAATTAGGTTACCTTTGTCTTTGCAGACTTTACTTTCTTGATTTGTGTCTTAACAATTAAGTTATTCCTTTTCATTAGAATCATATCTATAAAATATTCCTTAATGAAAAAGTCAAGTAATTTTTATATCATTATTGTAGGTCATTTCCATATGTCACTAAATTAATAATCATTATTGAAATTAAGCATCTTTATTAATAGGCAACTCCATCCCCTACTTGAACTATCCTAATTAATTTGTCAGCTTCACTGTGTGATACTGAGATCACCTCATATGTTACCAGTAAAATGTACACAGGGAAAAAGTAGATCTCCCAATTTTTAAAAACAACACAATAGAGATTGTGTTACACACTGATAGTATCGGATTACCTTTATAGTTGTTACATTCAATTGATAACATTATATATTTTACATAAAATAATTTGCTTAAACAAAAGATTCTTAGGTAAATGGATGCAGAACGATAATGCTTCTGGTAGTATGATTTTCAACATTTGTCTGCTTCATAAAATCACATCCAAGTGTATATTTACAAAAAAAAAATGTTCAATGTTTTCTTGTTGTAAATCTAAGATTTCTTAGGGATCACTGAAAACTTCTGTGAGAGTGGCAAGGAATGCCTTGAGGAACCATGATCTGTTGGAGACACAGGTTACTCTCACTCCAACCCTCCTTCTAGACTCGCCCATCCCCCCCAAGAAACCCAAAGGGAAGCTGCACATGAGCCCTGAGGACTCAGAGCAACAAGCCCCAAAGGACACATGGCAACTCCTGGGTCTTCTAAAGTGCCTCCATGGCACGAATTTATTCTGAGCGTTTTTCAAAACAAATGCTTTTATTGGCTTGTTTGCTTTTATTTAACATTAGGTGAATCAGATTTTCTTTGCAAAAATTTATCTTTATTTAAATCTAAATTTAGAGGCATTTTAGCCATTTTTTAAAGCATCATGAGTATATCAGCAATTGATCCCTTTTTTCACTATTGTCAAAATCCAGAATGGCTGCCATTTAAAAAAATTCTACCACTTTACTGAATCCCTGTATGAAATACGTTTTCCAAATATGTAAAATAGTGTGAAATGATGCACTGGGGGACCAGTTATAACTTCAAATTTTGTGTTTTTGTTGTTGTTGTTGTTGTTGTTCCTAGAAGGCAAATTATTAATGAATTAAGTGGAAGCTAGTGAAAGTAAAGAGCATATTTGTCATTCAATTCTGCTGCTCTAGGAGAGCAATAATTATGCTAGTTACCAAATCAAAAGAAAGAGGAGGAAGAGGAGTGGGGAAAGACGACCACAGCAATGCAACAACAAGAAGGAGAAGAAGAACAAGAAGGGGAAGAGAAGGGAGAAAGGAAAGTTAGAAGGAAAGCAAGTTACTTCTACTAAACAAACTAGTGGTTAAGCCTTGGAGTTGTTAATTTTTTTTCTTTTTTTAATGTAAAAACCCACAGAGATCCCAGAGAAATGCCATATATGCCAGATCTACCCAGGTCAATCTAGACAAGGATTAACTTGTTTAAGTCTCACAACAAACCTCTGCAGCACAGGAAGATAAAACAGAGAGGTTGAGCAACTTGCCCAGGGTCACACAGCTTTCAAGTTGTAAAGCCAGAGTCTGAACTCTGACATCATAGTTCCTGTAACCGAATCTTAATCCTGATGACTCCTCAGAGTGGCTGTGAGCTGATACCTGCCCATGGCTGTCCTCAGTACTCTCCTATGTAATAGGGGATGACCACACCAGGCTTGTTGCCAGAAGTAAATGAGACAGCTGTTTATTGTCACATGCCTTCTACTGTTTGCAGGGATTGTGCATGTGTGTACCTGCATGTGTTGTTCATGTGTCTCTCTAATCCTAGACCTATGTCTTCCACATAGTAGAAGCTCAATAAATACAGGGAGAATGAATGGATGTATGTATAATATATGTAAATAGGTGAATGCTAAAAATGCTTTTTAAAGTGTTCTTGGAAAATGATTTTCATCATATTTTTCATATCTCATATTTATCCCTTTCTTTATTTTTATGTGTGAACTGATTGTCCCCTCCTCTCCCTAGTAGAATATAAGATTATTTAGTTTGGGGACAGTAACTCACCAATTTTTACCTTTACACACAATGGGCACAAAAGTAAATATAGGCTGAATGCAATTAAGTCCACTTTTACTCCAGGGCATTGTCATTCTTTGTCCATTTGGGAAGTGTTCAGTGAAGGGAAAACTTGTTTTGCAGGTTTAGTATTAATAGAATTCTCACCCAAGTGCCAGTTAAATTCACGTTCAAACTGCATTTTTCCTGAGTGTTGTATACATAGGAGAAGAACAGCCAAATGGAACTGGAAGTCCCTTGTTGGTACTGGTCTGGGTGTCGCTGAGGCAGAGGTGTGCTGGGGTTCTCGCCACCCAGCAGTGCCCAGCTGTTTGCCCTGTGCCAGGGTGGAAGCAATGGTTACCCTGGCCATACTGGCTTATTTCAGAGCATGGACCACTGGCTCAAAATGTTGACCAAGGCTAAGCCTGAAGAATTCTCAGCTGGAAGCTTTTAAAGCCAAAGCAAAACCCAGCCACTCGTTTGCATATTGTGGATTGGTCAACACAACTGAAATGTTAGAAGAGCAGCCATTGTGTTCTGTAGGTATAAAAGCATCCCGAAGACCAAGCTTACAGGCAACAAACCTCTGTGGGCAGGAGTAAAGGCTCTCATTTAGAAACATTCAAATTTAATTCAGCTCTTCAATCAGAGGAAATGCATCTTTCTATAAACCCAGGAACTCTCTCTAGAAGAAATAGCAAATGCTGCCTTGGGAAATATCTCTGGAATCAGAAAAATGTAATGTCTAGGTGGCATTCTTTGAATTTTGAACATAAATAAAGCTTTTTAAGAGAAAGAAGGGGGCTTCCCTGGTGGCGCAGTGGTTGAGAATCTGCCTGCTAATGCAAGGGACACGGGTTCGAGCCCTGGTCTGAGAGGATCCCACGTGCCGCAGAGCAACTAGGCCTGTGAGCCACAACTACTGAGCCTGCACGTCTGGAGCCTGTGCTCCGCAACAAGAGAGGCCCCGATAGTGAGAGGCCTGTGCATTAGGATGAAGAGTGGCCCCCACTTGCCATAACTAGAGAAAGCCCTCGCGCAGAAATGAAGACCCAACACAGCCAAAAATAAATAAATAAACAAACAAATAAATAAAAAGCCAAGCATTTTTAAAAAAAAAAGAGAGAGAAAGAAGGGACACCAATACATGATTTTCTTCACACTGGTTAATCCCAAATTATGAGTGAATATGATGGCTCTTGAAATGAAAACATTCCAATTTAGTTAAAACTACCATCTTTCAAAATGTGCATCAGAAGCCTTCAAAGGGACAGTTAGGTTTGCTTGTCTTTTTGTTCAGGAGTGTGTAAGCCAGCTCAGAGGTTTCAGTGCCATCCAGGTGGCGCTGATGACAGTGAAGATTCTTCTCTGAAGACTTGCCTGGGAGAACCGGCAACACCAGGTGGTATGGACCCCATCTCAGGAAGAAGTGACAGACTCTGAAGGACAGTTCAGGACTTCCGAGACAGATGAGAAACCAGAAACAAGCATGGCAGAAGGTGGAAATCATCCATTATGTGTCAGTGTCATCAATTTACCTCCTGCAATCAGAGTGTAGAGAACAGGTAGACAATGTCTGACGCTCACTCTGCAATTTTATTCAACACACTAGTGCACAGAATAGCATTTTTAATGTTCGCCTTCCCTGTGGCACTTCCTAAGGATATAAACACAAGGAACTAGCATCTAGTCCTGTGATGTCAAAGGCTGCTGTTAACTATATAAAGCTGGTTCCAGACCTTATTAGTCCAGTCTTGTCTCTTGGCAAGCCTCATACCTCAGCATGAGGAAATCTGAACTCTCCTCACCTCTCTTTGATTTCCAAGTCAAGCAGGGTTTATGTGTAAGCTCTCTGGCACCATGCTGCAATGTAGGGGCCTCCGTCTGTACTGAGAGTTAAAACAAGACATTAAATTGACTGGACTGCTGGAATTGGGTGCAGGGGTGTGTGTGAAGTCGAGAATCCCTACCTGGTATTCCTGTGTTGTAAAGTTGTGAGATCCTGGCGTGGCGTCTATCACCTGGATAGATTCACATGAATTGGTACACCTCATTATCAAAATGATGTTGACAAACTCAAAAGCACAAAGAAGAGAAGCAAAAATGATCATGTAGCTGAAAGGATTGATCTATGAGAAAGAATAAAAAGAACCAAAGATAATAGTGAATAGCAATTGTCCTTATTCTGTAGGATTTTGGGGGGAATTCTCAACCAGAATGTAGGCAGAAAAACTCAGAAAAAAAAATCTGGAAAACAATCAAAGTCAGTGTGAAAACTTAGGAGAAACTGAAAAGAAATAAAGAACATAATTTGGTTAGAGAAAATTGGGAAACACTTGGTTTGGTACTATGACTCAGAAAGTGATACACTGCTGAAAGATCTATTACACAAACTATTTTAAGTTAACATGAATGAAAATGATATATTAACATTTCAAATAGCCAATTCAAAAATAAATACATAACTTATGTAAATCCTAGCACATGTTGTAATGTGACTCATCTGAGGAGTTGAACCTTAACACATTAGATCTGATAAAGAAACTCTCAGCAGACAAGTCAGGGATCAGAGTGAATTTCTGTTGCCCAAAGGGGTGATCGGTATCATTTTCCCTTTCCATTCACTTGGCTCTATACTCTATTATAGAGGATAACTATTTGAAGTCTGATCCCTGGGAATAAAGTAAATATTAATCAGGGATTGACATCTGCTGACATCAGGGAACAAAGAAAAACCCTATTTCCTTATGGAAGTGCAATGCCACTTGAGTGTGTGTTTATATTAAACAAAAAGTTTAGGATACCTTGCAGCAATGTATCATAATTTTCCTCCAAACAACTTTGCCTTGGCCACCTTTTCAGACCACTTCCTATGAGCTGAGTTGGGTGCAAGTTCCTCTTTGACGTCCAAGTACCACTGCTTCTTATGGTGACGTGGCCAGTGACCAACTTCCTAACAAGTTAGGAAAGTGCTCCTGTGCTGTGATTGCAGCAATGCAGAGGAATCTGTTTCCAACCAATTAGCTCGAAAGTGATTGCCATTACTTTAGATTTCATGGGTTTTACTTAAAATGTTTGATGAGCTGTGTGCATGGGGAGATGTTACATTTTTTTAAGACAGGAGGTTACAGACAGAGGCTTAAGGGGGCTACATTATAATCAGAGACTGAAGACTGCTGTAATTTTCAGGGACTCATGGTACTTTGACGTATCTATTAAAATGAAAACCTACCACCTAAGACAAAGTATCAAAGTCTGATAAAGAAGAGGGAAAGTGCATTTTGTTCTCAGGGCTAACACAAAAACTATCACTGAAGTCTCCCATCTGTTTTTGTTTGTTTGTTTGCTTGTTTTTCAGGTAATAGTCACACTTCTGATTTTGAAGAAGTATAATGAATTTTAGATGTCTCCCCTCAATTTATATCAAATGTCCTCTTTCTACTATAAATATATACTTCTTTATATAACTCATTTCAGAGCACTCATTTTTACCATAAGCCAAAATAAAATTTCATAATTTGAAATGTTATTTCAGAAGCCAGTCTCATAGGAATTTTTGTTTTTCTTCCCTGGGAATGCAGGTGAGCTTGCTAGGGACAGGCTGGGCTGGGTGAAATGCTCTTACTCCCACCTTTGGTGAGAGTGGATTATAAAAAGATTTTTCAGCAATTGCTTTACTTGGGTAATGGTGTTTTTCTGTTTTATTTTTTCCCAGTTAATATTATAAGTATGATTACAAATATCTGCTGTTTTTTTTTTTTTTTTTTTTTTTTTTTTTTTTTTTTTTTTTTTTTTTGTACGCAGGCCTCTCACTGTTGTGGCCTCTCCTGTTGCAGAGCACAGGCTCCGGACGCTCAGGCTCAGCGGCCATGGCTCACGGGCCCAGCCACTCCACGGCATGCGGGATCTTCCCGGACCGGGGCACGAACCCGTGTTCCCTGCATTGGCAGGCGGACCCTCAACCATCGTGCCACCAGGGAAGCCCTCTGCTCTGGTTTTACCTTCACTGCACTGTGGTTCCCATCCTATTCCTGCAGAGGCCACAGGAATCCCAGCTCCTCCTCTTTGCCTCCACGATGTGTTCAGAATCTGTTCCTCTCCTGGCGGATCAGTGGTTCCTTATTAACCCTCCTCTACCCTTCATAATCCATCCACTCCGCATCCACTCCACTCTACAGCCCTGACATCAGACATCAGATAGTTAAATCACCCTTTAGTGAGCACGAGGCCATTTCTAAAATTGTGACTTTGAAAAATTATTCAAATCTTCTTCCATTCACAGTGTCCAAAAGATATCAGCTTTTCTTTACCCAAACCGAAGCGCAGTAAAAAGAAAACATTTGAGAATCACTTTTCCAAGCAAACAAAAAAAGAATCACAAAATAACAAGATCGTCATTTATCAGGAGGGTCTGACTTTGTTGACAGCCAACCTCCACGTTGCAAGGCAGGCAGACAAGAAAAGAAGGCGAGTGAACTGCTGTGAGTGACCCAAGGCAGCTGCAGGAGAGGCCTGGGAAGAGCGCACCGCAGGCCGGTTCCATCTCGCTTGTGTATTCATCTATCGGACACGTTCTGACAGACAGCGCAATTCCACAACGCCTCATTATTTATGGCCATGCTTCCTCATCACAACACGGCCAGAGAGAGACTCCCTTAAGTTTTCCTTCCATCTCGTGGAGAAGGAAAATGCCAGCCGCCTCTTTTGTTTATAGCACTTTGTTTAATTGCTGAGACTGTAAACACTGCCGCCCAGGAGCTGAATCCCAGCGCGCAACGCCTGCTTCTGAAGGGCATCCGCGGGGCAGGCACCTTTGCAAACGATGCAGGGATGCAGGGTGTCTAATGCATACGCGCCGCATCGGCTCTTAATCTGTGTCTGGTTTTCACCGGAACCGACACACCTGGGGTGAGCAGGGGCATCTAAGCCGGGTCCCCCCTGCAGAGTCAATCCGGCACCCTGCGAACCCTGCCTGGGGAGGGATGCTCGGCTTGGCCCTGAACAAAGGCCTCCTCCTCCCCTCCCCCTCCCCCTCCCCCTTCCCCTCCTCCTTCAGCTCCAGCCCGTGGAAGGTGCGGGCCGCCTCCCGGGTGCAGCAGCAGGTGGCAGCATCGTCACAGGCCTGGCAGCAGGTGGGGCTGAGGGGACACAGGCGTCCAGTCAGTCCAGTGGGAACATTTGCGTGTGGAGGGGGCTTCAGCCTTTCCTGAGCTTACTGTCACCTCCTCAAGTGCTCCGCTGTTTGCCCGTGAGGGCAGCTAGTAAAGTCACCAGACTTTGGAGTTGACTTCACCGGAATTATTTGTTCCTCTACCTGTAGTCACTGCGTCACCTGTGTTCTTTCACCTGGAACCTACGAGGGGGAGGTCTTGGGACCACAGAGAAAGGGCCAACCTCGCTCCTCTTTAACAAGCAAAGAGGAAACAAGTGGCAGTGTGGGCGAGATGGAGGGGGCACGGGGAGTGGGTGACAGGAGGGCGGGGCCTCTCTTTTATTACCTCAATGCAGAGCACGGTCACCCTGAGGATGTTGGGGACAGTTTTCTTTTCCCTTTTCTTTTTTTAAGCAGTGATTGAGATGAAAGGCCCCTGGCTTCTGTTTCTCACCTGCCCCTGGGTGACGTGCAGTGCAGAAGCAGACTTGGGAGGGGAAGGTCGAGCTTCGTGTCACACACACGGGATCCAGCAGGTTGGAGCCAAAATCCCACCGAATCCCTGGAGTCAGAGTGCGTCACCCTTCTTCCCAACTTCACACCCGCCGCAGTGGGAGAAAGAAGGAGAACGCATTTTAGACAAATTCAGGGCGAGGGCAGGTGCCCAGACTAAGCCTGCATCCGTCCACAGGCCGTGACAAAAGTGGGCTCTTGGTGGCCACAGGCCTGGTGGTCCCCAGGCTACTGTGACCCAGTTAGGTTTGCTTTTTCATGGCACTTGTACATAGCATTTTAGAAAAACTTTTTCTCTCTGGTTGTTTTTGTTCCCTGTGCTAAAGCTCACACAGGACATTTCCCAGCCGGATGAGACATTCAACTCTGTCTGGACGGCTCAGTCATTTGCACATCCTCCCTCCCCCACCCCCCCCACCGTGCGCACCCACACACACACCTCTCCTTGCCCTCTCCATCTCAGTCAATGAGTAGTGATTGCTTATATAGGCTTAATAGTTCACAAGGAAAACGCCTTCCATTGCAGCGCATCGCTGCCGTAACAGGAGCCGAGAACTGACACCACCGAGGTGTAGATGCAAGTTCTGTTGAAAATGATGCCAGCGTGAAGCACCAGTATTCATTAAATCAGGCAGAGTTTCTCATTAAACGTGTAGATTGACAGTCAGAGCTAACTGTCATTTGTGGCTTCCTTAGAGTCCCCCTACACAATAATACACACACGCACATATATATATTTGTTTTTGCATAGGTGACATGATATTTAGAATAAAATAGTGAAATTGGGACTCTTCGGGTGGCGGTAGATGCCTGCTTTGTGTAAAAACAGCAGTGCTATTTCTTCCTTTGTTGCTTCTCTAAAAGAAGAGGGACCCTAAGAAGAGGTAAATCCAATCCAGAGGGTAATCACCAGCATTTCTAGTTTAAGTCAACATAATAGATAAAATGGACCTATGTTACCTGGAAGAGATTTAAATATTAACCATGACACTCACAGCTCTGATTTTCTGTTTTCTTTCACTTTATTCATGCATGTGTTTCACTTTCACTACATCCAATAAATCCTTTATGGAAAATTCCTTGTAATATGACTATGGAGGAAGTGTCCAAAAATTAGCATCCCTTCGTGCTTGGAAAAGTGACTTGATGAAGGAAAGGCACATACTCATTAGAAAAATATTATTTTTCCTCAAAATCTGAGGCCCCTAGGTGATACTGTTTTGCATCTTAACATAAAATATGTAATGCAGAACCTTCTGGTATTAACAGATAGCACCAGAGTACTCTGCCCTGAGCACTTTGCAAAGATGCAAGATAGTCGTGCCTTGAAGTAGGTAAAGAAAATAAAGAAAATATTTTTTCCATAAATATGGGGGGATCCCAACCATCAATGAGCACATATTCTGGAAGGCACTGTCCATACCAATTGTCATCTAGGGGCAAAGATGCTTTCCTGATTAAAAAAAAAATTGTGTATATGTGTCTGTGCTTACATATTCAAAAATGTATGTGAATGATGGAAAAAGCTGTAGGAAATACTCCTCAAAAAAAAATAAATGCAATTTTCAGAGAACAACCCTAAGGACCTATTCATTACTGAGAGATCTTTTACTAAGCAGTGGCTTGCATGGATCTATGCTCTGTTTTTGTTCACCTCCTACTTATCCACTTCCTTAAATGTATCCTCCATTAAAAAAAAAAGTTATGAGAGGGACACTCCTGTCTGTGCAACGCTTTCTTCCTTTCACACACCTACGTTCTAGAAGGAGTACTTCAATTTACAAGAAACCGAATTTTAGTTCACAGTCTATTTTCCTCATTCTGTCGGGAGCTTGGATTTCTCTCGTAAGGTAGATTCTCTAAGGCCCCCTGAGTTCCTAGGAATTGGAAAGCACTTTCTCTGGGAAGCTTTTTCTCATTCTTTTTTCTCAGTCTTTCACAGCAAGAATTATTTCAGAAGGTTGCTTCCTACCTTTGTGTATAAATTTAGACAGATATGGATATAGATATAGATCGCATGGATATAGATGCAGATACAGACACGCAGTCGCTTAAATTCTCTCAGTGTCACCTTGCCTGTGATTTGCATGCCTGACTCTTCGTTGTGCTGTTCCCCTAGGGCAGGCAGAAGGATTCTCATGCTTTTTGTGTATCACTGACTACCCTTGTCAAGTGCTTTAAAAAATAAATGGTTAGAAATTTTTGGAAAAGTCTTCACCTTTGTCCTTAGATCTTAAAGTATGACTTGAACATTTTTTTCTGAGTCTAGCACAAACCATAGTAACATGTGCAATCTTAAATCAACAGTATCTTCATGATCTTGACATTCAAAATTCTGCAAGTAAAGCCAAGATTGAAAACAATACCCTTCTTTAATTACATAAAAGATTTTGAAATCATATTGCATGAAAGAGCCCAGAATATCCAACATTGTGGTAGAGAAGTGAACTTGGCAAAAAATAGTTATTTGGAAGGATGTGGGCTATATCCCTGAAAAATTTTGCAGCTTTAATCAAAATAATATTGAAAAATAGGTATTTCCACAGAATTACTCATAGTTTTATGCTCATGATGGATTTTCTTTGGAATATAGTTCACATGCAAAAGCTATGATAAAAATTAAATATATTTTCCCCAGAGATGCATTAAACATTGCAAATATTTTTATGTGGTTCAAAAACGTATGAGATTAGTGTATATGATAATGTTGACATTTTAAACTAGTGGAAAAATAGATTGTTCAAATAGCATTGAGAAAACTGATTTGCTATCTAAAAATCAAATCAAATCAACTTCAAAATATTTAAATAGTTGTAATTGTGCACACTGTTTTCTTTGACTACAATAAATTAAACTGGAAATCAATATTAGGTATCTAGACAGTCCTCCAAAATTTGGGAAATAAACCAGCACACTTCTAAATAACCTATGAATCAAAGAGACAACGACATAGAGAATTGAATATATATTAAAATGAATTACAATTAAAGTACATTATATAAAAATTTATAAGAGGTAGATAAAACAATTTTTCGAGGAGAATCTATAACATTAAAAGCTTAAATTAAAAACAAAAAATGTTTTGAGTTAATTGCTAAAACTTACACATTAATAAATTAGAGTGGAAGAGAAAATTAAATTTAAATTAATCACAAATAAGGAAATGAGAAATATAACAGTAAAATTCAATGGAATTAAAAACAGAAAAAAAGAAAAAAAGTAGAATCAGTGGAATCAAAGCAAACAGTTTCAAAACTGATAAACCTTTTAGCCAGACTGATCAGGAAAAAAAAGAGAAAGAACATAAATTAATAATATCAGAAATAAAGGAAGTGACATCACTAAAAAGTTTACAGATATTAAAAGGATAATAGGGCAATATGACTAAAGACACACAAACACAATGCAAGATGTCATAGATTAAACAAACAGATTTGTTGAAAGATACAAAATATCAAAGCTCATTCAAGAAGAAATAGATTACCTGAATAGTATAATATATATTAAATAAATTAAAATTTTAGCTTAGAATATTATTACTGAATTCAAGTATCTTTTCTGGCAAATTCTACCAACACCTGAGGAAGAAATAATACCAACTCTACAGAACGTCTTCCAGAAAATACAGAATAGAGAAAACTACCAAATTCATTTTATGAGCTCAGCATTATTCTGATATCAGAACTAGACAAAAATACTTCAAAAAAGGAAAAAAGGTAGATTAATAACCCTAATGAACAAAGTTACAAAAATAGTTAAGAAAATATAAGGAAATCAAACCCAGCAATATATAAAAAAGCATAATAAATCATGATTAAGTGGTGCTTATTCTGACCATACAAGGCTGGGTTAACATTTGTAAATTGATCAATATAATTCACTATATCACTATGCTACAGGTGAAAAACCACACCATTACTTCCATAGATGCAGAGAAAGCATTGACAAAATCCAACAACAATTCCTGATTAAAACAACAACAAAAAAAAAAACTTCCTTAACTTGAGAAGGGTCACAAGGAACCACAAAGAACCACAGCTATTATACTAAATGGTGACAGACAATACTTTCCCCAAAGATTGAGAATAAAAACAATGATGTTTCGTATCATCATTTCTATTCAATAACTGTATTAGTTTTCTATTGATATGGCTACAAATCATCAAAAACTTAGTGGCTTAGGACAGCCTGTATTTATTATTTTATATATCTGTGAGTCAGAAGTCTGACACAGATCTCACCTAGGTAAAATCCAGGTGTCAGCAGGGCCTTGTCGACTGCTTCAAAGCCCTAGGGGAGAATACGTTTCCTGCCTACTCAGGTTGTTGGAAGAATTCAATTTCTTGCAGTTATAGGACTGAGGTCCCCAGTGTCTTGCTGTCTGTCCACTGAGGGCTCTTTCCAATTTCCCTGTGAGTCTGCCCACACTCCTTGACAAATGGCACCTTTCCCCATGTTCAAAGTCACCGGAAGTAGGCTGAATCTGTATTACAACCAGAGGTCTTCTCTCTTTTTCTCTTCACAGCCATGCAACCCTACCTGAAAGGACTCCTGCAATCTTAAAGTCAAGCATGATTAGGTTATGTCCAGTTGGATAATCCAGAACAATCATTTTATCTCAATGTCTATAATCTTAATCACATCTGCAAAGTCCCTTTTGCTACTTAAGGCAACATTTTCACAAGTTCTGGGAATTAGGGTGTGAACATCGTTTTTTGGGTGGGGGCATTATTCGGCCTACCCATATATCATATAGAGGAAGTATCCCATACAATATGGCAAGAAAGAGAAAGAAGTGGCATTACAGGAGATTGAAAACAAAGCTAAAATGATCTCCATTCATAAACTAGATGATTATCTATGTCAAAATTCCAAGGCATCTACAAAAACAGTACTATATATTATATGTGAGTTCAGCAATATTGCTTACAGGAAGCAACATACAAGAATCAATTGTATTTTTATATACTAGATATGAACAATTAGATATTGACAATTTTAAAGAACATTTTCAGTAAGACCAAAAACCTTGAAATACTTAGAGACAGACCCTTCAAATTTGTTCAAGATTTGTACAATAACAATTATAAACAGAAGAGAGAAATCAAAGAACTAATATATATATATATATATATATAGTGTTCATGAATTGGAAGTCTGAATTTTGTTAAGATGTCAATTTCCCCTAACATGTTTGTAAATTCAAAGCAATCCTAATTAAAATTTCTGTAGGCAATCTCTCCATTATTGAAGTCTCCAAAAGTATAAAATAGAACAAATGAAACAGAAGAAATTTTTCTTCAGAGCAAAAAGAGACTTTACAGATGTCACAAAATCCAAAGGCTATCTCCTCCTCCACCACAGAGACAGCTTCCTGAGTAAATTTCTTTCTGAAATGAAGACAATTTAAATCTGTTTTAAAAGGCCACATTTTTGGTCAAGGAAAAACTGACCTAAAAATGAGATCTATTCTGTCAAAATTATTGTATTTAGCACATAAGAACCAAGGATTTTTTTTTCTCCATGAACTCCACAAAAACTACAGATGAAGAACTTCAGGCAATCAAGCAGTGAATATGGAAACTAAACCCCAAATATGTGGAACTATGACTACAATGACTAATTAGGCTGATCAAGCATAACACAAGTGTAATGTGCTTCCACAGTGTGAAATAAGGCAACCAACAAAGATTTCACAGAGAGAAAAAGTGATACAATTTTATGACTAGAATACCTTTTAAAAGTGGAACATTAAGAAAAATATAAAGATATTTAACAGAATAATGTTAATGCTAAAAAAATATTCTCTAAAAGTGATACCAATGAAGGATAAGTAAGACAAAAAATGATGCTATCTTTACTATTGCTTATAGGAGGTATTAATAGGTACTGCTTAAGTAGTTAAAGGATGAAGGGTACTATGTTAAGTTTAATTATAAAGGTAATAAATAAAACAACCGAAAATGCCAGCCTTCCTAAATACAAAAATCTATTCACAAGAAGCACAAGAAAATTGAACACATATTAAATACTTTACATTAGAAAATATACAAAATAATATGAAAGAATTAAAAGCAAACATGTTTCTTATTTCAATGAATGTAAATAAACATATTTTAAAGTTCAGTTAAGTAATAAAGTAAAACCCAAATTTATATTGTTCCACTTAAAACAATGTGGTTTTAAAAATTGAAAACAAAAGAACAGGCAAAGCTATACAAGGGAAAGAGTAAAAGAAAGCAGGGGAGATAATTTTAAAATCAAACAAAACAAGTAGTTTAGGAGACAACTAAACAAGACAAAAGACAAAAAGAAAATATAATATAAAAATGAACTATTGACAAGAAAGGTGTAGAATTTATGAACATTGATGCATGAAATAGCATAGTTGCAATATTAATGAAGCAGAAATCACAGAACTGCAAGGAGAAATGGAAGAACCATGAGTATTAATATTAATATCATTAATAAAGGAGATTTGCCTTATATAGAAAATACTATATCCTGAAAATAGAGACAATATCTTCTTTATATCTGCCTGTGGAATGTTCACTAAAATAGCTCATATACTAGGGCATAAATAGAACATCAGAACTTTCAATGCTTCTTGCATTTCACTATTGAGTGTAATCCTGGCTTTTGGACAAAAGTAGACACATTTTATCCATTAGGAAATGGCCATCTGTTCTTGATTTATTAATTTTTCTAAAATTATGAATAGTTGTTGAATATTTCCAAATGCCTGTCAACATGTGTGGAGATGAGTGTTTTTTCTTTAGATATTCTAATATTATGGATTAGATCAATAGATTTCCTAACATTCAACCATGCTTACATCTGAAATCAGCTCCACAAGATTATTAAATGATTGTCTGTAAAGTGTTTAAAGTGTTCTTTGATTATTTTACATTTAGGATTTTTCATATATATATGAGATTGCTGATACATTAGTATGTGAAATAATCCATTTAGCTATCATTATGCTCACTATCACCAGTATCATTTATCAATGTGTAGGAGACACTAACCAATGAAATTAGATAAAGAGATAAATCAAGATGAAAAAATTGGAAAAGATGAGATAACTCTCTCATTATATGATCATATGTGACATGAAAAAACTAAGGGAATCAGATGAAATACTGTTGAAAACAATATCAAAATTCAGAAATTGTGAAAATTGGAAAATTTATATATATATATATATATATATATATATATATATATATATATATATATATGGCTTTTATGGTGGGAAAGTGTCCATTTAAAGTAACAAAACCCAAATATAACCAAATATAAAATAACTAGGAAAAATTTAAGAGGAAATAAACAATACCTACTTGAAGTAAACTTTCAAATATTATATGAAGAACTGAACATAGAAAAGACATACCATGTTCTTGAACAGGAATACTCAAAGATAAAAGATGTATTAATTTCTTACAATTTAATTTACAAATTTCACATAGAGCCAATAAAATTATGCCAACAGATATTTTGGGAGTAATAAAATCAGAGGATCCTATAGCTCACATGGAAAGAAAAGTTTCAGAGATTAACATGAGAAAAAAAAAATCAATGGAAGATGAATAGCCCCACCAGATCTTAAAACACATAATAAAATCTCCATTATTAAAGTATTATGGTACTGGCACATGAAGAGATAGACCAAAGGAAACACACTGAAATGCAGTGGGACTTTGGAATATTATTAATATGACAATTAAGTAAGAATAGTAAAGATAGACTTTTCATTAAGTGGTATTGGGACAACTGGAATGACTTATGAAAACGGTAATGTTGGACCCATTCTTCACACCACACCCCAGAATAACTTCAAATGGTTCAAATATTTAATTATAAAATGTAAACTTTTAACTGTATTCCTCTGGTTAAGTGTCCAGGGGCTTTGCTGATTAATGTTTTTGAGTCATTTGGTGAAGACAAATCAGCAGATAGCATAAACACAGAGAATGATCCAGGAAACCAGGATAACTGGTCACTTGCTTTTTAAGTTGTAACCATGGAAGGTCTACATTTCTGAAGAATAATAACATACTGTCATGTTTGAAAAAAAAAAAGTAAACTATTAAAGGACCAGAGGCATGGCAACATTCCTTAATAATCTTGAAGAAAGAAAGACCTGACTAAAATTGAGAAGTCATAAAAGAAAATATAATTAAATTTTACTGCAAAAGCCAAAATTTACTGTATTAACCAAAAAAGAAAGAATAATAAAAAGTCTGAGATAAATGTCAAACTTGAAAGACTTTTTACAATGTATATCACAAGCCAAGTACTATTCTCCCTAATAGACAGAATCCCTCAGGTTGATAAGAAAAAGACCAACAACTCAATAGAAAAATAGGCAAAATATATAAACAAAGATATTACAGGAAAGGAATTACAAATATAAGAAAAGATACTCAATGTCACTTATCGTAAAGGAAATGCACCTTAAAATTACATGGAGGTGCCAAGCTCTGTCTACCATATTGAAAAAATCTGAAAGTTTGATTACGTACTCTTTCACTGAAGTAGTGAAGAAGGGAACATTCTTAACCATGACTATTGGGAGTGTAAATTAGTACAGCCTCTGTAGAGGGCAGTTTGGAATGTTTTTCAAAATTACAAATGTCTATATATTTTGACCCAGCAATTCCACTTCAGGGAATTTATCCTAGCATAACAGAAAACATGTATGTATGTGGTTATTTACTATGGCATTATTTCTAATAGTAAAATTGAACTGATGTAAATATTCCTTAACAAAATATAGATTTATTAAAGCACCAACTACGTAAATCAATGCAAACATGCAACAGAATAATACACTGTAAAATAAAGACAGGAACAGAACACAAATAAAAAGATATTATAGACTGGAAGACTTAATATTGCTTAAATGCTAAATATTATCCAAAGTGATATACAGATTCAATACAGTATCTAACAAAATTCTAATGGCATTGTTTTTCAGAAATAGAAGACATCTTAAAATTCATATGCAATTTCAAGGGGCCCCAAACAGCTAAAGCAATCTTGAAAATGAGGAACAAGTCTGGATGTGTCCACTCTTCCTTATTCAAAACATGTTACAAACCTACAGTAAGCAAAACAATATGGTACTGGCATTGAGACAGAAATATAAACCAATGGAACAGAATAGATAACCCAGAAATAAAGCCTTGTGTATGTGGTTAAATGATCTTCAACAAAGATGTAAAGATCACACAGTGGAGAAAGAACCATCTCTTCAACAAATAGTGTTGGGAAAACTGGATATCCACATGAAAAAATGAAATTGCACCATTACCTTACACTACATACAAAAATTAACTCAAAATGGATTAAATACTTAAACATAAGACCTAAAACTATAATATTCCCAGAAGAAAACAAAGGAGAAACTCTTCATTACATTGAATTTGGCAACAAATTCTTGGATATGACACCAAAAGCATAGGTAACACAAGCAAAAACAGACAAATGGACTACACCAAACTTAAAAAAAGAAAAAAAAAAGAAAAACTTCTCTTCATCAAAATAAACAATGAACAGAATGAAAAGGCAATTTGCAAAGTGGGAGGAAGTATTTGCAAATGATATATCTCATAAGGGATTAATATCTGAAGTATACAAAGAACTCCTATAACTCAAAAAACACACACAAAAAACCCTTATTTGAAAGTGAGAAAATAATTTGAACAGATATTTCCCCAAAGATATACAAATGGCCAAAAGGCATATGAAAAGATGTTCAACATCACTAATCATTAGAAAAATGCAAACCAAACCATAAAGAGATGTCACCTCACACCCAAAACAAAAACAAAATGAAAACACAGAAAATAATAAGTCTTGACAAGGACATGTGGAGAAATTGGAAATCTTGGAATTCTTGTGAACTGTTGGTGGGAATGTAAAATGGTACAATCATTATGGAAAACCATATGGAGGCTCCTCAAAAATTAAACATAGAATTACCATATGACTGAGCAATCCCACTTCTGAATGTATATCCAAAAGAATTGAAAGCAGGAGCTCAAAGAGATATTTGTATAACCGTGTTCATTGCAATGCTATTCACAACAGTGAAGAGTTGTAAGCAATCCAAATGTCCACAGACAGACAAATGGATAAAGAAAATGTGGTATATGCATACAATGGAAAATTATTCAGCCTTAAAAAAGAAGAAAATTCTAGGGCTTCCCTGGTGGCGCAGTGGTTGGGAGTCCGCTTGCCGATGCAGAGGACATGGGTTCGTGCCCCAGTCCAGGAGGATCCCACATGCCACAGAGCGGCTGGACCCGTGAGCCATGGCCACTGAGCCTGCACGTCCAGAGACTGCTCCACAACGGGAGAGACCACAACAGTGAGAGGAGGCCCACGTACCAAAAAAAAAAAAAAAAAAGAAAAGAAAAGAAAATTCTATTGCATGCTACATGTTTGATCCTTGAGTACTTTATGGTAAGTGAAATAAGCTCATCACTAAAGAACAATACTGCAAGATTCCACTTATATGAGGTATTTAATTAGTCAAACTCATAGAAACAAAAGTGGAATGCTAGTTGTCAGGGGCTAGGGTGAGGGAGAAATGGAGTGTTGTTTAATGGATACAGAGTTCCAATTTTGCCAGATGAAGAAGTTCTAGAGAGAGAGCTGTAGCAGAACAATGTGAATTTCTCAATAATTAACACTACTGACTGCATACTTAAAGATGCTTAAGATAGTTTGTTTTTAAAATAACAAAGAAATCTCTTATACACTTACTAGAAATATCTTGAAGATTGATTAAAAAAAAGGAAGATGAAGAATAGTGTGCATAGTATTCTACTTTTTAAATAAAAATGCAGACATTAAGACCATTTGTTTGTATTGGCTAGAATATGCAGGGATACATTTTGAAAGTTTACTCAAGAAACTGTTGACCTGTGAGTCCAGAGGGTATATGGCTGAGAACTCAGCAGATGGAATTGGGGTGTGGGAAGGAGACATTTTACACTGTTTAACTGTTAATTTCTATTCATTTTGAAGTCAGGAGAAAATAATGCATTTGTAAAATTAAGCTTAAGACAATGAGATTTTTTTTTCTTTTATTACGTTACGGAATCAGTAGATTGGAAGTCCTAGTTGGATGAAAACACTGCTTAGAAAAATAGTAAGTGTTGAGCAAAAGTGGGCTTTTGTTTGGGTTTGATATTCTACACGGGGTTTAGTTATCAATGATATGTTCTAGAAATACAGTCATGGAAGCGGGTGACTTACTGGGCTGCAGGAACTGACCATTGGGAGTATTGAACACACAGGTGCTGAGAACCTGGGCTGTTGGCTCCCTCTTCTACCTGGTTGTCCAAGTCCTCAGGATATGGGTGATGGTCAAGAGAGCAAACCAGAGGCTGAACCCTTTAGTGATGGGGAGTGTCCAGGAGGCTTGTCCATGTCTGTAGTGAGAGCATGGATGGTAGAGTCACTTCCATGAGCAAGGTGTTTACAAAGGGGCTAGAAGAGAAATGGTCCCCAGGCTGCAACAGGAATAAGAAGGCTCTCTCCCCTCAGTGTCCTGTTTCTTCATCTGTAAAATGGGTTTGTTGAGAGGGTGAAATGGGTTAACACACTTAAAGTGCTAAGAACAGGGCAGGCATGTAGCAAGTGTCCCGTGTAGCATATGAAAGAGAAAATAGCCACCTCTGAGAGGGCTGCAGGAGACATGGTGTCATCTGGAATGGGCAGAAGTTGGTAAGAACAAGATGTGATGGGGAAAGAAAGAGAGATTGAGCAATGAAGGGATTCTTAGCTCAGTGGGAGCTTTGAGAGTGGGAAGAGGAGTAGCGGGTGGAGCCAGTAGGAGATAGGGGTGCAGGTGATGAGGGGGAGGGGGGCACCTGGGGCTGAAGCTGGTGGGATGGAGGTCACCAGGGATGGCTAGCACAATGGGGTGGGCCTGGAGGGTCCTTCCACAGAATGATAACATCAAGGACATCTCCATAGCACTTTTCTTTGTCCACCTTGTTGTTGAGAGGACTTGGGGTGACAGATGAAAGGGCTCAGGAGTAGAGTGTGACATGATGCATCCCTCTGTCTTCCTGGGGTACCACACACACCAGAACTGAGCTAACAGATGGTTGACCTCATATACTTTATGGAAAGAATGAGTTTGTCAAAGAACACTTCTTTTCTTGTCACTTTGTAAGTGATATATTTTGCCCAGTTATTTCTCGTTTCCCCCTTGGGGATAGGAAATACGGTCTTCTAGGTGAAACAGCAAGTCATTTCCCAGAAGTGATGGAGGCTTCTGTCTTCCAATGGGCTTCTTTAAGTGAAGAAGAAGGAGAGAAGGATAACTTTTCCAAACTTGACAGATAAGTGATTAATATATTAGGAACAGATTTCTGCTGTCTTTTCCTATGCAGGTTACATATATATAAAAAAACTTGTAAAATTATTTTGTACTACTGCAGACTTAAAAGATACATAAATTATTCTTTCCATGTTTCTTTATGTGCAGAAATATTGTATTTCCTCTTTAAGGAAAAACTAGTGTACACTTCTACAGTGACGTGTATAGGTCCAGTACCTGAAAAATTGCCATAAACTTATTTCCCAAAGACATACTATACATGAGTGGACACTTTACTTATTACCAACACACAATTTTTAACCCACAATGAATTATGGATTTTATTTAATTTATTAATTTAATTTATTCACTAGTGTTTGTATATACAGTTGAATGCTATCTAGTCTATTTTAATTTTGTGGTAGATGAAGAAGTACATTATTAATTAAATTAAGAAATGTTTACAAGACATTTATTTCCAAAGCACTAGGGATTCCCTGCAAATAACACCCTCACAAGGCTAGTTTGGAAGAAAGTTGGTGTCATCCATTAATTTTAGAGCACGTATCTTTGTGGAATCTGAATGACCTGCCTCCCTTTGGCGATCTTGCTTTTTTTTATGAGCCAGAAATAACTGATTTTATCTTAGGAAACCTGTCCAGCCAGTATGAGGGGAGAGAAATATAAAGCTTATTTACATATAAATGTTTGAAAGTACAACATCAGCAAGTCAATATTGTAAGCCACATCCTCCATTGCTTCAGTTTCCTTTATAAGCACCTCAGCTGATTTTTAAGAGCCCCATAAAGTTCAATGAGTGCTTGCATAACATTCCATAAATTGAATTATCTTTGCATCAGTGGATAAAGCACAGATTAGCTGGGGGCAAAAGGTTGCAAAAGAATAAATCAAGTGGCCTGATGTCTCATCCACGCACTCAAGATCCAGGAGCTAATGTTCTTTCCTAAGTAGGACCTGTGTGTTATATAACAGAGTGTGAAGTACCCAATTTTCAAAGGGTTACAAAGATAAAATCATTGACGCAGGAGTCAAGCATCTCATTTCATCCTTCTTTTCATGGGGTTCAAGAAAGAGCTCCAATTTCTGCTCTGGTGATTGTGAACAGCTTTTCAGGCTAGCTGACAAATGGCCACCTATGCACATGCTGGTGGTGTTAATGTAGATGATAAGACATAACCCAGGATGCTCCCTCATCCAGTGGTCAGTGGCTTTGGAAAGTACTTACAGGACTGCATCCTGCAAGTACCAATCCCCAGACTGCCTCCTTATGTGTGACTACAGGTCACGTCAGTTGGTGCCTATAGTGGATGCTGAATTGTTTTCATTTTCCTCCTCCAAGAAAGTCTGGCCCTGGTAATGTCTTGCCTAGTGGCAAAGGTATTCACACTGAGATGATGTGCAAGGAAAAAAACCCTTGGGTGACACATGGAAATCCCGTTAGTGATACCACAGGTAGGTGCAGACAGCAAAGGAGGAGGCTGGTCCATCAGCTGATGATGTTGCAGGAATAGTTCGATTAGCAGGTAACACAGATTCTAAGTCATCAGGGTAATAAATCTTAGACTGCATCTCACGTTCTGAGTGTCTTCTTAATTTTCCCTGTTCCATTTTTAGTGCGGGGGTGGCAAATAGAAATAATTATGTAGATTAGAACCAAACCCTCACCTAAAAGACAAATTCCTGGGGCTGGCATTAACATTTCACTGATAATACTCTTTTCATAAATCTTGGCATTCCTGTTAAATTATTCATATGGTGTTCTAGGAGAACATATGACAATTTTTAAAAATGTATTCTTCACAGCATCTTGCAATCAGCCAGAATGCCACTCCATGTGTTATTTTTCTGAATCTTGCCATCTGAATGTTCTGAATAAATTTTACTTTATTCAATAAGTTTCACTGTTGTTTCCAAGCATTTCTTTGATGATTTCTACAGCTTCACTTCTATTGTATTACCCTTCTATTTTATTTTTTTCCATCTCCTTGATTTCCCTTTATATCTGCCGTGTGCTTCACTTTACCATTTTTGCAATCTATCATCTCAGCTATGAAAAAGAAAGATATTTCTTATTATCTGATCTTCCCTAGATGTACTTAACTTTGTGACACTCGTATTTCTCTGAGTGACCTTTGTGATATAATTCTTTGGTGCTACATCTTGAAACTGCCTTCTGACAGATTTAGCAGGTGCCCTTTTAATTCCCTTACTGGAATCACCCTGCCAGTCTTGAATATACTTTCTGCCAGCCCCATATTGTCTGCACTTCCTAAATCAGAGGCAGCATGATAATAACCCTGGCATGTGATACTCCCAAGCTACCTCACACATTTTTCTTCTTGGAATTGTCAGATGATTTTTTCATCATTATTTGCCTAAAGAAATCTAAAGTCAACGTAATGGAAACATATAGAAATCCTCATGTAGCTCCCATCTGGGTGGGCAGATTGGTATATGCCACACAAACTACCACCCGAAGCCTGCCGTTTCACTGTAAGAAATCACTTTCTTCTCCAGGTGTATCTGGTCACTTCCCTCTGCTTAGTCCTGAAGTCCTGCCTTGGGACTGTCCAGTGTGAAGGGTCTTCTCTTGATTCTGGACCACACCATCTTCCTACCCAGATTGTTTTGAATTGTGATCCATTTTTCAAGCCAATGACTCTCCTGTCCTGCCACACTGACCTGATGTAGCACAGGGGCCTGCCCTATCCTCCATCAGTGGGTTAAATGAATGCCCGTATCCAAAACGAAATCCCAGAGAAGGTGGAAAACCATCAAGATTTGCCTCCCCTCTACCACCTTGAACTAATATTGCCTCATTTTTATAGTTTCATGCTCTTGTCTGGTCCATGATGTTCACTTTTTTTCAATAAATTAGAATAAATTGTTTAATAAGTAAGAGATGATAAAGTCTCTAGTATTATTCTTAGGAAAGCCATATTCAAATGAACTGCTCAGTTTTTAACAAAAATAATTCTATTATGAACCTCATTGAACAAGAACCTCTGTAGTTCTTTTTTAATAAATAGTTATATACCTGAATGATTGGCAGCTTTTAATGGAAAGCTGTAATAAAAGTGGGTGAGGCCAGACATGTCTGACTGATGCATATTGGGGTGATTTTGAGGCAACTTATAAAGAAGATCTTTCTCTACAACCAAAAAGAACTCCTGACAACAAGCCTAATGCTATCCTTGAGGGTAAAAGAATTAGGTGGTCAATTATGTAAATCCTATTGAGATGATGTGAAAAGTTTCTTATTCAAACTGAATAAATGAGTAAATTTTCTTCTAGCACTGAAAATGGGTATAAACAAAGTGACTGTTTGGGGATGACCTTGGGGAAGATACAGGCAGGTCTTCCAACATCCTAGGTTCAGACATTTTCAGTCCTCTCAGATTCTGTGGTCATTCCATTCCCCAACGGGGCAACAACTGAAACTGACAAGTATAGAGTCCTAGTTTCAGAATGACTCACCTTCTTCTACTGGTTCAGTTTTCATCTCCTCTCCATTGGACACTGTCATCACCATGGCTACTGGGACTGCAAATTGCTTTTAACTTTCCAAAAGCTCAGCCTTTGACACCAACCACAGTCCCGCCATCTCTCTTATCCCTTCATGCCAATTAGCATATTGTTCTTTCTCTCTTTACCGTCTTTTTGTCTCATCTTTTTCCTAGTCCTTCCAGTTTTCCCATTATCAGGTCAAACACTTATTGCAGCTTACCTTTCAACTACTTACTGATGCTGGGTTCTCATGGTCAGCCAGTATTGCCATGCCTCTGGTTCTACCCTGGAATTATCTCCTCCACCTTCTGTAGGCATTGCCTTTCCAATCCTCATGGCCCTTACCTCTCACATCTCTGCTTGTGTTCTTTACAAAAAAAGTGTTTTAAACTAGGTTAACTAGAGGGTCATATATTTGGTTCATGTAAATTGGGTTTTTGTGGGAAAAGTAACACTTGAAAATTATTATTAAAGAGGACTTGTAAACATCCAGGTAAAGAGTGAAGAGCATAAGCTGGGAACACAGAGAAAAGAGCAGCCCAG
This sequence comes from Mesoplodon densirostris, assembly GCF_025265405.1. Classification (NCBI taxonomy): domain Eukaryota; kingdom Metazoa; phylum Chordata; class Mammalia; order Artiodactyla; family Ziphiidae; genus Mesoplodon; species Mesoplodon densirostris. The sequence goes on along the minus strand of NC_082663.1, from coordinate 3,595,316 downwards.
ACTGATGGAACAGCATGCCATGAGGGTATCCCACCAGCAACACAGTTAGGAAGCCTTGAAGGGAGGTGAGCTGACATAACATGATGTCCGGTCTAGGGATGGGAAAGTTGAGTTGAACCCCAAGGTTCTTTATCTGATCTGCTGGGCCATGTGGTGATTCAATATAGTGGGAGAAACAGACCACAGTGTGGATGGCAAAATGATGAATTTAACCTTATATAGAGTGAAGTTGAGGAAAATGGAATTTGCAGGTTGGACTGTCTGAGAGGTAGGTTGGCATAGATCTAAAGCTTGGTAGAGAAAACTGAACTTAAAAAAAATAAATAGATTTGAGAGTTTCCAAAGCCATATGCATTAATCTAGACTCCAGTTTCAACTTGCAGAAACTGTTTTTAACTAGAAGGATAAAAATGGAGATTTAACATAGGGCCTCTGGGACAGGAATACAGTGGGTCTCATGGAGAAGTCTGGCATTAAAACTCAGAACTCCTCCAGCATGAAACGCTCTCATTCTGCATTGTTCCTGCTTCCCTTGGAACAATGCTATTAATTTCTTATTTTGCTTTTCAATCCACGTGGTACCCACATCCTGTAAACTTACAAGATACACTTCCAGTTCAGTTCACAAATTGACTGGATGCCTGTAAGTACCAAATATAACTCACCAGGGAAAAGAGTCCAGTTGTTCCAGCTTGGGCCATGTGTCCAATTCTCACCCAATAGGCTATAGGTAGGGGGAGGAATTTTACAGTATAAAATAAGTCTACCCCAGGGCCATCCTTGAGAAGAAGAAAGTGATTCTCAGAGAAAGGACACTGGCTCCTGTGTTGAGCAGATCTCCACTAAAGTGATAATTACACCATGGAAATGATGGGGTGACTATGAACATGGAGAGATGAAGAAGAAGTTAGACTAGTTTCAATACACAAGGAATCTCCATGTTTTTCTTCTCATAAGCTGTTCTTTCTGTAAGAAGGTATGTTCTTATGTTCACCCACCTACTAAATTTTTACTCATTCTTTAAGCATCAACTTAAAGCCTTTCCTTATAAAAAGTGTCCTTAGGGCTTCCCTGGTGGCGCAGTGGTTGGGAGTCCGCCTGCCGATGCAGGGAACACGGGTACATGCCGTGGAGTGGCTGGGCCTGTGAGCCATGGCTGCTGAGCCTGTGTCCAGAGCCTGTGCTCCACAACAGGAGAGGCCACAACAGTGAGAGGTCTGTGTACCGCAAAAAAAAAAAAAAAAAAAAAAAAGTGTCCTTAGTTGTTCTTATTCAAAGAGATAACTGATTTTTCTGCATTTTAGCATAATTCTATCCATTTGTGTATTAAATCATTCATGGATTTGTATCAGTGAACCTCCTCTGAACTTCATTTCCTATGTAAATAGGTCATGTTTTATTTATCTTGTGCCTTATGTTTCTTTGTAGCCACTAGACCAGCCCACAGCCTCCTCCATCAGAGTGTAAGCCCCTTGAGGAGGGTGATTTATCACCTATCGTTCAGTCCTAGCAGTTAGAAAGCATCTGGCAGAAGAGGCACTGGACAAACATTCTCTGAAGGAATGGCTGAGCCATTAGTCCCCACTGTAAGTACTGACACATCTGGAGGTCTGGAGTTATGTTGACCATGTCAACTAAAAAATAGAGATTTGTTACAAAGAAAAGCTCACTGTTTCTTGAAGATGGTTTTAAATTTTCTAGAGAATAAGCATTCTTTTACTTTATTCTGATCCCAGGATCCTAGATGGTAGACTACATTAGTTAATCCTCCCTTGAAGTGTTAGCTTACAAGATTAGATCTAGAACATACAATACTAACTAAATATATATATATATATATATATATATATATATATATATATATATATATATATATATATATATAAAGTTGCTTTTTAACTAAAAGATACACCACACACACGCACAGGCACACAGATTGGCCTACTAAATATGAATGGAGTGCCTCTTACTTCCCAGAACTTACTTTCATAGGATCTGTAATTGAAACCAATCTATATCTGCTGTGAGAGAGAGCTTCGTTGATGCCATAACACCGTTCTATAGCAGGAACGGGAGCGGCATAGATGGGGAGCCAGCTGTCTCTACGTGGAGAGTGAAGAGAAGCCACAGAGGGCAGCGATAACAAAGCAGGTGGAAATTTGCTGAGTGGACCATCTGGAAAGAAAGGGAATGTGCAAAAGCACTGCAGATAAGTAACTATTTTGGCGGCACATGAGACCAAGATGGTCCTTGTAGTAGAAACGTAGGAGACCTCCCAAGTTCAGGCTCCTGACTCCTTTTAGAGCCCTCTGAATGTTGACTCTGTGATTTCATGGCCCTGGGAAGGACTCCTATCATAAAAAATAAAGATGCAAAAACTTTTGTTTCACAATTTCAAAGAATAGGAAATATAATCTCAAAAAACTCTGAGATAGGGCTTCCCTGGTGGTGCAGTGGTTGAGAGTCTGCCTGCCAATGCAGGGGACACGGGTTTGTGCCCTGGTCTGGGAAGATCCCAGAGCCATGACTGCTGAGCCTGCACGTCTGGAGCCTGTGCTCTGCAACGGGAGAGGCCACAACAGTGAGAGGCCCACGTACTGCCAAAAAACAAAACAAACAAACAAACAAACAAAACTCTGAGATATAAATTTACTTCAACCCATATGTCTCCAGGTAGATTTTACCATGTGCTGGGTACCATGATGGGTGGACAGTAGTACCCAGGACAGACAAAGTCTCTGGCTTCATGGAAATAACAGTCTAGTGCTGAGAAGGGACTCAGCCACAGTGCCACCTGAGAAGAGGAATTACTTCCCTGTATTGCTTTTCTCTTGCTGCTGTAACAATTTACTGCACATTCAGAAGTATAGTACACTACAAATGTGTTGTCTTACAGTTCTGTAGGTTAGAAGTCTCACACAGGCTTCACTGGGCCAAAATTAAGCTCTCAGTGAGGCCGAGTTCCTTTTCTGTGGCCCCAGAGGAGAATTTGTTTGCTTGCCGTTTCCAACTTCCAAAGACCACCCATATTCTTTGGCCCCTTCCTCCATCTTTAAAGTCCTTCTCACATCTCATCTCTTTGACCTTCTCTTCTGACTTTCCCTTCCACTTTAAGGATCCTTGTGATTGCATTAAACCTACCTGGATAATCTAGGTTAATCTCCCTATTTTAAATTCAGCTGATTAGTAAACTTAATTCCATCTGCAGCCCTAATTCCTGTTTGCCATGCAATGAAAAATACTCACAGATTCTGGAGGCTGGGACATTGATATCATCAGAAGCTATTATTCTGCCTACCACACCAAGATAATGCATAAAAGCCGGGCAGTCCAGTGTCTAAGGGAGGTATAAAAGATAGTGCTGTCAAAGGACTCATAAATAAAGTGGCGAAGGGGGCAGGAGGGATTTCCAGACAGTAGAATCTCAATTAACAAAGGGCCTGAGGAAAAGTAGAGATCATGACAAACTCCACAAACAGAAAGAGGAGCAGCAGGATGGGGCCAGCAGGAGCAAGCGTGGGATGAGGCAACCAGGACGGCCTTAGTCAGAACAGATCCCGGGGCCAATGTCAGGATTTGGAACCTAATCTCTAGGGTAGTGAAAAGATATTGGTGAGATTAGAGTAGATAGAAATACATGAGAGTTGTAATTTACTTTTATATTGGAGTGTAGTTGATTTACACTGCTGTGTTAGTTTCAGGTGTACAGCAAAGTGATTCAGTTATATGTATACATATATCAATCCATTTTATATTCTTTTCCCTTATAACTTCTTAAAAAATATTGAGTATAGCTCCCTGTGCTATAGAGTAGGTCCTTGTTGGTTATGTATTTTACACATAGTAGTGTGTATATCTTAATCTCATCCTCCTAATGTATCAGTCCTAGCAACCTTTCCCCTTTGGTAACCATAAGTTTGTTTTTTAAGTCTGTGAGAGCTGTATTTTTGAGATGAATGTTCATAACTATCATAAAAAATAGAGGTAGTAGGCTGGAGTCTGGCAAAAATAAAAGAGGGCTGATAGGAGAGAATTCTGGTGATATAGGCAAGAAATGATGATGACCATTGCTAAAATGTTTTACCTTAGATGGTTTGCTTCTATTCACTCATCCAAAATTATTCACTGGGTTACTCTGATGACGAATATGACAAAATTTCTACTGAGAAGAAAATACTATTTTAGTATTGAGGGTTTGGTGCTAGAAGTTGTAAAGAAAATGCCACCAAGGATTGGAGGAAAAGCAGTCAGCAAAGTGAAAGTCCTTAAGAAGCAAAAGATAAACTGTCTAATTAATTCTTCATATAAACATGGATTGTTACTTGGGAAAACAACTTGCAAGAAAACAATCTATGATTGTAAATGTACTATATTAAACATATCTTTCTCTATTTTTGTTTTGATCAATATTATTTTTCTTCCAAGCACAGCTCCAGTGAATGTTGATAATGTTGGTACACTACAGGCGTTCACTACAGGAAAATGAAGCCACCACTGTCAATTAAAGTTCCTTGAATGCATACATACTTTGAATCTTTATACTGTGATGTACTGAATAGTTTATCTTAAGACATATCACATATGCATTTATTATATTATCAGAAGTTCATTCATTAAAAATAATCCTTTCCAGAAGCTTTAAAGTATTTTTAGTTGTCTTTATATCATAGTATAGTAAATATAGAAATGTATTCAAGTGAGTATAGGTTTTACATATCACAATACAAGCAAGCTATGTAATGAGCTATATAAACCAACTTGTGTGTCCTTTGTGATATTTCATCAAAGATATTATTTACATTAAAGTCAAAATGGTGAAGTGAGTACATGATTTTGTGTTGACCAGATGGATCTAGATTTCATTTCTTATGCAGATAGCATCTCACAGACATGTGAGTTCTTCTCCTCCCTGCCTCTCCACATCAGTGGAAAGACTGTCATCTCCCCTGATATCTGCTTTCATGATCCGTGTTTTATGAACATGGTCACCTTCAACCTATTGTGGCCTCTGAGCGTGGCTGACTTGTTGGTTGGTTGGTGTTTTGTTTCACTAGCTCCTGGAGCATGGCAAGCTTGTGTGTATTACTTAGCAGCAAAAGCACATTCTCTGGTTGTAAGGAATGTGAGGTGTTATTTATTTTAAGAGAGTAGACTCTTCCGTTTGTGGCCTAATGTATCAGTGGAAGGGAGATGATAATTGCGAAGCAGGCTTCACCATGGAGAGATTAAAAAACGCCTTCAAAGTTTTTACCATCATGAATGAAAAGAAGAATGTGAATGCAAATGTATACTAAAAATCCTGAAATACAACAAATACAAGAAGTTGTTGAGGCTTAGGAAAAGACAAAGATTGACAAAGAAAAGTTCCTTTGTACAATGGTTAATAAATTTATAGAATTTAGCATATTTACAGAATCTCATATGGGTCATTAAAACTACATTATGCAAGTAGATTTAAGTAGACTGTATAAAATTGTCATGGATGGAGAACGATAACTGTTAAGAAGCACAACACATGTTTTAGGTTATAGTTAAGTCAGGGCTTCTGGGGTTTAAGATAAAGTAATTATACTTAGTGTGTATCGGAGATGAGATTCTATGTGTTACACATTCTAAGTTGGACCTCAAGGCACATTTTATATTTTTACAAGAAGAATATTCAAATTAATTACAGAATCACCCTTTTTAACATAGAAAAAAAATTATTTGAAGTATACAAAACACATGTGAATTACTTTGACTTATTATTATTTTTAAAAATAGATCTCATAATCCTGATGTATTCCATGACTGAACGATTACAAGTAGTTACTTGAGTCAAGGAAACAACTTTATCAAATATTTAGTGAATTAGTTAAAAATAAAGATAGGCTTCAAGAATTCTCAAGAATTCTGTTTTCTTCTAAGACACTATATTATTACCATCCTGAGAAAATAATACAGAGTTCTGATACATACACATTTGATAAATTTTTATAGGGTAAGGTCCTGAATAACAATATACCTTTTAACAGTCATTTAACAATTTCAATGCAAGGCCTTTAAAGCTACAATGCAATTTCAATTATTTTGAAAAAAAAAAAAAAAGGAGAATCAGGAAAGTTTTTTATCCTGGAATAATCTCAATTTTGTGGAAGTTGAAAATCCCTCCAGACTTGTTAAAGTACCTGGACAAGGGGTTAGTGCCCACATCTTGTTCTGGCTTCAGAGGATGGCTAGTTCCGGATAAGGAGCGATACATTGTGGACTGGACAATTGGACACCAGACACCAAATCTGCTGGTACCTTGATTTTGGACTTCCCAGCTTCCAGAAATTTCAGGAGAACTTTATAGATCCACAAATCTAACTGACACTTAAAAAGCATGCTCTTAATGTGGGTCAGAGATGACTTCAGGGTCGATACAACAGAGTTCTCCAAATATAAGCCTTGGTTAACAAATAAAAAGTAAAGAAGCTTCAGGAAACAGAGATCAGCTGAGTTCTCCCTCAACTGAGCTGCTGGGGAAACAGCAAATACCACACAACAGTGTTACAGCATTTCTTATAATTTCTATATCTTCACGGAGTCTTTGGAGAGCTTCTGTAGCACAGAAAAGCTCCTCAGACCATATACCCTGAATCCTCCTCCTCCCTCCTCTTTCTCACTCTCCCCCTCAGTTTCTGGCAGGTGATGGTGGAAACCACCAGCCTGGCCCGACCAGAAAGAGCCCAGGGTGAAGAATAATTTGTAGGTAAATGGTAATCAGCAGGTAAAATTCTGAGATATCATAAATCAGTTTCTTTCCTACTTCTGGGAATATTATTGACTGACATTAGTTGTTTGCCTTCCTAAATTTAGTTAAAAGTGTAAATCTTTGTTTATCCTGTCCAGTCTCTTAAAGGGAAAGTAAAATAAAAAGAATCATAGGTTGAAATGTAATGATAGACCTGAGTGTCTGGAGAAAGCTGGGTGATGCTCAGAAGAAATGAAAAGATAGTATTGTGAAAGACCCTCCAATAAATGATATGTATGAAATTGAAGAAGACATAATTTTAAAACTTTTTAGAATTCTAAGCCAACATTTAGAACTATGATTTATTAAGAATTATTATTTTTTATGGGGCAAATTATTGATGTAGGTATTTGTTGACTTTTTTTTTTTTTTTTCTGGTACGCAGGCCTCTCACTGTTGTGGCCTCTCCCTTTGTGGAGCACAGGCTCTAGACGCACAGGCTCAGCCGCCATGGCTCACGGGCCTAGCCACTCCACGGCATGTGGGATCTTCCTGGACCATGGCACGAACCCATGTCCCCTGCATTGGCAGGCAGACTCTCAACCACTGCGCCACCAGGGAAGTCCTTGTTGACATTTTTAATGTGCATTTTTGTTTGTTTTCTGTACATGGATGTCCAATTGTTCCAGCACCATTTGTTGAAAAAATTATCCTTCCTCCATTGATTTGTCTTTGTACCTTCATCAAAACTCAGTTCCATACATGAATGAACTTATTTCTGGTCCCGTTGATCTATCTGTCCATTTGTTAGGTCAATACCACACTGTCTTGATGATGGTAGCTTTAATAATAAATATTGAGAGCTACTGCTATTAACCCTTCTGGTTTGTTCTATCTCAAAATTGTTTTGAGGTATTTTTTGAGGCAAGAGAATTATTCTAGGTAGAATTTATAGTAAGTTCACCTCTCTCCTGCCTGATAGTGGTAAATTTGTTTATCCTAATTATATGAATCTTCTTAAGACCAGCATTCAATTTTAATGATTTTCTCCATTACTTTTCTGGTGTTTATTTCATTTTCATCTGTTCTGTTCTCTATTATTTACTTTTTTGTTGCCAAATTGAATTAAATTTGCTCTTCTTTTCCTAGAAGCTGAAGTCATTGATGTGATATTTTCCTTCTTTTCCAATAGAGACACATGCTATAAATTCAAGTTATTGCTGTAAGTTCAAGCTCTCTCCTTACAATGTACTAATTTAGCTGCTTCCCACAAATTGAGATGTATTTTTCTTTAATTTTTATTTTGACCAAAATGTTTTCTAATATCTTAATTTTTTTTCTTTGCTATGTGGGTTCTTTAGAAGCTGGTTATTAGTTTACAGATATTTGAGATTTTCTAGACATCTTTCTATTATTGATTTCTAATTGAATCCATTGTGGTAAAAGAAAATACTTTGTATGAATTGAGCTGTTTTATACTTATTGAGACTGGTTTTATGACCCAAAATATGCTCTGTTTTGCTAAATGTTTCCTGTGCACTGCCAAATAATTTGTATTATCCTTTTGTTGGATATGGTGCTCTTGAAATGTCACTCAGGTGCAATTAGTTGTTAGTGTTTTTTAAGTAGTGTGTATCCCTATTGATTTTCTCTCTACTTTTTGAAAGTGGGGTATTAAAATCTCTGAATATAATTATTGATTTACCTATTTCTCCTTATAGTTATATCATTTTTTTGCTTTATATATTTTGAAGCTATGTTGTTAGGTTCATAAAAATTAAAGATTGTTAGTTCCGCTTCATAAATAGATTCCTTTACAATTGTGGAATTATTTTTTGTATACATGGTAATATGGCTTCTATGATACATACTTTTTTTTTTGATTAGTGTTAAATGGTCTTTTTCCATCCTTTTATTTTTAACATATTTGTGTCTTTATATTTAAGAGTGATCATCATAGGCTGAGCATAGATCAGTATTTCTCTATTTTTTTTTTTTTTTTTTTTTTACTTTGACAATATCTGCCTCTTACTTTGGGTGTTGGGATCATTTATACTTACAGTAACTCTTGATTTGGTAAGGCTTAAATCTATCATCTTGTTATTGGCTTTCTAATTATTCCCTCTGTTCTTTGCCTCTTTTATCTTCTTTTTCTGACTTTGAAATAATTTTTTTTATGATTCCATTTTATCTTCTTTCTGGCTTATTAGTTATATTTTTTTTGTTTTGTTAAGTTAGTGGTTGTGTTAGGGTCAATACCATACATTTTAAGTGTTTTAAAGTCCCACTTTACATGACATTATATCATTTCAGTGTAAGACTCCCATGATCATAAACTTTCTTTTCTCATCATCCCCCAAAAGTTGTGCTATTGTTATCACATTTGACTTTTACTTATATTATAAACACTGTGGTATAATGTTGCTATTTTTATATAAATAAACATTTGGCTTTTAAAGATATTTAAATAAGAAAAACTACCTATGCAATTTCTATTTTCCTTGTCTTTTAGTTTCATTTTGTAAAATCACATTTTTCCAGTATCATTTTCTTTCTGCTAAAAGGCTTCCTGTAACCTTAGTTTTAGTGCAGATCTGCTGGTAATTATTTCAGCTTTGTATGAATCAACAATTCTTTATTTCACCTGTGGTTTTGGAAGATTTTTTGGTTTTGAATATTCTATGTTGACAGTTTTTTTTTTTTTTTCCTTTCAGTAATTTAAGATGTTGGGTTGTTTTCAATATGAAACTTGTGGTCATCTGTATCTTTGTTCTTCTGTATGTAATGTGGTTTTATTTTTCCTTTGCTTATATGTTATTTTTTTGTCAGGTGATTTGAGTAATATGATTATAATGTGACTTGGTGTAGGTTTTTTTTTCATGTTTCTTATGTTTGGGATTTGTTGAGTTTCTCGGATCTGTTGATTTGTGATATTTATGAAATTTGAAAAAAAATAGCCATTATTTCTTAATTATTATTTTTTATTTCTCTTCCCTCATTCTCAGAGTGTCTAAGTGCATGTATATTAAGCCATTTCAAGTTGCCCCATGGACCACAGATGTTCATTTTATTTTTAAAAAATATCTTTTCTCTTTCATTGTAGTTTCTTTTTCAGTCTTCATGTTTACAGAGGTTTTCTTCTACAACATCTAAACTGAAATTAATTCCATCCACTGAAGTTTTCATCTCATACATAGACTTTTAATCTCTCAAAATTCAATTTGGTTATTCTTTATGTCTTCCATGTCTCTACTTAACTTTTTGTACATATGGAGTACAATTTTAAAACTTCTTAAATGTCCTTGTCTGCCAATTGTTATTTTACTGTTTTGGTGGTTGGATATTTTTGAATTTCTATAAATGTTCTTAGCGTATTCCCCCCCCCGCCCCCCAGGTTACAGTTGTTTTCCTTGAAAGCAGTTTGATCCTCTTTGGTCCTGCTTTTAAAGTCTGGTATGTGGGATGGGAGCAGTGCTCAGTCTATGTCTAGTTATTTCCCTACTCAGATGAGACTTTCCTGAGAATTCTATTCAGTGCTCTTGAGTCATGGGTTTTTCTGGTCTGGCAAAAACAGGTGCCCTTCCAGGATCTGGGTGAATGCTTAGCATTGTTAGCTTTTATCTTTTCTTGCAGTTCTTTCCCAGCCTCGGGGAGGTTATGTGCTTGTATGTTCTGTTTAGTGCTCAGGTAAATACTCTGAAGGACTTCCTGAAGGTCCTCAGAGGGACTCAATTTCAATGCAGCTCTCTTCTCCCTGATACCCAGCTCTGGGAAACTCTTGCCACCTTGATCTCCTGGGATACTCAGTTGTGGGCTTCACTGGGGATCATTCCCCACACTCTGGCCTGGAAAATTTCTCAAGGTGGTGAGCTGGGACCATATCACAGGGTTGGCCTTGTTTACTTCCCATCTGTTGGGTATCTTCATTCCCTGGTGTCCAGCATCTTGAAAACCATTATTTTGTATAGTTTGCCTGTTTTTGATTGCTTCTGCCAGAAGGGTAAATCTAGTTCCTGTTACTTCATCTTAGTTTGAAGTGGAATAACCTTGAATGCATTACTTTTATGACTTGAATACACGCATTACATTTGGCTATTTGAGCTCAATTAGGAAACACTAAAAATAACAGATAAATGAGTGTGTTTCCTGTCATATAATCTAATCTAAGGGTGAGGCATATAAAATTCCTAAAAGCAACTGAAAATTTCAAACAACTATTTTCCTCCTCAATGAGCAATAGAGTTGAAGAGTTCTTATATTTTATGTCTATCACATCAAAACTATAATTATGCTTGTCCCAATGTAGTGAAGCCTTGATCTTGTTTTTCATTCTTATTTTGCCAGCTATTATGTTCATTTATAATATTTCATTTGGTACCCATTGATTGATATTTCCTCCTAAGAGTTTTCTTAGCTAGAGCTTGAAAGAGAGCTCCTGCCAAGTCCTATATTTTCTTCTGTTCCAAGCAGAGACATACATTGTAAATACATGTGAAATATGTATTTTCATAGCTACTGGTTTTTATATTGACCTATAAGTTGATTGAAAACAAGGAACAAGTCTAGAGAATCAAATGATATGCAAGCCAGGCATTTCCTGTCCATAATATTTAATGTTTAGGTTGTTTGGTTTGTGAGCCATTTAATTAACATCTTTAATTTAAAAAAATAAATTAAAGGTAAATGTAGTACCATAGTTGCTAAATTCCCAGCGAGCGTTTCCTTTCACCATCGAAGTCATTGGGAGTCTGCTCCGCTCCATTGCACTGCTGGCTGTTGTGGAAATTTTAATGGTTCTGTCTTATGCAAAGGGTGTGCTCTACAAGGAAAACAAATAAAAATGGGGAAATGTACACTTTGTACCTTTGAAAGGTTACATGCAGTGGCGCAGAAGGCTAGGGTTACAATAACATCTGAAAGGAGCTGGGCAGTGGGAACGCGGTAGGACCAGTTTCAGCGGAGGGACAGTTGACTAAACACTGGAATGATTTAGTGCCCCATCCATTATTTCCTGCCTGTCATTTAAACAGGCCATCTATATGCATGGTGGGACGAGGGGTGCAAAGGGGAGGCGGACCGCATGATTTATGTGGGAGGGCAAACACCTGTGGGTTAAGCAGCTCAGAAATTAGCCACAAGTAGCATATTAGTGCAGCTAATCAGGCACGGTTCAGTATTTCGGTTTCTTGATTTGCCCATAAATAAGATTCTATGTGGCTGCCCTGGGGCCTTCTGGTGATTAACTGCCTTGACCTACAGTAAAATACACAGATGGAGAAGCGCGATGGGGTTTGCAGGTGGATGCTGTAATCATATGACTCTCATCTTACACATTTGTGGGTAGAAGGTCTGCGGGTTTTGAGAATCGTGTTAGGTAGCCTTATCAGGGTACTTAACATTCTATTTGTTTTTCAGTCCGTACTCCTATTATTAGGTTGACAACTTGTAGACCCAACAGCCCTGTGATCATTCGCTGGCCATAAAATATTTTCTCCCTTTGTGTCTGTTGCAGAAACTGAAGAGATTCTTATCCTGGGTTGTGTACACCCTCATGTTGCTATTTTTTAGTAAGATTTAACTACTTTGTATTATGGTTTTTGTATTCCTTTTTTGCGTGGGGGAGACATTTTCACTAGTTGGTGTGTGTTTATTTTATCTGGAAAGATCCCCACAAATAGTCTTCCATTTTTAGTTGCTAGACTGGCCGATTTTGTGCTTGAAATGGGACAACAGAAGCCGACGGCAGTGGAACATGGAGATAACTTATTACAGACAGTCTGTTAAAAATATATTATGTAGTATTTACTAGATATTGCTCCCTTCTTTGATCTTAGAAAACAGAAAAAGGTTATGGAAAACCAAACGGTCAGGACCCTGGGGCAAATAACCTCTGCATTTTAATGAAGGGGGTAAAGTTAGTTATAAAGACTAGATTATTGATCTTGATGACTTAGGTAAGTAAAATTTCACAGGTAAATATAGACCCTCAAAGCAACCAACAATTCATCAGGGAAGTGAGCTTTGTCCCCAGGTTATTTAGAAGATTTTCTGGATCTCCTAGGCTAATTTATGTCCATTGTATCACTCCTGAAATATATATATTTTAAATTTTATTTATACTCCCATGTCTATTGCACCACTATTCACAAAATTCTGTCAGCCCATGTAAAAATCTGGTTTGGTTGGGAAGGTCAATACTATGACTTGTTCCAAGGTTTTCCCCAAACCCCAGATCACTGTAAACTTTGGGGAGAAAAATAATAGCATAGTCAAGCTGCTTGTTTGATCTTGAGTTAGCAGTGGAGGGAGAAATGAAGTGTAGTTAAGAGTAGTTAGGACCTGTGTCTACGATGTGGAATACAGAGAAAGGGAGGATTCAGAGCATGTTTGGGAAGGACCTATTGACAGGATGGGGTAGACAGAGGATGTTCTGAGGGCCAAAGGGAAAAGAAGTCGGAGGTACTCCAGGATTACAAGCCTGAAGCGTGGTGCCACTTCTAGAGAAGGAGAAGAAGGGGTTACTGGAAGATAATAAACTATTTAAAGCGTGTTTCCATTCATAAGTTAATAAATTCAAGAGAAACCCAGCTGAGATCTGAATGCTCAGCCTACTCTGCTGTGATAGTTACATTTTAAACCAAACAGGGCTGTGTCTGTGATACTCCTCAAGGCAAGAACACTGTCACATGAATTGCAAATGTTAAACTGCTAATAGCTTTCCCAGGAGTTTGCTTCCTGTTAGGGACCCTTCAATGATTTTATCCCTTTATGTGTGGAAAAACGTTGCACTTGCCAGGAAAAGTCCAACACTCAGAATGTTTCTACATTCTTATCAATGGGCAAAGACCATAGCTTGGCTCCACTGGCTTTCTGTCAGATCCTTCACGGCAGGAAACAGTAACCTCTTGCTTCCAACAGCCCTTCTATGAGCTGAGGGAAAGAGCTTCTCATTTGACTATCCTTCCAAAAAGGTTCTGCCAGTGAAGTAGCCAGAGAAGGCCCTAGGACCCCTTCCTCTGGCCCTTCACAGGGTTATGTGCAGTTTCTTCTGCTGAGGTTTCCAAATACCAGTGCCCCGTGGCAGAAGCAGACAGTAGAGGTGACTAACAAATGTTCACCTCCCTGAAGTTATCACTGGCATCCCCATAATTAGCATAATTTTCCAGATTCCATTATTGTGGCAGAGACCAAAAGTCCCATCATCTGTCCATGCGGCTTTTTCTGTTTTGAAGCCTCTAAGCATCTAAATGAGGTCATATCAGGAATTCTTACCCTTGGACCTTGAGTGGAAGTGATGGGTGACTTCCAGGTCAATGCAGTTAAGACTATGTGTGACTTATTTATACCTTAGAGCCCACACCTCCACCCCCAGTCCTCTGGGGTAGAAGCAAATGACTCCAGCATGCAAAGTTCCTGTTTGTTGCTAGCCTGAGTCCTTGAGTTACCACTTGGAAGAGAGCTGCTTGTGTGGACCACTTAGACTAGCATGTCAGTTTGCAGTAAATCTCTGTTCTGTAAGCCACTTGGAGGTTGAGGTCACTTGTTACTGAAACATAACCTAGTATATCCTGACTGATACAACTACTTTAACTGTGTAACGCTAGCCAACGTCCCTATCTGAAAAGTGGGTAGAGTCGTACCCCTGGGATTTAATGGAACAAATACCTGGAAATTACAACAAAAATGTGTGGTGGGTAACTAAGAGACATTAGCTGCTACAGTGGTTGCCTGCAGAGTTCAGTTTCTCCATGGGTTTACCAAGAATAATTTAGATAAAAAGCGTTCCTCATTTCTCTAGTGAACAAAATTGGTGTTTTCCCCAAGATGAATTTTTCAACTTAACTTTTTAAAGTGCAAAATATCACAGATAATCTCCCTTACATATTTATGTTCCCTTCTCATGATTATTATTCTGGGAAAATCAACAAACATAACCCTGTTTCAATTGTGTAATATTTTATATTCTCTGATTTGAGAGAACATTCTTTTCCCATCGAATCCATTTTAAAAATTCACTCTGCCAGGAATATTAACTCTGAAATTTATTTGAGAGAGAGGGAACAGAAAGCCTCAGGTCTGTTGTTAAACTTCATGTATCCTGGGAGATCAACTTTAGCTTACAGTAGTTTCAATTAATTCGTAATTACTTTTGTGTTGTCTTTCTATAAGAGGAGACACACTAGGAGTAGGGAATAATAATTTGTAGCACTGTTTCTTTCACAGAGTTGAAAGTAGGTTGTGTTTATTATGAACACTACATTAATGAAAGTGATCATTAACAATTCTTTACATCTGTGTTTATCTACTTCCAAGGAACTTTGAGCTAATGAATTCTCCATATAGATAAAGAGAAGAATGATCCAGGAGTTAATCTCACTTTTTTCCATGGGCATTACATATTTAAAATATTTAGCAAGATATTATGATTTCACATAACAGAAAATCCTCTCTGTAAGGGTAAGTACTTATCATTTTCTGACTTTGAAAACAGTCTACAGGGCCTACTAACATACCATTTATAAAGAATTAGTAATACTTTCAGATAATAAGGCAGCTACTAACTCTAAAGAAATGGAATATTTTCAAACTTTCAGCTATAAGATGAATAGGGTCTGAGCATCTAATGTATAGGCTGATGACTATATTTAATAATAATGTATTGTATAATTGAAGTTTTCTAAGAGAGTAGAACTTACACGTTCACATACACACGCAAAGTAAATATGTGTGGTGATGGAAATGTTGATATGATTAACTTGATGGAGGAAATCCTTTCACAATGTATATGTATACCAAATCAGCACCTTGTGCACTTTAAATATCTTAAATTTTATGTATCAATTATTTGTCAATAAAGCTTAAAAAAAAAGAAGAAATGGGGGGCTTGCCCAAAACCAGTGTCAGGCATTTCTGCAGTCTAAGTCACTCCTCAGAACAAGTCATTAAGTAGGTAAAGGGCACACAATCAAAGTCACTCTTCATTTTTAGAGTGCCTCACCAAGTGCATCTTACAAAGGAAGCACCAATCAAATTCCCCCTTTGTTTAAAGGTAGAAATAAATAGTTCCTTCTTGCCACTCCTGTTAAAAAACACTCAAAGTAAAGTGACAGAGACTGTGATAAGAACTGGTTGACTTCTGATGTGAGAGCAGCATAATGAATGTTCTGTCTCAGGCCAGTGTGGGAAGATTAACATGCGCCTTAACGGCTCCTTTGCCATCACCTGCACTGATTTAATCCTGGAGACTTGGGTGTGTATTCTTGTCATTTCTACTATTGTACTGTTGACTGTCAGAGACTATAACAGCTGCCCTTGAGCATTTAGCTCTAAAATAAGGTTATTTATTTGCCCTTCTGGTATTTTAAAATACATTTCATAGCAGTTGTCATATTGTACACGCCTCCTCTGTCTGGGGGTGCTTTCAACACTAATAGATTATTCACACATTTCAGTCTCATGTTGTCTTGAAAAAGTACCTAATATGCTATTTATCTAAACTTTGAGAGTCTTTTATCATTCGTTGCAAAACATTTTATTTCTGTTAGTAGTGAAAAACAGCTTAATTTTTGAAATCCAGAACACTTTTTTTTCTTTGTCATAGTCATTTGTAGAGCTATATATCATCAAGTGAAAATTTCCCTAAATTTTTTTATCAGCAAAGATGAAGGTTTATAGTTATAGAATAAGGCTTTTTTCATAATAAGTAGCATAACATGATGTTAGATACAAGATTCTCATAAATTTTACTCTATTAAGCCTTTTCTGCTAAGTCCCAATTACCCTTTTTGCCCTTTCCACTTAGTCTTCTCACTGGCATCTGTTAGGGCAAGGATTGCATCTCTTGATCACCACTTACACTCTTGTGCCAAGCGCAGTTCTTAGAAAGAGCAGGTTCGAAATCCATATTTGTTCTGAGGATGAATGAATGAAAGAGTTTGTACAGAGGCAGAAGGAACTCTAAAAGTGCTGATGATTAAGAGTCAAAATAACTATGTTCACAATCCCACCTTTGACTATTATACAGTCGTGATACCATGAAGTAGCCCCTTGACCTTACCCAAAGTTGTGTGTATCCTGAAACTGAGAATTCTGGACTAGAAACCTATGACCTTACAGTTCAGGAAACTGAGACTTAAAAAGGCCACTTGCCTTGCTTAATGTCACAGGGTGTCAACAAGATAAGGGGGACCTAGGAACTAACTCTTCAGCCACTAGGTCCAGAAGGGTCAGCACTGTGTTTTCCAGCAAGATAGGTGTAGCTTCATATTCCAGCTCTGTGACAAAAGCACGTTTGTTTTCTAAGTCTCAGTAACTCATCTGGTAGCAATATCAACCTTGCAAGTTTGCTGTGAAGATTAGGTAAAGTAGGACCTGAAGAGTACCTAGCACAGCACTTGGATATGCAATTGCTCAAAACCAGATTTCCTCTGTCTTAGCTTTCACTCCTTTCCTTCTTTCTAATATACATCTATGTGATGAATTCATCTGCCAGTCACAGATGGAAATTGGAGTGAGAGGAAATGCTTGGTCTTGAGAATCTTCCTAATTTTTACTCTAATTTGATATGAACTGTTACAAATCATTTCATAATGCAAATTGTTCCTTGAAAGTGAAATGTATTGTTGAACCTCTTTATGGCAGATATGCTCCAAGATGGTTCCCAGTGACCCCCCACCTTTTTGTATTCATTCTCTTGTGTAATCCTCTCCCCTTAAATGTATGATAATCTTATTGGTTCACTTCTTATGAACAGACATGGCAGAAGTTGTAGGATTTCACATCTGAGATCAGGATACAAAATGACTATGGCTTCCATCTTGACTACTGTCTGGAAATCTGTCTTGTATCACCAGTTGCTGTGCCATGAGGTCACTCAGGGACCCTGTGGGGTGGCCAGACAGTGGATTATCCTGTCCTAGCAGAGCCCTGAGATACCACAGCTCTGGACAACAGCTTGATTGTGACTTCATGTGAGATCTCATACAAAGGACCCAAATAAACTATACCCAGTTTCCAGATACACAGAAACTGTAAGGTAATAAATCTTTGCTGTTTTAGTCTCTCTATATTTTGAGATAATGTGTTACACAGCCCTAGATAAGTAACACACACTTATATAGCAGCATACAAACTTTTGGATTAGATAACCACTTATTTATGTAGGTTTTTCCTAGCTCTTTTTTGTTTGTTTTAGAATCAAAGTTAGATTTTGATATATACAATGCTGAGATGACAAGATTAAAAATACCCACTTTCAAGAGATGACATCTTAGTAGACTGATAAAATAAAAAGCGATAATTTAAGTCATGAATTTAGTTTGATAAAACATATATCTTGTATCTTGGTTTATAAAACAATAACTAGGTTAATATCATTAGGATATTTTAAAACACTGTAATTGCATTTAAACACAACATCATCTTTTCATTTTTTTCACAGATGTTTATAGAGTATCCCTCTCTAAGTTTTAGCAACTACAGCCACAGAGATGATTAAGACCCAGAATCTGCCCTCAGAGAAATCAGTGTTTGCATTTTTACTTTTCTATTTATAATCTGTCCCAACAGATCTTGAGAATCTTTAGACAAGTCTGATGGGAAATTTATGGTAAGGATGAGCACCTTGAATTATGAAACTACTTAGATTAAACAATGGGAACAGTCAAGTGACAAATATCTTACTTAAAAGTATCCTTTCCTTTTAGCCAAAGGAAGGTTTTTATTTCAGGTACAGACAGCTCAAAATGGCTACCTGAAATCAAGAACTGTTTGGAAAAAAAGAAAAGGAAAAAAAAAAGAGAATTTATTGTGAGAACTCGGAACTGATAACTGATGATTCTTGGAACAGCCCTGGAGATGTCAAAGATGATAATACAGTAACAACATTTGGGAAGTATTTCTAGTCTTACACTTAGCCTTTCGGCAGGAATTTATTAAGACAGAATAAGCCTGTGACTTTTCAATTCCGAGTACAATTTGTTTCTCTAATACATTGGCAGGAGTAATGTGTGATGGAATTTTTCCTTCCCAGCCCCTCCAGTGTGGATGATGATGTGTTATAATAGGCTCTCGCAGGCCATATCTCAGCAATATAAAACACAACACATGTACATCTGTGGCCCAGTGTCAGTGCCTTAAATGTACATCAGAAATGCATTAAATCTTCTGATTGCTATTCTGTTTGTACAGCTTGTTGGTTCAGATTTTCTCCTGTAATGTACTCTGCTGATTACCTTGAATTATCGGTATATCCTTGGTAGAACAAGCACACCTTGTTCAGTAAAATAGTCAAACAGACATGGCTTGAGACCTTTTGGTGTGAAGAAAAACAACAGAGATATTTCTCAGAAGTTAACACAGGTAAACTTGTACTTCCTTAAAATCACATCTCAAAAGCATCTTTGCTCTCAGGTAATCTCTTCAGCACAATCCTCTCAGAACACTCTCAAGATTCTTCGTATTTGATGAACTACAGGTGATGTGCAAATCTCTCTCCTGAAAGGAGAGGAAGAAGGAAAATCGTTTTGGGGCTGGCCTGTGTTCCAAACAGAAAGAATGCCCCTTTGTCTCTTCTTTCATTACTTGAAGGGTGTACAAATACATTTTGACATACATGATGTCAAGAATAAATTTGGAAAGGCTTTTTTAGAATCTAGCTGTGTTGTATTAGCACTGGCTAACATTTGTGAACCACAGCAATTCAAATAATTATTTTAATGTCGAATATCCTTGCTGCCATCAGAAAATGTATGTTGAAGTATGTACTACAGCTGCAAGTGTATGCAAATAAACATCATCAGAATTGGTGAATTGTTTTAATATTACTGTCAAGGAGTGTGTGTATGTGCGTGTGTATTTAGTGTAAAAGAAATCACCACACCACATTCTTCAGGTTGGTTTTTTTTTTTTTTTTTTTTTTTCTTTTTGCGGTATGTGGGCCTCTCACTGTTGTGGCCTCTCCCGTTGCGGAGCACAGGCTCCGGATGCGCAGGCCCAGCGGCCATGGCTCACGGGCCCAGCCGCTCCGTGGCATATGGGATCCTCCCAGACCGGGGCACGAACCCGTATCCCCTGCATCGGCAGGCGGACTCTTAACCACTGCGCCACCAGGGAGGCCCTTCAGGTTGGTTTTTAAATAGTGAAAATTGATCTCATATAGCTACAAATTTTGTTCCTTTTCTTTTAGGATGGGTGACATGAATTTGTAAAGTTTACAGATGTACTCAATGGCCAAGGACAAAAAGTAAAGCAAAGTTAACAAACCAAGAAGGTGATCTAAAATATTCATTACCATTTTTGTACTAATTACATGAACAAAAAAGAACTAAGATATTAATCCTCATACACACCTGCCTTAAATGAAATGTTAGATTTTAAAAATACCATTGTCATTTATTATTGTCATCCCAACATTAATAGTTTTTTTTTTTTTTTTTTTTTTTTTTTTTTTTTTGCTGTACGCGGGCCTCTCACTGTTGTGGCCTCTCCCGTTGAGGAGCACAGGCTCCAGATGCGCAGGCTCAGCGGCCATGGCTCACGGGCCCAGCCGCTCCGCGGCATATGGGATCCTCCCAGACCGGGGCACGAACCCGTATCCCCTGCATCGGCAGGCGGACTCTCAACCACTGCGCCACCAGGGAGGCCCTCAACATTAATAGTTTTAAAGCCTAATGATTCACAAAAATATCTATTATTCAGCCAGTGGCTCTGCTGTTCCAGGTTTTGTGCTGGGCCCTGTGGAGAGAAATGGGGTCAGGATGGAATCTGTCCTCAGAAAATTAAAAATCAAGTGAGGAAAACAGCAAATGAGCTAATTGACAGAAAGTAGTAG
Source organism: Mesoplodon densirostris (assembly GCF_025265405.1). Classification (NCBI taxonomy): domain Eukaryota; kingdom Metazoa; phylum Chordata; class Mammalia; order Artiodactyla; family Ziphiidae; genus Mesoplodon; species Mesoplodon densirostris. The sequence goes on along the minus strand of NC_082663.1, from coordinate 3,574,770 downwards.
AGTGTGTTAAGAAATAAAACTGGGAACATAAGCTAATGGGGAAAGTCAGACTCAGCCCCAGAGGGAAAAGGACCAGAAGGTGATGGGTAAGAGCTATCTAGGGTGCAGCAGATGTGGGCATGGGAGGAGGGGGAGATGGTGCATTTATCCCCAAATACAGGGATGGAAAGTGGCCACCCAGGGTGTTTCAAATTTACTCTCTTATCTTTTGCTTCATGTTTTCTTTCCATATGGAAAAATAAAATTTAAAAAACGACCTTTTTAATTCACTGTTTGATTGGTGAGATATAAAATAATATGATGAAACATAATGAAAAGTAACATAACTTTTGGCAATTATTAGCACAAAGACACATTTGTTTCTAATTTTTAACTTGGTTGCAGAATTGGACATTCTCCAAGTGAGAGAGAAAGGTAGTAAACTGTCAGAGGGCTTCATAGTGCAGAAACACCCTCTGATTAGTTGGGCTGGGGTTGGTCAGAACAGGTATTTAGTCTAATTAAAATAAGTGACTTTATAATGATAAATTTATGTTTGCTATGTCAGCCAACAGAATATAGAATGGATAGATTGTTCTCTGTGTTATAGGTATATAAACAAGTCTTCAGAAGAATCTAAAATTCTTTCAGAAAACTGTAATAGAAAAGTTCCCTTAATTAAGTGCATACATAAGTGTATTTTTGAGTTTTCTTCATGTGAAACATTTTCCTAAATGCAAGTATTATTTCATAATTTTTAGAACTTTCCTATAGTCATTATCTATCAGTAATATTAGTAACATTGTTAACAAATAACATTTAAGAGCCTGTGTTTTGTATGCTGTCATTTCAGTATTTGAACCAGCCAAAACGAAAGCTGAGCTGAGTCTTGTCACTGGGCACTGCAATAATTAAGGAGATATTGTGACTTATACAGTACTGTCACAAACCTCAAAAACTTTAGTTCCACTGAGTGAAAAAATCCTAAAGGTTAATATGTATACCTCTGTAGCCAGTCCATTTTCTTTTAGTGTATGCACTAATTATGGTAGGTTAGTTCCACTCCTTGTTTGTAATTGGGGAAAACATATTCTTTCTGATTCGATTAGAAACTATTTAATTGGAAATTTGTATTTTAATCATTGTTACATACAAATTGATACAAATTCAATTGCAAAAGCAATATTCCCAATGTAATCTATAGATTCCTGCTATTTTCTTAATAATGTTGGATAAAATTGCCTAGTTTTAACAAGTTCTTTGAACAGACTTTATTAATGTGATTTGATATTTAACCAGGAGTCCTAAATTCATCATTCATTATGATTAAGAACAGTCTTTTTATTTTATTTTCAGCCTTCTTTAAATGGAAATAAACTCTTATAGAACCACACTGTTAAAATTTAATATAATTAAAGGGAAAATATAACCATGGTGTTATTATTTAGGTATATCTACAAGAGAAAGACATAGAACAGTATTAAATATAAATCCATAGTTGAATACTTGAGCTGGACCAAAAATTCTAGTATAAAATCTTCTGTTGTTGAATTGGAAATAGTGTAAAAAAGGCAGATGTGTGAATCGTTGTGAGTGTGATCAGAGATCAGGCAACTAACTGGGTTATGTATCATGTGTATATGCATATGAGATGTGTGAGACACACATACACACATATACACACAGAAATAGAGAGATTTAACAGTATCTACTGAATTAAAAATGATCTATGTCACAAAATCCCTCCCTGATGCCCATTTCTCTACTCTTTCCATGATAATCTATTTTTTTTAATAAATAATAATCTGGAGCATAATATTCTAACCTAACTGTAGCCCCAAAGTTGAGTGATCCAAAGTGCCTACCATTCACATCAGAGGTAGAGAGAAGCAGTAAGACCCTGTTGGCATGACTTTCTCCAAGAGGTAGGAAGGAGGAGAAGAGGGAACAATATGCCAAATGCTTGCACTGAACTTTCTAGAACTGGCAACTGGGGGTCATGATTCTGGAGAGCATGCAAATTCTTCCAGTGCAAGGAGCCATTGGCAATTTTAATACAACTTTTTTGTACTATTGTTTAGAAAGCAAAGGCTTCTTTTAGTTTCATTTTCTATAACTGAAAACCAAACTCTCTGTGAAAAGCTGCATCCCTTGAGAGCATTTATTTTTTATCCAGCATAATGAAAACATTGTCCAAAGAAAAAGAGTATTAATTTTAGAGGTGAAGGAAAGTGCTTAATTCAGTGGTCCTGTCTCCTTGGTCCGTGTAATTCACAGTCTTTGGAACAGGCCTAGGACACCAGTTAGTAGTTAGTAAAATATTTGCAGAGACTGATTTCCATTTAAAAACTGCCTCACTCAGTTTCAGCCATTAACTAATCAACTATCTTCAACATGGTGGCAGGTGGGGTAAAATTTTCTCTTGTGTTTGCTCAAATGAACTGAGTTAAAACTCTTAGAAACATAATATTTGATCAAAACAGTAATTAGGGACATGTTTAGTATTTATTTACAATGCTCTGGGTTTTTTAATGTTTTTATTTTTGTAATGTACTGAGATGTTTTTGTAAACTCATCAAAAACATTGTGTATTAATAAATGACTGATGAACTAAGTATTAGGATTATTTACATGTTGGGATTTTATAAGATTTTTAGACTCTGGATAGTAATCTATTTGTCAGTTAATATGAAAGAAAATAATAAGAAGAGCAAGAAGAAGAAACAGGAACAGGAGGAGGAACAGGAGGAGGAGGAGGAGAGGAGAAAGAGAAATGAACAGTATAAACTACTGGAAATTTCAAGGTCTTTGGGGGACTCAAAATTTGAATCTTTTCTAAGAATTTGTCCATTTCTTCCAGGTTGCCCATTTTATTGTCATATAGTTGCTTGTAGTAATCTCTCATGATCCTATGTATTTCTGCAGTGTCAGTTGTTACATCTCCTTTTTCATATCTAATTCTATTGATTTGAGTCTTCTCCCGTTTTTCATGATGAGTCTAGCTAATGGTTTATCAAATTTGTTTATCTTCTCAAAGAACCAGCTTTTGGTTTAATTGATCTTTGCTATTGTTTCCTTAATTTTTTTTCATTTATTTCTGATCTGATCTTTATGATTTCTTTCCTTCTGCTAACTTTGTTTTGTTTTTGTTGTCATTGTTCTTCTTTCTCTAACTGCTTTAGGTGTAAGGTTAGGTTGTTTATTTGAGAGTTTTCTTGTTTCTTGAGATAGTATTGTATTGCTATAAACTTCCCTCTTAGAACTGCTTTTGCTGCATCCCATAGGTATTGGGTCATCATGTTTCCATCGTCATTTGTTTCTAGGTAGTTTTTGATTTCTTCAGTGATCTCTTGATTATTTAGTAGTGCATTGCTCAGCCTCCATATGTTTGTATTTTTTACAGATTTTTTTCCTGTAATTGATATCCAGTCTCATAGTGTTGTGGTTGGAAAAGATATTTGATAAGATTTCAATTTTGTTAAATTAGCCAAAGCTTGATTTGTGACCCAAGATGTGATCTATCATGGAGAATGTTACATGAGCACTTGAGAAGAAAGTGTAATCTGATGTTTTGGATGGAATGTCCTATAAATATCAATTAAGTCCATATTGCTTAATGTATCAATTAAAGCTTGTGTTTCCTTATTTATTTTCATTTTGGATGATCTGTTCATTGGTGAAAATGGGGTGCTAAAGTCCCTTACTATGATTGTGTTACTGTTGATTTCCCCTTTTTTGGCTATTATCATTTGCCTTATGTACTGAGGGGCTCCTATGTTGGGTGCATAAATATTTACAATTATATCTTCTTCTTGGATTTATCCCTTAATCATTATGTAGTGTACTTCTTTATTCTTTATTTTAAATCTATTTTTTTGCTATAATCTTTATTTTAAAATCTATTTTGTCTGATGAGGATTGCTACTCCATGAAGAAATAGAAAATATAAACAGACCAATCACAAACACTGAAATTGAGGCTGTGATTAAAAATCTTCCAACAAACAGAAACCCAGGACCAGATGGCTTCACAGGCTAATTCTATCAAACATTTAGAGAAGAGCTAACACACATCCTTCTCAAACACTTCCAAAATATAGCAGAGAGATGAACACTCCCCAACTCATTCCACAAGGCCACCACCCTGATACCCAAACCAGACAAAGATGTCACAAAAAAGAAAACTGCAGGCCAATATCACTGAATGAACATAGATGCAAAAATCCTCAACAAAATACTAGCAAACCAAATCCAACAGCACACTAAAAGATTCAGATAACATGATCAAGTAGGGTTTATCCCAGGAATACAATGATTCTTCAATATATGCAAATTAATCAATGTGATAAACAATATTAAAAAAATTGATGGAGAAAAATGATATGATCATCTCAATAGATGCAGAATAAGCTTGCAACAAAAGTTAACATCCATTTATGATAAAAACCCTCCAAAATGTAGGCATAGAGGGAAATTACCTCAACATAATAAAGGCCATATATGACAAACCCACAACCAACATCATTCTCTATGGTGAAAAACAGAAATCATTTCCTCTAAGATCAGGAACAGGACAAGGTTCTCACTATCACCACTATTATTCAACATAGTTTTGGAAGTTTTAATCAGAGAAGAGAAAGAAATAAAAGGAATCCAAATAAGATAAGAAGTAAGGCTGTCACTATTTGCAGATGGCATGATACTATACATAGAGAACCCTAAAGATGCTACCAGAAAACTACTAGAGCTAATCAATGAATTTGGTAAGGTAACAGGATACAAAATTAATGCACAGAAATCTCTTGCATTCATTCCTATACACTAATGATCAAAAATATGAAAGGTAAATTAAGGAAACACTTCCATTTACCATTGCAAACAAAAGAATAAAATACTCAGGAATAAACCTACCTAAGGTGACAAAAGACCTGTATGCAGAAAACTGTGATGCTGATGAACGAAATTAAAGATGATATAAATAGATGGGGAGATATACCATGCTCTTGGATTGGAAGAATCAACATTGTGAAAATGATTATACTACCCAAAGCAATCTACAGACTCAATGCAACCCTTATCAAACTACCAAGGGCATTTTTCACAGAAATAGAACAAAAAGTTTCACAATTTGTATGGAAACAAAAATGACTCCAAATAGCCAAAGCAATCTTGAGAAAGAAAAATGGAGCTGGAAGAATCAGGCTCTTGGATTTCAGACTATACTACAAATCTACAATAATCAAGACAGTATGATACTGGCACAAAAACAGAAATATAGATCAATGGAACAGGATAGAAAGCCGAAAGATAAATGCACACACATATGGTCACCTTATCTTCGACAAAGCAAGAAAGAATATACAATGGAGAAAAGACAGCCTTTTCAATAAGTGGTGCTAGGAATACTGGACAGCTACATGTTAAAGAATGAAATTAGAACACTCCCTAACACCATACACAAAAATAAACTCAAAATGGATTAAAGACCTAAATGTAAGGCCAGACACTATAAAACTCTTAGAGAAAAACATAGGCAGAACACTCTATGACATAAATCACAGCAAGATCCTTTTTACCCACCTCCTAGAGAAATGGAAATAAAAACAAAAACAAACAAATGGGACCTAATGAAACTTAAAAGCTTTTGCACAACAAAGGAAACCATAAACAAGACCAAAAGACAACCCTCAGAATGGGAGACAATATTTGGAAGTGAAGAAACTGACAAAGGATTAATCTCAAAATTTACAAGCAGCTCATGCAGCTCCATATCAAAAAAACAAAACAAACAAAAAAAAAGCAGCCCAATCCAAAAGTGGGCAGAAGGCTTAAATAGGCATTTCTCCAAAGAAGATATACAGACTGCCAACAAACACATGAAAGAATGCTCAACATCATTAATCATTAGAGAAATGCAAATCAAAACTACAATGAGGTATCACCTCACACCAGTCAGAATGGTCTTCACCAAAAAATCTACAAACAATAAATGCTGGAGTTGGTGTGGAGAAAAGGGAACCCTCTTACACTGTTGGTGGGAATGTGAATTGGTACAGCCACTATGGAGAACAGTATGCAGGTTCCTTAAAAAGGTAAAACTAGAACCACCATATGACCCAGAAACCCCACTACTGAGCATATAACCTGAGAAAACCATAACTCAAAAAGATTCATATACCACAATTTTCATTTCAGCTCTATTTACAATAGCCAGGATGTGGAAGCAACCTCAGTGTCCAGCAACAGGTGAATGGATAAAGAAAATATGGTACATATATACAATAGAATATTATTCAGCCATAAAAAGAAACAAAATTGAGTTATTTGTAGTGAGGTAGATGGACTTGGAGTCTGTCATACAGAGTGAAGTAAGTCAGAAAGAGAAAAACAAATACCGTATGCTAACACATATATATGGAATCTAAAAAAAAAAAGTTTCTGAATAAACTAGTGTCAGGACAGGGATAAAGATGCAGAAGTAGAGAATGGACTTGAGGACATGGGGAATGGGAAGGGTAAGCTGGAAAGAAGTGAGAGAGTGCCATGGACATATGTACACTACCAAGTGTAAAATAGATAGCTAGTGGGAAGAACTTGCATAACACAGGAAGATCAGCTCTGTGCTTTGTGACCACCTAGAAGGGTGGGATAGGGAGGGTGGGAGGGAGATGCAAGAGGGAGGATGTATGGGGATATATGTATATGTATAGCTGATTCACTTTGTTATGAAGCAGAAACTAAGACATCATTGTAAAACAATTACATTCCAATAAAGATGTTAAAAAAACAAAATTTAAATCTTCAGATTTTCTGTTCTCAGCTATACCAGTTTAGAAAAAACAACTATACACTACCAAATGTAAAATAGATAGCTAGTGGGAAGAAGCCACATAGCATAAGGAGATCAGCTCGGTGTTTTGTGACCACCTAGAGGGGTGGGATAGGGAGGGTGAGAGGGAGGCTCAAGAGGGAGAGTATATGGGGGTATATGTATACATATAACTGATTCACTTTGTTATACAACAGAAACTAACACACTATTGTAAAGCAATTATACTCCAATAAAGGTGTTTACAAAAAAAAAAGAAAAGAAAAAACAACTAATATTTTACAGCTTTAGATTCATTATCTTCTTAAATGGTGGAAATAATTTCCCTCCCATCCTTTTTACAATCACCAAGACATGGAAGCAACATAAATGTCCATCAACAGATGAATGGATAAAGGAGTGGTAAATATATACAATGGAATACTATGCAGCCATAAAAAGAATGAAATAATGCCTTTGCAGCAACATGGATGGAACTAGAGTTTATCATTCTAAGTGGAGTAAGCCAGATAGAGAAATACAAACATCCTATGATATCACTTATATCTAATCTAAAAAAAAAAGAGAGATCCAAATGAACTTTTATACAAAACAGAAACATACCCACAGACAAAGAAAACAAACTCATGTTTACCAAAGGCTAAAGGGGGGGATAAATTAGGAGTTTGGGATTAACACATATACTCTACTATATATAAAATAGATAACCAACAAGGACCTCCTGTATAGCACAGGGAACTATACTAAATATTTTGTAATACCCTATAAGGAAAAAGAATCTTAAAAAACATATTTATGTACATATATAATTATATATATGTATATATATAATTATATATATATATATTTATATATATTTACACACACACACACACACACACACATATATATATATATATATATATATAACTGAATCACTCTGATGTATACCTGAAACAATCACATTGTAAATCAACTGTACTTCAATTAAAAAAAAAAAAAGAATCGTGGTGAAAAATAAATTTAAAAAAATAAAATGAGGGAAATAATTTCCCTGCTATCCTTACACTGTATTAACCTATATCAAAATGCTTGGAAATTTTAAATGACTATTTATATACAGACATTTAGTAATGTGGTTTATCTCAATATAATGAGGATTATGAACATAATACATATACTAAACATGTGAATAAAAAACAAAACAAAACAGGGTAGTGATGTGAAGGATGTGAGAAACTAAACAAGGATATGGCCTGGTTTTTGTCCTAGTGTTCATTTCTGAAATACAAATGCAAGCAGTATTAGAAAGTTTAAAAGACAGCCTTCCCCAAAAGCTGGTAACCAGCTGGCCTGTTACAGCAGCTGACAGCTTCTAGTACACACAAAAAGAGTACGTGTCATGGGAAATTAGACGTGTGCAGTATTTTAATGTTAAATAATTTGCATGCTGTAGACCTTGGCACTAACGTCAAGCATAGAGACACTTAAAAGGGCTTGTGTTGAATATGGAATTGTGTTTCCATAGTTCCCCTTAGACACATCGTTTCTTTCCTTGTCTGACATTCCTAATTGCCTCCTTCTATAAAAATTTGGGTTTTTTTCAAGATGTAGACGTTCTGAGAAAAGTATCATTACCAATAGCAGTATTGCTGTATTTCTAAGTTTTTGCAATTTGCGAATGTCTATTTTTTTGTGAGGAAGGCAAGCTTGTTACCTCTGCATGTGTAAATATCCAGACTGGCAACCTCCTTCTCAAATGCTTCTTCATATGTGTTGCCATTGGTTTTTCAGAGATATTTGCAAGGCGGCTCTCTTTCCATGTTCACGGAAATTCAGAAGATAAAGCCAAACCTCTACTTTCAAGGGCCCAGAGTATTCATCAGTTTGTTCATATGTATTTGTGAGTTCTTGTGTGATGCTTTATAACTATATAATTACAATAATCAACCAGCCTGAATCAGTCTGGCCTTGGACTTGTGCCTTAACTATCTAACTTCTCCTTCTAACAACATCATTCTGGAAAGGGTCCTGCTTGTCCTTTACTGCTGCCAGGTGGGGCTTTAGCCCTTCTGACTATAATGTATGTGTTGGTCAGGGCTGGCCATAGTGCATCCTTCTCTGGAAAAGTCCTGAAGGAAGTTTTAACTTTGTCTGCAATACAAATGAGACTCCTCTATGTAATTCAAGGACACTAATAAACACCAATAAGTAAGAGATTCTAAGCTTGTTCATTTTGACCCAAAGGCCATCAAATGCCCAGCAAGTTTATACTCTTGTAGGACTAGAGGCATTGCAACTGTCAAGTTCAGGATTGGAGAAGAGTTTCTGTTCTTCTCAGCCTTGTTGAGGACTTCTAGAAATGTTCTTCTTTTTTAGTTTCCTCTCTGTCCCACTTCCCTTGGCTTTCACAGTTCTCTCTCTTGAGATGTACAAAGTTCTTACAGCGAGTGGTAAATTCAGTACTGTTTTCCAAGGTGACTCTTTCTCTCAACTCTTTCTTACTTTTAAATCTTCCCCCATCCCAATGTCACATGCCCTTGATACATCTAAGCACAAACAAGCATGTGACTGTGCTGTGAATCTTCCCTTTATTGCCCCCGCTGCTCTCCACACCACACTAGCTTGCCCTGTGCCAAGACAGGCTGAGCAGTTTGAACTGTATCAGTGAGTTTCCTTCCCTGTAGGTTCCCATGAGTTCATTCAAGATAATGAGATAGAGGTTCAACCAACAGAGACATGGAAGGAAGTCATAGAGCAAGGCTGGAGTATTCTTCCATGTGTTTCCATGGCTAGACGTGTTCTGAAGTGAGGGACATAGATCCAGAGAGCTGACCCATTACATGCCATCCTTTATCTGATTTCTAGTAACTGCCTTCCATTGATTCTGTAACCTTTGCAGATGGGAAGCAAGACCATCTGTTCTCAGCTTTGGAAACTGCATCAACTCTGTGATTCCCTGAAATGTATTTATACCATTAGCAATAACCTTTAATTAAATCTTCTCAAATTGTCTCATTTTGAGTGGGTCTTCAGTTTCTTTCTGGGGCTCTGAGTATACAGGGGCCCTTGAGGTTAGTCCCAGCTAAACTTCAGAATTTTTGATTTCAGTATTTGATTTCAGCTGGACCTTAATGTCAGCTGGACTTTGAGTAAACAATATTTACTTTAATTTACCCCGAAGTTCATTCACTTATTCACTTATTCTTTCATTCATTCTTTTCTAACTCCAGTCCCTCTTCTAGCAATGAACCAAACAGACCCAGATCCTGGTATCATGGGGCTTATGTCCTCATGGAATAAACAGACAAAAACAAATAAAAACGTAAATATATATATATATATTTATATATAATATAAATATTAATATATATATATATATATATATATATATATATATATATATATAGTGGTGAGAAGTTTTTTTTGTGTTTTTTTTTTTTTTTTTTTTTTGTGGTACACAGACCTCTCACTGTTGTGGCCTCTCCCATTGAGGAGCACAGGCTCTGGATGAGCAGGCTCAGTGGCCATGGCTCACAGGCCCAGCCGCTCCGTGGCACATGGGATCTTCCCAGACTGGGGCACAAACCCGTGTCCCCTGTATCAGCAGGCAGACTGCGCCACCAAGGAAGCCCTGGTGAGAAGTATTTTGGCAAATATCAAACAGTATAAGGAAAACAGGGAAGTGAAAATTTAGGGCAGTTACAGTTTTGGTTAGGGTAGTTAGGGGAGGCCTCTCTGATGACATTGTCCTGGAGAGAATGAGTGATGAACCTTGATTAGACTTAAGAAACAGATATCTAGGCAAAGGATACAATGAGTGCAAAGACCCAGAGATGAGGGCTGACCCAGCAGTCCCTACACATGGGGGATGATTAGAGAGAGGAGGATGGTTAGCAGGGTTAGTGGGGTAATGTTGGGTCATGTCAAGGGAATACCTCTAGGACACTGTGTTGGCTTGGCTTTCACTTGGAGTGACAAAAGTAGCTAGGGTAAGTTTACGTAGGGAATTGGCATCTTATGATTCACCTTTTGCAAAGATTACTCTGTCTGCTTTGTGGAAAATGGATTTTAGAGAAGCAGAGAGACCATTTGGATCCGATTGTAGTAATATGGTTGGTGACCTAGGCCAGTGTAGTTATACCTCTGCTGGAGAGATGCTTAACAGGCTTCTTCCTCTTCCTGGGCACAAGACTCAAACTTACCTTTCAGCTACTTTGTGCCTAAGTGGGGCCATTCAACTATGCTCATACCAGTGCGAGTGTAAGCATCATGTCAATCCTGGTCCAAGGAGTTTGGAGAGAATGCCCCTTTTCTGTGTCTTCTTTCTCTCATCTCCTGACTGTTGTTTTCATGTAGATGCCTAAGGCAATATTGTGACCCACATCTTTGAGGACATTGCAGGTGGTGTCAGATTGGGTCTTGACAAGACTGTATGGAGGAGATCATTCCCTTCTCCCCATCCACCCACATCAACCCTAACAAACTGTGTCATGAAAAATAAACCTCCATCATGGTTAACTAGTAATATGTGAGGTTTATTTGTTATGGAGTCTAGCATTACTTATCCTGACTAATACTGACATTGGCACCTTGAAGTAGAGTGCTAATGAAATAAAAACTTGTAATTCATGGCCTTGGCAATTGGACAGTGAAATTTGAATAAGCACCATCTGAGGGTGAAAGACACTGGTCCACATCACACAGTAGCAAATCATGAGCTAACTGAGTCAGCAGTTCTGGAGGAAGTGCTTGAAATCAATGTGTTCGTGTGACTACTGGCCAACTTGCAAGGACAAATGGGAGAAAATGGAGTGAAAAAAATGTGGGACCTTAATGGGTTAGGAAAGCCAAGTCTTTCTAGATCTTAAACAGTTGGGAAAATGGTTGAAAAAACTCATAGGCAACCAAGGTCCATTTAAGCTCAGCCATAAACTGAAAACCAGATTTAAAATATGACTTCTTATTCAGACCAAGTAGTTTTGACGTGTGGTCACCCAGTTGAGACACAGGCATGGGTGTGAGGAAGCAGAGAAATAGAACTGACTTGGGGATTTTGTCTAGGAAAGAATTTTAGGTGGAATTACAGAAACATGGAAGTGACTACAAGCTAATAACAGCATACTCTGTTATATGAAAGATCATACTTTTGGAGGATTTCATTCCAATCTTACATGAAAAAAATGGATTCTACTGTGCCAGTGCTCCAAATCCTTTTCCCCCCTTTTTCCCTTTCATCTTTTATACATCTTCAACTGCTTCCCCCCCAAAAAAACAGGGGTGCATTGTGATGGACACAATAGAAGGGATTTTCAATTCTTTACCATTTTCTTTATTAACCTCCAAATAGAAGTTTTCAGAATTATAGGTTAAAAAAAATGTGGCGTATAAGAACTTCCAGATTTCACTAGAGAGGGTCTGGCAAAATTAACTAAAGATATATTTTGTTATGATTGTATCATATATTAACAAACACAGTCTCTTTTCATATCTCCTGTAATATTTCATTATTCATGTTTCTAGTCCTCAATTTAATTATTAAATAAAATAGGGATAGTAATACCTGTTTTATAATCTTGTGGAGAGTAGGTAAAATATTGTAGATAGAGCAACTAAAGACAATCAAAAGATAGTAGTTTCATATTCCCTTGTTTCTCTTCTTCATATAAAAAAAGGATTGTTGAAGCATAAAATAAACTGCACATACTGTAAATTGCATCTACAATGTGATAAGTTTTGACATATGTATACCACTGTAAAATATCATAACAATCAAGAGTATAAACATTTCCATCATCAACAGAAGTACCTCATGCCTCTTTCTTATCTCTCTGTCCTGCTTTCCCTTGCCCAAAACCCTCCTCCTGACCCCAGGAAACCACTGATATCCTTCTGTCACTTTAAATTCGTTTGCATTTCCTAGAATTTCATATAGATGGAATCATATGGCATTCATACTTATTTCTCTAGCTTTGTTCACTCAGCAATTTTTGTGTGTGTGAGATCCATTCATGCTGTAACATGTTATCATTATACATTACTGAGTTAGTACTAAGTAATATTCTGTGACATAGATATACCAGAATTTGTTTATCCATTCTCCTGTTGAGGTACATTTGAGATGTTTCTAGTTTGGGATTATTAAATTAAGCTGCTGTGAACATTCATGTAGAAGTCATCATGTAGATGTATGCTTTTTTTGTCTTAGATAAATATTTAGGAGTAGAAGCACTTGTTCATATGTTAGGTATATGATTATTTTTTTAGCAAACTGCCAAACTGTTATCCAAAGTCAATGTACATTTCACAATCCCACCAGCAGTTCATGAGAGTTCCAGTTCCTCCACATACCCACCCAAAACTTATAAGGCTACTCTGAGCCATTGTAATGTGTGTGTAACGATATCTCACTGTGGTTTTAATTTATATTAACATAGTGATTGATAATGTCCAGGATTATTTTGTGTACTTACTTGCTATCTGTATATCTTCTCTGATGAAATGTTCAAATCATATACTAATTTTCAACTCTTTTTTTCCCCAAATGTTGAGTTTTGAGAGTTCTTCAGATATTCTAGATACAGATTCTCTATCAGATATATGATTTGCAAATATAGTCTCCAAGTATGAGCCATGACTTTAATTCTCTTAATAGTATTTTCCTAAAATCCAACATTTTTAAATTTTATGAAATCTAATTTATGAATGTGTTCTTTTATGGATCATGTATTTGGTGTTTGAAATAAGAAATTTTGCCAAATCCTAGGTCACAGAGGTTTTTGTCCCGTGTTTTCTTCTGAAAGTTTTAGAATTTTAGATTTTACATTTAGGTCTATAATACAGTTGAGCTGGTTGTTGTACATGGTGCATGGTGTGGACAGCGTTTCATTGTGTGTGTGTGTGTGTGTGTGTGTGTGTGTGTACATGGATAGCTAAAATTTCCATCATTTGTTAAAATGGTTGTACTCTCTCCATTGAATTATTTTTGCTCTTCTGTTAAATATCAATTAACCATACATAGTTTGGGTTTATTTATGTATTTCTTATTTTGTTCCATGGATCTTTTTATCTATATAGATCATTATCACATTTTGATTACTGTTCCTTTATAATAAATTGTGAAGTTAGATGTTATCTTTGTCCTTTACTCTTGCTAACACTAAGGCTTTGGCATTTTCCATATTAATTTCAGAATCTATTTGGCAATTTCTATAAAAATATGCAGATTTTGGGCTTCCCTGGTGGTGCAGTGGATGAGAGTCCGCCTGCTGATGCAGGGGACAGGGGTTTGTACCCCGGTCCGGGAAGATCCCACATGCCATGGAGTGGCTGGGCCTCTGATCCATGGCTGCAGAGCCTGCGTGTCCAGAGCCTGTGCTCCACAACAGGAGAGGCCACAACAGTGAGAGGCCTGCGTACCGCAAAAAAAAAAAAAAATGCAGATTTTATGAAATGTAAGATTAATTTGGGGAAAATTTACATCTTAGAAATTTTATATCTCTTTTTTAATTTTGTATAGTATTTTTAATTACTCTCGGAAAATTTCTGTAATTTTTAGTGTAGCGGTCTTGCACATATCTTAAGTATTTCATATGTGTTGTTGATATTGTATGTCATATTGCTAATTTGAATTTGTGATTGTTCAACTCTAGAAGAAATGAAATTGATTTTGAAACATATTCATCTTATCTCCTACAGCTCTTCCAAACTTTCTTGTTAGACTCAGCATGTTTTCTTGTAGATTCCATCAGATGTTTACCATAAGTGATGGTGCTGTTTGTAAGTAAAGACAGTTTTACTTCATTCCAAACTTATTTTTGTTAATGGTAAGAACATTTATTTAGTTATTTATTAACATCTTTATTGAAGAATAATTGCTTTACAATGGTATGTTAGTTTCTGATTTATAACAAAGTGAACTAGCTATACATATACATACATCCACATATCTCCTCCCTCCTATGTCTCCCTCCTACCCTCCCTATCCCACCTCTCTATGTGTACACAAATCACCGAGCTGATCTCCCTGTGCTATGCAGCTGCTTCCCACTAGCTATCTATTTTACATTTTATATATATATATATATATATATATATATATATATATATATATATGCCACTCTCTCACTTCATCCCAGCTTACCCTTCCCCCTTCCAATGTCCTCAAGTCAATTCTCTATGTCTGCATCTTATTCCTGTCCTGCCCCTAGGTTCTTC
Organism: Mesoplodon densirostris; assembly: GCF_025265405.1. Lineage (NCBI taxonomy): Eukaryota > Metazoa > Chordata > Mammalia > Artiodactyla > Ziphiidae > Mesoplodon > Mesoplodon densirostris. Next base: position 3,559,767 of record NC_082663.1, on the reverse strand, counting down.
AGAACCACTTAAAAAAAAATTTTTTTTTTAGATTCCATATATATGTGTTAGCATATGGTATTTGTTTTTCACATTCTGACTTACTTCACTCTATATGACAGTCTCTAGGTCCATCCACCTCACTACAAATAACTCAATTTTGTTTCTTCTTATGGCTGAGTAATATTTCATTGTATACATGTGCCACATCTTCTTTATCCATTCATCTGTCGATGGACACTTAGGTTGCTTCCATGTCCTGGCTATTGTAAATAGAGCTACAATAAACATTGTGGTACATGACAGTTATTGAGTTATGGTTTCCTCAGGGTATATGCCCAGTAGTGGGATTGCTGACTCGTATGGTAGTTCTATTTTTAGTTTTTTTAAGGAAGCTCCATACTGTTCTCCATAGTGGCTGTATCAATTTACATTCAAACCAACAGTGCAACAGGGTTCCCTTTTCACCACACCCTCTCCAGCATTTATTGTTTGTAGATATTTTTTGATGATGGCCATTCTGACCAGTCCAAGGTGATATCTCATTGTTGTTTTGATTTACATTTCTCTAATGATTAGTGATGTTGAGCATCCTTTCATGTGTTTGTTGGCAATCTTTTATCTACTTTGGAGAAATGCCTATTTAGGTCTTCTGCCCATTTTTGGATTGGGCTGTTTGTCTTTTTTGATACTGAGACGTATGAGCTGCTTGTAAATTTTGGAGATTAATCCTTTGTCAGTTGCTTCATTTGTAAATATTTTCTCCTATTCTGAGGGTTGTTTTTTCATCTTGTTTATGGTTTCCTCTGTTATGCAAAAGCTTTTAAGTTTCATTAGGTCCCATTTGTTTATTTTTGGTTTTATTCCCATTTCTCTAGGAGGTGGGTCACAAAGGATCTTGCTGTGATTTATATCATAGAGTGTTCTGCCTATGTTTTCCTCTAAGAGTTTTATAGTGTCTGGCCTTACATTTAGGTCTTAAGTCTATTTTAAGTTTATTTTTGTATATGGTGTAGGGAGTGTTCTAATTTCATTCTTTAACATGTAGCTGTCCAGGTTTCCCAGCACCACTTGTCGGAGAGACTCCCTTTTCTCCATTTTATATTCTTACCTCCTTTATCAAACATAAGGTAGCCATATGTGTGTGGGTTTATCTCTGGGCTTTCTATCCTGTTCCATTGATCTATATTTCTGTTTTTGTGCCAGTACAATAATGTCTTGGTTACTGTAGCTTTGTAGTATTGTCTGAAGTCAAGGAGCCTGATTCCTTCATCTCCTTTTATCTTTCTCAGGATTGCTTTGGCAATTGGGGGTATTTTTTCTTTCCATACAAATTGTGGGATTTTTTCTTCTAGTTCTGAGAAAAATGCCATTGGTAGTTTGACAGGGATTGCATTGAATCTTTAGATTGCTTTGGGTAGTATAGTCATTTTCACAATGTTGCTTCTTCCAACCCAAGGACATGGTATATCTCTCCATTTGTTTGCAATATCTTTAATTTCTTTCATCAGGGTCTTATATTTTTCTGCATACAGGTCTTTTGTCTCCTTAGGTAGGTTTATTCTTAGGTATTTATTCTCTTTGTTGCAATGGTAAATGGGAGTGTTTCTTTAATATCTCTTTCAGATTTTTCATCATTATTGGATAGGAATGCAAGAGATTTCTGTGCAGTCATTTTGTATTCTGCTGCTTTACCAAGTTCATTGATTAGCTCTAGTTTTCTGGTAACATCTTTAGGATTCTCTATGTATAGTAACATGTTATCTGAAAACAGTGACAGTCTTACTTCTTATTTTCTGATTTGGATTCTTTTTATTTCTTTTTCTTCTCTGATTGCTGTGGCTAAAACTTCCCAAAGTATGTTGAATAATAATGGTGTTAGTGAGCAACCTTGTCTTTTTCCTTACCTTAGTGGAAATGGTTTCAGTTTTTCACCATTGAAAACGATGTTGACTTTGGGTTTGTCATATATGGCCTTTATTATGTTGAGGTAAGTTCCCTCTATGCCTACTTTCTGGAGGGTTTTTATCATAAATGGGTATTGAATTTTGTCAAAAGTTTTTCTGCATCTTTTGAGATGATATGGTTTTCTCCTTCAATTTGTTAATATGGTTTATCACATTGACTGATTTGTGTATATTGAAGAATCCTTGCATTCCTGGGATAAACTCCACTTGAGCATGGTGTATGATCCTTTTAATGTGCTGTTGGATTCTGTTTGCTAGTATTTTGTTGAGGATTTTTACATCTATGTTCATCAGTGATATTGATCTGTAATTTTCTTTTTTTGTAGTATCTCTGTCTGCTTTTGCTATTAGAGTAATGGTGGCCTTGTAGGATAAGTTTGGGTTTGCTCTTTCCTTTGCAATTTTTTGGTAGAATTTGAGAAGGATGGGTGTTAGCCTGTCTCTAAATATTTGATGAAATTCACCTGTGAAGCCATCTGGTCCTCAACTTTTATTTGTTGGAAGATTTTTAATTATGGTTTCAATTTCATTACTTGTGATTTGTCTGTTCATATTTTCTATTTCTTCCTGATTCAATCTTTGAAAGTTATACCTTTCTAAGAATTTGTCCATTTCTTCCAGGATGTCCATTTTTTTGGCATAGAGTTGCTTGTAATAGTCTCTTATGATGCTTTGTATTTCTGCAGTGTCTTTTGTAACTTCTCCTTTTTCATATCTAATTTTATTGATTTCTAATTTTATTGATTTGAGTCCTCTCCCTCTTTTTCTTGAGGAGTCTGGCTAAAGCTTTATCAATTTTGTTTAACTTCTCAAATAACCAGCTTTTAGTTTTTTTTGATCTTTATAACTGTTTCCTTAATTTCTTTTTCATTTATTTCTAAACTGATTTTTATGATCTTGCTTTCTGCTAACTTTGTTTTTTCTTGTTGTTGTTGTTTTTGTTTGTTTGTTTTTGTTTTTTTCTTCTTCTTTCTCAACTGCTTTAGGTGTAAGGTTAGGTTGTTGATTTGAGATGTTTCTTGTTTCTTGAGGTAGGATTGTATTGCTATAATCTTCCCTCTTAGAACTGCTTTTGCTGCATCCCACAGGTTTTGGATCATCGTGTTTTCATTTAATTTGTCTCTACGTATTTTTTGATTTCCTCTTTGATGTCTTCAGTGATCTCTCTTGGTTATTTAGTAACGTATCGTTTAGTCTCCATGTGTTTGTGTATTTTACATTTTTTCCCTGCAATTGATTTCTAATGTAACAGCACTGTGGTCAGAAAAGATGCTTGATAGGATTTCAATTTTCTTAAATTTACTGAGGTTTGATTTGTGACACAAGATGTGATCTCTCCTGGAGAATGTTCCATGTGCACTTGAGAAGAAAGTGTAATCTGCTTTTTTTGAATGGACTGTCCTATAAGTATCAATTAAATCTCTGTGGTCTATTGTGTTATTTAAAGCTTGTGTTTCCTTATTAATGTTCATTTTGGATGATCTGTCCATTGCTGTGATGTGTTAAGTTCCCCCACTATAAGTGTGTTACTATTGATTTCCTCTTTTATAGATTTTAGCAGTTGCCTTGTATATTGAGGTGCTCCTATGTTGGGTGCATATATACTTATAATTGTTATATCTTCTTCTTAGATTGATCCCTTGATCATTATATAATGTCTTTCCTTGTCCCTTGTAACATTCTTTATTTTAAAGTCTATTTAATTTAATATGAGTATTGCTACTCCAGCTTTCTTTTGATTTCCATTTGCATGGAATATCTTTTTCCATCACATCACTTTCAATTTGTATGTGTCCCTAGGTCTGAAGTGGGTCTCTTGTAGACAGAAGATGTATGGGTCTTGTTTTTGTATCCATTCAGCCAGTCTATGTGTTTTGGTTAGACCATTTAATCCATTTACATTTAAGGTAGTTATTGATATGTATGTCCTATATTACCATTTTCTTAATTGTTTTGGGTTTTTATTGTAAGTTTTTCCTTCTCAGTGTTTCCTGCCTAGAAAAGTTCCTTTACCATTTGTTGTAAAGCTGGTTTGGTGGTGCTGGATTCTCTTATGTTTTGCTTCTCTGTAAAGGTTTTAATTTCTCCATCAAATCTGAATGAGATCCTTGCCGGGTAGAGTAATCTTGGTTGTAGGTTTTTCCCTTTCCTCACTTTAAATATGTCCTGATGCTCTTTTCTGGCTTGCAGAGTGTCTGCTGAAAGATCAGCTGTTAACCTTATGGGGATTCCCTTGCATGTTATTAGTTGCTTTTCCCTTGCTGCTTGTAACATTTTTTCTTTGTATTTAATTTTTGATAGTTTGATTAATATGTGTCTTAGCCTGTTTCTCCTTGGATTTATCCTGTATGGGACTCTCTGTGCTTCCTGGTCTTGATTGACTATTTCCTTAATCATATTAGGGAAGTTTTCAACTATAATCATTTCAAATATTTCCTCAGTCCCTGTTTTTCTCTTCTTCTTCTTCTGGGACGCCTGTTATTCAAATGTTGTTCCAGATGTGTCTGAGATTGTCCTCAATTCTTTTCATTCTTTTTTCTTTATTCTGCTCTGGAAGAGTTATTTCCACTATTTGATCTTCCTGGTCACTTATCCGTTCTTCTACCTCAGTTATTCTGCTATTGACTCCTTCTCTAGAATTTTTAATTTCATTAATTGTGTTTTTCATCATTGTTTATTTGCTCTTCAGTTCTTCTAGGTCCTTTTTAAACATTTCTTGTATTTTCTCCATTCTATTTCCAAGATTATGGATCATCTTTACTGTCATTACTCTGAAGTCTTTTTCAGGTAAACTTCCTATTTCCTCTTAATTTGCTTGGTCTGGTGGGTTTTTACCTTGCTCCTTCATCTGCTGTGTATTTCTCTGTCTTCTCATTTTGTTTAACTTACTGTGTTTGGGGTCTCTGTTTCACAGGCTGCAGGTTCATAGTTTCCATTGTTTTTGATGTCTGCTCCCAATGGGCAAGGTTTGTTCAGTGGGTTGTGTAGGCTTCCTGGTGGAGGGGACTGGTGCCTGTGTTCTGGTGGATGACACTAGATATTGTCTTTCTAGTGGACAGGACCATGTCCACTGGTGTGTTTTGAGGTGTCTGTGAACTTATTATAATTTTAGGCCGCCTCTCTGCTAATGGGTGGGTTTGTGTTCCTATCTTGCTAGCTTTTGGGCATAGGGTGTCCAGCACTGTATCTCACTGGTTGTTGAGTGGAGCTGGCTCTAAGTGTGGAGATGGAGATCTCTGTGAGAACTTTTGCCATTTGACATTACATGGGGCTGGGAGGGCTCTGGTGGACCAATGTCCTGAAGTGGGCTCTTCCACCTCAGAGGCTCAGGCCTGACACCCAGCCAGAGCACCAAGTCCCTGTCAGCCACACAGCTCAGAAGAAAAGGGAGAAAAGGGAGAAAAAGAAAGAAGGAAGGAAGGAAGGAAGGAAGGAAGGAAGGAAGAAAGGAAGAAAGAAAGAAAAATAAAATGTTATTAAAATAGAAAAAATATTACAAATGAAAAAATTAAAAACTAATAAAAAAGGGAGAAAGAAGAGAGCAACCAAACCAAAAAAAAAAAAAAAAAAAACAGCCACCAATGATAACAAGCACTAAAAACTATACTAAAAACAAAATAAAACAGACAGTCAGAGCCTTAGAAAAAATGGCAAAAGCATAGCTATACAGACAAAATCACACAAAGAAGCATACACATACACACTCACAAAAAGAGAAAAAGGAAAAAAAAAAAATATATATATATATATAATAAAAAACAAAGGAAGAGAGCAACCAAATCAATAAACTAACCTACCAATTATAAATAGCTCTAAATACTAAACTAAGATAAACATAAAACCAGAAACAAATTAGATGCAGAAAGCAAACCCCAAGTCTACAGTTGCTCCCAAAGTCAACTGCCTCAATTTTTGTATGATTCGTTGTCTATTCAGTTATTCCACAGATGCAGTGTACAACAAGTTGATTGTGGAGATTAAATCTGCTGCTCCTGAGGCTATGGGGAGAAATTTCCCTTTCTCTTCTTTGTTCTCACAGCTCCTGGGGGTCATCTTTGGATTTGGCCCTTCCTCTGCATGTAGGTCATCTGAGGGCATCTGTTCTTCACTCAGGCAGGACGGGGTTAAAGTAGCAGCTGATTAGGTGGCTCTGGCTCACTCAGGCAGGTTGGAGGCAGGGATATGGTATGTGTAGTGAGCCTGTAGTGGCAGAGGCCAGAGTGACGTTGCAACAGCATGAGTTGCACCATGTGTTCTCCTGGGGCAGTTGTCCCTGGATCATGGAACCCTAACAGTGGTGGGCTACACAGGCTCCTGGGAGGGGAGGTGTCAATAGTGACCTGTGCTTGCACACAGGCTTCATGGTGGCTGCAGCAGCAGCCTTAGCATTTCATGCCCGTCTCTGGTGTCTGCGCTGATAGCCGTGGCTTGTGCCTGCTCTGCAGCTCATTTGGCAATGCTCTGAATCCCCTCTCCTTGTGCACCCCAAAACAATGGTTGTTTGCCTCTTAAGCAGTTCCATACTTTTTTCCAGACTCCCTCCTGGCTAGCTGGGATACACTAGTCCCCTTCAAGGTGTATTCATGTTGCCAATCCCAGTCCTCTCTCTGGTATCTGACCTCCGAAGCCTGAGCCTCAGCTCCCAGCCCCCAACCATCCCAGTGGGTGAGCAGACAAGCCTCTCAGGCTGGTGAATGCTGGTCACCACTGATCTTCTCTGCAGGAATCTCTCTGCTTTGTCCTCTGCACCCTTGTTGCTGTGCTTTCCTCCATGCCTCTGAAACTTCCCCCTTGCCCACCCCTCATCCCTGCCAGTGAAGGGGCTTCCTAGCGTGTGGAAACTTTTCCTCCTTCCCAGCTCCCTCCCAGATGTGCAGGTCCCATCCCTATCCTTTTGTCTCTGTTTTTTTTCCTTTTCTTTTTTCTTTTGCCCTACCCAAGTATGTGGGGAGTTTCTTGCCTTTTGGGAAGTCTGAGGTGCCAGTGTTCAGTAGGTGTTCTGTAGGAGTTGTTCCACATGTAGATGTAGTTTTGATGTATTTGTGGAGAGGAAGGTGATCTCCATGTCTTACTCCTCTGCTATCTTGAAGGTGCCCTACTTTATATATATATATATATATATATATATATATATATATATATATATATATATATATATATATATATATATATATCTTTATTCTTGCTTTATTGCACTGGCTAGAGCCTCTAGTGTATGACTGAAAAAAACTGATAACTGACTTACCATTTTTTGGATTTATTTTCATATGATTCCATGTTGCTCCCTTTGCAGCTTATTAGCTACAACTCACTGGTTTCTTATGTCAGTGGTTGTGTTAATTTAGGACCACTTACGATCCAGTGATATTGTAACACTTCACAAATAGAGAAAAATCTTTCAGTAGTATGCTTCTTTGTCCCCATTTCTGACCTTTGTGCTATTTTTCACAAGTTTCCCTTTACATGTTATGAATACCAATTTGTATTTTTATTTTTGTTTACTCATGTAATTACTATTTCCAGTGATCTCCATTTGTTTGTTTTTATCCATAAATCCATCTGGTTTCATTCCTTTTTGTCTGAATAGCCTCCTTTACTTTTTTTTTTTTTTTTCAGTGCAGATGTGCCAGTGATTCATAGTTCAACTTTTGTATATTTGAGAACATTTTTCAGGCATCTTTTTCTCTGGTAAAGAATTCTCTGTTTATAGGGTTTTTGTTTTACTTTGTATTTATTTTTGTTTTCTCTCAGTAATACAACAAACGTTGTTTATTGTCTTCTCATTTGCACTATTTCTGACAAGAAAACTATTTTCATCCTTATTTGTATTCCTCTGTATATAATGTGCCATTCTGCATCTGTCCTTATGTGTTTTGTTATGGTTGGTTTTGAGCAATTCAAATATGATATGTCTTGGCATAATTTTCTTCATATTTCTTGTGCTTGGCTTTTGTTGACTTCTTGGACCCTTAGGCTTATCATTTTCATCAAATTCTTAAACTTTCAACCATTATTATTTTACATATTTTTCCTTGACTCACTCCAATTAAATATATAATAAGCCATTTGAAGTCCCACAACCCACTAATACTGTTTGTTTTTAATTATTTTGTCTCACTCTTTCAACTGTGATAGTTTTTTGTCATGTCTTTGAGTTTACTAAGCTTTTATTCTGCAATATCTAATCTGCCACCAGTCCCGGATAGTATATATTTTATCTCACACATCTTAGTTTTCATCTCTAAAATTCAATGTTGCTCTTTTGTTGTATTGTCCCTGTCTTTACTTAACTTTTGAATACATGATACACAGTTATAATAACTGTTTTAATGTCTTCATCTGAAAATTGTTTTTCCAGCTGTGTCAGTTATATGTGACTGTTTACTGATTGATTTTTCTCCTTGTAATGTCTCACATTTTCCTGTTTCATTGCATGCCAGGTAATCTTTGATTGGATGCCAGACATTGTGAGTCTTACCTTGTTGGATGCTGGCTGTTTTGGGTATTCCTATAAATATTCTGGAGATTTATTCCCAAGCACATTTACATTACTTGGCAAGAGTCTAAACCTTTGGCATCTTGATTTTAAGATCTGTTACGTGAAATTGGAGCAGTGCTCAGTCTAAGGCTAAGTACTCCCCTCTACTGAGGCATAAATTTCTGTGTATTCTACCCACTGTCCAGGAAACATGAGGGTTTTCAATCTGGTTGATGGTAACAGGCAGTATCACTGGTCCTATATAAACTAGGGTACTAGTCTATAATCCTTTCTAGTGTCTCTTTTCCCTGGCCTTGTGTAATTTCCACAAACATGAACAGATAAGTACTCAGAAGACTATTCAAGGGTAACCCCCTTCAAATTTCCAGAGTTCTCTTTCTGTGCCCCTCTCTCCTGTACAGTACTCCATACAGCAAACACCAATAGATCACCGAGTCTTATACTCTTGGATTTATTTTCACAACTCAGGAAGTTTGCTAGGGTTTGTTTGAGTTCTTCCATCCTGAGACTTGGCCTGAAAATTCCCTCAAGGTTTTTGAGAGAAATTTTAGGGCTCCAGTTGTTTCTCATCTATCAGGGATTACTGTCTTTATTGTCTGATGATCAGTGTCTTAAAAAAATAAAACAAAGCACCATTTCATAAATTTTGTCCTTTTTTGTTTTTGTTTTTCTGTTTCAGGCAGGAAGATAAGCATGGTCTCTACTACTTCATTTTGATCAGAAGGAGAAATCACTTTTGTTACCTTGCTTCTTTTTTTTTTAACAGCTTTATTGAGGTGAATATACATATTATAAAATTCAAGTGTACAAACCAATGACTTTCAGTGACTTTATCAGGTCATGCTACCATCACCATAAATCAGTAATGAAAATTTTTATCTCCTGAATAAGATTCCTCTTGCCCATTTACAGTTAATTCCCATTCCTACCCAGCCCCAGGCAACTAATAATTAAATTTCTGTCCCTATAAACTTGGCTTTTGTGACCATTTCATATAAATGAATTATCCACTGTGTGCTCTCATGTCTGACTTTTCTCACTTAGAATAATATTTTTGAGGTTCAGTCGTACACAACATGTGTTAGTAGTTCATTCCTTTTTAAAGCTGGATAATATCCTTTGGTATGGATATATCACAATTTGTCTATGCATTCACCAGTTGATGTGCTTTAGACTGGTTCCACTTTTGGACTACTATAAATAATGCTGCTATAAACATTCACATGTAGGACTTTACTGGAAATATGTTTTTTATTTCTCTTGGGTAAATACCGAGAAATCTTGTTGCTGAATGGTAGGGTAATACTATGCATAACTTTTTGAGAAATTGCCAAATTGTTTTTCAAAGTGGCTGTACTAATTTACGTTCCCACCATTGATGGAAATTTTTCCATTTCTCCATATCTTTATTAACATCTATTATTATCTCTTTTATTTATTATAGCCACTCTAGTGGGAGTGAAATATTATCTGATTGTGGTCTTAATTTGCATTCATATATCTTCTTTTTTGATGTATTTATTCATATTTGTTGCCTACTATTTGATTGAATTGTCTTATTGTTATTGAATTGTAAGTGTTCTATGTAAATTCTGGTTATGAGTCCTTTAATGGATAACGGTTTAAAAAATATTTACTCCAAGGCTGTTGCTTGTTTTTTTTAACTTTCCTAATGGTATCTTTTGAAGAGAAAATGTTTCGAATTTTTATGCAGTCCAATTTCTTTTTCCTTTATGGATCATGATTTTGAGATCATGTCTACAGAACATTTTTTTAACACAAAATCTTGAAGATTTTTGTCGTTTGTTTTCTTCTAAAAGCCTCATTTTAGCTCTTACATGTAACTCTAGGATCCATTTTGAATTAATTTGTTTGTGTCATGTGAGGTGAGGTGAGGGTTTAAGTTCATCATTTCCCATGTAGATATCTAATTGCCCCAGCACAACTTGTTGAAGAGAATACTTGTCCTCATTGAAGACAGTTTTGTCAAAAAGAAATTGTAATATATGAATTTTTTTCTGGACTCTCAGTTCCATTTCCTTTTCTAACCTATGCCAGTACCACAATCTCTTGATAATTATGGCTTTATGGTAAATTTTGAAATCAGTAAGCAAAAGTTCTCCAATTAAAATATTTTTTTCAAATTATTTATTTTTTCTAGGTAAACTTGAATTTTCATATACATTTTAACATATGCTTATCTATTTCTTTAAAATAATCCTATCAGGAATTTGATAAAGACTTACTATTCCATTGATTCTATAGAACAATTTGAGTAGAATTGCCATACATTTTTCTTTTCTTTTTTTATTGAAGTACAGTTAATTTATAATATTATATTAATTTCAGTTTAAAACACAGCGATTCAATATTTTCATATTTTACCCTCCATTTAAAATTACTACAAAAGCATGGCTATATTTCCCTTTGTGGTACAATATATCCTTGTTGCCTATTTATTTTATACATAGTAGTTTCTATCTCTGAACCCCATACCCCATCTCACCCCTCCCCCATCTTAATGATAATTATTCTTCCAATCTATTGACATGGAATTCCTCTCCAATTATTGAGATCTTCTTTAATTTTTCTCATCAAAATATTGTAATTTTCAGTGTATAAGTTTTTGCACTTTAAAAAATTGTTTCCTAAGTTTAGTATTATTTTAATGTTATTGAAAATGGAAATGTATTCCTCAGTTTATTTTTGGATTTTTAACTACTTGTATATAAAAATACAATATTTTGATATTGCTCCTATATACTCACAACCTCACTATACTTGGTTATTATTTTGAACAGTTATTTTTTTTGATGAGTCTACAATGGGATTATGTTGTGTACAAATAAATATAATTTTTCTAATTAAGATCTCCTTTATTTCTGTTATTTTCTTGCCTAACATCACATTGCATTATTATTTATATTTTTAATCGATTCTAACTTAATTTTCTTAAAATGTAAATTTATTCCCTCATCCTATTGGATTATGTGTTTCTCTTTTATTTTTCTAACATATTTCCAAATTCCAGTCATCTAACATATGCCTATATACATTGAAATATAGACATTAAGAGTTAGAATTTATATGAATTCATCAAGAAACAATGTGATTGGATAGCATCCCAAAATGAATATTTTAATTATTAAAAACATCTTAGGTTTATTTCCTTTGTGTCTTAAATCTGAATTAAAAATATTTTATTGCCTCAAATTCTCCTCTCCTTTCTTCTCTTCTCTTCTCCTCTCTCTTTTCTTCATCATTCCATCTTTACCTCCCTCCCTCTATTTTCCTTTTCTCTTTTTGGTAGAAAACTGTGATGAACTCTGCATGGAAGAAATCCACTTTCACATTTTATTTAGCTGTTGATTAATTTGCATTACTGGGACTACAAAGACATGATGAACGTATTGCTGTCTTCCGGTTCTGAACCTCCACCAGAGATAGCACTGTGAGCCTCTAGTGATCCTTTATTCAATAGGGTCTGTTTATAACTTCAGCAGAGGCTGGGTTTTCATTTTAAAATGGCTGAAATCTAATTTATTTGGAAGAATTAGGATACACTTTCCCTTTAGAACTGTCAGCCCACACATGGAATAAAATGGAGCTTGACAGCAGTTTCTGGGGTACCAGGAGGCGTAAAACCTGCTCTGGAAGTCAACGACGCTCGCATTCATTTTCAAAGAGTGTTTCAGAAGTTTATCAATTTGTTTCTAGTTAGGTAGTACCTAGATGTCAGTTTTCTCCTTTGAACAGTCTTCAGGGTTAGAATGCTGCTTTATTATGAATAATATGAATATGAGAAAAATAAATCTCATCACTAAGAAAGGACTTGGAATCCCATTTTGGGAGGGGTTTGGTAAAATCAGGTTTGAAAGGACTTTCAGAAAACTGAAAGGAGGTTGGCCATTATAGCAGCTACTGGAAAAGTCTGTGAATAATTCACTGAAGAGTGGTTTTGTGTCATTGGCAATTCTTTTTCCGTTTATTGGTGAAAAAATAAATCCTTACCTGAGGTAATGTGTTATAAAAAAGGAAAACACTTAAACAAGTGAACAAATCAGTACTTTCCAAAAGATTTCCCTGAAGGATGAAAAGACAAGAAATGTGACAAGACATAGCAAGGAGAACACTTAAATGTCACTAAAAGGGGAATTTTGGGTTTGTTTTTTGTTTTGCCTTGTTTCATTTATTTGTTTCAAATTTAAGGGAGATAACATAACAGACAATGGTATAGTTACATTCATTACTATGCACCTAGGATTATGCATTTTTATCCCACTCACAGAACTAGGATAAGACTGAAATGGTAAAAATATGGTCAAAATGAAAAAGAAAACAGTACTCTGCAAGAAAGTAAAGAAAAGGTGAGGTAGGAGGGAATAATATAAACAACCACTACAAGACTGAAAATATATGTGTAAGAAAGATTTTGACAACAAATTCCCTTACCTTCCCAGACAACCATACATTTGTTTTTGTTTCAGTGTGTTAACTTAACATTTGTTTATCTTTTTTAAGTTCAATATTCCACAAGAGAACGGATCTGTCATGTATTATTACTCAACATAGTAGCCATAGCTCTTAGCCCAGCAAGTGGAGAGCTCATGACACTACACATCCATCCATGTGGACAGAACATGAACAATTGTTTTTGTACAGACATTAAAAGAATGGGATGCTATGAAATGGATTTAAAAATTATGTCAGTCTCTCCCATGAAATATTTTAAAAAATTTATGTCAATGTCTCTGTTCTGCCTTGAATAAATCCTACAGGATGCATGTTTTCTGAAGAATTCCAGGGTGCATAGGCATATGTAGCCAAATATAAAGGGTGAATTACAGGTATTTTAGTCATACCAAAGGAATGTTTGTGAATGTACTGAAAGAAGTGGGCTAATTGTCCTTGAGCAGGAGAACTGTCTGAGTCGGCTCAGGAGCATAGTCTCTGTGGGGAAATATTGGTTTTACCACCTCCTGCAGGTCATGCTGGTGGCTTCTACAAAAGCAGTGCCCTAACACATTGGCTTTACTTAGGGGGAAAAGGACAGAACCCAGAAATGTGAAGTTGAGATGGCTGGAAGTTTGCTACCCAACAAGGACCCCAGGGAATGGCAGCCAGGGGACCAATGTTTTTCCAGCTTTCTATTTCAGTCTATTGGGAACAGTCTTCAGGAACATCAGGAATAAGACAAGAGAGTGGTATTCTCATACCTCTTCTGGAAACTTTCTATTTGGTGTATGGAAAATGACTGACTCTTCATTTTTAATTTAATCAGGTACATTGACATGCAATTTTTGCACCCATTTTATGTGTACAGTTTGATGAGTTTTGAAAATTGTCCATTCATGTAAGGTAACTATAAACAGGTAGTGAAATTCCTATCACCCCCCAAAGCTTTCTTATTCCCCTTGGGAACCAACCTCAAAGCCCACTTCTGGGCCCAGAACATCACTATTCAGCTTTCTGTCATTGAAGATTAGTTTTCTCTGTTTCAGAATTTTACATAAATGGAAACAAATTGTATGCACTCTTTTGTTCCTTATTTAGTTCAAGGAAAAACTTCTGAAGGGCATCATCTTGTTGCATTCTTCAGTAGAACATTATTTTTTAATTGTTGAGGAGTACCCTATGATATCAACATACCACATTTTGTTTATTAATTTACCTCTGGATGACCATATGGGTATTTTATATTTGGGGGCTGTTACACATACTTTATTCATAATTTGCATTTCACTGATGATAAATAATGTGGAACATCTTTTCAATTGCATGTCTACCCTGTATGCCTTCAATGGACAGGTATCTGTCCAAATATTTGTTCATTTTTAGTTGGTTTGTTTTTCCCTTTTCTATTAGGGTGTGAGAATTTTTAAATATATTATGAAGATATTTTATCTAATTAATATTTTGTAAATATTTCCCCATGTACAAACTTTTCTTTCTCTTAATAGTGCTTTGAAAAAGCAGGGTTTTTAAAATTTGGATAAAGTTCAATATATTAGTTTTTCTTAATGTTTTACAGTTTATGAAATGTTTAGGAAATCTTTGTCTTCCTTGAAACAGGGTTTCTTTTATTTTTTTCTCCTCAAAATCTTATAGTTCTAGTTTTTATGTTTAGTTTTATATATTCCATCTCATTGATTCCATCCATTTGATTTTGCAGTATCTTGTGTGGTAAGGTTGAGTATTTGTTTTTTTCTATGTGAATAGTAATTTTAAGAATCATTTCCTGAGAAAGCCCTCTGTTATTTATTGAGTTGTCTCGATAAGTTTGTTGGAAATCAACTGGACATACATGAGTGTGTCTGCTTCTGTATTCTCCATTCTGTCCCATTAAAATATATTGATACTATATGACTATTCTTACATCAATATCATAATGTCTTAGTTTCTGTATCTTCAAGATAAATTTGGAAAACAGAGTAATTATTCAAAATGTATTATTTTTAGGTCAAATTCTTTGGCTTGAAGCCAATCACTGATTCATCTGGTTTTTCTGTGTAGAGAAGTTGCATATTTCTTATGAGGATTTTAGCCACAAAATACTACATTGAATATAGCCTGTCCTCAAACAAAAACTGTAAAATAACAGTTATTCTTAACTGTCTCTCCTTCCATGTATTTATCCTGATCCATATTCAACTGTTTTGTTCACTCAAGTAGGGTTTTTTTTTAAATTAATCTAGGGATTGTGGTCATTATATGTGAAGGGTCTATTTGATAGATGCTTATTTGGCTTTTACAGAAGCTCTTCTATTTGAGCTCAAAATAAACTAGAAAATATGGAACACTGAGGCATAAGTATCTGCAAGACAATGGCATGTCTCACCAAGGGACTTATACTATGAAAAATATATAATATTTATGCACAGATATATGACGCCAGTTGATACATAAATGAGATGCAAGAGACAAACATAAAAAAATGGAAGACTCATTCCTCACAGATGTTGAGAACTCACTCTTTGCCATATGTTATACAAGATACTGGAGGATAAAAATTTGGGATGACAATGTTTGACTGCAAAATATCCAAAGCCTGTGGGTATTTAGGAGAGGATTAGCAGTACAGGTGATTCCTGATCTAACAGAGCAGAGCATGAATATTAGAAAGCTACATGGAAAGAATATTCTTATGCATTTTAAGAATATTCTAGAGATGGAATATCCCAAATGTTTCCAAAGAATCACACAACTTAACAAATAATTATTGATCACTTAAGTGTAACAGATACTGGATTAGACACTGGAAGATGGGGAAGAAATGAGAAATGCAAAGTCCTTGAATTGGAAGCCTAGCTTCTGGTGGTTCACTGGCAAACTTTGGTTTGTTCCTTAGTGTGTATATGTGTCACCCAGATCTCTTCCTCCATCTTCACCTGGTGTCCTCTCTGTGTACATGCATGACTGTGAACAAATTTCCTCTTTTTAAAAGGATACCAATTACATAGGATTAGGACTTACTTACCCTAATGACCTCATTTTAATTAATTATATCTTCAAAAACCCTACCTCCAAATAAGGTCATATTCTAAGGTACATGCATTAGGTTTTCAACATAAATTTTAGGGGTAACACAATTCAACCTGTAACAACACCTAACTGTGTGTATTTCTTATTTCACTTTAAAGGTGAATTTTGAGCTGATTATCAAATAGAAATATACAGTTTCTAAGAAGATAATTTTCTGCTTTGGTTTTTTTTCAGGGTAGAGGTTGGGAGAGAGCAAAAGAGGGGAGGATAAATCTGAACAAATATTAGAGAAGTATCTAAAATAAGGGAGGTGCTCAGGGCTTCCCTGGTGGTGCAGTGGTTGAGAGTCTGCCTGCCGATGCAGAGGACATGGGTTCATGCCCCAGTCCAGAAGGATCCCGCATGCTGTGGAGCAACTGGGCCCGTAAGCCATGGCCACTGAGCCTGCACGTCCGTGGCCTGTGCTCCGCAATGGGGGAGGCCACAACAGTGAGAGGTCTGCATACCACAAAAAAAAAAAAAAAGGAGCTCAGTGTCAACCAGAAAGAAAGAAGATGGATTCTAGAAATATCTTTGTTGTATTGATTTTTTCCTTTATTTTATTTTATTCACTCCAAAATATGACTTAATTCTTAGATGAAATTTTAAAACCCTAGAGTAACAGAAAATAAGTCATCTAAATCCTAGCATTCAAACCTCTTCCTAGAAAATGGGACCTGGGGATACCTGATTTCTGGTGCCTGAAGCCTGTGATTCTGGTGCTTGGTTTCTCTCTTCTCTTTTTTTTTTAAATTGCTTTAGCAAGTTTCTTCCATTCTTTTTTATGTAACCTGAAACTAAAATAGAGCCTTGTTTAAAAGAAGACTGATTACTTCAAGGTCTGTGTGAGATTGTTAGTTGTCCTTCTGCAGGCCTTCTGTGGTTCATCCTAGTGACATGTCAAGTGGTTGGGCTGGATTCTGAAAGGTCATGGGGAGATAGTATCAAGCCGTTTGTGGTTTTCTATGACTGTTTAGAACAAGAGTGAAACAGAAGATGCTACTGACCTCATTCTCCAGGGCTTGATAGAAACAATGGAAATAGTGACATCAATAAACCATTACTACTTTAAATGAATATCCTTGATAAACTCTTCAGGTTTCTTTGATTTTAAAAAAATCGATAACCTCAACATTAAGCAAACTTATGCCTATGACCATGTGGACGGACAACCCTGCTTTGTAACAGGTGAATGCTGCATCGTGTAGTTATTGAGATATATGAGGGAATCAATATTCTTTGAATGGAACAAAGATATTGCAAGGAAATCACATCCCAGCAAACAAACACATGGCAAATTTTATTTTAGGTTTAGGTTGATAGTATGTCAGGTTCATGGGAGAATTGCAAGGGACTGAAATGAGAGTTCATTTAAGTAGGAATCATCTGTTCCACCAAAATAAACTTCCTTTATTGGAACTGGGGGAGTCCTCAGTTATCACTTCTTTTTAAAAAGAGAAGTACTGCTACAGTTGTTTTTCCTGTGAAGTTGTTTATTTATTATTTTATATAACTTTTTTTTTTTTTTTTGCAGTATGCAGGCGTCTCACTGTTGTGGCCTCTCCTGTTGCAGAGCACAGGCTCCGGACGTGCAGGTTCAGTGGCCATGGCTCATGGGCCCAGCCGCTCCGTGGCATGTAGGATCCTCCCAGACCGGGGCACGAACCCACGTCCCCTGCATTGGCAGGCAGACTCTCAACCATTGCACCACCAGGGAAGCCCTATTTTATATAACTTTTAAGGTTGTTTTTCATTTATAGTTATTACAAAATATTGACTATATTCCTCATGTTGTATAATATATCCTTGAGCCTGTCTTACACCCAATACTTTGTGTCTCTCACACCCCCACTGGCAATCACTAGTTTGTTCTCTGTATCTGTGAGTCTGCTTCTTTTTGGTTCTATTCACTAGGTTGTTGTATTTTTTAGATTCCACATATAGGTGATATCATACAATATTTGTCTGTCTGACTTATTTCAATTAGCATAATGTTCTCCAAGTCCACCCATGTTGCCACATATGGCAAAAGTTTGTTCTTTTTTATAGCTGAGTAGTATTCCACTGTACATTTTTATATGTAGGCATATCTATAAGTTTTTAGACATATACGTATATTTGAAGATTTCCATAAAATACAATTACACACAGCAAACTATATGCAGAGGGATGAGTTTCTGTTTTGGGGTGTCATAGCCTGGATCTGAGCCCCCAGAACAAACACACCCAGCCTGACGTCCACAAACACTGTGGCTGGTGATGCTTCTCAGGTCTCTCACTCTAGTTCTCAGCCATCCAGTTTCTGCTGAATCTGTAAGTTGTCATTTTCATGCCATCTTACATTTTCCTCAAATTTTAATAACTATGTACTGTCCAATAGATTCAAACACGACTACATAGTGGTATGCAATCACATCCCCTCCCCCATACTGGTCTCTCAAGCTCATCTTAGTTCAACTAAGAACCAAGCCAAGCTCATCCTCCTCCTCCCATCGGCCCATCTGGTCCTCCTCCTGGTGGCATATGACATCATCACCCACCCAGCACCATCCTCATCTCCCTCGCCAGAAACCTGGGATTCATACCCTCATCTTCATTTTCAGCCTTTCCCCCGATAACCAAGAACTGGTGACATTACCTCATAAGCACCTAAGACTTCTGTGTTTTCCCTGTCCTCTGCCTTAGGGCTGATCTTCACCATGTTCTTAGCCACAGAAGTGACCTTTTAACTGATTTCCCTGATTCTTATCTCCTCTTGCTGACTCCAACAGAAGCAAGCAAATCCCATCTTCACTCCACCACCACAGTGCTATCATTAAGTAAAACTCTGAGGAGGTCACACACAGGTTTGCATCCATCCAACTTCTGACAGTGGTGTCAATAGGATCAAGTCCAAATTCCTACAGTGTCATAAGTCCCACCTGTCACTTGGACTCACAGGCACCTTTGCCTTATGGCCTGTCCCTCCTCACCTTGGGCCACATGTGTAACTTTGCTCAGTTACACAGCTGCCAGGATACATCTGTAATGCACCTGCAGTGACTCCTTTAAAGAAAGGCTAATCTTCTCTAAATTCCCTGGTTCTACAGAGCCTGACACACTGTAAGGACTTGACAAATGTTTGCTTTTTAAAAATATATATATTTTTTATTTTAGTTTTTAAAATTTATTTATTTTTGGCTGTGTTGGCTCTTCATTGCTGCACTCAGGCTTTCTCTAGTTGCGGTGAGTGGGGGGCTACTCTTTGTTGCGGTGTCGGGCTTCTCATTGAAGCAGATTCTTTTGTTGAGGAGCACACACTTTAAGTGTTAGGGCTTCAGTAGTTAAGGTACGCATGCTCAGTAATTGTGGCTCGCGGGTTCTAGCGGCAGGCTCACTAGTTGTGGCACATGGGCTTAGTTGCTTCATGATATGTGGGAGCTTCCCAGACCAGGGATTGAACCCATGTCCTCTGCACTGGCAGGCAGATTCTTAATCACTGTGCCACCAGGGAAGTCCCTTGACAAATGTTTTAAGAGAACTACATCTTTTTACTAAAATTTATTGGATGAAAATAGAAAATGCAGCTCTATGGGCTTCCTGGTGGCGCCGTGGTTGAGAGTCTTCCTGCCGATGCAGGGGACACGGGTTCGTGCCCTGGTCCAGGAGGATCCCACATGCCGCAGAGTGGCTGGACCCGAGAGCCATGGCCACTGAGCCTGCGCATCAGGAGCCTGTGCTCCACAACGGGAGAGGCCGCAACAGTGAGAGGCCAGCATACCACAAAAAAAAAAAAAAAAAAAAAAAAACAGCTCTAATACATAGCAAATGATAAATAACTAAATGGCATTGCCAACATGACTCATCCTTGCTCTCTGAGTGGAACTCTTGGTATTTGAGACTGTGTGTAAGGACAGAGATCGCCCTTACTTTCGGCATGAAAATAAAGCTTCGGGTGAAGGAGATCTGAAAGGAGGCTATTTAAATATACTTTTATATTACTCAAACTTTTTCTCTTTAGCTTTAGTCAGAAAGGAACCAGGGGTAGATTTAAAAGGTCAAAACATAAAGACAAGCTCCTTTGACTTGACAACATATAAATTATTCACAGTATGTAAGAGCAAAGCCGTGAGGTCCAGGACTGTGGTTTTCATAACAGTGATAAGGGTAAAAAAACAATACAACTTGTGATAAATCAAGAGCTCTATAATAACCAATAGATGTGAAATTTTTAAAAATAAATGCCTATTGAGCTCAATTCCTTTAACACAGGGTTATTTTTATTTTCCAGTGCAGTCCACAGACCCTGAAACCCGCCCCCCTCACTGCCTGCAACCACACACTTTGTCTCTAGCACAGACATCAGAAATGTCTCTGATCCAGGATCCCATGCAGGACCCAGCATCACATTTAGTCATCATGTCTCCTCAAGCTCCTCTTGGCTGTGATAGTTCCTCAGACTCCCCTTGTTTTGATGACAGTTTTGGGGCCTACTGGTTAAGTATTTTGTAGAAGGTCCCCCAATTGGGATTTGTCTGATGCTTTGCTCATGATCAGGCTGAGGTCATGTGTTTTGTGATGGAGGTCTCAAAGGTCAAGGACCATCCTCCTCCCAGATTATCAGAGAAACATGCTATCAACACAACTCGTCACTACTGGTATTGATCATTTGGCTAAAGTAATATTTATCAGGATTCTCTGCTGCAAAATCACTGTATTTTCCCTCCTCTCTGCCCTGTACTCTTTGAGAGGAAGTTGCAATGCACAGCCCACACTTAAGTAATGGGGAGTCATGATCCACCTTCTTGAGGCAAAGAATCCACATTAATTAATTGGGATTCTTCCACACAGGTTACTCATCTCTTCTCGCACATATATCTATTTATTCAATCATTTATGGGATGCACTGTGAGTTTGGGGCTAGTAGTACTACATGCTAGTAGTACTACATTTAGAATGGGCAAACAACAAGGTGCTACTGTAGAGCACAGGGAACTATACCTAATCTACTGCGATAAACCATGATGGAAAAGAACGTTAAAAAAAAGAATGTCTATATGTGTAAAACTGAGTCCCTTTGCTGTACAGCAGAGATGACACAGCATTGTAAATCAACTTTACTTCACATTTTAAAAAATCATTTATGTATATCAGTGTCATCTTGTTACGTACTGAATGTTTGTGTCCTTCTCAAATTCATATGTTGAAACTCTATCCTCCAATGTGATGGTAATAGCAGGTGGGGCCTTTGGGAGGTGAAAAGAGGAAACCAGAAGGGTGGAGCCCACATGAATGGGATTAGCACCCTTACTAAAGTCAGGAGAAGCTTGCTTCTCCTCTGTCTCTACTATGTGAAGGTAGAATGAGAAGTTAGTCATCTGCAACCTGGAGGATGGCCCTCACCTGATCTCAACTGTGCTGCCACCCTGATCTTGAACTTCCAGTCTCCAAAACAGTGAGAAAATCAATGTCTATTGTTTAAGCCACCTAGTCTATGATATCCTGTTATAACATCTCAAGCTAAAACACAACTCGTGAATATTCATTTTATATTATGGGTTAGAGTCAAACTATGTTATTGATTTCATTGCTCAAACTGTTTCAGCTTTGGACATTGCGAGCTCTCTCAGTTGGCTCTTGTGTTTTTTTGACATACTTCTGCTGTCATGGGATTTATTTTCTTTTGTTATGAACACAGTCTTACTTTCTGGCACTACAAGATGCTTTGATCTCTTTCTCTCCCTCTCTTTCTTTTCCTCTCTCTCTCTCTCTCTCTCTCTCTCATTTTCTGCCCCAGTCCTTAAATCAGACACTTCTCTAAAGAGTTCTAGCTTTTTTTTTTTTTTTGTGGTACGTGTGCCTCTCACTGTTGTGGCCTCACCCATTGTGGAGCACAGGCTCCGGATGCACAGGCTCAGCGGCCATGGCTCATGGGCCTAGCTGCTCCGTGGCACATGGGATCCTCCCAGACTGGGGCATGAACCTATGTCCCCCGTATCAGCAGGCGGACTCTCAACCACTGTGCCGCCAGGGAAGCCTTTTTTTTTTTTTTTTTAATTGGAGAATGTTAATAGAATCCAAGAACTGGGAGTGAGTTACGTTTGTTGCTACTGGGGTTTTGGTGTTTCTAGGCCGTTTCAGCTGACACAGTAAGGAAGATATATGTGTGTATACTAAACATGTATGTGCATACATCTAAAGTATTTCTACATGTAGACATCTGTACCTATATGACGCTGAACAAGCCATCATGCTGATATCCAACTTTAATCAATTAACACATGGGGTCATTCTAGCAATGGGGTCATTCTAGCTTCCTCCTTTTTCTTTCATAACCTCCTGTTCTGACAGCGAGAAACCTCGTGACCACCATCCGCCATCCATGCCTATTTCTTCCATCTGATTACACAGGTATAGGGCTATCAGAAATGCTATCCCACAGCCCTGTGCAGGGGAAGAAAAGAAAGCCTCCATCCACTGAGGTAAAGTGCAGGTGTGCAGCTCATTTTGCCTTCAGTTTTATGGACCTCATTGTTTCTCCAAGTTACCAGGTCATAACTTTTTTCTTCACCCCTTGCAGTGAAGTTGTTTCACACATTTTACCACACTTATATTGCTTTTTTCTCATCACATTCTGTGATCCCACAATATCTTAATTTTTTTTTTAATTTTTATGCTCT
Source organism: Mesoplodon densirostris (assembly GCF_025265405.1). NCBI lineage: Eukaryota > Metazoa > Chordata > Mammalia > Artiodactyla > Ziphiidae > Mesoplodon > Mesoplodon densirostris. The sequence continues at coordinate 3,537,142 of NC_082663.1, read as the reverse complement.
ATGATTCACTTTTTTACTGTCAAGTTCTATGGGGTTTGTCACAATGTCATGGATAAACCTTTAGAGTATTATAACAAACAGCTTTACCATCATGAAAAATAGTGAAGCTATGGTTCACCTATTCAATCCTCCTCCTCCTCCCTGAACTCCAGGAAAATGGTACTGTTATTGTTATCTCTATAAAAAGTTTGACTTTTTTCCAGGATGTTGTATAAGTGAAATAATTCAATATATATAGCCTTATCATACTGACTTCTTTCTCCCAGGTATATGCATTTAAGATTCATCTGTGGCTTGATAATTTATTTCTTTTGAGTGATGAATAATATTTCATTGTATGGATATGCCACAATTTGTTTACTCTTTAAATTTGAGGGATGTCTTGGTTCCTTCCAGGTTTGGATGATTATGAATAAAGCTGCTATAGACATGTTTTGCAAGTTTTTGTGTGGATATAATTTTTCAAATCTGTTGGGTCAATATCTAGGAGCACGATTTCTAGATCACATGGTAAAAGTGTTTACTTTTGTTAGAAACTATCAAACCATCTTCCAAAGTGACCATAACACTTGACATTCCCACCGTCAGTGAATGAGAGTTTGCACCAGCAATTAGTATTTTATCATTTCATTTTTTTAAATTTTAACCATTCTAATAAGATATATGGTGGTATTTCACTGTTGTTTTAATTTGCATTCCACTAATGACAAATGATAATGAGCATCTTCTCAAGTACTTATTTGAAACAGTGTTCTCTTCTTTGATGAAGTGTCTATTCATATATTTTGCTCACTTTTTATTTGCGTCATTTATTATTACTTATTTTTGAGTTTTAAGAGTTCTTTTTATATTTTGGATAAAAGTCCTTTATAAATAGGTGTTTTGCAAATGTTTTCTCTAAATCTGTGGCTTTTCTTTTCATTCTCCTAACAGTGTCTGGCAGAGCAGAAAGTTTTGGTTTTGATGAAAACTAGAGTATTATTTTTTTTTCTTTCCTAAGTAGTACTTTTGCTGTTAGATCTAAAAACTCATCACCAAACTCAAGGACACTTAGCTTGTCTCCTATGTACTGTAGGAATTTTATAATTCTGCATTTTATAGTCAGGTCTATGATCCATTTTGAGTTAATTTTTTGTGAAAGGTACATGATTGGTGTCTAAGTTTGTATGTGTGTGTGTGTGTGTATATATACACACACACACACACATCCACATATATATTTATTTTTATCCATTTACTTTTTGCATATAGATGTTCAATTCTGCTAGCAACATTTGTTGAAAAGATTATACTCTCTACATTTTACTCACCCATATGCTGCAGATTCATTTCACTCTCTTCTTGCTTATATGGTACCCAATAAGATGTCTGCTGTAATTCATATTCTTGTTCCTCTATGATAAGATACTTTCCCCATTTATCTTCCTTTCAAGATTTTGTCTTTGTCCACAGTTCTTTGCAATTTGAATGAGATATGCTTAAGCATATATATTTTTTATGGTATTTATCCTGCTGGTGTTCCCTGAGCTTCCTTCATCTGTGGTTTGGTATCTGTTATTAATATTAGAAAGTTAAGCAATTATTACTTCAAATATTTTTTTATCCCATTTTATTTTCTCATATGGAATTCCAACTATACTTTGACTATGCAATTTGAAATTGCCCCATGATTCTTGAATGTTATGTGTTTTTTATTTTTATTTTTTTCATTCTTTATTTTCTTTGTATTTCAGTTTGGGAAGTTTCTATTTACATATCTTCAAGTTTACTATTTCAGTTCTTGGTCATACCCTATCTAAGGATGTATCTGTCAGGCATTCTCTGTTTCTATTACAGTACTTTTGATTTCTAGCATCTCTTCTTGATCATGCTTAGGTCATCCCATCTCTGTTTACACTGCCCATCTGTTCTTGCATACTGTCTACCTTTTCCATTAAAGCTCTCAACATATTAGTCATTTTAAATTTAAATTAATTTAAATTTAAATTAATCATTTTAAATCTTTTAAAATTCCCTGTCTGAATACTCTGATATCTGTGGCATATCTGAGTCTCATTCTTATGATTGCTTTGTCTCTTCAGATTGTGTTTTCTTCTTGCCTTTTGACATGACTTGTAACTTTTTTGTTGAAAGCCAGGCATACTGCATTAGGTATTAGGAATTGAGTTAATAGGCCTTCAGTGTGAAGATTTGTTAATTCAACTAGGAGCTGGGCTATTTTAAATGCTTGCTGTGGCTGTAGGTGACAGAGGCTTCAGTACCCCCATAGAGTCCTTTTGTTTATCTCTTTTCTTCAGTTGAGTTTTTCCTAACTACTCATTCTTAGAGAGAGTCTGCATATTGTAGTTCGTTCATCTGTGATGCTCCGTTATTATACCAGAGCCTTGCTGATGGAGTGAAAAATTGTAGAGAGGGGAAATATTCTGTAACCTTATGATTAGATCTGTGTTTTATCTGCCTATCTCACTTGCCCATTTTTCTTCATTCATTTACTTTTTGTTCTTCAAATTAAATAATTTCTATTGATATATCATGAATTTCATTGATATTTTTCTCCTAACATCTTAAATTTATTGTCTCCACAGTACCTACATCATTATTTTCTGTGATATACATTCCTTTATTGACATTTTCTATTTGATGATTTCTACTTGATGATTCATTGTGATCATAAATTTTCTTTCTAAGTCCAACATCTGGACCCCCTCAGAGAAATTTTCTATTGACTAATTTTGTTCCTGTTTCTTTGAATGTCTCATAGATATATTTCTTAAATATTGGATACTGTAGGTAATAATGTCATAATTCTGGATTCTTGTCTCACCCTGGGATCTACCCATATCCACCCTGGAAATCATTGCTGTTGATTTTTTTATCTGATTAATAACTTCCCTGGATATATTCTAAAAAGTCTGTCTGTCCAGCAGTGTGCAGCCACCAATGTCTCTGCTGAGTTTTTGTTGTTTAATTCTTATTTTTATTTTAAATTTTGATTTTAATTTAATTTGGGGGTCATGTTATATCAGCATAGCTTAGTCATCAGTCAATGATTCTTCAGAGGATTTGTTCAAATACCTTGAGCCAACAAGACTTACATGATTTGCTGATGGATCTGTGTGTACGTTGGAGAGCACATTCAAACCAGGCTGTTAAAAAAGTCTGTCCCAAGTTATTTTCCCCTGAACCTCTCAGGCTGCCAGAGTTACATGGGAGCTTAGAAAGCTTACACATTTATAAAGGCTCCATATTCCTTATTGATTATATCTTCCTCCCAGCTAGCCTGCTGGTCTGTTTCTTGCCCCAGTCAGGATCACAACTAAGATTGTACCATTTGTTACCCCATTTGTTTTCCACTAAGATGGCTGTTGTTTCCAATGACCACCATGGACATGGGTTTTTCTGTGCTCTGTTCCAGTCAGTTTCTTCCAGCAGCAAAGCTACTGAGCTCACAGATCAACACTCCCGAAAATCCCTGTGTTAATGGATCAAGGGTGATATGGGAACATTTCTAGACAAGAAGGCCACAGAGTTCCACTGCTCTTACTCAAGGTTGGATAGTTTTTCTTGAATGATTGCTTATTAATTTTTGTATACATTTGGTTAATGTCCAGAGTCCTGAAATGAATTTTGCCCAATATGATCACTGACTTTGTGGCAGAGGATTTGCCAAGCTCCTCACTATACCATTCTGGAAGACTTGACTCCATTAATAATTAAGCTTTATTAAAATTAGTTATACTTCCCCATTTACTGCATTGACAAGGCTCTAGTAAGTAGGTTTTCATGTGTGCCTTTATAATTTTCAAAGATTAAGGAACACTTATTTGTTGGCTTATTCTATTTGCATTTGTGGCTAAAACAAAAACCTATATTCAGCCAAATTTGAAACCTTTTCTAAGTGTCACTTAAAGTTTTCTTTTCACCTTTCCCCACCCCATTTTTTAAAAAGACCAATTGAAACATAATAGAAATTCTGAGAAGATTTGTTATAATCTTTTCTTGCCCAGTTTTGCAGTCCAAATAAAGCTACTTTAAATTCCTTTTACATTCCTGAATGGAGATGAACTGATTAAGAAAATCCATGAAGAGAGCCACACTGCTGGCTTAAGTGCATGATGGAAGCCTGCATGTGCAGAGCCTTACAGAGACACTCACATCCTCCAGTTTCAATTGGGAGCTGTGTCTGTGCCTGGAAGGTTGATCTCTTTTAAAAGGCCCATCGTAAGTTAGGGACACACCATGGATCAGAGCATATTGTGAAATTTTTGAATGCTAATCCTCTGTGTTTCTATTCAAGATAATAAATACAGAGTTTAAGTTACTTAGATATACTTTTGAAATCAAGTTCTGAAGGAGATACTTATGCTAAAATGCATACTTTTATTAATTCAATTGAAACATTTGAAAAAGCATGCATTCACTCTACAGAAAAGAGGCCGTAGTATCATACAATATGCTTGAAAGAAGTAAAAAATAATTTCCTTATGAACCTTATTTAGAGTTTCAAAACTTCAGATATCATCTATTTATATATAACTTCATAGCTGAGTTCAGCTGCTAGAAGAAATAAATTCTCAGGATAGAACAGAGAATATTTTCTTACAAGCAGGCCTAAGCACTCAACCGAAACAAATGTTTGTAACATTGTCTTTCTGTGTCTGAGTCATTAGTTCAGACTTTAAAAATGGTCATTACTTAAGCATTGTTGATAAGGTGGCCTGGATTCCTAACTAAAATTTTTTTCTAAAATTATTTGCAATTTCATCCCTCTAAAATAATAGAATGTTTAAACTCACTGCTAGATAGTCCTTAGGTAAAATAAAATTATCATGTCTATATCTCAAAACTTCTCTAGGAGCTAGTTCTTTAGAAGATTTTTCACCTGAAAGTCTTGCTAACAATTATTTTATCAAATCCAGTTTATAAATGGTGGAAATTCCAAAGATATTTTACTGGAATCACATATAGGATGTGGCCTAAAATCTCAACACTGATGTATAACCAACATTTTGGTTGCTTTATTTTATTTTTTTGGCTAATTTCTGTCTCTTGGAAAGTGGTAGAGTACATTTTATTTTGCTTTTTAAAATAAACTAAATGCTAAAACATATGATTGTCTAAGGGGAAAAGTATGTAGATAATCAAATTGTACATTTGCATCTATACTTAGTTCCTCTGTAATTTATTATTTTTTTTCTGGGTACTAATTTATTCCCATACATGTCAATTTCAGTAAATAGAATTCATCTGATGAACTTGACAGAATCATCTTCCCCAGTACTTAATGGGACGTGGTGGCATTTTTGAGAGTGTAGGGTTAAATGGTGCACTTGAAAGGGTATTAAACCATTCAAAACCAATTAAATGCTTATTTAATACTATCAGATATATAGGGCACAGTGCTCAATATTTGAGATGGAGAAATACGTGAAATAAGAAACCTGCCTACAAGTATGTCAAGGTGTAGAAAACAAACAAACAAAAAAACCCAAAAAATAACCCTAAGAGAAGCAGACCTGTTGTTACATTGTGGTGTGTGATACAGTGCTATATGTACCCTGATAAAAGCAAGCCCAGGATACAAGGGGAAGCAGTGCCTGTTTTAGTATCCTATAGGAAAAGCCCCTAGGGATGACCCCATAAAGCCAGTTAGGAAGGGACAAGTGGTGCAGGCATTGAAAAATATGTGTGCAAATACAAAAAAAAAAAAACTATTCCAAACTTTTGGAAAAGTACAAGTGGTTCCTCTCAGCTGGGGGAGATGGGAGTCGGGGTTTGAGGGAACATGAGTCCAGAAAGACAGATAGAACCTGGCCGTGGAGGTCCTGTTACCATGTTCAAGGTGTCTGGCCATCACCTTCAAGATGATATAGAGTGTTAATAAAGGATTCTTAAGCAAGAGGGTAATGTGATGATATTTGCTTTTTAGAGTGACATGGTGAGGGGGTGTGAAACAATAATATGGGCAGGAACACTAGAGAAACAGTAGGGTGACATCTAAGCAGACATGGCAAAAATTGTGTGATCTACACCAAGGGAGTGCTGATGGGTGTGCAGGTGGGAGATGGAATCCAGAGGTGCTCTTGATTAGAACTTCCATATTGCTGATTATGTTAGGAATATGAGGAAGACAGAGTGGTCAACAATGATGTTCATGTTCACATTTCTGTGTCACCAACTGGCTAGAAAGTCACCATTATGACACATATAGTGGCAGAAACAAGAGGAGGTTTGTGGAGTGTGTGGTGGCAAAGTGAAAGATAGGAGGGAGTAGCTGATGACATGTCCAGCCGTGGAAATATTGAGTTTGGGGAGGTGCTGGCACCTCCCCAAACTCAATATTTAGACAAAGGGGGCCAGATTTAGGAAAATGGGGACAGAATGCATGATAGTATTTAAGTGAATATTACTTTTATGATTCAACAGAGAATACAGGTTATAGTTAAACACAGCTGAATACAGTGAGAAAAGTATTTAACCCAGAACAGCAGAGAAAACAATATTCGTCATAGGTTATCTCCAGTACTGATCCTATGGTCTCTGTCTCCTGGTATCCATGGCCTTGTATAATGCCCTCCCCATGTATAAACTTGCTTCTAACCAATAGAAGATAACAGGGTTGTGGGGATGTCATATCTCTGATTAAGTAACAAAATACAGTTACTATCTTCTTGCTAGCAGAATAGCCCTATTGCCTTCTCGGATTGCTCTCAGTCCAAAAGCCATTAAGAAACTGAATTCTACCAATAGCTACTACAGCTTGGAATCAGCTTCCTCCCCAGTTCAGCCTTTGGGTGAGACCTCAGGTTCAGCCAACACCTTGCTTGCAATCTTGTGAGAATCTCTGAAAGAGGGGACTCAGTTAAGTCATGCCCAGATTCCTGACCCACATCATGTAAGATAATACAGGTGTGCTGCTAAGTTTTGGGGTAATTTGTTATGCATCAATAGATAACCAATGCAATATTTAAGGCAACATTAGAAAATAGTATGTGCAATAATTTTTTAAAGAATGGCCAGAAAAATAAGAACAGAAACAAGAGAACATACTCTTTGCAACATGATAGAAGAAGAAAGTTCAAGAGGAATGGTATAGGTGTAACAGTGGAGAAAAGCCAAGTGAATGAGAAGTGAAAGTTCAACAAGGAGATATTTAATTTAACAAGAAGAATGTTTTTACTTCCTTTCAAATTTCATGGGAATGGTGGTCTTAATTAAAGGAAAAACAAGATTGTGGTGAAATAAAGAATAGGAAGAGGCCAGGATACAGAAATTGAAGGGTAGAGAAATGAGTGAGAGCTACTACTGGATGGTTAATTAAGGTTGAGGGAGGGGATAGTTTGGAAATTTCAAGTTGGGAATGACTCAAGTGGGCATATTTAGTCAGGGGTATTGCCAGAAATAATGTGAGTGAGAAAACATTAATTATTTAAAAATCACACATTTTGGAGCTGACCCAGTGGTTTGAATGAAAGGAAAGTCACACAAAGTTCTCTGGAAGAATGAGCCACGGAAGTCCCAAGTAGTGACACATGTCGCTCCTTAGGGTGTGACTTCTGGCAACCCCCTCCACCTGTGTAGTGTTCAAGGTCGGTCACCCTGATTTCTGCAGCACAATTCAGGCTGGGGCTGAGCTGGACCACTGAGCGAGTCACATTGTGGACCCTGAAAGGACAGGTTGGCACCATTCTGTACGGATCTGCTTTTTATATGTTGCCTTTCTACCCCTTGATTCTTCTTGGTCGCTCTTAGAAATGGTTGTTTGGTGTGTTCCACTTTTATTTATTTATTTTTTGGCTGCCCTCATGTCTTTAGGTTGGACTGAACAACTATGATTGTTAGGAAAAAAATGACTTTTCATGAAATGCATACAATTTAAACATGGTTACCATTAAATATTAGAATTTCAAAAATGTCTGTGCTTTTAATCTATGCTTGTGATAACACTGGTTTTGTTGTTTTTAGTGTTTTCCCAGAATAATTATTTAAAAAAAAAACTGAGGGAATTATAATTTATTGGATTAATTCTACTTTGCATGCAGCACTTTTCAGATAGAAATATACATTTATTTATACAGATAACAGCCCATCTTTCTTGAAATTTGAGGGGATCCTGGGTATGTGTGACCCACGGGCCTGTGGTTCTTTGACATCAAGTTTATTTTCCTCAACCCACAGTGTGATATTCTAGCACTTAATTTCAGAATGCAGCTTAAATCACAGACACCATAATATGTCAAACGATCCCACACTTGCAGGGGGAAAACAGTAAGTAATGAAAAAGCTATGATTGCTTTTCTGTCCTTCCAAATGACAGTTATCACTTCAATGACCTGCTCCGGGGGACCGGTCTAAACCTGACACACTAAGGGATAACGTCATCTAACAGGGTAGTTACAAAAATCAATACAAAACCCATTTCAAAGATACTCTGTGTAAGAATCCTGGTGTAATGTTCATTTATTGAATAGGCCTGGGGAAAAAAAAAACACAACAACTTTTCTGATATATATGCCTTACCTCTCAAGCAAAGGGATTCTGTAGGTAAGCAATAATTGTATTTTTCAATCTATTACTTAGACTTGCCATGGCTCAGGCTGGAATCTAATATATGGGTGACGGCTATAACTCAATTATGGAGCCTCCACAGAGTCCTAGTGTATTCAAAGAGTAAAGAACAGAACAGGGCAGCTCTCTGTGCTTCTCCGGATGAATGAGAGTGTGTACGTGAAAGTGTGTGTGTGTGTGTGTGTAAACTCTCTTTATAAGCTTGTCTTGTTGTCTTTTTGACTGCAAAGGAATTTGAATACTTAAATAGTTATATTTAACCAGGGCGTGTAATTTCCTTGGATGCCCTTACTTGCTTATCACATGGGAAGCAAATGCACTCTTTTTGAATAAACAGACACACAATTGCAAGAAGAGGCACTGGCTTGTTGGGAGTGTCCTCTTAAACGCTGGAAGCTGAAAGCCAACTGGCATCATGGTGTGCCCCCATGCATATCTGCATGCCAACAACTATGACAGAGCACTGGGCTTGCAAAATCTTGGGCTCGCTAAATCTTGGGCTCAGTCAGCGTGGCAGTTATTATGAACAAAATCTCAAGAAGGCATGTAGTGAGATGTAGTGAGTGTGCCCTGCACAACTTTCAAGGAAATATTTGGTAAAAAGATTTTAGCTCAAATTAGTGCTACTCCTGGGAAATGCTAATGAAACCTGTTAAATCAACCCATGTACCAGAAGTCCAATCATCTTAACCGTCACACTTTATGACCATCACACTATTGCATTACCTGGACATTTTGATTCTAAATGAAGAGCCATCATGACATTGTTCAAATCACAGAATATTAACACGGACATTGTATGGTGAGAGTCATACGTTTTCAAATTCTCTATGCTAATTTCATAGGGCTAATATTCATTGACAATACTGCTTATGAAACCTGGTAATGAATTGGATTTTAATTATTCTCTGCTCCTCTATAATTTTCCAAACAAGTATTTATGAAATGACCTAGAAAGTCTTATTATAACAGCTCATACTTGCCTGTTCAACAGGTTCTAAAATTTGGAAGATATTTTGGCTGCTGTCCAAACACTTATATGCTTGTTTGGACCAAGTGTCACATTCAAATGCCACCTGTTCCTCTAATCAATCATTATCAGGATGTATGTGATGAAGTCTCTACTCTAGGAATAGAGAGCTACGAATATTTATGCTTGCACTGAATATCAGAAAATGAGAGTGGGATCTTACTTTTGTGTAAAAGCCAATTTTCTACTACCACTTAATTTGAAATATTAATAAAATTATTTTTAAAGCTTCAGAATGCTTTCTTCATTTCCTGAAGTTGACTTTTGATACTTTTATTCTTTTAGTGTCTGTACCTTTGAGACCAATGACACAGATTCTGTCCCCAGGTCACTTCACTACGATCTTGGGCAAATTACACAACACTCTCTTCCTCAGTTTTCTCTCTTGTAAAATGGGAGTAAAAACAGTACTTAATGGACAGAGATGGCATGAGCCTTGAATTAGTTAGCATTAAGATCAGTATGTCCAGTAGTTTTATGTTTCATGTATTTCATCTAAGTCATTAACCTATTTTGAGTTGATCTTTATTTATGATGTGAGACAAAGGTCTAATTTCATTCTTATGCATATGGATATCCAGTTTGCTCAACACCATTTATTGAATAGACTCTTCTTTCTGCATTGTGGATTCTTGGAACGCTTGTCAAAGATGAGGTGACTGTAAATGTGTGAATTTATTTCTGGAGTCTATTCTTTTCCATTGGTCTACACATCTGTTTTTATGCTAGTATCATAAAAAGTTACCATATGAAATCAGAAAGAGTGATGCCTCTAGCTTTATTCATCTTGCTCAAGATTTCTTTAGCTATTTGAGGTCTTTTGTGATTCCATACATATTTTAGAATTATTTTTTCTACTTCTGTAAAGAATGGCATTGGGATTTTTGAGATGGACTGCACTTACCCTATAGACCACTTTGGTTAGTACAGACACTTTAACAATATTAATTCTTCCATTCCATGGGCATGGGATGTGTTTCCACTTATCTGTGTTTTTTTTCAAATTTCCTTCATCAATTATTTATAATTTTCAGTACACAGATCTTTGACCTATTTGATTAAGGCAATTCCAAATTATTTTATTATTTTTGTTGTTATTGTAAATGAAACTAGGAGAAAAGCTTCTTGCCATTGGTTTGGACAATGAGTTTTTGGATATGACAGCAAAATCACTGGCAATAAAAGGAAAAATAGACAAGCAGAATGACATAAAACTAAAAAGCTTCTACATAACCAAGGAAACAAGAGTGAAAATGCAGCCTACAGAATGGGGGAAAATATTTGCAAACTCTCTCTCTATATATTTAAGGAGTTAAAATCCAAAATATATAAGGAACTCAACCATTCAATAGCAGAAAGAAAACAAATAACTGGTTAAAAATGGGCTAAGGACCCAAACAGACATTTGAACATCTTTTTATGTATCTATTGGCTTTTTGTATTTCTCAAAGGAAGACATACAAAAAGCCAATAGATACATGAAAAGATGTTCAACATAACTAATCATAGGGGAAATACAACTCAAAACCACAATGAGACGTCACCTCACACATGGTAGAATGGCTATTACTAAAAAGACAAAAGATGACAAGTTTTGGTGAGGATGTGGAGAAAAGGGAACTTTGTATACCATTGGTGCAAATATAAATATGACCATTACAGAAAACTGTATGAGGAAAACAGCAAGCCCACTTCAGTTTATATATTCAAAGGAAATTAAAAGTGAGTACCCCCATGCCTATTGAAACATTATTTAAAATAGCCAAGATATAGAATCAACCTCAATAACCATAAATGGATGAATGGAAAAGGAGAATTTAGGATAGAGAGATGATTGACAGATAGATAGATATAAATAGATGGATATTATTAAGCCTTTTAAAAAAGAAGGGAATTCTGCCATTTGCAATAACATGGATGAACCGGGCGGATATCATGCTGAATAAAATACACCAGAAAGACAAATACTACATGACCTCACTAATATGTGGAATCTAAAATAGTTGAATTCATAGAACTGGAGAGCAGAACAGTTATTATTAGGGGTGGAAGTTGGGGAAACTGGGGAGATGTAAGTCATAGGATACAAAGTTTTAGTTATTAGATGAATAAGTTCTGGGGATCTAATGTACAGCATGGTGACTATAGTTTACTATAAGAGATTATCATAAATAATGTATGGGATACTTGAAATTTCCTAAGAAAGAGAAGATCTTAAGTGTTCTTTTTTTTTTTTTTTTTTTTTTTTTTGCTGTACGCAGGCCTCTCACTGCTGTGGCCTCTCCCGTTGCGGAGCACAGGCTCCGGACACACAGGCTCCGCGGCCATGGCTCGCGGGCCCAGCCGCTCCGTGGCATGTGGGATCTTCCGGGATCGGGGCACGAACCTGTGTCCCCTGCATCGGCAGGCGGACTCTCAACCACTGCGCCACCAGGGAAGCCCAAGTGTTCTTAAAAACATACTCACACACACAAAAAAACATACTCACACTAAAAAGGAAACTGTGAGATGATGGATGTATTAATTGGCTTGATTGTGGTGATCTTTTCACAATGTACTGAATACTTTTAATCAATATCATATATCAATATATAAATAAAGCCAAAAAGAAAATTTGCAAAGAAAAAAGATCAATACCTCTAATTTTTAGGGTATTATATTCTTTTTTGAATTTTATTTGTTTTTTTGTACAGCAGGTTCTTATTAGTTATCTATTTTATACATATTAGTGTATACATGTCAACCCCAATCTTCCAGTTCATCCCACCACCACCAGCCCCATGCCCCTTTCCCCCCTTGGTGTCCATACGTTTGTTCTCTACATTTGTGTCTCTACTTCTGCCCTGCAAACTGGTTCATCTGTACCATTTTTCTAGGTTCCACATAAATGCATTAATATATGATATTTGTTTTTCTCTTTCTGACATACTTCACTCTGTATGGAAACCTCTAGATCCATCCACCTCTACAAATGACCCAATTTCATTCTTTTTTGGCTAAGTAATATTCCATTGTATATATGTACCACATCATTTGTATTCATTCATCTGTCGATGGGCATTTAGGTTGCTTCCATGACCTGGCTATTGTAAATAGTGCTGCAATGAACACTGGGGTGCATATGTCTTTTTGAATTATGGTTTTCTCTGAGTATATGTCCAGTAGTAGTATTGCTGGGTCATAGGGTAATTCTATTTTTAGTTTTTTAAGGAACCTCCATACTGTTCTCCATAGTGGCTGTATTAATTTACATTACCACCAACAGTGCAAGAGGGTTCCCTTTTCTCCACACCCTCTCCAGAATCTGTTTGTAGATTTTCTGATGATGCCCATTCAAACTGGTGTGAGGTGATACCTCATTGTACTTTTGATTTGCATTCTCTAATAATTAGTGATGTTGAGCAGCTTTTCATGTGCTTTTTGACCATCTGTATGTCTTTTTTGGAGAAATGTCTATTTATGTCTTTGGCCCATTTTTTGATTGGGCTTTTTTTTTTTTAATATTGAGCTGCATGAGCTGTTTATATATTTTGGAGATTAATCCATTGTCCGCTGATTTGTTTGCAAATATTTTCTCCCATTCTGAGGGTTGTATTTTCATCTTTTTGTAGTTTCCTTTGCTTTGTAAAAGCTTTTAACTTTCATGAGGTCCCATTTGTTTATTTTCGTTTTTATTTCCATTACTCTAGGAGGTGGATCAAAAAAGATCTTGCGGTGATTTATGTCAGAGAGTGTTCTTCCTATGTTTTCCTCTAAGAGTTATACAGTGTCCAGTTTTACATTTAGATCTCTAATCCATTTTGAGTTTATTTTTCTGTATGGTGTTAGGAAGTGTTTTAATTTCATTATTTTACATGTAGCTGTCCAATTTTCCCAGCACCACTTATTGAAGAGACAGTCTTTTCTCCATTGTATACCCTTGCCTCTTTTGTCATAGATTAGTTGACCATAGGTGCGTGGGTTTATCTCTGGGAATCCTATCCTATTCTCTTGATCTATATTTCTGATATTTGTGCCAGTACCATATTATCTTGATTACTGTAGCTTTGTAGTATAGTCTGAAGTCAGGGAGTCTGATTCCTCCAGCTCCATTTTAGTCCCTCAAGATTGTTTTGGCTATTTGTGTTTTTTTGTGTCTCCATACAAATTTTAAGATGTTTTGTTCCTGTTCTCTTAAAAATGTCATTGGTAATTTGATAGTGATTGCATTGAATCTGTAGATTGCTTTGGGTAGTATAGTCATTTTCACAATATTGATTGTTCCCATCCAAGAATATGGTATATCTCTCCATCTGTTTGTATCATCTTTAATTTCTTTCATCAGTGTCTTATAGTTTTCTACATACAGGACTTTTGTCTCCCTAGGTAGGTTTATTCCTAGGTATTTTATTCTTTTTGTTGCAATGGTAAGTGGGAGTGTTTCCTTAATGTCTCCTTCAGATTTTTCATCATTGGTGTATAGGAATGCAAGGTAATTCTATGTATTAATTTTGTATCCTGCAACTTTACCAAATTCATTGATTAGCTCTAGTAGTTTTCTAGTGGCATCTTTAGGATTCTCTATGTATAGTATCATATCATCTGCAAACAGTGACAGGTATACTTCTTCTTTTCCAATTTGTATTCCTTTTATTTCTTTTTCTTCTCTGATTGCTGTGGCTAAGACTTCTAAAACTATGTTGAATAATAGAGGTGAGAGTGGGCATCCTTGTCTTGTTCCTGATCTTAGAGGAAATGCTTTCAGTTTTTCACCATTGAGAATGATGTTTGCTGGGGGTTTGTCGTATATGACCTTTATTATGTTGAGGTAGTTTCCCTCTATGCCCACTTTCTGGAGAGTTTTTTCATAAATGGGTGTTGAATTTCGTCAAAATGTTTTACTGGATCTATTGAGATGACCATATGGTTTTTATTCTTCTATTTGTTAAATGGTGTATCACATTGATTGATTTGCTTATATTGAAGAATCCTTGCATCACTGGGATAAACCCCACTTGATCATGGTATTTGATCCTTTTAATGTGTGTTGGATTCTGTTTGCTAGTATTTTGTTGAGGATTTTTGCATCTATATTCTTCAGTGATATTGGTCTGTAATTTCCTTTATTTGTAGTATCTTTGTCTGGTTTTGGTATCAGGGTGATGGAGGCCTCATAAAATGAGTTTTGGAGTCTTCCTCTGCAATATTTTGTAAGAGTTTGAGAAGGGTGGGTGTTAGTCCTTCTCTAAATGTTTGATAGAATTCACCTGTGAAGTCATCTGGTCCTGGACTTATGTTTGTTGGAAGATTTTTTTTTTTTCTTTTTCTTTTTGCAGTATGCAGGCCTCTCACTGTTGTGGCCTCTCCCGTTGCAGAGCACAGCCTCCAGACACACAGACTCAGCAGCCATGGCTCACAGGCCTAGCTGCTCCATGGCATGTGGGATCTTCCCAGACCAGGCATGAACCCGTGTCCCCTCCATTGGCAGGCAGACTGTCAACCACTGTGTCACCAGGGAAGCCCCTGTTTTTTGGAAGGTTTTTAATCACAGTTTAAATTTCATTACTTGTGATTGGTCTGTTCTTATTTTCTATTTCTTCCTGTTTCACTCTTGGAAGGTTATACCTTTCTAAGAATTTGTCAGTTACTTCCAGGTTGTCCATTTTATTGCCATAGAGTTGCTTGTGATAGTCTCTTAGGATGCTTTGTGTTTCTGTGGTGTCTTTTGTAACTTCTCCCTTTTCATTTCTAATTTTTTTGATTTGAGTCCTCTCCCTTTTTTTCTTGATGAGTCTGGATAATGGTGTATCAATTTTATTTATCTTCTCAAAGAACCAGCTTTTAGTTTTATTGATCTTTGCTATTGTTTTTTGTTGTTTCTATTTCATCTATTTCTGCTCTAATCTTTATGATTCCTTTCCTTCTACTAACTTTGGGTTTTGTTTGTTCTTCTTTCTCTAGTTGCTTTAGGTGTAAGGTTAGATTGTTTATTTCAGATTTTTCTTATTTCTTGAGGTAGGATTTTATTGCTATAAAGTTCCCTCTTGGAACTGCTTTTGCTGCATCCCATAGGTTTTGGATCGTTATGTTTTCATTGTCATTTTTCTCTAGGTATTTTTTGATTTCCTCTTTGATTTCTTCAGTGATCGCTTGGTTATTTAATAACATTTTGTTTAGCCTCCATGTGTTTCTGTATTTTACTTTTTTTCCCTTTAATTGATTTCTAATCTCATAGCGTTGTGGTCAGAAAAGATGCTTGATATGATTTCAATTTTCTTAACTTTACTGAGGCTTGGTTTGTGACCCAAGATGTGACCTATCCTGGAGAATGTTCCATGTGCACTTGAGAAGAAAGTGTAATCTGCTGTTTTTGGATGGAATGTCCTATAAATATCAATTAAATCTCTCTGGTCTATTGTGTCACTTAAAGCTTGTGTTTCCTTATTAATTTTCGTTTTGGATGATCTGTCCATTGGTGTAAGTGAGATGTTAAAGTACCCTACTATATTTGTGTTAATATTGATTTCCCCTTTTATAGCTGTTAGCAGTTGCCTTATGTATAGAGGTGCTCCTATGTTGGGTGCATATATATTTATAATTGTTATATCTTCCTCTTAGATTGATCCCTTGATCATTATGTAGTGTTCCTCCTTGTCCCTTGTAACATTCTTTATTTTAAAATCTATTTAATCTGATATGAGTATTGCTACTCCAGCTTTCTTTTGATTTCCATTTGCTTGGAATATCTTTTTCCATCCCCTCACTTTCAGTCTGTATGTGTCCCTAGGTCTGAAGTTGGTCTCTTGTATGCATCATATATATTGGTCTTATTTTTGTATCCATTCAGCAAGCCTTTTTCTTTTGTTTGCAACATTTAATCCATTTTCGTTTAAGGTAATTATCAATATGTATGTTCCTATTACCATTTTCTTAATTGTTTTGGGTTTGTTTATGTAGGTCCTTTTCTTCTCTTATGTTTCCCACTTAGAGAAGTTCCTTTAACATTTGTTGTAGAGCTGGTTTGGTGGTGCTAAATTCTCTTAGCTTTTGCTTGTCTGTAAAGCTTTTGATTTCTCTGTTGAATCTGAATGAAATCCTTGCTGGGTATAGTAATCTTGGTTGTAGGTACTTCTCTTTCATCACTTTAAATATATCATGCCACTCCCTTCTGGCTTGTAGAGTTTCTGCTCAGAAATCAGCTGTTAATCTTATGGGAGTTCCCTTGTATGTTATTTGTTCTTTTTCCCTTGCTGCTTTCAATAATCTTTCTTTGTCTTTTTTTTTTTTTTTTTTTTTTTTTTTTTTGTCAGTTTGATTACTGTGTGTCTTGGCATGTTTCTCCTTGGGTTTATCCTGCCTGGGACTCTCTGCTCTTCCTGGACTTGGATGGCTATTTCCTTTCCCATGTTAGGGAATATTAGATTATAATGTCTTCAAATGTATTCTTGGGTCCTTTCTCTCTCTCTCTTCTCCTTCTGGGACCCCTATAATGCAAATGCTGTTGTGTTTAATGTTTTTCCAGAGGTCTCCTAGGCTGTCTTCATTTCTTTTTAGTCTTTTTTCTTTATTCTTTTCTACTGCAGTGAATTCTGCCATTCTGTCTTCCAGGTCACTTATCCATTCTTCTGCCTCAGTTATTCTGCTACTGATTACTTCTAGTGTATTTTTCATTTCAGTTATTGCATTGTTCATCTCTGTTTGTTTTTTCTTTAATTCTTCTAGGTCTTTGTTAAACATTTCTTGCATCTTCTCGATCTTTGCCTTCATTCTTTTTCCAAGGTCCTGGATCATCTTCATTATCATTATTTTGAATTCATTTTCTGGAAGGTTGCCTATCTCCACTTCATTTACTTGTTTTTCTGTGGTTTTATCTTTTTCCTTCATCTGCTACATAACGCTCTGCCTTTTCATCTTGTTTATCTTTCTGTGAATGTGGTTTTGTTCCACAGGCTGCAGGATTGTATTTCTTCTTGCTTCTACTGTCTGCCCTCTGGTCAGTGTATTATATTTTTTCCAAGTCTGAAACTGCAAACTGCTAGTGTTGGATGGTCTCCTGCAGAGGCAGGAGGTGGCTGTGGCTCACCATGGGGACAAGGACAATGGTAGTATAAGTTCCAGCAAGTACTCCTTGGCATGAGCCCTCCCAGAGTCCATCGTTAGTCCCACCAAAGAACCTCAAGATCAGTATCTCTTACAGCATAGCAAATTACTATCTCAGAGAAAGTGTTGTGTATTTTTATCTTAAGGGATTTCTCTTTTTCAAATTCCAGTTACCTGAACTTCATGCTGTGGACTCAGAAGTCGGTATATGGGTTGGGCCCCTAAACTTCAAGGCCCCATTCAGGAGCAAGATGAGCAAGGGTTAGGGTTAGCAGCCAAAAGTGGAGACAGTTTTCTTCCTCCAGAACTGTGTTGGTTAGTTCCATAGGCTGCCCCAAATAATGCTGCAGTCCTGGTCCAGTTGTTTATAACTGCCATGTTACAGCCTTTTTGCTTCCAGAAGATAGGTGATAAGGTCCTTAATTACTGTATAGTGTACCTGTATAGTTAAAGTTTTGCACTGCTCTTACCATTATAATGATAACTGCTTGATAAAGCAATTTAAAGAGAATGGATAGCTCAAGATTACTGTAGAATGTGACCTAAATCTCTTACATTTAGAATCTTCTAAATGGTTATGTATTTTGCCTTTAAATCTACATGAAATATGTTCTGGGGTCATTTGTTTTTACAATACAGAATTATCTTTGGAAATGGAAGCAATAAAAGCAATCTATGTTGCATTGCAAAGTTCACCACATCATATGGGATGAATAATCAAAGCAAATGAACATTTTATGATGTTGAAAACCCTTTGGTATTAGAAGTATGTGGATAAGGTATGAAAGTGCTGCCAACTTGTTTGAAAACCCAAATGACACTATCTCTGGAGTATAGCCAGAATTGTAAAAAAGGAAGGCACACACTTGTTTACTACGATTGATTTATTTTTTATTATGTTTATTAGGGGAAAGGGGAAAATCTAAATCTACTGGAAAGCAATGAACTAATGTGAATCCTTCCTAAGGTAATACACTCACATCAAAGAATTTAAGGAAGCAATCAACTCAATTTTTACATTAAGAATTAAAATAGCCAACATTCATTCATTAATATTTATAAGCAATAAGATAATTGGTTAATTGCTTTCTTAAATATTTTACTAAAACAGTGAGAGTTTGTTGAGTTAAAAATTGTTTTCCTCCTTAAGAATAATAAGTATTCAAAATTATGTTTATTAACTGTAATATTTGTACCTTTTGTGATAATTTTGTTCCTTGAAAGAATTGCTGGTTTTAAAACCAACCTATTATGTTTTTAAAAAACATAGTGAAGAAAGTTAAATAAATGAAGGATTTGTGTTTTGCAGTGTCTGCCTGGTCCAAAATGCTAACTCTGGTCACTTCTCCTTCAGATCATTAGAAACTAGACATACCTTACACAACAGTAGGATTCCACTGGAGAAAGACAAAAAAATTATCTTCCATGTAATGATTTGTGCTACTATCTACCTAACAATTCAAACATAATATGCTTTGATTTGAGAGTATTTAAAGAGTTAAATACTCATGCTATAAGTGCAATAAAGGGTGTTTATAGAACTTCTGTGAATGCAGCATGGTATTAAAATAGACCTATCCCAGCAGTATGCATAGGGATTGGATACCTAACCAACATGTAACTTACATAATTTTCAGATACCTGGTGTCCAGGTACTTCCTTGAAACTGGGTCTCCTCTCCCATACCTGGAGTGAATTTTGCATTTCTTAGGTGATTCATGACTTTTATACCCCATGTAGTTGTTGGTTTTGAAACAGAAAAAATAGAGATATTTCAAAGGCTCCTGCACAGTTAGCTTGGGCACTTCTCGCACACAGACAGTTGCTGTGTCAATGGAGCTTGGGGATTAAGATACTTGGCCAACAGTTGAGCTTTGGAAAATCCACAGAGGGACAGCTGTGTGACTCCTTTGCTTAGTAAGATTGTAATATTAAGAGCCCTACCCCATCTATGACCACTGGAGAGTGCATGAAAATAAACTTTTACTTGCCTTTCACCTCCTGAGAGAATTATGGGGAAAATGCATGAATAAGAATGCCCTCTGGCTTAAGGCACCAAAAAAAAAAAAAGGTTGTCATTTTCAAGATTTACGTTGTCTCTAGCTAAAAATGATCAACAACAGGAAGCTTTTTTCCCCTTAATATGAAGCTAAGATGTACTGTTTGTAATGATGAACTTTGGTCCTTGGGCAATGTGAACATGTGTACAAACTCCCCAGTCAAAGATCTTTATATTTGAACTTAGATGATCAAGAAAGAGGAAGGGACTTCCGGGTAAGATGGCGGAAGAGTAAGACACGGAGATCACCTTCCTCCCCATGGATACACCAGAAATACAGCTACACGTGGAACAACTCCTAGAGAACACCTACTGAACGCTGGCAGAAGACCCCAGACCTCCCAAAAGGCAAGAAACTCCCCACATACTTGGGTAGGGCAAAGCGGAGAGATCACCACACAGAGGATCAGTGCCGAGCGGCACTCACCAGCCCGAGAGGCTTGTCTGCTCGCCCACTGGGGCGTGCAGCGCTGGAAGCTGAGGCTTAGGCTTCGGTCAGAGCACAGAGAGAGGACTGGGGCTGGCGGCGAGAACTCAGCCTGAGGGGGCTAATGTGCCACAGCTAGCCGGGAGGGAGTCTGGGAAAACTCTGGAGCTGCCGAAGAGGCAAGAGACTTTTTCTTCCCTCTTGGTTTCCTGGTGCGCGAGGAGAGGGGATTAAGAGCGCTGCTTAAAGGGGCTCCACAGACGGGCGCGAGTCGCGACTGAAAGCGCGGAGCCCAGTGACGGGCGTGGGACGCTGGGGCTGCTGCTGCTGCTGCCGAGAAGCCTGTGTGTGAGCGCAGGTCACTGCCCACACTGCCCTTCCGGGAGCCTGTGCAGCCCGCCACTGCCGGGGTCCCGGGATCCAGGGGCGGCTTCCCTGGGAGAACGCACGGCGCGCCTCGGGCTGGTGCAATGTCACGCCGACCTCTGCCGCTGCAGGCTCGACCGGCACTCTGTGCCCCTCCCTCCTGCCCGGCCTGAGTGAGCCACAGTCCCCGAAGAGGCTGCTCCTTTAACCCTGTCCTGTCTGAGCGAAGAACAGACGCCCTCCGGCGACCTACACGCAGAGGTGGGGCCAAATCCAAAGCTGAGACCCAGGAGCTGTGAGAACAAAGAAGAGAAAGGGAAACCTGTCCCAGCAGCCTCAGAAGCAGCGGATTAAAGCTCCACAATCGACTTGATGTACCCTGCATCTGTGGAATACATGAATAGACAACACATCATAACAAACTGAGGAGCCCGGAGTCAGTGCTGTGCCTCTGAGGTGGGAGAGCCAACTTCAGGACACTGGTCCACAAGAGACCTCCCAGCTCCACATAATATCAAACGGCAAAAATCTTCCAGAGATCTCCATCTCAACACCAGCACCCAGCTTCACTCAACGACCAGCAAGCTACAGTGCTGGACACCCTATGCCAAACAACTAGCAAGACAGGAACACAATGCCACCCATTAGCAGAGAGGTGGCCTAAAATAATAAAAAGTCCGCAGGCACCCCAAAACACACCACCATACGTGGACCTGCACACCAGAAAGACAAGATCCAGCCTAATCCACCAGAACACAGGCACTAGTCCCCTCCACCAAGAAGCCTACACAACCCACTAAACCAACCTTAGCCACTGGGGACAGACACCAAAAACAACGGGAACTACGAACCTGCAGCCTGCAAAAAGGAGACCCCAAACACAGTAACATAAGCAAAATGAGGAGACAGAAAAACACACAGCAGGAGAAGGAGCAAGATAAAAACCCACCAGACCTAACAAATGAAGAGGTAATAGGCAGTCTACCTGAAAAAGAATTCAGAATAATGGTGGTAAAGATGATCCAAGATTCTATTTCCAAGATCCAAAATCTTGGAAATAGAATAGACAAGATGCAAGAAACAGTTAACAAGGACCTAGAAGAACTAAAGATGAATCAAGCATCGATTAAAAACACAATAAATGCAATAAAAAATACTCTAGATGGGATCAATACCAGAATAACTGAGGCAGAAGAACGGGTAAGTGAGGTGGAAGATAAAATAGTGGAAATAACTGCTGCAGAGAAAAATAAAGAAAAAAAGAATGAAAAGAACAGAGGACAGTCTCAGAGACCTCTGGGACAACATTAAACGCACCAACATTTGAATTATAGGGGTTCCAGAAGAAGAAGAGAAAAAGAAAGGGACTGAGAAAATATTTGAAGAGATTATAGTTGAAAACTTCCCTAATATGGGAAAGGAAATAGTTAATCAAGTCCAGGAGGCACAGAGAGTCCCATACAGAAAAATCCAAGGAGAAATACACCAAGACACATATTAATCAAACTGTCAAAAATTAAACACAAAGAAATCATATTAAAAGCAGCAAGGGAAAAACAACAAATAACACACAAGGGAATCCCCATCAGGTTAACAGCTGATCTCTCAGCAGAAACTCTACAAGCCAGAAGGGAGTGGCAGGACATAATTAAAGTGATGAAGGAGAGAAACCTGCAACCAAGATTACTCTACCCAGCAAGGATCTCATTCAGATTTGATGGAGAAATTAAAAACTTTACAGATAAGCAAAAGCTGAGAGAGTTCAGCACCACCAAACCAGCTTTACAACAAATGCTAAAGGAACTTCTCTAGGCAAGAAACACAACAGAAGGAATATACCTACAATAACGTACCCAAAGCAATTAAGGAAATGGGAATAGGAACATACATATCAATAATTACCTTAAATGTAAATGGACTAAATGCTCCCACCAAAAGACATAGAGTGGCTAAATGGATACAAAAACAAGACCCATATATATGCTGTCTACAAGAGACCCACTTCAGACCTAGAGACACATACAGACTGAAAGTAAGGGGATGGAAAAAGATATTCCATGCAAATGGAAACCAAAAGAAAGCTGGAGTAGCAATTCTCATATCAGACAAAATAGACTTTAAAATAAAGACTACTAGAGGAGACAAAGAAGGACACTACATAATGATCAAGGGATCGATCCAAGAAGAAGATATAACAATTGTAAATATTTATGCACCCAACATAGGAGCACCTCAATACATAAGGCAAATACTAACAGCCATAAAAGGAGAAATCGACAGTAACACAATCATAGTAGGGGACTTTAACACCCCACTTTCACCAATGGACAGTCATCCAAAATGGAAATAAATAAGGAAACACAAGCTTTAAATGATACATTAAACAAGATGGACTTAATTGATATTTATAGGACATTCCATCCAAAAACAACAGAATACACATTTTTCTCAAGTGCTCATGGAACATTCTCCAGGATAGATCATATCTTGGGTCACAAATCAAGCCTTGGTAAATTTAAGAAAATTGAAATTGTATCAAGTATCTTTTCTGACCACAATGCTATGAGACTAGATATCAACTACAGGAAAAGAGATGTAAAAAATACAAACACATGGAGGCTAAACAATACACTACTTAATAATGAAGTGATCACTGAAGAAATCAAAGAGGAAATTAAAAAATACCTAGAAAAAATGACAATGGAGACACGACGACCCAAAACCTATGGGATGCAGCAAAAGCAGTTCTAAGAGGGAAGTTTATAGCAATACAAGCCCACCTTAAGAAACAGGAAATATCTCGAATAAACAACCTAACCTTGCACCTAAAGCAATTAGAGAAAGAAGAACAAAAACATCCCAAAGTTAGCAGAAGGAAAGAAATCATAAAAATCAGATCAGAAATAAATGAAAAAGAAATGAAGGAAACGATAGCAAAGATCAATAAAACGAAAAGCTGGTTCTTTGAGAAGATAAACAAAATTGATAAACCATTAGCCAGACTCATCAAGAAAAAAAGGGAGAAGACTCAAATCAATAGAATTAGAAATGAAAAAGGAGAAGTAACAACTGACACTGCAGAAATACAAAAGATCATGAGAGATTACTACAAGCAACTCTATGCCAATAAAATGGACAACCTGGAAGAAATGGACAAATTCTTAGAAATGCACAACCTGCCAAGACTGAATCAGGAAGAAATAGAAAATATGAATAGACCAATCACAAGCACTGAAATTGAAACTGTGATAAAAAATCTTCCAACAAACAAAAGCCCAGGACCAGATGGCTTCACAGGCGAATTCTATCAAACATTTAGAGAAGAGCTAACACCTATCCTTCTGAAACTCTTCCAAAATATAGCAGAGGGAGGAACACTCCAAAACTCATTCTACGAGGCCACCATCACCTTGATACCAAAACCAGGCAAGGATGTCACAAAGAAAGAAAACTACAGGCCAATATCACTGATGAACATAGATGCAAAAATCCTCAACAAAATACTAGCAAACAGAATCCAACAGCACATTAAAAGGATCATACACCATGATCAAGTGGGGTTTATTCCAGGAATGCAAGGATTCTTCAATATACGCAAATCAATCAATGTGATACACCATATTAACAAATTGAAGGAGAAAAACCATATGATCATCTCAATAGATGCAGAGAAAGCTTTCGACAAAATTCAACACCCATTTATGATAAAAACCCTGCAGAAAGTAGGCATAGAGGGAACTTTCCTCAACATAATAAAGGCCATATATGACAAACCCACAGCCAGCATCGTCTTCAATGGTGAAAAACTGAAACCATTTCCACTAAGATCAGGAACAAGACAAGGTTTCCCACTCTCACCACTCTTATTCAACCTAGTTTTGGAAGTTTTAGCCACAGCAATCAGAGAAGAAAAGGAAATAAAAGGAATCCAAATTGGAAAAGAAGAAGTAAAGCTGTCACTGTTTGCAGATGACATGATACTATACATAGAGAATCCTAAAGGTGCTACCAGAAAACTACTAGAGCTAATCAATCAATTTGGGAATGTTGCAGGATACAAAATTAATGCACAGAAATCTCTGGCATTTCTATATACTAATGATGAAAAATCTGAAAGTGAAATCAAGGAAACACTCCCATTTACCACTGCAACAAAAAGAATAAAATATCTAGGAATAAACCTACCTAAGGAGACAAAAGACCTGTATGCAGAAAATTATAAGACACTGATGAAAGAAATTAAAGATGATACAAATAGATGGAGAGATGTACCATGTTCTTGGATTGGAAGAATCAACATTGTGAAAATGACTCTACTACCCCAAGCAATCTACAGATTCAATGCAGTCCCTATCAAACTACCACTGGCATTTTTCAGAGAACTAGAACAAAAAATTTCACAATTTGTATGGAAACACAAAAGACCCCGTATAGCCAAAGCAATCTTGAGAAAGAAAAATGGAGCTGGAGGAATCAGGCTCCCTGACTTCAGACTATACTACAAAGCTATAGTAATCAAGACAATATGGTACTGGCACAAAAACAGAAAGATAGATCAATGGAACAGGATAGAAAGCCCAGAGTTAAACCCACGGACATATGGTCACCTTATCTTTGATAAAGGAGGCAGGAATGTACAGTGGAGAAAGGACAGTCTCTTCAATAAGTGGTGCTGGGAAAACTGGATAGGGACATGTAAGAGTATGAGATTAGATCACTCCCTAACACCATACACAAAAATAAGCTCAAAATGGATTAAAGACCTAAACGTAAGGCCAGACACTATCAAACTCTTAGAGGAAAACATAGGCAGAACACTCTATGACATAAATCACAGTAAGATCCTTTTTGACCCACCTCCTAGAGAAATGGAAATAAAGACAAAAATAAACATATGGGACCTAATGAAACTTAAAAGCTTTTGCACAGCAAAGGAAACCATAAACAAGACGAAAATACAACCCTCAGAATGGGAGAGAATATTTGCAAATGAAGCAACTGACAAAGGATTAATCTCCAAAATTTATAAGCAGCTCATGCAGCTCAATAACAAAAAAACAAACAACCCAATCCAAAAATGGGCAGAAGGGCTTCCCTGGTGGCGCAGTGGTTGAGAGTCCGCCTGCCAATGCAGGAGACACGGGTTCGTGCCCCGATCCCGGAAGATCCCACATGCCGCGGAGCGGCTGGGCCCGCGAGCCATGGCCGCAGAGCCTGTGTGTCCGGAGCCTGTGCTCCGCAACGGGAGAGGCCACAGCAGTGAGAGGCCCGTGTACAGCAAAAAAAAAAACAAAAAACAAAAATGGGCAGAAGACCTAAATAGACATTTCTCCACAGAAGATATACAGACTGCCAACAAACCCATGAAAGGATGCTCAACATCTTTACTCATTAGAGAAATGCAAATCAAAACTACAATGAGATATCATCTCACACCAGTCAGAATGGCCATCATCAAAAAATCTAGAAACAATAAATGCTGGAGAGGGTGTGGAAAAAAGGGAACACTCTTGCACTGCTGGTGGGAATGTGAATTGGTACAGCCACTATGGAGAATGGTATGGAGGTTCCTTAAAAAACTACAAATAGAACTACCATATGACCCAGCAATCCAACTACTGGGCATATACCCTGAGGAAACCATAATTCAAAAAGAGACATGTACCAAAATGTTCATAGCAGCCTTATTTACAATAGCCCGGAGATGGAAACAACCTAAGTGTCCATCATCGGATGAATGGATAAAGAAGATGTGGCACATATATACAATGGAATATTACTCAGCCATAAAAAGAAATGAAATTGAGCTATTTGTAATGAGGTGGATAGACCTAGAGTCTGTCATGCAGAGTGAAGTAAGTCAGAAAGAGAAAGACAAATACTGTATGCTAACACATATATATGGAATTTAAGAAAAAAATGTCATGAAGAACATAGGGGTAAGACAGGAATAAAGACACAGACCTACTAGAGAATGGACTTGAGGATATGGGGAGGGGGAAGGGTAAGCTGTGACAAAGTGAAAGAGCGGCATGGACATATATACACTACCAAACGTAAGGTAGATAGCTAGTGGGAAGCAGCCGCATAGCACAGGGAGATCAGCTCGGTGCTTTGTGAGCGCCTGGAGGGGTGGGATAGGGAGGGTGGGAGGGAGACGCAAAAGGGAGGGGATATGGATACATATATATATGTATAACTGATTAAATTTGTTATAAAGCAAGAAAATAAAAAATAAAAAAATAAAAAAATAAAAAATAAAGAAAGAGGAAGAACAGTTGCTGAGTTTCTATTTCATGTTGTACTGTACTTCAAAATTCAAACCACAATTTGAATCCTCTCCTTATAGCTTACTCTGTTTTTTTTAATCCCCCCCAACTTGAATAACTCAGATTTTAGGAAAACCAATGCTATCTTCTTCCTCATCTCAGTAAATGGTACCACCACCCACTCAGTTGCTCAAGCTGATATTCTGAGAATCATCTTTAATTCTACTCTTTACTTCTCCCTCCTCTAGTCCAGTTAGACCCACTGATACAATACGTTAGTGAGTATGTATTTATCCAATTGTCAATGAAAAACTTAGTTCCTATGGAACTTCAACAGGAGAGCTAGACCAAAAGATTGCAGTTTAAGACCAAGCTTCTTCCCTAAAGGAATATGAAAAATTATGCTGTGGAAGTTTAAACAAAGGAGACCGTGGACAAAAAGAGTCAAGCCTGGAGACCAGGCTCTGTCCAGTGTGGGGAATAA
Organism: Mesoplodon densirostris; assembly: GCF_025265405.1. NCBI lineage: Eukaryota > Metazoa > Chordata > Mammalia > Artiodactyla > Ziphiidae > Mesoplodon > Mesoplodon densirostris. The sequence continues at coordinate 3,509,860 of NC_082663.1, read as the reverse complement.
ACACAGTCATATCTATAGACAGTTTTAAATTCCAGAAACCCAGTAAATAGACTACAGTAATTCCCACCAGTTACCTCAGGCTTTTAGCACATTCTCATGACCCATGAGTTCTTATAGGTGAGGAATTAAGGGAGATGTTTAGAGACAAGGTGTCCTGCCAAATTCCCTTCCTCCGTGTCATGAGGATGTAGAAGCAGGACATAGAGGAAGATGTTGCCAAGAGTTCCTGGTGTGCACAGACAGCTGCAAGTGTTAGGGAGTGCATGCTCTGTGCACAGTGGCCAGATTCATGATTCCGGAGCAGAGCTGAGACAGCACCCTGACAACACACACACACGCATGCACACACACACAAAGTGTCATGGAGTGCATGCCTTGTGTAAAGTGGCCAGCAGATTTTGTCATTACCAAAGTTTAGGAGAGATCAATCAATATTTGTATTTGACAGTTGACTGTAAACTACAGCACATGATAAGTGGCTGAAGGATAGATATTTTTTTTCCTATTGTTGTTAAAAGTATGGCCATTTACCCCTGCTGCCTTGGAATCCACAATTATCATGTTCCTTCCAAGTCAAAGAAGGACTTGGAAAGAAGAACCTGTAAAGAGAGACACTTCTGGCCCAAGAGTAGCTTCACCCAGACAACACCTGGAGCAGTGCTGGTGACTACTCTGATCATTCTTGTAAATTTCTGTAATTTGAATTTTGATGTCACTCGGAAATTTTACTTCTGGTCCTTGGAAATAGCTTATAAATATTCAAGGTGGGTGGTGGACTTTGGCTCTTGCTTGAACTTAACCTTACAATTGCCATCTGAGCTTAATTTTTGATCCACTTGAATGAAGGATAATAAGGCTCAATCACCCTTGGTGGAAACCTCTTGAAATGACCAGAAATTCTCAAGGTGGGTAAGCACCTATCCTGGGGCAACAGCAGCTGCTCCACAGTCAGGGCTTGGTGCATCCCAGCCAAAGCAGGCCCTATGCACTTCGGTTCCTCCATCTCAATAAGCACGTTGAAAGCATTTTGATCTTCCATGTGATTCATTTCCCTTGGAATAAGTCTCAAATTGTTACTTAGTATTATTTAATTATGACTTATAGTGAATCAAATTTAGGAAATGAAAAGTCTCCTGGACACTATTTGTTATAGGTTCTATTTATTTGTGAAGTTTTAATCAATGATTCCATCTGTTACTCTGAGAAGGAAAAACAAACAAACAAAAAAGAATGACTGTGGTCTCTAAAACCAAAGGTTATGGGGGAAAAATGTACTTCACTCTTGCAGCTTTACTATTTATTTACTTTCAGAAAGTATTTTAAAGTACAGGGAATTGATTTCCATTTGCAAGGAATCACCATATTGGAAAAAAATATGTATACATATATATTTAAATTTAAAATTAAATATATATATTAATAAATATATATTAATTAAATACATGTTGATATAAATATATTTATATATTAATTATGTAATATATATTCACCTTATTTAATATATTTAAATGAAATATATATACACATATATATTAATTTTTTTTTGCTTTATGTTTGATAGTACATGTATGAATATATGGGTGTAGTAAAATACCTTCAAGTAAGAAAACAGGACTAATATTATCTATGTCAGTATCTCATAATTACCATAGACTTCTAAGTACATCATTAGGTTTGGGGCAACATGATTTGACCTATAGCTCAATTCAAGAACAAAAGATCTATATACCAAGAGATGCTAAAAGAGAGACTTACAGCGAAATCATAATCTATAATATTTTCTAACTAGGAAGAGACATATACAAAAAAATATGAGTGAGACAGAAGATACAAATACAACTCACTTTGATTAATTAACATTATTATATTAATATTACAGAAAACATACACACAACAATGATCCCAAAACAGGGCCAAAACCATCATTTGTTAGCATATAGTTTAAGACAATGTGAGAGCTCCATATTTCTTACCAGATCCCACTGGGAGCCTTCAGTCCACAGAATGATCCTAATTGAATTTTCCCTGACTAAATGGAGTTGCCCTGATATGAACTTGCTTTGAACATGATGACAGGAGGCAACGTCTCAGAGCATCAGTTCTCTGAGACCTTGGGCCCTCCTTCTATTACCTCCATTACCTAAACAAATAACCTTGGACAAATCAATTTATATTAATCCAACCTTGTGGTATACAACTCCCTACTCTCCTTCAGAATGTCTCAATCAAGATTCAAATGGATTTGCTTCAATATTTAGCTACCAAAGAACTAATCTCTTTACTTAAACCTCAAGTCCATTGAACATTATCTTCTTTTCAAATTTAAAAGAAAGGAGTTAGGAATATAAATGGAAAAGAATAGAGATCATATGAAATTATAAGCTGTTTATATTATAAAGAATAGAATTCAAAATGTCTTCAAGATATACAAAAAAATACACCAAAGGAGTAAGATTACAGTCTAACTTTGCCATGGAGAGTCTTTCTCTCTAATGAAAGTAGCACTTTGGTTTATAGGTACTTTTCTTGCATTTCCTGATGCTCATAGTTGAACATTTGAACAAGTCATTAGACTCTGGATATGTGGTTGATTAGATTATTGTTCAGAAATGTTCACACTTTGTACCCCTTCCAACTTCCATGCCCCCTTTATATTGAGCTTTGCTGTGTTTTGTGTTGGTTTGACACAAAGGATTAACATGGAGATTATTATTAATATGGTGGATGCTTCTCCTGTCCTTGGTTTGGTGTCTTGTGACTCAAGCCAGGGGGATGTTACTAGAAGCAATGCAAGCAAGTGCCATTTTTCATAAGAAAGGTATCCCCTGGATACTTACTACCCCTTCAGCCTGTGCCCAGGAAGACATATCTGGAGCAGACTTGAGCCAAACCCGAAGGAAAACACAGAAGATCCGACAGCTGCACCCAACCTCCACCAGCAATGGTCAAACACATGGATGTGAAAGAATGACTACTGTTTAAGCCAACGAGTTTGGGGAAGGTGTGGTTACAGGGACATAGCTACCTGATTGGGGGTCTTGCTATGTACCAATGACAAACCCCATTTTCTTGATGCTACTAGGTCTCAACTGTGTATCTTCTCTAAGTTACACACCCTCCTGTGTTTATGCCCACACTCATCATGTGTGGTGATTAGCAGGAAGAGACTCTGAATTAGGAATTCTGAAAGACAAGTCTGAAAAAAACAATTTAACTTCCTGGAAAGAAACAAATTTAAGAGAAATATTTGAACCCATTAAAACCCCCAAACCTGTCTTAATCACATTTTTGTTAGGTGTTGACTAAAGAAATAAAGCTCCTATAGTATAGACAGATAATACTTATTCTTTCCAGGGAGCTCCCAGGACAGGACTTGGCATATTAAATCTTCATGGTCCTAAGTCAGGAACAGATAGTTTCTTAGATGGGGATGGTCAGGCCTTGATTTACCTATTCCTTCGGTAGGGAAGTTCTCTATCATCATGGCATACAGTGTTACATACATACATTTATTCAAAAGTCAGTGAGCTCATACTTAGGTAGACAAAAATGGTGAGCAAGTCATAGGCCTTCTTTTCAAAGAATTTTAACTGTCAATAGAGATGATGTGGACAGAGAGACAATGAACTATAATTCGAATGAGAAATATATACCACAGCAATAAGACAGTAATGAAAATAAAACCATTGCTGAAGGCTTACTCTGTAACAGGCACCTTCTTAAATCTTTTATATATCTGATGTCACTTAATTGTTATAAGAACTGTCTAAATTTGACATTATTATATGCAATTACAGGTGAGAAAATAAAAACACATATAGTTTAAGAAGCTGCCACATGCCACCAGATGGTAAGTGAATTGGAACCAAGATCTGTCTGCTTTAACCTCTATTTTATTCTACCACTGATATTTTCTTATAGGAAATTTTGGAACTGAGAAGGAATCAAGATTATACCCAGTGGGGTGAGCTCAAGCAAAACTTTATAGCCTATTGTCCCTGAAGCTGATTCCAAGAGACTGGCCTAAATTTTGGCAAAAAGAGGCAAAAAGAAAAGAAATTAATCATGCTTTGAAAGGAAAAACAAAGTAATGGAAATGGATTGGGGAAAGAAGAAGATTTTGATTACCTAGGTGTGAGGCGTCCAAAGTAAGTTTTGACTTTTTTTTTTCATACTCTTCCCTTGGGCTGGTCCTGACATTTCTATATACAGAATGTGCCATACACTGGGTGTCACTAGCTCAGTGGTTCTTTTCAGGTCTAATGTTTTACATTTTCTTTGCAATATTTGCAGTTGTGTGTGTGTGTGTGTGTGTGTGTGTGCTCACACACGTTTGCATTCCTGTCATTTTCTATTAAAATATTTTATAGTTATACTTTGTTTAGTAATATTTTATCTACAGTGACACTAATAAGGAAATTCATTGGGAATATGGAATTTTTTCCCAAGCCTATAGATATGTGGCATATATAATCTATCCTTTGCTCCCTCAATGATTATTGTTCATGTTTTATTAGCCATTACATGTAAACCATGATAGAATGTGGCTCCCAATAGATAAAGCTCAAATTGGTAACTTTCAAGACTTTGTGTGCACAGTCCCCACATTTTTATTATATACTGATTTCTGTGATCAAAATGCTATAGCAGAGAGTGAGGAATCATGTGTCTTGGTTCTGTGACAGGCAAGAAAGAAGAGCCTGTTTTTGTAGCCATGTTTTTCCATACTTTATAATGACCCCCCTCTCTTACCTTTATAATAAATTTCCCAAACAAATTAAAACAAGGGGTTGGCTACTGCCTGGAATGATCCTGAGTCCAAGGTTCAACAAAGGGGTGAGGCGTGCCAACCAGGACATGAGGTGGGCTGAGTCAGGCCACCCTGTGTCACCTGAGAGATAGTAGGTGGTGGGGCTAGACTCAAGCTAGATCAGATAGTGCAGTCATGGAACGCAGTGGCTGGAGTCACCACTGACCATCTGGAGGGAGACTGAATGTTTCTTGCCATGGTCAGAGGCCAGGCAGGACTTTGGACAATAGAAAGAATAAGGGATGTGTGAAAAGGCTCTCGAGTTGGTTGAATGAAAAGAAATGAAAAAAAAAACAAAAACAAAAAACAGATAAGCAGAATTGTCACCATCAGGATGAGACTGATCCAGAAGCAGACAAGGACTCGGGATCAGACTGGAGTCAGACTGGGAAGTGACACAGAAGCCAAAGGAGTGGCTGCCTCTACCTCGAACAGAGCATTTGCTTGGTAGTGGAGAGATGGCCAGTGGCCAGTCCAATGCAGATGCCCCGTACCACCCAAAGCAGGACCCAAGCAGGGCACACTGGTGAAATTTTTAAAAACAATGAGCAGTTGTTTTTCCCAGGTTTTAATTTTAGGTGGATAACACAAACAAATTCTGATAGCAGAGTTATCAAATCCACAGCTAACACCTGTCTTACCATCTCTATTTCAAATGGAAATTTAATGATATCAGTAGCCGGAGGATTAACTTATTGGGCATAATCACAAGACGAACTGCACATCTAAGAGGAGAAGGACTTCCTGCATCTCTTCAGAATAAGAATAGATACTCTTGAATTGAACTCACCTGCATATTAATACAGAGGATGCGCGTAACTGAATATACACGCTTCCTTTCTTCAGAGATGCTCACAGCACTTCACAGAAATTCGAGTTCCCTTTATCCCCTCAATAAACCTTCTAAGTAGGCAAATTAGATTACTTCTGAGGCACTCCAGGGTTTTTGCATATGTGATCGCTTTATCCTCTCAACATCTCTGGAGTCAGAAGCAGAATGCAGGTAATGCAAGGAGGCTCTATTTTCCTTCTTTGACAGAGATGGGATTTGAGGAGAGGAGATGCTTGTGAATTCCTGCACTTTGCACATTAATCAGGGGTGAAATCAGAATTAGAAAAGAGATTTCTGACTACAAGTTCAAGCCTAAGAGACTGTCATCAAGATCATTTCAATTTAAGTTAATTTGTAAAAAATCACTGTGAAATACTAAGAGGCTGTGCTCAATATTGGATAATAGTCTAACAGCATGAATATAGTAAACAAAATCTGCTTTATTCTCTAATAATATTTGACACGTTCTTGAGTTTTCACATTTTAATCACAGGTTTTGGATTAATTGCTCTTTTATTATAACAGAGCCATACAAAATAATTCTCCATATGTAATATCTAGAAAGTTTTCCTGACGGTATAATAATTTTAAAAATAGGGAAATAAGAAAATATCTTTGATTTTGGTTCAAGAAAAATCCTAATTTTCCCCATTTTCTTCCTTGGTTGTTGGATAACAAAAATGAACAGTTTATAGGCATCATATATGACATATGACTTTTCAGACTTATTCTTCAACTTGAAAGGAAGGCTTTGTTTTTCTTTTGTGTTTTCCTTCCATCCTGTTTTCCAGGCACATCTTCCTACTTGCACACATTGATGGAATCCAGCCTTTCCCTTTTTCCTCACCACAAAAAAGTTTGCCCCTTTCCTTCAGGGAATTCTGTCCTTGCATTTGGTGGGTCCCCTCCAGCCTGGGAGGACTGTTTACATTTGGAGCACCAGTGGACCATGGTGACTCCCTCTGTTGCAAGCTTCTTTGGGGAGCAGGGGGTGTTTGAGTAACAAAGACCACAAGCTGGGGGGCTTAAAACAACATGAATTTATTCTCACTCTTCTAGAGGCCAGAAGTCTGCTGTCAAGGGTTGCTGGCTGGATCCTTCTGGAGGCTCCAAGGGAGGAACAGTTCCACGCATCTATCTCTGCCTCCATCTCTGCCCCCACCATCACAGGCAGCTGTCCCTGTGTGTCTGTCTTCACACGTCCTTCGTAAGAGGACACGAGTCTTCAAATCTGGGGCCCACCCTAATCCATTATGACCTCATTCTAACCTGATTCCATCTGCAAAGACCATACTTTCAAATAAGGTCAAATTCACAGGCACCAGAAGATAGAACTTTAACATACCTCTTTGTGAGGCACCCTTCAGCCCACAGCAGAAAGAATGAGAAAAAGCAAAAACTCATTTGCAAAGGAAAGTTACCTGATGATTCCACAAAATAAAGGGGTTCTAAGACTAAAGAAAACAAGCTTCATGTTTTCAAAGCAACCCCAAGAGGCAAAGCAGGCGTCTGTCATACGTGAGCAAAAATGAGGCTTAAGAAGGAAAAGCAGACAGAGAGGTGGGCTCTGGGAGTGGGAGCTGTAAACACAATTGTCTCCAAAAGCAAGGTTGTCTTGACTCATGTGCCCATGAAATTTGGGGAAACCACCTAATCTGGGATCAAACATGGCCCCAGAAATGAAAGTTAAAGTTCTTATCTCTCAACTGTCACTCGTCCTGTAGTCTTGATTGCATGTTGGTTTTAATAAAAAATTAAACATTATTTTCAACTAAATATAGACGTGGTCAATTACTTTTTATTTTTTAATCAGTAAATGGTTTGGGGCTCCAGCAAAATGAAGATTTTGAAAACTGATGTTCAGCCTTTGTGACACAATGGTTATCTTTAACTTTTATCCCCAAAAGAGGTTCCATTGGGTCTAACCTAGACAGTGTTCAGAATGATGGAGAACAGAGTTATTGCACTTTCAACAAATGTTGACAATCCTGTCTCTTGTCCTTAAGCATAAACCTGGGGAGAAATGCTCACAGCCATGGGGCACCTTGTCTTTTCCCCACGTTGCTTGGAATCCTGTCATCGCTATCATTGGATGACAATATAGCAATGGACACCTCAGAAATTTATGCCAATGCCTTAGTTTTTCCTTCTGCCTTAGTTTAAATTGCTTTATATTATTTTTCATTAAACTGCAAATTTTAAAACAAATATATCTAACTAATATTATAATAATTTTGCAGGCACCTGGATACTTTACTGGAGAGTTCTTTGTATAACCCGCTACCTATTGATGCAATAATCTATTTATTTATTTACATGAATCTATTATTTCAGTGGCAATAATAGCTTCATATCTTAGCTGTTTTCACAAATTTTTTATGTGAAATATTTACTAAAGTTGTTATATTTTTACATTCCTGTTTCTACCCATCCAATTTGAACAGATTTTGCTTTCTTTTTTTCTTTCTTTCTTTCTTTCTTTCTTTTTTAATTTTTCTCATAGAACTGGAGTTCTACTCCTTGGCAAGAAACTCAGTGATCAGAACCCAGTAATCAAAAAATCGGACAGGGTATAATTTTTAATGACAAATCATGTTAAATGTGTTCCCAATTTTCCTGCCAGGTTTTTGCTGAATACATAACCTTTACATGAACTTACTTCATTAATCTTATGGGGAAAATGTAGCTACTTCATATGTGGGATTAAGGAAAAAAATTATTAGAGTTCTTCGCCACTCTGGTGTACTTTACTCTCAAGAAATGTAAGAGTACAGGAGGTACATGTCAAATTTCATTATTGTTATTTCTGGACATAACTTCCTAGAAGTTATTCCTTCACCCAATTTCTTTGTGCTATGCAATGGGACAGCCAACGTTGCAGTAACTCAACCCCAAATGTGGCCAGCAGTTGCCTCCTTAACTGTCCTTTCTCCTCTAAGTGGTTTGGGTGCCCAAGAGCAGACAGAAGAAACTAACTTTGCTGCAAAATGAATGTGTGATCATTGGTTCAATGGAGACTTTCATCTTTTGATTGTAAAGCAGACAGATATCAACATAAATAATTTAGGTTAAAAATTATGTTTTAATATCTAGAAACAATTCTTTATTTCCTGGGAGCGTTCTTGGGAAATGTTCCATCAACATTTTCCTTGTTAATAAGCATCTCACAACAATACTGGGACTGGTTCAAAGTCAAGCATGTTCCATGGAGGGGATGCTGCCCTCTAACCCTGAGCAGGTACGCCAGATACTCCCAGCATCTTATTTAATGGATGCAAAACCACATACAAAATTATCGAGAATGGTTGTGTTCTTCTAATTTCCCAAATTGGTAAGTACATTGGCACATCAGTGATAAGAGATGCTAGGAATTTAAACTACAAAGCGATGAACCTCAACAAAATGATACAAGAGGAGAAAGGGAAAGACTTGTATATCATCTTCCCATTTAGAATAAGCAGATTCTGCTCATGATCTTATCTGACAAGACTACCGCTGTTAAGTAAATTTTAAGAAACTCTACTTAGGGCTCCTTGTACTAATAAATAAATAAATAAATAAATAAATGAATGAATAAATAAATAAATATATGTTCAAATTAAATAAAAATATGATGGCTGAAAAAATTGACAAGAACATCTGGAAAAGGTTTTTGTTCTCTCTTGAAGGCACATGGATTCAATCTTAGCAGGCAGGTGAAGCTTGAGAGAATCAAAAGGATGTAAAAAAATTAAAGGCAGTCCCACTGGATTGTTTCCCATGAAAATGTTTAGACTGAACACAAAATCTGTGAGGGCAGAGACCACATCTTGTTTATTTTGCAATTTACAGTGCCTGGCCTCGGATGACACTCAGGTGCAACTTACCTATGAGTGTGTAATCGATGAAATACACAAGTATGCAAGTTTCCAGATGACTGCAAATAATGAGAAGTCCTCAGTCTTCATCTGTTCCTTTCTTCAACAAATGCTCATTGTGCATCTACTGTGTGACTGGTCATTACTCTTGCCACTAAATATAACGCAATGAAGAAAAATGACAAAAAAATTTTAAAAAAGCCCAAACAAAAACAAACAAACAAAAACCCCTTCCCCCATGGAGTTTATCTTCTACAGGAAAGACAGAAAATAAGCACAATAAATCAGCAAAACACATGTCATACATTAGACAGTGATGAGAATTATAAGAACATTCAGCAGAAATGAGGCTAGGGAAATCTGAAAAGAGAATGCGCGATTTTATACAGGCTGGAAAGAAAAGCTGGGATGAGAAGATACCATCTGAGCAATTATTCGAAGGTAGAGAAAGAGAGAGTCACTTGGAAATGAGCCTTTTGGGCAGAGGGAGTGATGCCCCCCAAGGCGCCAGCCTGGGGCCCCGAGATGGACCCAAGGGTATGTCCAGAGGCAGATGTGTCTGCTGCAGAGCCTGTAGGTGTGAAGTGACAGAGGTGAGACGGGAGAGGTAGAAAGAAGGCCTCATCTGCCCTGGATATTTGATACCTCACCCTCCTCAGAGTCCAAAACAGAACGCTCCACCCTCCTCTCTAAAATCCGCGGCAACTACAACCTTTCTTTTGTCAATCCACCACAAGGTCGCCTTTCTAGTGGCCCATGCCAAACCAATGGGAAGTATCTTCCTTCTTGTCATGTCACACAGCTAAATCCTGCAGAAATTCTGTTGCCTTGACTTTCAAAGTACCTCCAGAGCCTGATCACACTTGAGCCCTCAGGGATCCCACACTTGCCCCAGCAATCATCCCCTCCAGCTGCTGTAACTCCTGCCTCCACTCTAGACACCACCTCTGCCCTGCCTGTTCTTTGGAGCCTGTTCTCTGAGAGCGGTCCTTGTCAAGGTCAGTTAGGTCACGTCAGGTCTCTGCTCACAGCAACAGGCCCCTGTCTCCCTGGGAGGGAGGGCAAAGTGCCTGAAGACCTGTAAGGCCCTGTGTGATTTCTCACCGGTGTCAATCAAGGCCACAGTAGGACACGGGGACACACTCAGATTAGACTGATTTAAGGAGGGTTTACCCTGAGGACTCTTTACAGAAAGTGTGAGCAGATGAGAAGGAACACCCAGCAGCTGGGGGGGGGTGTGGGGCCTGGAGGGACACTGATACCCACACCCCCTGGCGCCCCCCGGCCCTGCACACACAAACCCCAACCTGGGAGGAGGTCAGGGCAGCAAGGGTGGGGGGGCTGCCTTGATAGAGGCCGCGGCCTTCAGAAAAGAGACAGGCAGGGGACAGTGGCCTCACAGGGCATGAACTGAGAGACAGGAACCCGGAAAGAAGCAGAGGGCAGGGCCAAAGTGATGGACGTGGCCTGTGGGACGGCAAGCAGGGTGTCGAGGTGGGCCCCCAGGACACTCCCCCATCTGCAGCAGCTGCGCTAATTTCCGTGATTGGTCAGATGCCCACCTACAGGCCTTTGCACTCTCTGTTCCTCGGCCTGAACTCACTTCCTCCTGAGGTCCTCCGTGCCATGTGGTTGTCCTGTGCCACCTCTGAACGAGGATAGTTCAGCCGCTTTCCTTCAAGTTCCAAAATGCCCTCCTCACCCTGTCAGCCCAGCGCCTCAGTCCCAACCTTCCTTAACGTGTCCCTCTTTGCTTCTTTCCAGACCTCTTCTCAAGCCCTGAAAAGATCATCTAAAATGTATTTACAGACTATGGAGGTTGTTCATTGTCAGCCTCCCCTGCTAAGATGTTCCCCATGGCCTCCATCAGAAACACTGAGAACCACGTGATGATGGGGGCAGCTAGACTCTTCCTGGGCCCACAGGGAAGGGCCCACAGTGCATCCTCAGCTGGCTTAGTGGTAAGCCAAAGTCCCAGGTGGAATCAGGAAGCAGATATCTCAGATTGTATAATATTTGGAAGGCAGTCAATTTTCACATACCTGGATATTTGGGGAAGTTATTAACAGATAGTAAATTTTCATTGGAATAAAGATCCACCTAAAGCTACACCAAATTTTAGTCTTAAAATTACAAAGATAAAAATAATTGAAGGGAATTGTAACAGGCCGAACAATGCGAATATGTTAGCTTATAAAGCAAAAGGGACTTTGCAGATGAGTTGTGGTGACAGATACTGAGATGGGAAGATTATTCTGCCTAGTCCATGTAATCACAATAGTCACCAATAACCGTATTGATCACAGTTAGTCAGTAATACAATTATTATGCAATACATATTACACAATATATGATGATGACAGTATAAGCACCAAGGTCTTTATAAGAGAGAAGCAGGAGGGTCAGAATGAGAGGGGGTGTGATGATCAGGTGGAGTATGGGGTGACCTGGGGCCATGAAACAAGGGATCCAAGGGCCTTGAGAAGCTGAAAATGGCAGGGGCACAGATTCTACCCTGAAGCCTCCAAAGGGAATGCAGCCCTGCAGGCATCCTGGTTTTAGCCCAGTTGTTAACTCAGGTTCATGTGCTGGACACACGGTGAGGCCAAACAGACTGAAACATAGGAGTTTGGAGCAGAGAAAAGTTTATTGCAAGGCCATGCAAGGAGATGAGGTGACTTATGCCCTAAAATGCCTTGTGCTCCCTGAAGGGTTTTGGCAAACCATTTTTAAAAGCCAGGTGAGTGGGAGGGGGGTCTCAGGGTAGGTGATCCGATTGTGCACAATTCTCTGATGGGCTGATAGTGAGGGAACAGGGTGGTGTCACAAGGGTTCACATTATCAGTCCTTAGGCTCCAGGAGGCCTGGGGCTATGTGCTCAAGGTCATCAAGTTGCTAACATCTTCCATTTGCTGGACGTTTTTCACATCTGCAAAACAACTCAGGAAATTTGCATCAATTACTATTATCTGGGTACTTCAGAGAGGAGCTAAAAAAGAGGATACGGGGAAGCCCCCCGGGGCGTCCTACTCAGTTACAATGAGGCCCATTTTGGACTTCTTTTTTTTTTAACTGATATTTATTTTTTATTGATGTATAGTTGATTTACAATGTTGTGTTAGTTTCAGGCGTATAGAATGAGTTATACATACCTATTCCTTTTCAGATTGTTTTCCCTTATAGGTTATTACAAGATATTGAGTACAGTAGGTTCTTGTTGATTATCAATTTTATATATAGTAGTGTGTATATGTTAATCCCAAACTCCTAATTTATCCCACCCCCCCTTCCCCTTTGGTAACCATAAGTTTGTTTTCTATGTCTGTGAGTCTGCTTCTGTTTTGTAAATGTTTGTTTCATTTTTTAGATTCCACATATAAGTGATATCATGTGATGTTTATCTTTCTCTGCCTGACTTACTTCACTTAGTATGATAATCTCTAGGTCCATCAATATTGCTGCAAATGGCATTATTTCATTCTTTTTTTGTGGCTGAGCAATATTCCATTGTACATATGTACCACATCTTCTTTAACCATTCATCTGTTGATGGACATTTAGGTTGCTTCCATGTCTTGGCTATTGTAAATATTGCTTCAATGCACATTGGGGTGAATATATCTTTTCAAATTATTTTTTTCCTGTGGAAATATGGCCAAGAGTGGGATTGCAAAATCATATGGTAACTCTAGTTTGTTTCGTTTTTTTTTTTTTAAGGACGCTCCATACTGTTCTCCATAGTGGCTGTACCAATTTACCTTCCCACTAACAGTGTAGGAGGGTTCAGTTTTCTCCACACCCTCTCCAGCATATATTATTTATAGACTTTTTGATGATGGCCCTTTTGACTGGTATTATGTGACACCTCACTGTAGTTTTGATTTGCATTTCTCTAATAATTAGTGACATTGATCATTTTTCATGTGGCTATTGGCCATCTGCGTATCTTCTTTGGAGAAATGGACTTCTGACCTACAAAACCATAAGATTATGTGTGTTCTGCTTTCAGTCACTGAGTTTGTGGTACTGAATTACAGCCAGTTCAGAAGGCTAGGAGAGCTCTGATGACCTGGGACAAAATCCTTGGTATCAGAGCACATGTTTCTGAGTCGGGATCCTCCAGCATCCAATTCTGCCCCAATTTGGCCAAATTGAGCCATTGTTTGAAAACATAAAAGACTTAATAGCAATCATATTTAACCTTTGCAATTTTTATAGAGATCACAGTGGGGAAATTGTTAAAAAATTTAAATACCTCTATTTATAATACTGACTCTGAAAAAATTTAAAGTACTTTTAAAATCTGATAATTTGAGAGTAATATGATTTGAATTTACCTCACTCTCGCCAAAGAGAAAGTCACCCACAGACACAAATGTAGGTGTTATAACCACCATCAATTATTTTGTTCAATTAGTGTCATCTACTCAGTGTGTGTGTGTGTTTATACGACACCATATAAAACTATTAATCAGTAGTAATCATTGCTATGAACATACAGCTATATTAATAGGTCTAATTTTAGAAATGAAGGTCACTAAAACTGCCTGTAAACATTTTAAGAACCCACATACACATCTTAAATAATGGTTCTATTACAATAAATTCTAAATAATCACCTTATGATTATACTTTTATTTTGATACTCACCCCACTTTTAATCTGGGAAAGACCTGCCTGCCAGAGTTGATTTCTTAAGCAGAAATGCCAATTTTACATTAACCTAAACTTACAAAATGATTTGATTCCTTTTGTTTTGACTTTTTTTTAACATTTAGTTTTATATTGGAGTATAGTTGATTAAGAATGCTGTGTTAGTTTCAGGTGTATGAAAAAGTGATTCAGTTATACATATACATGTATCTATTCTTTTTCAAATTCTTTTCCCAATTAGGTTGTTACAGAATGATGAGCAGAATAGATGACTCCATCCTGGACAATGTTTTCCTGCTGCCTTTGTACTGCATCCAGTGACAGCATTCTAGAAACAGCATCAGAATTAGATTCAATTGGACTTTCTTATTATTTATTCTTCACATCACAAATGTCTTTTCACAAGGCCAAATGACTTGTATCAAAATAAGTTCTCTTTCCTTTGTCGTTTCCTTCATTTTCTTCACTCTGGGTCAGAAAGGATGGCCTGTTTGCAGTCAAACATGCCTGTATCCAAACCTACAGTTAAGAACAGGGTTCTAGAATCTTCTGCTCAGTCATGTGAGGATTTAGCTTCTGTTCTGAGATGTATTCATTCTTCAGAAAATGACCAAAACCCACAAATATGTCATTGAATTCTAAGCTGAGTTATGTCACTTAAACCTGATCCTTTCTGATAGCTAATAAATAATTCTTTCAATTAACGCATCTAGGTTTTTAAGTCACTGCAAAGTAGAGTACAGTGTAAAGCATATTCTTTGAGATGAGAAAAACGCACCTCATCTACAAACTCCTTGCCTCAGGGTTAGAGGGTGAGAGGGTTACAGTAGAAATCAGGCTCCATGACACCTGTGCCATGCCCACCTGCTCCAGTCTGCACACCTGGTGAAGAATGCACTTCTGGTTATGTGTTAGTCTCCACCTTTCACTCCTAAATGTAGAAGAGGGTCTCTTCTTCATCTCCCTCGATACTCACCACTATGATGACCTCATCCTGACTTGTAGCTTAAAAACCATCTGTATATTGATGACACCTCCATTTATATCCCTTCAAAGCACCTTCCCATTTACCACAAATGTCTAATCAGGTCCTCAAACTTAAAAATGAAGCTACTTAAATATTAAGCTAATTATCAACAAAGAGATTCAGCCCTGGTCTGCCCCAGAGTCAGGGTAGTAGAGCTCTCTGTGTGAGTGGATCAGTGTGTCCACTGCAGGGATGAAGAGGATATGAGTTTACATGGGGGATTTTGGGCTTCACCATCATCCCTCAAACACCACAAGAAACCTAAAAGCCTGTGTGATTCCTATGAAAATAGATCATTTTTTTTTCTTTTTCTTTCTTTCTTTTTTTTTTTTTAATTTGGTATTAGGATACTCTGATTTATCCATTTATTTAGAAGTTACTTTTTTGGTGCCCATGCTCTCCAGGCATGGTACTGGATATAATAGAGCTATAATAGCTTTGTTTTGTAATAAAAGAAAAGCCATGATATAATACATTTTTTGTTATTATTGTTGTTTAACAGAACAGTATCCCAACTGAGAAAGTCGTATTTATTTATTTGCTTTTATTTTTAATTTTTTTAAGATCCATATGAACTTATTTAAAAAACAGAAATAGGCTCACAGACATAGAAAAAAAAAACTTATGATTACCAAAGGGGAAAGGGGGAGGGAGGGATAAATTAGGAGTTTGGGATTCACAGGTACACACTACTATATATAAAATAGATAAACAACAAGGACCTACTGTTTAGCACAGGGAACTCTACTCTATATTTTGTAATAAGAGAAAAGAATCTGAAAAAGAATACACACACACACACACACACACACACACACATATATATAACTGAATCACTGTGCTATACAGCTGAAACTAACATGACATTGTAAATTAACTATACTTCAAAAAAATTTAAAAATATAAAAAAAGGGAAATACACCTTTAAGAAAAATCAACTGCCCTGTACACCTACTCTTCTGATAAGGCTGCTACACCCTGGTCCTTCTCATGAGGAGATTCTGACTCTCCACTTTAACCTTCCTTAGTCACAGTTGTAGGAGAGATGAGTGTTCTCCAGATGCTAAGTGTTTATTAAGCCAAGGTCTTCTAATTCTGAAAATATCACACAGTCTACTATTTTCAAAAAATGTTAAAAATAACATTTGACTATAAAGAGTTTATGGAACTAAATTAAGAGTTTTTAACCTTTGTACACTACGGGGGGAAAAGTGGAAAGAGAAAAACAGTTTAATTTATATTTGTACTTTATTATGTCAATCATAAACATCCATATCATAGGTGGTAGTATCCCATGTGTATGTTTAATTCTAATGGTAATAACATGAACTAATTTTGCCAAAAGAGCTCTTTAATTATCGCTATTGGAGAAACTTCAGCAAAAAGCAAAGTTCAAATACCAAGCTAATATAGCGATTGAGAAAAGCTTAATGCCTAAAAACAGTGAAATAAATTTAGATTTATTATGGGTAATAATGGATAATCACAATCATTCCAATGCATTCCATGATGGCATAATATTACATAAGCTACATTATATTTATTGTGAACATCTGGCATACTGTACATTATTCAGATAATTTTAATTAAACCAGCCTCCAAGCTCCCATATAAAGCAATGGTGGCTCCAAAGAGAACAGCCCAGAGTGTTCATGAATGACTCAGCCTTAGAGGCTGCCAACTTAGAGGTTAGTACCTGTTCCGAAACAGAACAGAGCCCTGTGGTTTATGCACCCCATGTCAGCCTGCCTTTTGTCTGTGGACAAACTTTAGCCAAAGAATAAGTTTAACGAGAGAAGTGAGAAAATGCAGAAGCAAAGTAAGCAGTCAAACAGAACAAAACAATAATAGTTTAGTCAGTAAGCAAAGTCAAGCTCCTTAATTCCTCCTCAAGGGCTATAGATAATATTCTGAGCCACATCCTGTGAGCTGTCTTATAGATACTGAGACCCCCACCAGGTGGACGAAGTTAATTACATGATGACCAGACTGTAGCCATGACCTAAGCTGCCACAATTATGAAAATTGGTCTGAAATTATGAAAATTGGAACTGAAGACTAACTGTACTTAAAACAATCAAGATGATGCTGATCAGACCACTTCATGACCAATTTCAAGATGACTGTGAGAGGTGACGGTGCTGTTCCTGCATGTAGCCCCCTCCCTCTATCTATAGAATCTCTCTTGTCATTAGGGGGAGTTGGCTTTCGGACAGGAATCCACCCTCCTCCTTCCACCAGGTTGCTGTCATCCCAAACAAAGCAGACTTTCCTTTCCACCAACCTTGCTTCTCCATTGGGTTTTGAGTGGTGAGCAGACAGATCTCATTTTCGGTCAGAATTCCTTTTATGCAAGAGGGACTTAGGACAATAGTTTGCTGAACGCCCCTAACTTCAGACCTGGTACAGTAAACTCTAATGTATGTAGCTTTTGGTCCAGCCACCTAAAAGTCAGTACATGACAGACATTCCATTCACTGAGTATGGCACGTTCAGGGTTTTGTGTAGAGAAAACCAGGGGCTTCTAAACACTTTGTGTGGAGCTGTCCCTCTTCTTTCTCCCATTAGTGGGCTATTGCTCTAAGTCACATGAACAGGCAGGGCGAGGATGCACCTGCTGGCACTGTCTCCCAGCTTGCTTCTTTTTTTTTTTTTTTTTTTTTTTCGTTACGCAGGCCTCTCACTGTTGTGGCCTCTCTCGTTGTGGAGCACAGGCTCCAGATGCGCAAGCTCAGTGGCCATGGCTCAGGGGCCCAGCCGCTCCGCGGCATGTGGGATCTTCCCGGACCGGGGCACGAACCCATGTACCCTGCATCGGCAGGCGGACTCTCAACCACTGCGCCACCAGGGAAGCCCCAGCTTGCTTCTTTGTGAGTGAGGATGGAAGGTGTGGAAGGGATGTGAGAGGGAGGTTGGGCAGTCACTACAGACTGAGATATTGCTGAGCAACAAATATTTCCTGAATCCCACTACATGTCTGGTGCTCCTCAAGGTACTAGGAACACAGCAATGAGCAAAACAGACAAAAGCCCCTCCATACTGGTGCTTACCCTGGAGTGGGGAGGAAGGCAATGTGTGAAATAAATGAGAACATGTGTTAGTAACAAGGGTTAAGGAGAACAAGAAAGTGGGAGAAGAGGATGGGAACTGGAGAGAGTTGAAATAATACATGCAGGGGTCAGAAGATGACATCTGAGAAGAACATTTTTCTTCAAAAATAATATTACATGAAAATAAATATAAAGACAGAAATAACAGAGGTGACCTGGTTGAAGCATTGGATGGAGCCCAGAACCTGACACCTTGGACTCCTAACACCCCCTGGATGCTATTCATGAAAAAACACAACAGGTAGATTTCTCTTCTTCAACACTTTTCTCTTCAGCTACATTTTCCCCAAAATATTTTGAAAACACAGACCTATTGTGTGAAATTCACAATGACATCCATCCAGCTGGTAAAATAATAAGATTTTGAAAAGTTCAGGGGAAAATAAAAATGTGATTTTATGGACAGAGACCATTGGTAACACATGGTCTTTTAGCACAGTTTTTTTTAAATCTCCGGAGCATGGCTCACACCCTGAGGAAGAGTGTCAAAGGGCCAAAGGTCAAGATGAAATGGACAGAATTAGTTGATTTTTCATCTGTTTAAAATTAATACAAAGAACTGGCTGAACTTATAAGCTAATAGAATTTCTCTTCAAACATAGAGGTGCCAAAAGAAATTAAGATGAACAAGTATATCCATTTTCAAAAGTTAGTAAATTGCAGGATTTTTTGAGTGATATTATTGCCATTGATTCACAGCAGATTTCTAGAACAATTGTTAGGTTGGTCATTTGTGGGCAGTGAGAAAACTGGCAGAAGTCACCAAAGACTGGAGAGGATTCCCAAGAAATGAGTCTTGTCCAAGGACCCCCACCTCTGTTTTCATGAGGTTCAGAGTATGGAGCAGCCAGTTCTGTGGACACAACTAAACTGACTTCTCCAAAACATGTGACACAGTTGCCCATGACACCATTTAGAAACGTATATGGAATAAGCCACATACTTAGAGTTCATTGGGAGAATTTGTTGCTCCTTACAAAACTGTTCTCAAAAAAATATTAATTGATCAAAATCGATACAGATGACTAGCGAATTGCTACTAGGCTCTGTTTTTGAAACAATCATATTCACATGATTATCCATGACTCAAAGGAATATCTTAAAGATGTTTTTATTAAATATGTGTCTAACCAAATCCAGAAAGACCTGAAAACACAGCAGCTGATTCGAGTAGGAATTGTAACTTCTCAACAGGCTGGAACCCAGAATAAAGGGCAGATCAAATACCCCATAAATGTGAGGGAACTCTTTTCTCACAGGCTTAGATGGAGACCATGACTTTGCTGGCAAATGAAGAACTTGAGTCAGGAAAACATGTACTCACATTAATAAAATTTTAAAACAAAAGCAAAATGTGATAAAATTTATAATATCGAGTCTATTGTTTTAAAAATAATTTAGATACTTTTAAAAGGCAGTCAGAAATTTGGATGTTTTTGGTGTTTTAATATTATCTTGAAGTCCTTAGTTTTTTTGATTATGTACCAATAATTTGTCTACAAAATCTTGAAAAATAAAATTGGGGGAGAAGACATTCTAAGTGGCACATTATCTTTAGACAGAAAGATGGTTTATGTTGAAGATGAGGTGGGAGAGGTGGATTGGACCAAAGAGGAAAGAAGTGTATTGAATGTCTCCGTATCACATGGCACTCAATCCAGAAGAGAGTAGCCATGGAGGTTGTGGCAAGGTACAATCTGCATGGTCTCGCCTTATCCAGAGAAAGCTCAAGATCTTTCTTACAGAAAAAAAAAATCAGGTTCTGTATGCTTTTATATGTTAACCATCAAAGGGAAATTTAAAATAGATGCACAAAGATGAAGGAATTATGTTGCCTGAGGACACTAGTAGCAACGGGCATTGTTGCATCAGATAAGATGATCCTTTCCCTACACCATACAGACCTGGACTTGGCCCCCTATGTGAACTCTGTAAGAGACAACCAGCTAGGGTTCCTGTGGACTTTCAGAATCCAAGCAGCTTCTGGGAAGGAAGGTCAAGAGGCAATTAGAGCAACCTGACACATTTCTCATAGCTCTTATCCTTCTGTTTACCCACCTATTGTCCTGACAATAGACCACTGCACAGGGCTGGATCCCTTCCAGTCTTAACAGCCAGCAGCCTGCATTCTTACCAGTGGAGATTTGAGATTATCTTTCTGTCTCAAGCAATGCAGCCTAAATCTCTGACAGCAAGTGTCTCTTGGAAATCAAGACACTGACCTCAATGTGTCCTTTTGATGACAATCCACTCTTTCTATGATTCTAGGGAGTCATGTTACTCCTTTTAAAAATAGCTCCTGACTCTCCAGAGGCTCTGACTGTTATCTCCTTCTCAGACATCCTCCCTTCTCCAGCACTCACGCGTCCCCTGAAAGGCCAGTCTGACTCATCTCCAGCGGCTGCCTCACCCCTCCTACAGGTCCTCCCTCTGCCCTTGAAATGAAAGACAAGGCAATAAGGATCTAGTCAGACCTCATACAATGATCCCGCTGGCCAGAATCCAGAGCAGAACAGAAGGACCACACAGGCAATTCAGTTGGTAAGAAATGCTGAAAGCTCTGAGCTGGTGTCCACTTGGGGAGGATGGTAAGATGGAGAGGAAGCACTTGGGGATTCAGCATTCCCTATTGATCCATCTGTGGGAAGGTGATGGAAGCCCAGCTTGCTTTTCTGGCATCAGATACTCCTAACCCTCTGATGTTCTAGAAATCCTGGAGGTGACTCTCAGAGGCCCTCATCTCATGACAAGTGGGGCAAAATCCTGCCTATTACACAGGGGAGCTTACAGCTCCATCCTGTATCAGGAGATGGTAAACAATTCTAAGACTAGTGGAATCTTCCTGTAAACAAATAAATTTTATAATGGTGCTTTAGGTCAAGGATTTCTAATTTTTGCTTCTGGCAGTCTCTTTCTGCAGCACGGAATTGGGCTGCCCTGTGTTTCTATGTTGTATAAATTTTCTTTCATATTAATGATTATATTTGCATTCAGGAAAAAAAAAAGTGCAGTTACCCCAGTTTCAGAGAGTCAGGAAAACATGTACTCACATTAATAAAATTTTAAAACAAAAGCAAAATGTGATAAAATTTATAATATTGAGTCTATTGTTTTAAAAATAATTTAGATACTTTTAAAAAGCAGTCAGAAATTTGGATGTTTTTTGGTGTTTTAATATTATCTTGAAGTCCTTAGTTTTTTTGATTATGTACCAATAATTTGTCTACAAAATCTTGAAAAATAAAATTTTGGTGCCATCAAAGTGTATTTTTACCTCACATGCCTTTCAGAAATGTCTCAAGGCTCATATTTCACATTTAAGTAAAGAACTCTGCTTTGGCCTTAGCTTTTACCCTACACACAAAGGGAGAAGCCAGAAACTCAGATTTATGAAAAATATTTTTTGAAGTATAGTTGATTTACAATATTGTGTTAGTGTCAGGTATACAGCAAAGTGATTTGGTTATACATGTATGTATATATCTATATTATATTTTTATTCTTTTCCATTATAGTTTACTATAAGATGCTGAATATAGTTCTCTGTGCTATACAGTAGGACCTTGTTGGTTACCTGTTTTATAGATGGTAGTGTGTATCTGTTAATCCCATGCTCCCAGTTTATACCCCCCTTCCCCTTTGGCAACCATGAGTAGATTCATGAGAACTTTGGATGAGAGCTTATAGAATTAAATTTTCTCAAAATCTTCAGGGGTGATTTCTGTGAGAACAGCCTGAAATAGCTGACACTACTTTCATTATATACGAAGAGTACACACAATGGGTGTATGGCTGAGGCTGATTGTGTGGGGCTAGACATAACCCTTGTACAATAGATGGCCTGTCTCCACTTTTGCACTCTCTCTTCTTCCTGTGTGCAAGAGCTTACCCCCATATTTGGAGGAAAGTGCTGCTGACCCATCCTTCAAGGCTTCTCTTAAATCCCCCCTTCTAGAGCAAGCCTTTCATGTCCTTGGTATTTTCAGGAAGCCCTCCATCTTCACCTGCCCTCCAGTCAGCCACTGACATCACCATCTTCTAGACCTTGCTGTCCCCAGGGAAGGCATCAGTTCCCCCCAACCCAGAGCCTCCGGCCCTGTAGCCAATGCCCACCCCACCACACCCCCTCAAACTGAGCCTTGCCACGACCAGCAGGCCCACCATCACCATCAGAGCATTTACTGTCTGATTCTATTTAGAGTTTACAAGGTGAGCAGCACTGCTTAAATTCCCACACCCCTTCACCTACAGCCTGAGGTTTACTCAACCACGTCTCCCCTCAGGGAAGGGAGTTCAGTGACTGGAGAAAAGCCCACCTGGGCGCCATGTGGAGAACGACCCCCTCTCTTAGCTCTGTGTCTTGTCCCTGACGAGGTCCCCCACCTTTTCCCCAGTGGTTCAAGAAATGAGCACTGCCTTGTCCACTCCAGGATGTGGTCTCCAACTCCTGCTCAGGTACATTGAAAATACTGTCCACAGGGAGAGCATGGGGCCCTTTCAAATATTTTTTTAAGTTTTATTAAATTGAAATATGAACAGAACACTGTAATTGTGTATAAATCCAGGTCCTCTGAGAAGCAAACACTGAGAGGAATAAACAAGAAAGGACTTTATTAGGAGAACTGAGTGTGAGAGGAAATGAGGGGGGGGGGCATGAAACCCAACACGACCCAGTGGGGCTCCTGGACAGAAAATCCTTGCAAACAGTTGCTAATCAGGGAACAGGGATTCAGAGATAAGGCAGGAGCAGCCAAGAAACAATAGTGCAGCCTTGGAGCAGGGTCCTGGTCACTCCTCAAGGGATACACATAACAATATCTTTGAGCTGTTTACAGAACTAAAAGCCCCAACAAATGGAATATGTTAGCATTTGTCATTCCAGATTAAGGGAACAAAAGAAGCTCTTCAAGGGACCACCTGAGACCAGATTAAAGGAGTGAAGGCCCTGTATACACCCTGACTCTTATCAGCAACCCCACTCTTGAACCATTGTTATAAAATTCCTCACCAAATCCCTCTGGGTTGGGACACACAGTTTTGAGGGGCACGAGTCTGCAATGGCCCCCTTTGCCTGGCAAAGTAGCAAAGCTGTGCTTCACCCAAAACTCTGTCTCTGAGATTTGATTCGGAACCTGTGCACAGAGGTTGAGTTTTTGGCATCAGGCAGAGGATGCTGTGGTGGTAGACCACAGCAAGGCTGATCCCAGGGAGGACGAGGGGGAGAAGGGGCAGGAGGCACCCTGGAGGGCCCTGTGGATGTCCTGTCTGCAGGAAAGGGCTCACCTTAGCATCGCTCTGGTTCAGCCAGGGCTAGCGACAGCCTGTGGGAAGCTTGGCCTCCAAGCACAGGAGGGTATGGATTTCAGAGCTCAGCCAGAGTCCCACTGTTGGAGCACTGGGAGAAACACTCTCATGGCCTGAACAAACCATAACATCTTTCTCTTGACCTCTGTGCACCCCTTTCTATGACCTCCTCCTTAAAATCCCCAACTTGGACTTCCTTGGCCTGGTTCACTCTTTCTTTCTCTCCATACTTTCTAGTTGCTTCCCACTGTGCTTGTTATTTTTGGATGTCAAAGCTGTAACGTACACACACACCAGTTCTATCACTGTCTATCTGGACATAAAATTTTACTATCTAATTTCAACAAGCTCTTTAATACTCTCTTCAGAATCCAAGTAGCCAACTAATGGGAAATGATGACCAACTTGAGGCTTACTTTCCAGTGTATATAGTCTGCTTCTTTTATTTTTTGCATTTTGTTGGCTCAGACCCCCAGAAAAATGTTTAAAAGCAGGCATTGTTTTCTTGGTCTTAACGCGGAATTTCACTAGTTTTTCCCAGTTAATTATGTTTCATACTGAATTCTAATTTGTCTACCTTTTCATGTAATAAAAGATTCTGTGTCCAGTTTTCTGAGAGTAGCTATCAGAAATAAATGCTAAAAACTATCAAATACCTTTCTTTTTATCTCTTAACAAGATCAAGCAACACCCACTCATTTGAACTATTAGGATAGTAACATATTTTCCTAGAATTACCCTTTAATTGTTTATAGTGTATTTATGTTTAACTTACATATTATTTAGTATTTTCAAATTTGTACTTTTAACAGAGCATGGTTTATGCATTTCCTTGACAACATTTGAGATTCATGTTAGATTGGCTTCCAAAAAGTAAGTTATAACTCATTCTTTTTATGAAAGTTGATAACACCACTATCTGTCCCAGAGATATTTTTTACAACTTCCCCCAAATTCCTCTGAATCTGATGCTTATTTAGGGAGGTGGGGAATAGTGAAAATAGCCGGTGTTGTCTATGTTATTAGGATATTCAGTTTTCCTGAAGAAATAGCTTTATTACCATTTTGCCAATTTCTACATAAAATCATATTCAAAATTGCATTGTATTTATATTACACTGAAGATTAATTTTGGAATAATTGACATCTTAAAGACATATTATTTTCTATTGGGAAATATTGCCTCTCCTTGTATGGATTCATCTTCTTTTATGTGATTTATCAGACTACGTCTATCTTGTATATATAGGTCCTTCATTTCTGTGGTTAAGTTGATTTCTAAGTAGTATGTATTTTTGTTGCTACTATGAACGGATTTTTTGCATAATATTTAATATAGTCATTTTGAAATTAGGGATCTGTTTTTTTGGGGGGGTTCTCTTTTATTTAATTTTATTTATTTATTTATTTAAACATCTTTATTGGAGTATAATTGCTTTACAATGGTGTGTTAGTTTCTGCTTTATAACAACGTACATCAGTTATGCATATACATATGTTCCCATATTTCTTCCCTCTTGCATCTCCCTCCCTCCCACCCTCCATATCCCACCCCTCTAGGTGGTCACAAAGCACTGAGCTGATCTCCCTGTGCTATACAGCTGCTTCCCACTAGCTATCTATTTTACGTTTGGTAGTGTATATATGTCCATGCCACTCTCTCACTTTGTCCCAGCTTACCTTTCCCCCTCCCCATATCATCAAGTCCATTCTCTAGTAGGCCTGTGTCTTTATTGCCATCTTGCCCCTAGGTTCTTCATGACTCTTTTTTTTTTTTTTTTTTTTTTTTTTTTAGATTCCATATATATGTGTTAGCATATGGTATTTGTTTTTCTCTTTCTGACTTACTTCACTTTGTATGACAGACTCTAGGTCCATCCACCTCACTACAAATAACTCAATTTCGTTTCTTCTTATGGCTGAGTAATATTTCATTGTATATATATGCCACATCTTCTTTATCCATTCATCTGTGGAAGGACACTTAGGTTGCTTCCATGTCCTGGCTATTGTAAATAGAGCTGCAATGAACATTGTGGTACATGACTCTTTTTGAATTATGGTTTTCTCAGGGTATATGCCCAGTAGTGGGATTGTTGGGTCATATGGTAGTTCTATTTTTAGTTTTACAAGGAACCTCCATACTGTTATCCATAGTGGCTGTATCAATTTACATTCCCACCAACAGTGCAAGAGGGTGCCCTTTTGTCCACACCCACTCCAGCATTTATTTTTTGTAGATTTTTTGATGAAGGCCATTCTGACCAGTGTGAGATGATATCTCATTGTAGTCTTGATTTGCATTTATCTAATGATTAATTATGTTGAGCATGCTTTCATGTGTTTGTTGGCAATCTGTATATCTTCTTTTGAAAAATGTCTATTTAGGACTTCTGCCCAGTTTTGGATTGGGATTTTTTGTTTTTTGAATATTGAGCTGCATGAGCTGCTAGTAAATTTTGGAGATTAATTCTTTGTCAGTTGGTTCATTTGCAAATATTTTCTTCCATTCTGAGGGTTGTCTTTTGGTCTTGTTTATGGTTTCCCTTGCTGTACAAAAGCTTTTAAGTTTCATTAGGTCCCATTTGTTTATTTTTGTTTTTATTACCATTTCTCTAGGAGGTGGGTTGTAATCAGGGATCTTAACCTTACCAGTTGATCCTCTTGCATTTTTCAAATAGACACAATTCATTGACAAATAATAATTTATTTTTATGTATAGCATATGTAATTTTTTTTCTTTTCTCTAAGTGTAGACTGAAATATTTAAAATTGGCTTAAATAATCCTAGTAATAGGAATGTATGCAAGGTTTAGCCTTAAGTATATAATTGCTCTTGGTTAAGAAAGATATTCCTTAACATATTTTTCAAGTTTCTTTTTTATTATATTATATTAAGAGATAGATCTTGATTTTGAAGCAGGATAGATGTTAAATTTGGGGGTTTGTAATCTCATAACTTTGCTCCTGGTGATAGTTCTCATTTAACCTATGGTGTTTACATTTCTGTACAACACCATGCTTGGTTTTGAGGGTTTTCAGAAAGAGTATATTGCTATATTTGACTTGATAGTATTGTACCTAGTATTTTGCATCTCCACACGTAAGTGTGATTTGCTGATTTTCTTCATTGGGTTTGCTTTTTCTTGCTGACTTCCAAACATTAGGATCAGGAGGCATTTACTCCTTTGATTTTCTGAAGATATGTAAGCAGATTGGGAACTTGATGTTGATTGGGTTTGAAAACCTGAAATAATTCACATTTTAGTGATCTGGGGATAGCACCTTGTTTTGATGGTAATTCCTTGACAGCCTTTCATTTTTCCACAATTTAAAATTTTAATGCATTGTTTTAAAATTCTAATCATCTTACATTTTGGTTAGAAATAAAGGCTGTACAATTTTCTGAACAGCCACAGCAAGGTGTAATTGACATACACATTTAAAGTATACAATCTAAGTTTTGATATATGTACACACCCATGAAACCATCACCAGAATCATCATAGTGAATGTATTCATCACTCCTAAATGTCTTCATGCCCACTTATTCCTCCCTTATGTCCCTACCCACATTCTCCCCAGAATCCATTTTTTGTAATTATAAATCAGTTTGCATTCTCCAGAGTTTTAGAAATGAAATCATACAGTATATACCATTTTAATCTGGCTTCTTTTACTCAACACAGTTATTTTGAAATTCACCCATTGTCTTGACACATCAATAGTTCATTCATTTTTATTTCTGAATAGTATTCCATGGCATGGATATATCACAATTTGTTTACCTTTTGATGAGCATTTAACTTGTTTCCATTTTTTGCTATAGCAAACAAAGCTGCTAGGAACATTCATGGACAGGTAGATTTTTGCATGGACTATATTTCCTTTTTTCTTGGGTTAAAAGCTAGTAGTGGGACGGCTGGATCATATGATAGGTATTATTTATTTATTGAGAAACTATGAAACTGAATTAATAGTACCATTTTACATTCTTACCAGCCGTGAATGGGAGTCCAAGGCCCACTACACTGTCACCAAAAGTTGGTATGATCAAGTGTTTTTAATCTCAGTTGTTCTAATGCATGTGTAGTGGCATCTCATTATGGTTTTATTTTGCATCACCCTAATGTACTGGGTCTTTCTTTCAGGCATTCTAGCTTCAGTCCCCACATTCTCAACCTAGGCTATGCCATACTGTCGCCTTAACCTTGTTTTTTATGAAAGCATCATCAAGTTGGCTGTGCTATACTTTTTCCTAGAACTTCTCAGTGTGAAAGTACAAATAGAACAAGGGTAGAAGTGTGGGTTTATCTAGAGCTGTGAATTGGTGCAGAGAGAAGATGCAGGAGTGTATTTGAACTTAAAGGTATTATAACATTGGACCATGGGTTTAATTCTGATAGAAAATAAGTAAAATGATCATAGCTTAGAAGTCTATATGACATAGCACAATTGTTTTATCAGAGTTTCTTGAAATGGTTGGAAGAATGAGATATTTTTTTCAAGAAGATTACAGACTAAGACTAAGAGTAGGTTTTAGAATATTCAAAGAACAATGTACCTCTAACTTCTCTGGTATCCTCAAAAATATTTCTTCTTTGTCTTGAAGTTTGATAGATTTTCAATGGCAGGAAGGCTAAAATCTGAGAAGTGAACATCTCGGATGCATCTGTCCTCTTGCATCTGTTAAATGCAGACGTTAATGTGTTAATTAACAGAGCTTCAGGTAAAACAAAAGTTTGTGTCTTATGCAACTTCAGGTCCTAAAAGGAAGTAGTCTTGCTTTTACTCAAAAGGAGTCTTGGAGTACCTACAGACAGTCTTAGGATGTTAGTTAATTACTGCTGACCAGTTTATTTCCTCTATAAGAATGTTTGGTCCTTTGTCACACTTCATAAATACTCAGGTGTCTTTTTTCCCCCTTCTTTTTCTTATCCTACTCAATTAGAGCATTTTTTCCACACCCTTCTCTTTGATGAATCATAGGTAATTCTTCCACAACTGGACTTCCCTGGATTGCATAATTAAAACTTCAAAAGATTGCCTTCTTATTTCTTTAAAAGGCTACTAAGGATGTCCAGCATAGCAAGGTTACTGTTGTACCCATTTATAACAGGCTTTCTCCATAATAAATAATGTATTGCAACCCTAATAACCCTTAATAAATGGATCACTCTTCTTTTTTAAGCTTGTAAGCTTAATTCTAAATATCCAGTTTCTGTAGAACAAGAGCTACTCATAAATTTAATGTATAATTTAGTTACTAATAAGGCACACAACACATTTCTTACAAAGACATGATTATTGTAGGCAGCTTCTAAAATGATCCTCAATAATCCCTGCCTCCTGATAGCCACAGACTTGTGTGATTCTCTCTCCTTGAGGGAGGAATGGACCACCCCATCGAATTAACCTGGTAGAATATGGCAAAGTCGAGGGGATGTATTTGGTGACTGAGCTGCAGATATTATGACATCCATCTTTTTATCAGACTCTCTCTCATGCTGGCTTTTGTGTTGACCATGCCCTCATGGCAAGGAAGTGAGATGGGCTCCTGGCCAAGCAAGGAACTTAACTTTTATCCTCGTGGCACAACTCAAAAGAAAACAGGACCTGCCAACAACCATGTAAGTCAGCTTGGAAGCAGATCCTTTCACAGTTGAGTCTCAGATTAGACTCCAACCAGGGACAACACTTTTACTAAGGTCTTTGAGAGACCTAGGCAGAGGTCCCAGCAGAGGCATACCTAGATGTTTGACCCACAAAAACTCTAAGACCAGAGTGTGTCTTGTTCTAAGCCACTAAACTTTATAATAATTTGTTCTGCAGCAATATGTAAGTAATACAATATCACACTTTTATTTTCTATTAGCTGCTTTTAAAATCAATTATCATAGAAACAACTCACAAAACGTAAAGTTCTGGACTGGTAGAGATTTAAGGCAAATTTTTATTAAATTGTGCCATATAATATGTTTATGCTGACTACTCTGAGCTTAAAAACTTAATAGTTTAATGTCATTCATCACCATTCGGCTTAAGCTTTAGCCTCACAGGTATCATTCCTAGAGAAAAGATATCAAGACTAATGGATTTGTTTGCAGAATTATTATACTAAAGTCAAATAAACTATAGTCTGTTTCACTTGGTTAATGTAGAACATAATCCTGTTTTAGGCTCTCACCTTACCAGGATGAAATTTTCATGTTTCCTACGTTTCCCTCAGAAATGATGTTTCTATTCAAAATTCTCTTGGTATATGTTGACAACATATGATGTAGAAAAACAAAGAAATCGTATCTTTATCTCTGAAAGATTTGTCACTGGCTGCTTTTCTCATTTAGTAATTAGCGTAGCAAGGCAGACATCCACAGGACATTATCACAGCATAGTTTCAGAAGTGTGTGCTGCAGTGGCCTGTGATAAATCATCAAATATTTTTCTACATGAAAAGTTTTATTCCTTTGAAAATAGTATGTCACAAATCTTTCTTACAGAAAATTTCCAAATACTCTAAGTTGACACTCCCACTCTGGAAGGTATAGTTGGATCTCCCACACCTAGTGTGGCCTAGATGCATCGACCTCCTTGCAAACAATGGAGTCTGGAAAGGGAAACATAGCCACTTACAAGTGGACACACCTGGCACCATGACCTGCACCAACTGGTCAAGGCTGACTCAACCAGTAATGCCTGTGGCTCCCGTGAACCTACTGATGTGAAATGATGAAGACAACTCAGCTCTGTTGGCTTTCTTCCCCAAAATCCATAACTCTAATCCAAAGGTGGGAAGACATCAGAGAGACCCAAACTGAAGGACATGATACAAATACTACTTTAGCATTCTTCAAAACTCTCAAATTCATAAAACAGTGGGAGACCGAAAAATTCACTCATCAGAGGAGACATGATGAACAAGGCAATGTATAATCCTGGGTTGGATGTTGGAACAGAAAAAGAACATTAGTGAAAAAACTGGTAAAGTTCAGATAATCCATAGTTCAATTAATAGTATTGTATGAATATTTCTTATTTAGTTTTGACACATCTGACGTTGTTATGTAATATTTTAACAGAAGAATCTTGTGACAGGTATACTGGAACTCTTTGTACTATCTTAACAACCTTTTTCTAAATCTAAATTTATTCCATAATAAAATTTAAAAAAATATATTATATCACATTAGCTTATACTAATTGAAATGAGTAAGAACCCAACTTTGCTGTTTAAGAACAAATCTTAAAACTCTTTCCAACTGCCTTGTCCAATTTAAATCAGTTTTGGTTATGTATTAATTTCGTATGCTTAAACAGTTTTAAAAAATAACATGTGCAACCGGAGACAGACTGGAACAGTTTTTGTTTGGTTTAGAGATTAACACAAAGAAAAACAACAAAATTTTAATGCCTCCAGACACACCTTACTGAAAGTACTCCAGCCTTCTGGTTTTATTAAATTGAGTGGGAAGACAAAGGAACTTTATTACATATTTGATAAAACATCCAGGAGGCTTCAGATTTCTTTTTCTTGCGCTCTTTCGTGATGATCATCAGACTATTGCAGAATTAAGCACAAACCCAACAATGTGAAGAATGCTGAGTGAGGTTAACCACAAGTTACATAAATGAGACAATTAATCCATTGAACACAGAATTCACTCACATTTTTTTCTGTTCTTTTCTTTTATCGACTGTTTAAGTAATTTATGGTTCTCACTGATAAGGTCTAATGCCTGTGGCCAGCGATCATCCGTTTAAACAGCCTTCCAGATGGCATCCTTGACCAACAGGGAAACTTGAGAAGCAGCCCACATAAACCACTTATCCCAATGCAGAAATCCCAGCCATTGTTTTGTGAGGAACCCAAGGCCAGTCTCTTTCAGAGCATAAAGGGACTTTACTAATCAAAGTCCATCTGGACTTTGCATTCCATTTCAATTTTGCAAACCTGTTTAACTGCCCTTTCATCTCTCTTTAGATTGCTCATCCTCATACTATGGAGTGGGTTGGAGTTGGGGAGGTTGCCACTTGTTTTTGGGGTTTTTTAAAAATATAAAATCAATTAAAATGTGTCATTGATTCTAACCTTCATATTGTGAGGAACAGTCAACATAGTCCTGCCTCTTGTAAACTTCCCCTGATCAAAGAATTACTGATAACCTAACCACAGCAGGTAGTAAATATGGGGAAGAAAATTCATAATTACATGGACTTAGGTACATTTCTTTATTTCTTTATCTTATTTTTTTCATCTGTATTGAGGTATAATTGACATAGAAAATTATATTTGAAGTGTGCACTGTGGTGATTTGATATAGGTATACATTGTAAAAGGATCCCCCCTCCCCATCTAGTTACTAGTTAATTAATACATCTATCATCCCACTTTTTTTATGTGAGAGCATGTAAATTCTACCCTCTTAGGAAATTTCAGTAATACAATATGGTGTTTTCAACTATATTCACCATCTTATACTTTAGATCCTCAGGTTTTATTCATATTATAGCTGAAAGGTTGTACCTTTTATCAACTCTTCTATTTCTCCCATCCTGCTCCCCAGACCCGGAAAACCACTTTTCTAATCTGTTTCTATGAGTTTAACTTTTTGTTAGATTCCATATGTAAATGAGGTCATATAGTATTTGTCTTTATCTGTCTGATTTATTTCGCTCAGCACAATGCCCTCAAGGTCCATCCATGTTGTCACAAACAGCAGGATTTTCTTCTTTCTCATGGCAGATTTTTATATGTATTAACATGTATGTGTGTGTATGTATATATGTATACATATACATACATATATACACACATTATATTATCTTGTCCTTTCACCCATTGATGGACACTTAGGTTGTTTCCATATCTTAGCTACTGTGAATAAGGCTGCAATGAACATGGGAGTGCAGATATGTCTTTGTGTTCCTGTTTTCATTTCCTTTGGATATATACCCAGAAGCAGGATTGCTGTATCATCTGATAGTTCTCTTTTTAAGGTTTTTGAGGAATCTCCATAGAGCTTTCCATAGTGGTTGCACTAATTTATATTCCCACCAATAGTGAGGCACATTTAAACTGGTAAAGTTTAAAAGTAGAATACAATATTCAGCAATTTTGAAATTTTAATTGAGGTATACCTAAAGAAATTATAGCATCCAGTAAGTCATGTAATTGTGCAGATTAAACTTTTGTGCTTTTTAATTCATAATTAAGTTATTGGACATAGAGATGTATTTTAAGGGCCTCACAGAGATTATTGGATTTAGAATAATTGTGCAGAATAATAAAGCTAAACGACCTATTTAAGTCCTAGATAAAGACCTTACTCTCTAGAATAGATGGTTTCAAAGCCCTTAGGCACAAAATTAAATAGACCAAGGAAATAACAGATTCAAACATATACATTGACATAACTGTTGGATCTGACAGTCTTTCACATCAATTTTTCTATATTTCTTTTAAAAGTCTTAGAGGTAAATTGAATGTGCTCCTGATTGTTGAGTAAGGCTTTAGAAACTAAGATATTGCCCTATATTCTTAGTTAAGTTTTAATGGCCCATTTCATTAGAAAAGTACATACCTATCACTTCTAGCCCACACTGTCCTCCCCAAGGAGAAGTCAGACTTGCATTGACTAAACCGTCAGCACAGCTAGGATTGTCCTCTTGCAGGATATATTCTGAAGAATATATTCCAAGGAATGGCATAGACCTGAGCAAACATACATTTTAGTTTTTGGAATTATTCATGTTACAAAAAATATGATAGCCCTGGCCTGTGGAAAAATGTCCCTTGTACAAAACTTTTAATGTAATACATGGTCCTTATTCACCCTGTGTTTGCTCACTAATATGAAATCCTAGACTGTCTTAAACTAGTACTGATTTGTTTAATTGCTTCCTCCTGGTGACATACATTTCCCGTTAAGGCATACTGGACCCTCAGCCTTTCCTGTTGAGACAGAGCATAAAAGAAAGCAACACAAGGTCATTATATTAGTATCAGGGAAGTAGCTTTATGACATGTTATGGTTAGCTTGGTTAGAATACTTAAATTGCTTAGGTATGGGTTTTCTCTTTGTGCTGATACAGAATCAGAAGGGCTGTTTGAAGCAACATCTCTATTAATTTGCCTGCCAAAATAGCTTTATCACGTTTCATGGGAAATATACAGATTATTGGAGCAAGTGCTCTATGACCATTCAAATGGGTCCATCCTGCCCACCTTCCACATGGTTAAATAATCAGAGCAAGAATTGAGGCAAGGAGGGAGGCACCCACGATTTTTCTGGGAGATACTGGAGAGAAACCCTCTGAACATCTGAAGAGTCAAGTGCAGCCTTCAATACCTTGATTCACAGCGTGGTCTCCTGGAGGGGATCCTAGAATAACAAAAGGACATTAGTGGGAAAACCAATGACAATTTATTAAATTCTAGAGTTTAATTCAGAGCAGTATATGGGTCTTGGTCCCTCAGTTGTGACAAGTGCATCATGATGAAGTAAAATATTACCATGGGGGGCAACTAGGGGCATAGTACCACCTTTGCAAGTTTTCTGTGAACAAAAATTATCCCAAAATGTAAAAGTGTATTAAAAAAAAAAAACCTTTAGGAAGTCAAAATGATATAGAAAATCCCACACTGGCCATGTCACACAGGGTAAGGTGACAAGTTACCCTGAGCAAATCTTTGCCTAAAAATCCTTGCCCAGACACCAAATAATAAAAACCCAACTATGGTTATAAATCATGCTGGAGGCTTCACTGAAACACCCATCCTCTCCAAAATAAAAGCAGCAAAACTTTACTTTGTCAACACAGTAAAACACTGTCTAAACACCTCTTGGGGAATGAGAACTGGTAATATCCTTAGACTCAAAAATATTAATAGGCATTCACTAACTAGTCAAGTTCAGTATTACAAGTCCCCCTGCTGTTTTGGCTTTTAGGGCCTACCATATGTTTGATCACACTTAAGAAGTGACTAACAGATTTAGAGAGTTTAGAAACCCCAGCAATAGAATCTTGCATAAGGATCAAAGGCTACACAGACCTTGTGTTTTATCTTGAACAGGCCCCTACTCCTCCCAGGCTTTATCTGTTGTGTGAAGAAGAATCATCTCAATAATAAGAAATGTCCTTATAATGCATATGCAAATAATGCATTCCTTCATTAGACAGGTGTTTATCACACACATACTATGTGCTTGGCAATGTGGCCATTGGGGATAACAAAGATTAATAAGAGGCCTCTGGTACTTGAGGGCCAATTAATCTGGCACAAAGAAGAGACACCTAAAATGACAAATCTCAGGAAAACAGAGCACCAGACATGTGAACATGAGGGCAAGATTCCCTTGGGACCAAGAAAACACAGGAGTGTCCACATCATGTTCAACAATAAACCATTTTGATTGGAAATAAAACAATTCAGCCTGTAGACCTGGTCTATATCTCAGTCTTTCCTCCTATTAGAGAAGGTTATTTTTGTGTCTTCAGAATATTGTCAAACAAACAAGGCAAACAAATGTTTGGAAAGCATTCTGAGTCCTTTGAATAAATGAAATTGTAAGACTGAAGCCAATGTTACATTCTGGGTCAATAGACTTTACAAAATGCATTTAGCACTAAGAACTATATAAAAATAAATAAAGGTTTTAAAAATACTAGGAACTAGAGGTGGCTAATTCTGCACCACATACATGAAATACCATTACATTTTTTGACTGACGAAAGCCTGGATTGACCATGATAATATCCTTTAAATGTTTGATGTAGGGTTTAAAGAGCTTCTGGTATAAGGCATCGATCCAACCGAGAAATTTTCATAATGAAGTTCCTACCCAGCTTGGGATTTCTGATGCTGGCTAGTCAGACAGGGACCAGAAAGATGCCTTATGTCACCCACATCAGCCGCAACTTCTCTTCTTTTCTTTCCATTCTGGTGGTATTTTTGCTGAACCTAAACCGATAATCATGATATACTTACATGGCCTGTTCTGTATATCTGTCATATTAAAGTCTAGGCTGTTTGTTTATCATACTGTGATCTATAGCTTTCTATTAATTTAATTATACTAAAAGATCTTAAAAGCCTTGGGCTAAGTAACATGTCAATTAGGAATGAGTTTAACCTGGAATAAATATACATTTAATACTTGTAATTTATGGCTTTAAATACAAACAAAGCCCTCACTATGACACAATCTATTATTAATTGCTCCAATGCCTGAAGTCCAATTAAGGAAATCCATTTATATTTTTTTCAGAGAAAGTCAATGTTCATTTCTCATAGGAAGTTCTAGATGCCGCCACTCTCTCATAAACCAGTACTGCCACAAAGCACTTTTGTGTGTAATGAACTAGGTCATGTGAGAAGTGAGAAGGAGGGTAAAGGGGGAGATAAAGCCTGTGGCGAAGGCTCAGTAACACCCAGACCAAAATGTAGGGCTCATATAAGTGTTTCCAACTAAAATATGATTAGACCCTATCACAGACTAATTAACTACCATTTTATGAAGGTTTTTGACTTGCAGTAAATGCATTTCAGGTATAAACACACCTTAAGCTACAATACTAGTATGTTTTCAGTAATTATATGTGACCTAAAAACAACTTTACTACTAGCTGTTTTTCAGCAGGCATATGAAAAGTTACACATAAAAATGTCAGTCTCTGTGTTGAGAAAAGATAGTTAATGCCTGGGGTCACATTTTATGGCAAAAGTTATGAATCCCTGAGAAATAACTTTTACAGTGGAAACCCTGACAACAGTGTTTTCTGCACTCGTGCTCTCCTCAAAAGAGAGAATTTAGGAGTTTAAGAAGTTTTAATGTGTGAATTGTAAACAAATATATTCTAAATAACTCTAAGTATTTTCTGTTATTTCAAATCCCTCCAAAACAGCAAAAACATTCTTCATATCTTGTCTGTGATCTTCACTGGAGGTTACCACCCAAACATCATTTAATTCAGATATGTCTCTTTAGCATTATTATATTTTTCTATTAAATACTATGGACATTAGTTGTGCTTTACAGTGTGATGGATTCCAGGTTTCTCTAAAATCTCTGTGAGGGAGCAACAGAAACTTTATTCTGTGGGATCTATGTTGTGGTCTTAGTTTATAAATCAGAGATGTTGGCTGTAATACAGTGGCAAAATGTAGTCACATCCCTGTGTTTCATCCATTCTTCTTAGGAGAGAAGATTCCTGGCTGGCTCCTTTAACAAGGACCCTTCCTTCAATACGAAAATGATGATAGTAATATCTATCATAACACAGTATATGGCACAAACAAGATAAGCCATCTATAGTACTAGGCAGCAGATTATGACCCAATAAATGGTAGATACTATTGGTCTAAACAAGTATTCACATCTTAATGTCATTTAGAGACCCAGAAGGTAGTATATTCATAGCTAATTTATCAGGTTACAGATACATTTTATATATATATATATATATATATATATATATATATATATATAACATATATATGGCTCTTTTAGGTGTTAATTTAAATTTTTTACTCAATTTGGTTTCTCCTATCTAATAACAAAAATAGAGAAAAGAGTTGGTCCATATATCAAGATGGATGACATATGTCATTCTTTCCAATCTAATATTCTACCTACTGAAAAATTAATTTAGTGCCTCCATCTAAAACTTCAAGAATAAATTGTTTTTTAAAAGCATCTCCAAATTGGGAAAAAAAAATCTCAAATTTTGGGCAACACTTTAGTAATTTAAATTAAGATCTATTAAAAAGAAATAAGCACTATTTTGTTTCTTAGACCATCAGAATCTGAAGCAGAAATTTCTTGAATGTTCAAATTTTACCAGTGAGAAAAGACTCAGGTCTTCCTGTTGAGATGGAATGATGATTGAATGAACTCAGTTAATGATGTTTGATTTAATGATTTAAAAATGTCTGCATAGACACATTTAAGATATCTAATTAATACACACTACACTTAAAACTAGTAGCTTCCACAATGTTTCATTTTCCATGCTCATTATAAGATGTAAGTGCATGTGGATTGCATTATTTCCTGCATCTGAAATATCTAAATTTTAAATATAAATGGAGAGAGATTGCTGGCATTTAACATCATGTTGAATTTTGTCAGTTTTTGTGTTTGTTGAATGTGTATCAAAGAGACCACATTTCTTTCCTGAGGAGGAGAAAGAGGCCATCCCTACGGATCTGGTTTATGGAATAAATGGGATGGGATCTGAAGAGGGCCAGGCAAAGTCAGCCCCTTGGATTATCCTATAGGAAGTCGTATCGTGTGCCTAATATGAAAAGTGAGTTGTTTAACACAATATATCTGTAAAGAAACAGATATATCCATTGCTTTGGAGTTTATCTTAATGCATGCACATCATTATTCAGTAAATTTTCACAGAAAGGAAGTCCTAAAATGTAGTGGTAATATTGCTGTCACACAGAGCAGAGGTTGGGGAAAATCTAGTTATTTATCTACTAGTTAGATACATAATGAGAGGCTGAGGTGTCCAGGTCCAGGAACATGGCCTTGCTTATAAAAGTTAGATTCTATAAAATTTACATACATATAAAGTATAAGCAACATTTATAAACTATAATATAATTAATAAATTTCAAAATGTCACATTTAAATGAATAATTAATTTTAAAGTACTTCAATTTGGTTATTATTTTAATGAGGCTTGAGGTTTATAATCCAATAAATGCTTCCATTATTATAACAAAATCTTGAACAGAAACAAACATTACACGTGGAATAATGTAGTTAGAGAGAGCTGCTTATGTGCTCATCCATGTTTTTATACGTTTATCTACGCTGAGTGATGTATGTCCCCATGAAGTGTCTGCACATTAGCCATCAGAGAATCACGTGACAGCTTCATGTCGAGCCTTCACAGAAACAGTTGGAATGTAGGTAGTTCTCCTCAGGTACCCAACAGTGGGTTGAGGTCATTTATTAAAAGCTCTCCAGCCTCAGGATAGAGCTGATATTGGAATCTGATCTCTTTGAGGACAAAGCCTGTGTTTTAGCTTCTGGGCTCATCTGCCTGTAAGTCTCAAGGGGACATTGTCCTTAACCCCATGTGGAGACATGGGTATTGACCCAGACACCCAGGTGTGTTCACACACACGTTCATGTGTGACACACCCACATACACATACATACACATACAGGCACACACCCATATACACACACACAGCCATTCACACTTGCAGTGTTTTGTTTTGTATTCTGCTTTAAATTCCAGTCTTACATTAAGAGACTATAACTGTTTATTCAACTACTAACATCCAACCTTATCTAAATTGTGATTTTCAAATTCTGCCTTATATTAAAAATCACAAGCTAATCCTCATTTGGATATAAAAACACACTCTAATAAAATGACCTACAGTGATTTATGAAACTAGTGTGCGTGCACATTGATAATCTATGTCCATTTGAATTCGTTTATAAATATTTCCCCCTAAATATCCACTTAACTCAATCTGCATCTATGAATGCACATATATTTTTCTCTCCACGAATTAGATATGGTTCTGAGTGTGTGAGGGGAATGTAAACCTGGGCTGGTCTATATCAGAGAGATAAAATTGAGCAGGGAGAGAGGAAAGTCAGAGAGCCTGACTGCACAATAAAATATTCACAACGGAAAGCCCACAACTGCAAATAATTGAATTAGGCAAAAGCAATACAGACGGGGCATTGCCTGGGGATTGATGGTCATCTGTGGGAGTTGATCATTCGAGTCGGTCATCAATCCCCCAGAAAATGCCCTACACCAAGGTCATTGTGGCTATAAGAACCTATTTTTTTTCACCATAGAAGATTTTAAAATCCTTCATTTTCCTTGATTTTCTGCAGTATCATCATTCCTTCAGATGACTGTGCTAGGGATGGCTTTGAATGGTGCTGGGCTGAACTTAGTATTTCTGAATCATTGGTCTCCAAGGCAGCCACCAACAGCAAACATTTTTCCATTATGGAATGTTTTATCTAGGCTGAGTAATATTTCAGAGTTTTTTAAACCATGAAAATTTAGTGAAGTCCTAAAAATTGTAAAATGTGCACTTTGTCTTAGACCAAAACACTCTTGGAAAAAGATATTATAAAACATATATTATTGGTTTTCATCAACATTCATTATGGGAATAAAGATACAAATTACAGTGATCAAGAATGTCATAGACAAAATTATCTAGAGTTTATGACTAGCTCTCATTTACAACAACATTACATTTTATAGCACAAATGACATGATGAGATGTGGTCAATTAGGGACATGATTAAATCTGTCTATGCTACCTCTCAAAAATAATCATGAATAAAATGTCTAATGACTTTTTAAAATCAGAAGTTTAAATAATTAAATTTCTCTTAGTTGCTACTTACCAAGACAAATTTATTATCTGTTAGAAACACATGTGTTATTTATATGCTTGCTAACAAATAATAAAATAAAAAGAACATTATTTAAAAGGTGAGAAGAAAAGACAAATTACTGTTGGCAAAATTAGCTCAGACTTTAGACTTTAACAGTGAATTTTTTTTTTTAATTTGAAATTTTCATTTGAATTATTGTGACCTAAAATTTTACATCATGGGCACACTTTATAAGCCTTCCCTGATTTTCTTGTCCTCAGAAAACCAATGTGCCTTCCAAGCTTGCTCATCCACAGGTATCAGCATGGAGCTGGTTATCCAGGTAATGACCCTCTGTCTCACCTCCTGGGTGACTACCTTAGAGGCCGGATGAGGCAACCCAGACCTGTTGGAGACAACTCCCAGTGGAGCAAACGTTGAACACAAGGAAACCCGAGAAAGAGGCAGCCAGCTAGATCAGGTCCTCTCCTTTCCTCCCCTCAAGGGACTGGCCAGCTAACATGCTGTTTTGTTTCAAAAGGCAGTGGCCCATGCTCAGAATCTCCTGGTGTTCCCATCCCTCACTGCCTGCCTCACTTCCCTCCGACCTCAATCACATATCTCCAGATACACAATCCTTAATCAAACATTGGTGTACACGTCTTCTTCCTAGAGATCCCAGGATAAGAAGCAATATCCAATTATGCAAACTTAAGACAAAAATGGTACCCATGACACCCACATATACCAAACTAATTTTAATATTTCGGTAATTGCTTTTCTCATAATTTGATGTTTAATTTTGTTCACAGAATTACTATTTTTCCTTATTCATACTTCATTCATATCTAGAATATAGGCAAAATTGAAAATTTGTTAATTTGGCTGATCAAATTATAGTCTGCACATTACCTATTCAACTTACCAATCTGTAATCTTCACCTCTATTAATTTTCAATACCTTAGGCAATATGGGGCTGAATTCTTCCCATGCATGTTTATCTTTGTTCCTGTCTTCTCTGGGATCTACAGTTTTTTGGACAAAACCATCTTGTAGTAGATACCGCTAGTTGATTTTCTAATACCCATGTCCCTCCTTCTTCTGTTATTTAACAGAATCTGATGTAATTAATAGTGGTGGTGTGTCCTGGCAAACTACACTTGATCCTGGACTCCCTTGCAGTTGGAGGGACCCAATGAGATGTCAGCAAAAGTTGTTGTGCTGGTGATGATCCATTGGCCCCCTTGACATTGACCTCCATCCTCCAAGTCTTCCACTATGTTCTGTGCCCCAGGAGCTGCTCTGTGAGGAATACACCATCTACCCATCTTTCATTTTGGTCAATGGTGAACACAGGAAGATGAAAAAGACAGAGAGAAACCAAGATCAAAGACAAGGAGACTAATATAAAGCAAAGTGAGGTGGGACATTTATTCTCCTGGTTGCATTTCTGAGCTGAGGTTCAGAGGTCTTGTCCAACAGCCCTCGTCTCACTGTTCCCTCTCTTTCCAAGGCTCCATAATCTCCAGTTTGCCAATTTTACTCTAAGAGAAAGACTGAAGGACATGCCCACCATTTAAAGATGTTAACGTGTTCTTGTGGAGACCTGTCCAACTTCAAAATATAACTTTTTTCATAATTGGAAATCATAATTTCTTCTTACTGTATTGTCCTTTTTCCTTTACTGCCATTGAAAATAAATCAAGACACTCCATCTCTTCATCACTTCAACTTTTTATCTTCTATAGTATGGGCACTCAGCATTCCATCTAAAACACAGTATTTCTCAACTTTTCCCTGGAAACTAAATGACCACATATTTCCCTATGGAGTCATTCCCAATGTATACCACCCACGTCTTGATTGTCCAGGTTGTGCAGCTCAAGAAGAAACCTATCTGAGTGTATTTGATCTAGGCTATTCCTCTAGAGTTAATTTGAGGCAGAACAAAGATTTTTTAAAATGTAGCTTCCTTTTGCTGGTCTCTGCTTATTTCCATGAAGACTTCTGCAAGTGTCTGAGTCTATTCAAGTTATTTTAAAAGTATTTAAAAGTAAATTTTAGAATATTTTACACTCACCATCTTCACAATAAAAGTTATTTTCTCCTACTATTTTGAGAGGAAAATTGGACCCAGATAATATAGCATCATATTCAGGTATTTATAATAGGTTCTCTCTCTGAGTGTAGTCAACTCATAAGAGTTGTAACACAAGGGGATGTTGATAGGACATCAATAACACCACACAATGAATAAGCACTAATCACTACCCTCCCCACAAATTCACAATATTTTGCAATATTACTCCAGATTTATCTACTGAAATATGATTTCAAGTTTCAAAACTAATTATTGAAATTGGATATGCTCCTACACTGACAATAAGTCCATTATTTTCTTTAAGAGAGAATAAAAATACAAATTAAAATTAGGGACAAGAACCTCAGGCTAAGGACCATGGATGCTTCCATCTACCAGATATTGAAGGACAAACCCACTCTCTCCTTGTGCTGTGTCCTCAGGGAGGTCTCCAAACAATGCCTACTAGAGTTCTATTGCCTAGTTCATGTGAGCTCTGCAAATAATAATAATTAAAAAAACAAAATAAACCAACAAAAAACACTGTTCAGTTTCTTTGCTAACATGTTTTATTTGTATCAGCGTTCATAATATATTATTCTGCCAAACACTGCTGAACTCTGAGTAATTTTCCTATTAGTAGTACTACAAAAATGTACCCTTAAATAATAGAATACCAGCCAGGGTGTTCTAATGAAATATATTAGTTTCACATGTTAAAAATTGTCAACTCTTACTAAAAAGTATTATAGGAGTAAAATTATGAGAGTATATTTGGCAAGAGGGATTTCAAGAGCCATGTCATTCTGTACATTCATTTCTTTTTTTAACTTGTAAAATAATGACTATTGTAATCTCTTTATTTAACGATCAGTCTTTGTGTAAATTTTAGCTGCCAAAGATCCTTTAAAGGATAAACAGCCAACATTAAATAGTGTTGGAATCTTAGTTTCTTTGATGCTTTCTCAGGAGAAGTGGGTTAGTCACTTCCTTTCCCTCATGCTGAATCTTGTCAAAGAAAATGACAAGAAAAACAAAACCAAGCAAATAGCAAACAGACGAATGAAAAGTGGATGTTGCGATGGGGTATGTGTTGACATAGAGCTGTAGTATAAAGGGTTGTTATTCATTTGATTATAAAATTTAAACACTACAGAAATATTTTTGCAAAGCTCTTTTGGGGAAGACTTACTGGGTATGTTAGTTATTCCTTTAAAAAAAAAAAACATCTTGGTAGAAGTCCACCCTCTGGATCAGAGCATGCCATATCATGTATAAAATAAGGTTAAGCAATTGTGTAAAAGACTGGATTAAAACAGAAGCCATCCCTGCCTGGGAACAAGCTTTGGCCAATAAAGTCACAGGAAGGTCCTGTTCCATTCCAGATCACCCAGGTCAGGACTCACAGCCCCCTACTTGTACTCTGTCCCCTTGGCTCTGTCAAGCCTGTCTCTGAACCTGGACCAGAATTTCTCACTCTGTTTACCAGATGCAAATTTGGTCCCTGTGTGTAGCCAACCTCTACCCACCAATTAGATGCTCTCTTGGTTCTCTTCTCTGCTACCATCCTTATATCTTATGCCACCCTCTTCTTTCACTGGATTATTTATCTACCCACCCTTACAGTCATCAAAGGCT
This sequence comes from Mesoplodon densirostris, assembly GCF_025265405.1. Lineage (NCBI taxonomy): Eukaryota > Metazoa > Chordata > Mammalia > Artiodactyla > Ziphiidae > Mesoplodon > Mesoplodon densirostris. The sequence continues at coordinate 3,466,172 of NC_082663.1, read as the reverse complement.
TTTCTAGGCTCCACTGGGCTCCAGGCACGGTACCAAAGGCAGGAGTTACTGCAGTGAATGAAGCAGAAGAGGCCCAAGAGCTCATAAACTTTACATTCTAGAGGAGGAGAAAGACAAAAAAGCAATAAAGAAACATCAACCTAAAGGGAAAGTAGCAAATATTGCCAAGACAAGGTATGGGAAAAGGTGGCCTGTGGAGAGTGACTGGATGGTCTCCATAGACTGGGTGGTCATGGAAGACCTGTCGGGGAAGGAACTTTGTAAGCTGAGATCTGTGGCTGGACAGGGAGTGGGGGGAGAAAGGACAGGGAGAGGATTTCCGAGGAAGAGCCAGAGTTTCATCCCCAAGGCCGGATTCCTACACTCCAGGGACAGAAGGCAGGCACAGATGTGGCTGGAGAACTAGGACACAGGGAGCACTACACCAGCATGGTGTGGGGTGAAGACCAGACCCTGTGGGTTTCACTGTGCCTGGGAAGATTATGGATGAAAGGAAGCAATCCTGAGGGGTTTCAAGCAAGGGAATTACATGGTCTGAGTTGTGCTTCAAAGCAACTGTTCTGCTTCCCTGGAGAAGGACAAAGGGGGCCCTTAGGAAGCAGACTTTCACTGTCACACAAGATGAAACTAGTTTGCCCTTCCTACAAAGTCTTTCCAACCCTTTTAAACAATCACTCATGCATTTGGAAGGTATGAAATGAAATCTGAAAATAGAGCCTGGTGAGTGTTACTTGATTTTTTTTTTTGTAAAAGTATGTGATAGAAAATATATTTTCAAAATTTTGTTGTCGTTGTTAATAGCAGAAAAAAAAGAGTTTCCTTGATTATTTCCTATTTATTATAGAAGAGAGTAAGTATCAATTGGGGGCAAAAATTTTTGTCCATAAAGAGCATAACTTTTCAAGAGTTGGGAAAATACAAGAAAATATCAAACCTCACCCTAGATAGAGGCAGACTTACAACTTATATGTCATCCTACACATGAGCAGAAAGCTATTGTGATTCTGCAAACATTATTTGTTGTTCCATTCACATGATGATCTTTCTCCACACTCTGTTTCCACATTCATGTTGAACATGATATTGTACATGGTGGAAACCCAGTCCTTCCCAGTGGCTCACTGTTGTGATTCTGCCAGAGCATGGATAAGAGGGAGCTGGTGGAGCAGTGTAAAATTTTCTGCAACATATACACAATTTCAAAATTTGTGAAGAACTTGTGCTCTTATCTTGTGAAAGGTTTACCTATACCAACAAGAAAATATTGGCTTTAATGTGGATTAATCACATACAATGACATTTTTTTTCTTGATTACAGTAAAATTCTTGTCTTGAGCTAATTTTCTTCTGAATGAATGAGTTGGCCAACTGACTGAAGTGACCTTAATTCAGTAACAAACTTCCAACAGGTATATCTATGTGGGTACTTCCATGAACTCATATTCCAGTGAGGAATTAGAGAAGACATAAATATCCCACTGATATTTGAAAAGACTGTGGCATAACCACAATGTTTAAATTTGGAAGTAATTATTCCTAACATCTTAAGCCTAAGATTCTGTATCTACTTAAGCAATAAAACATTGGTTTCAAACTCCTCTATTTTCATATTAAAGAAAAAATATCTGGCTTTGTCTGCAAAGGAGCTATCTGACAATTATTTGGTTAACATTTTTGAAAGCAATTTTAAACAAAGATAATTCAGGACAGAATCACTTCACTTTATACTAAAAAGTCTTGTAGCCTAGACTTTATTTTGGTTCATATTTAGTTCTTTTGTTTACTTAATCTTTAATTATTTGCACTAGTTTCTTAACCATCCAAACATCATGAAATTGTCCTTATGTTGATACTTACTACCAACGATTTCACACATGGAGAATATTGTTAGGAATGATACTCTAAATTTAATACCCAGCTCCAGCTGATTTGCTTTCATCAAGTGCAGTAATAACCATAAATAGATGCTTCATTTTTGGCACATACTGCTTTTCTCTCCCTACTTGCATTGCCTAATTATGGATCTCACTTGAATAATTTGGCAAATGCTTGTACAGCATCTTCAATTAAAAATAAATAATGTAGAAGAATGTTCTTTCTGTACTCTTCAGCTTAAAAAAAATGAATGTTATCCTTTAGATCTGTTAAAGGAATCATTCCAAATCTTCTTCTCTTTCCAATGTAATTTTTCTTGGGGCAAATTAAAAATGTATGGTATGTAATCCAAATAAATATGACACTTTCCAGCCCACACACTTCCTGTTGCATCAACCTCCCAAACAACTGTTTCATACAATTTCACTAAGAGTGGAAACTCAGAGCATGTGTCTACTCTCCTTTAGAGCGATTTCTGACACTGCTCATGGGCCGCTGTTTGACTCCTGCAAATCCTCTCTCTACTGTGACTCTGATCCCCTGATTCACGACCCCTTATGAGCCAAATTGTCTGGGAGTCAATAAACGACAGAAACTAGCTCAACCTTTTTCAAAGATGAAGTTTGAAAAAATGAACACTTCTGCCCACTACATTTCAGTCCATTTGGTTATTCGTGGGGGACCAGTGATTACCGCAGTTGTAGTTAACTCTAATTGGAAATGTGCTTTGGGAAGTTAAATTATTGTTGACAGAGAGGGTTTTCTGGTGTTTGCCATAAATAGAAGGCAACAAAAAGAATATGGTTATAAAACCTTAAAAACTTTATGTCATACTGAACATTTTAGTGTTAATAAACCCTAGAATCTAACAGTCTTAACATCTGTAGTAGGAAAAATAGATAAGCAATAAAGTTGTTTATCTTACAATGAAAACACAAAGAAAGTATAAAAGGCAGAAGACCTTTCAGGAGACAAGAAGCATTCTGCCCTTTTTTTTCTGAAATGAAATATGCTGGGCACACGTAACATTTTTTTCATTTTCATAATCCCTTCTCTCATGTTGCAATGGGAGCCCTGGGTGTTAATGACAGAAAGATCAAAATGTTCTCAAAATCTGACTCCTAGGTGTCGAAGACAACGTCCTCATGTAATGTTGCCATAATTCCCTCAGCGGAGCAGCTTTACCACCTTGCTGCAGTCCAAAGTTCAAGGTGATTAATTCACTTGCTCAGCTAAGAATTGATCTGCATTTTGGCATGTCATACTGTGAAGGAATAGAAGTCCTCTGTATAACCCTTGGGAAGGTAGGGAAGGCAGGGGACGAATATTTATCCACCGTGTGGGCAAAATCACCTGCCCAAGGGCTCAGAGGGTCAGTCAGCCCAAAAAACCCAGAAACCTACCTCTCCTGGCACAGCAAGGGATGCAAAGAGCTTTCTGGATTACGTGTTGGACAATGAATTCCGGAAATCACAGTTCTGCTAAACCATCAATTTAAAAATTAGTTTGCACTTTATCGAAATAAATAAAATAGGGACTATGAAACTATTGTCTAAGAAATGTAGTAGAGAAACAAGGATCAGAGGAAATGAAGCCAACGAGTTGTTTCATTATGTTACCTTTAAAATCTTCTTTGTTACTGCTCTCTGCATTATAGTTTGTCTCACCTTTAACTCAAGGGGAAAGATTCACTCAACCATGGATATGGAGATAATGCACACATGGCCACACACTCTCAGCTGCCATCTTTTCTTTGTGGTATGAAGATGCACTTGTGTAATGTGATTGTGATGAATGTCTTGAATGTGTGCTTCTCCATACATTCACTCAATTTCAGATTCTAAATTCAAGGCAATTCAAATTTTAAGTTAGATGTTTCTAAGCAAATTTTCAAAATATTTCTTAGATAGAGGGGTTTCAGAAGCATGAACATTGTAAAGGGCAAGATTGGTGTTTAGATATGAGTGGAGACATCATGGCAGAAGGAATACCTGGATGCTGGTGCCATCCGTCCTTTGATTTCCTCTTAGGTTTAAAGATTTAGAAATAAACATGTGGCTTTTTCAGGGCTGGCTGCATACAGTAGACACTTAGGCACGTACTAGTCACTGTTAATAATGACACCTGTGTGCCTAGATACTGTGCCCACTCTCTCCCTTGTTCCTGTGCATGAATCCAAGATCAATCTCACCCAGGAAATAAGAGCTCACGTGTGTCGAATATTTGTGTGCCAGGCAGTAGCCCAAATGACTCAGAGAGATTAGCTCACCTAATTCTCACACCAACTATAGGAAGTAATTATCACCCATATTACCAATTGGGAGATGAGGAAACTGAGGCATGGAGAGATGGGTTATCTTCCTCTGAAAATGTGCTGAGAAACACTAGAGACAGACATTGAATGCAAGCAGTTGGGCTCCAGAATTGGTATTCTTTGTAGCTGTGTTACACTGTGAACTTCAGAAACTCATCTAAAGCTGAATTGGATTTTTAAAATTTAAATTTAAATTGGTAATCTATTTGCTTATTTAAAAAAAATAGTAGGGTATTTGTTATTATGATATTATTTTGGAAATATTCTTTGTTAGCATGACATTTGGTGACAAAAATCACTTTAATGTTTTGCTTTACCAGCTTTTTAAAATGAAGACCATAATACCTTTCTATAAAGATGTACATGACATTTGCAAAAAAGTAAAGAGTGAAATATGTTAATTCTGATAATAGGAGCATAGATCTTAGCCTTCATACTTACAGACATATAAATTAAACTTTTCATTGGCTATGTAAGGTAACTATGAAACAACAGTTTTATGTCAATTTAGGGATTAGAAAACAAATGAGTGGCCGAGACATAAAGAAGGTATCTATCTAGCTCCTGCAAGGACAAGGGACCAGCCATGACCATTCCTGTGGGTCGCCTGTGCCCTTCCACACACTGGCTGCATCCATGTACCGGCTGGTGTTTGAAAGGGAATCTGGGGTAGAGACCAATGACTCCTACCAGCTTATACCACCAGGCTCTAAGAAGGAGCTTGATACACATTCCTAAGTCGAATGAAACACAAGTTTTAAAAGATAAAATATTAAGTATAATACACACTAGTCACTCTGTAGAAATGAGAACTAGAAAGGAAAAGAGGAGAAGGAAGAGGAGGAGAAAGAGAAGAAAAGTGGAGGAGGAGGAGGAGAAGCAGGAGGAGGGAAATGGGCTCTTTACCTCTGCTGGCTGGAGACCTTGCTCTTGATGCTGTCTGGTCAGGCGCTTGGATCTTGGTGACAAGAACCTACTGTTGCCTCGGGCCAGCACACTGAATCCAGCATTGATGATTTAAAGAGCCTGAGGGGATATTCTTTCTTATCCCAAAAACAACATTCAGAGTTTTCTCTCTGTGAATGTTTTCTTGAATGAATTTGAAATGCCTTTGTCTTAAGGAGTAGAATGAACCACATTGTGTGGAAAATGAACAATGACTCATTATTTCCTTTGTGACCCCTGAATTCTTCCTTGGCTGACATTGACCACATACATTTTACTTTTACCTAGAAGTTCCATTTCTTAATGTCAGACTAACACATTTTTTTGTTTCACTTTTTCCACTTTATAGTGAGTGGTTCTTTTTATCTCCCTGTGACACTGGTTTGCATAGGATTTAGATTTGCTTTCCATATTTGTGAAAGAGAAAATTATTCTCAAATTTTGTTTGTGGATACAATGATTCTGAAATGACAGTCATGTAGTGTCCCCATCAGGTTTATGTTAAAACAATAGAAACCAAAATAATAAGCAACAGAGGAAAAAAAGATCAGAAGCCATTTTACTTGCGAGGTGATGATCTATAGTCATGAGTAGGCATAAAAGGACTCTAAGACTCAAAGCATTCAGAAGCTTCAGAAACTAATGCTGTAATAATAATTTTAAAAAAATCTATGCCAAGACTTTCACTGAAAAACCTTACAGCTTCTTTTTTTTCTGACATAAGTAACAGTTTACTTAGAAATATTGGAGGGATAAGGTATCTAAGTAGTTATTTTATCTAGAATCTAGATATGGCACACATATTAAATTCAGTCATTATAACTATAATAAAATTAGTAAAATGGACACCATGACTGAGATTTTTGTAGAACCACAGTACAATGTTTTCAAAGTACAATATAATTTCAAGAATTTCTTGAAGTTCTTGAGAATTTCCTCAGCCAGTACTTTGTGAAATTTAATTGTTTTAGCTCTGACTTCAGAACAGAGTTTAGTTAAGCATGAAGTTAATTGTCTACATCAACTTCAACCCCCAACCCAGACACATCTGGTAATGTCTGGAGATATTCTTGTTTGACCCAGTGAGTGAGCACCACTGGCATCTTAGGGGCAGAAGCTAAAGATGCTGTTTAACATCCTACAAAAAACAGGACACATCCAGAAGAGGGAGCTATTTTGCCCCAAATGTTAACAACATCAAAATTGAGGACCCCTGGTTTAGGGTCTTCAGTTCCTCTGGAGGTTGCTGTCTGATGCTCCAGCTGTTAATTCTCTGGTGCTTATCTAGCATTCATCAGAGGTGCATTATTTAAAGGCCACTAATCTTGTATTTTCCATTAACATTATCTGGATTCTTCCTCCAAATTATAGAAAAGGAATGACTGACAGAGGAGGAGCTCTAGAGAACCCTCTGATGCTCTGACAATTCAAGGCCATGCAGGAGATCTGGGCCTGTACCCTTGACAGAGTCATCTGAAAAAACTGAAGGAAGAGATTTGTCTCCCACTTCCTGACCCATATCTCCCACTTCCTGACCCATATCTCCTACTTCCTGACCCACACCTCCAACTTCTGGACCCATATCTCCCACTTCACAGTGTCTCCTACTTCCTGACAAACTTCCCACTCCTGTGGGTGGACATCTGGTAAACCACAGTGGCTGAAAAGCAGCACAGCTCAAGGCAGTCAGCTGAGCCTGGGCTCTGCATGTTACAAGCCACAGACCTGTGTGGACATTAGACATTGCCTTCCATGGTCTCTGGTACCATTCTTACATTTTTAAGAAGTACGTGTGATTTCAGACACATTTTCCAAGAATAAAGCAGCCTCTACAGTCCAGCCAAAACTGAGTTTCTTTGGAGTGTTTATTAAGCTTCAGCTCTTGGAGTATCATTTTGGCCAAGCAGAGGCAGTTTTAAAGGAATTATGTCTCAACTCTGCCTATTCAAATTGGGTTATATTTAGAAACAATATTCCCCTGATATTCACTTTGAAAAAGTGTCTTCTTTGAAATTTTATCCCTCCTCAGAGAGATTTATATGTTCTTGGCCTTCATGACTGAAATTCCCTAGTGAGCCTTTCTGAGCTTTATATTCAGAGAGAATTGTGTTTGCCACATTTACTTTAAATGATGAATCTTCATGCGTATATTTCCAAAAGCCTTAAAGCAATAGATAAACCTTATAGAAATCAAATACAAAATAATAAAGAAGGAAATAAAGGTCTTGATGTACTCAATAATCAATAATCTTTATTTTAGGACCCAATCAAAATCACAAGGGATGGAAACTCTTTTGGTAAATACAAACTAAGATGGATTACCCAATGGAATATTTGTTTCTGTGGTATATAAACAAAAAATACAGAAGCAATACCAAAAGAGCTGACTCAGTTGTCAAAGGGCACACTCAAAGAAAATGAAAAGTACTGGAACCCACTGCAGTGTTTCAAGTGTGAACAGTCCTTTAGTTTATGGCTGGCCTCTTCATGTCTAGTTGTTGTGAAATACTTTTAAAGGAGCAAACACTATGTGGTCATTTCTTCTTGGACAGTTACTTAAATTATTAAATTGATAATTTCATGCTGTGAATGTCATTTAGGATAAAACTTCTTTTATTTGGGTTCATGATATGGTAGAAAAGGGCCACACATATCATGAAATTGGCTAAATTTTAGAATTTAATGCATAGGGTCAATCAAAGGGTTCCTACTTTGCTGATAATGGTGTAGAAGGGCTCAGTGTTTTTTGGAGGTGAATTTGGCAATATATTTTTAAAATAAAAATACACATATCTTAGGATGCAGCATATATTTTGACATCATTCATAGGGCAGAGTTGCATGTGTACAAGAAAAGTTATGTAGAGAATAGCCTCTGAAACAAGAAAGATTCAATGAACTATTTCACAGGTGATGAATCTGGGAGTGATCTTTGAGTTATCCATTTCAACTCTCATTCCCGATACATCAGACAGTTCTTTAAAAAATTTAGTTTATAGAAAGAAGAAGAAGAAGAAGAAGAAAAAGACTGAAACATACTATTTAGCATCTAAAAAAAGATAGATACAACTGTATGTGCCAAGATGAAAAGATTTCCAAGATAATTTCTAAAATGAGGAAACAAAATTACAAAAGATTTGTTGTGAAATAGTAAATACTGAGTTATAAAAGAAACCTATACGTGCATTAGCATGCAAAGAAACCTTTGCATTTACACATACATTTGTATATAAATGTATAAGAAAAGTCTGGAAACCATCTCTAAAACACACTTACAGTGGTTTCTTCTGAGAATGACATTGAGGAGAGATCAGGGACTTGTCTAATAAAGATATATTTAAGCAGAAACTTGAATAATGAGCAGGAAGGAGTCAGAGCTTTCCAGATGGAGAAATGGAGAATCAGCAAGAGCAAAGGCCACCGGAATGAACCATAATGGAAAAGAATATTAAAAAAAAAGAATGTCTCTATGTGTATAACTGAGTCACTTTGCTGTACAGCAGAGATTGGCACAGCATTGTAAATCAAATATACTTCAATTAAAAAAAAAAAGAGTAAAGGACACTGAAGGCAAGATGAAATCATAAGTCAGTGAGGGTAAGGATGCTGCTAAGTGAACAGGGAGTAAAAGAAGACGGTCAGAGGTGGCCCAGGGCCCAGCGTGTTATAGACAGTGTTGGTTAAAGGGCTCAGATTCTAATGAATAGAATAGAAATCCATTAGAGAATTTGAAGTATATATAATGAAGATATATAATTTCTCTTTTGAAGAGGTCTTCCTAAAGTATTATAGTCAATAGTAGGACCAGGGAGCCTGGTTGTCTCTTGACCTGCTCTGGCAGGACATAATGGTAGCTCCTATGTTCAGCAGAAGGTATCTTAGTATTAGCGATTAGAAATAAAGTTTAAATTTTGGAAATAAAGTAGGACCCAACATTGAAATTATGACTTGAATAACAAGTTCTACCTGGATGTTTTATTTATTTGTTTGCACGTTTGTTTTTCAGGTATGGTTATTTGGACCTCAAAGCACACTAAGTGTCTTTTGGGTCTCTATGAAAAAAATATCATATTCTCTTTGTGGTGGTCATTAATAATTCATGTATATTTTAACACATTGAATGTGTTTTTAAAAGAAATGAAAGGGTGGAACACGGAAAAAAGAGCTCCCTATTAAGAGCTCAGTAGATCTCAAACGAATTTGGTATTGAATCACCAGGTCCTTTGGAGGTAACAAAAGTATTAGTAGAAAAATTGGATCCAAAAAATGAGGTAAATAATGTTTTAATTATTTGCAGGTGTTACTGTGGGTCTGTGCCAGAACCAATCTTATAATAATACATTTTGTAAAATAATCCCAATATTTTATTTGGATTTAATCATAACTCTGTATGGATGCTGGTTATCCAAAGAACAATAAAGTTAAATTAAGCACAATGATTATCAATATTACTAAAGGTAGAAAACTATGGCTACAAATGAAAAAATATCAAAACAACAACATAACCCTCTTACAGTGGAGAGTTATATTTCTAATATCTTTTCTATAGACGTCTTTATCGTGGAAAATTTCTCCCTTTATCTGAATCACTTCTCCATGCTCTTTACTGAAACAACAGGCCAACATATTGCTAGAAGAAGGATTTAAAATTATGAAAGTAATACAGCTTCACACATTTATGTTGATTCATAATCATTTTTTTTATTTGATATCACATTTGTGGTTTGATTTACAGTAGGAACTGTGCATGAATATAGGAGAAGATAATTTATTCGGGAGTTTACACATTAAAAGTATCCAAACAGTGCAATTATTCTGAAATGATGATTATTTATTTAGCAAAATAATGCCACTGTGATATTTGAAAAAAATATGTTTCCTGGTGTGATTTATTCATGAGCTCCATGGGGCTGTGAATTATGCTAGCTGCCAGCCACAGCCACTGGACTCAGAGTTTTGGGGATGGGAATGGGTGACTCAAAAACGACCCTCTCAGAGGGCTCTTCTTCTTGCTGTAAAACTCATATAAATTTCATGGAATAAGGGTCATTTTTTTCAGAGTAGAACATCCTCAGAATGAAAGGGAAATGAGCAAGGGAAGCTCCAGCAAGAGTGACCTGGGATCTGATGCATCTTCCCAAAGATGCCTGCACCATCCTCTCCTTCCCTTTCTGAGACACCTAGTCAATAAACCCTGAGAATGCATGCATTGGTCATGCCCATCTTCATGCAGCAAGGATTTATTTTTAAGAAAATGAACATGAGTTAATGATGAACTCTTAATTTCCTATGTGAAAATTGCTATGTAAGTGTATAGAATGTATGTATTTCTGTTCTATTTCAAATTAACCTGGATTTCTTTGATTGATGCAAGATAAAGACAGATCCTTAATATATTTATATCAAATAAAAAGTTTTATAAAACATGGATTTTTGAATCTCATTTATTTTTTCCAATCTACTTTATGTCTACCATTAGTACCAAATTTTATGAGCCAGAACATGTTCTTAATTATTTTGCTCTATTGGATTCAAAATATGTGAATTCCACAAAACTTATTAATTCACATCAGGTCAGATCATAAACTTCACTAGTTAACGATTTTCTAATATACTAGCCAAGTCAAGATATTAGTTTTGTGCAAGCAGAGATACATGAAATTCATCAGCATTTCCTTGAAAGTAACAAGGAAACAGGATTCTAGGTTATAACACACACACACACACACCTATTTGACTATAAAAGTACAAAGAGAGTCATAAAAGATTATTTACTCATTGCTACTACACGTAGTTGTTATACACAGATCAATAGCTGGAGCTCATATTCATGGTTATTTTAACCCACCAAGAAAATAGCAAAGGAAAGGTAAAACATGGAAGATAAAATACAGAGATTTACACAGCTCAGGATACACTTAGACATTTTGGTCTTTGAGGTGCCAATAAAATTATAGAGTATCCTATAATAGCTATACTTGCTGCTCTCTTTGACTGATGAGAATGAAGAAAAAGAAAGACAGAAAGATTAAGAAGACCTTAAAATCCATATGACTAAATAAAACTGTCCTTATTTACTAGCATCACAGACTGTTACCAAAGTAGCCTACAGCTAGAGTGAATCCCAGAATAGAGATGCATCTTGCTGCTATGGGGCAGAAAAGCAAACATCTAGCAGTGAAAAGGAAGCAGGATTTTTAAATTAAATTAATTCATGGATAAAATGCAAAACATAAATTAAAATATTCTTGTTCCTGAAGGTTGGTCTTCCAGTAAATAAATCAGAGAGGGAGTAAATAGTGATTTGCTTTTTCTTCTCTGTTTAAGAGCCTCTAATGAGTGCTTCAACCTCTCTCACTGTCTCTCTATCTCTATTGCTCTCTTTCTCTTTTCATTTTAATTTTAAATCCAACACCACTGAAATGTTTGCCCTATATAAGTGGAAAGTCTTAGGACTCATAAATTTGATGGTTACATATTTCCCAAGAAATAGAAGAAACCCTTTGTTCCATGGAAACGCACCATATGCAAACAACATCCTTTGTCTTTTCCAAATACAGTCTTTACCTTTGCCACTTCCTTGGCAAAAGGCCTGGAAACTCTTATCCGATATAATAAAACAAAATATTGTTTCTTCAACTGGGGAGGTTTTATCTTACAAGACTGACTAATTAAGTAGAGTTAATATTGGACCTGTATTTTGCTGTCAACATGTATTTGCTGTAATATCACTGGCCTCTCCAACTGCAGCCTAGCATGAAGAACTAGCTCTGGTTCTTATCTTGGGTCTTTTTAAATGATTCCTGGGAAAGAAAGGAAAAAGGAAGGAAGGAGGAAGGAAAGAAAGAAGGAAGGGAGGAAGGAAGGACGGAAGGAAGGGAGGGAGGGAGGGATGAAAACTCCAGGACAATTTGGCTTCTGTTATTGAAAAATAGTACTCAGTCTTCATGACGTGTTTTGGTTTGAAGGGAGTAATGAACTGACTCTCCTGAGCGTCTCTGAGAATGAGAAGAGTTTGATATGAAACTGAGACATAGAGCGTCACACTTGAGGAAAATCTGATATCACAACTGAAAATCAGAGTTAACAAAACATAAGATAGTGCAAGTTGTTGACTTTTTATAAAAATACACTGTTAGTGAGTTCCCCCTTTGTTCTCAGAGATGGATTTAATTGTTTTTCATTCATTATATGCATAATGTTTATGAAAGTATTATTGACTTACATGATGCGAGAGTGCTCTCTTTAAGGCCAAATTGCCCCAGGCATCCTGAGAGGTCACCCAGGTCTCCATCAGCTAATTCCTCAGCTTGCTAGATCCTGCCAGAGACAATCAACATAGAATTACAGATGAAATGATGGTTACAGAATATTTTAACACTTTACTGATTCGAAAGTGCCTCATTGGAAGAGTCACACATATCTTTCATTTTTCGTAAATGGCTTTAGGACCTTATTCCATGACCATTACCTGAAGTGAATCAGAGACCAGCTCAGGGTTACATTTCATATCTCAGAAGAGCAGGAGTTTTACCTGCATACAGAGAAGTTCCTGAGACAAAGAAGGTAACTGTCTTGTTGTTCAGATGGGATACACAACACATCTATCAATCAATTGTCCAAAATGCATATAGAAATAAGAGTTGCATTAACAAAAAAAAATAACAAACAAGTTGTACTTTAGTACTTACAATGCCCTGTGAAAAATTAATCATCTTTCTTTCCATTGGACACCTAAGAAATCTTCACAAAGATATGTATTAAGAATCAAAAAAGAAAAATAAGCAAGATGTAAAAGAACAAAATCACTCCTGTGATGTGTATTCCAGTGCCTATGATATCTGATGATCACAAGTAGGGCACTGACATTCCAAAACAGCTTATTAGGTAAATGTGTAAAGCTTAGGGGCTGTGCACCATTCTCTTTATTTTTTCCTTTGTTGCATATAATTCTGATTTGGGATAAGATTCACTGCTACTTCAACGTCTGTGAAAATGGCTTGGTGGAGAAGCCCACAGAGCTCTTTGTGGTTTTCTAGAGCTTAGAAATCAACAGAAAATTAAGACCAAGTGCTGAAAATCTTTTTTTAGACGAGCTCTAGGAATGCACATTCACTGAAGCATGCCCTTTGAAAACCCTATTCACTTATATGTTTTCCAGAACTATTGATGTATAACCCTCTTATACTAATACTAACACTTGGGTACATACTGTCAACATATGGTCAATGTAAATGACATAATGGCACAGACATGTTAACATACCTCAGAGCAGGCATTCCTTTTATGTGGGAGGGTTCACTATTGGAACAAGAAAGCACCCCAAAGATGAACGGGATAATGCTCACAATTTCCAACAGAAGAAAACTTTGATCCGCCCCTGAGACATGGTTTGAAGAAGGTTGTCATTGAGTTCCCATGTCTTCCAGCCAGATTTTACACACACACCCTCCTCTTCCACATACAAAGCAGAAGTTGGTCCTTTGGCCTTTCCCTGTTAAAATAATGCACACAAACAGAGCCAACTAATGACAACATACTTCTTGCGTATCTGGACCTTTAACAATGTCTAAACAATTGTCAACACTTGGTCCCATCTCATTCTTAAAACAAACATCACATGTTTTACAGCTGAGAGTGCTGAGTCTCAGAGATGCTGGGACTTGCCCAAGGTAATACACGTGGGGGAGGTGGATACACAGTTAGAGCTCAGTTGTTCTGACATCCTAGTCAACGTTCTCTTTATTATCCATGCATCCCAGGTCAGAATCCATTTCACCACGCAGCCATGTTAAGGTAGCATAAAAAATAGCATATGCCATTTCTTCATGAGGATAATGGGCCAAGTAAAGAACTTTTTAAAATATTGAAGAATTAATTTCACATTAGGAAAATATTTATATCAGAACTTGTAAGACACTATCCTTCTGGATTTGATAGTTCCCATTTACACAAGGCAAATCTAGGCTGTTTGCCAATAAAAAGAACGATTGCAGTTCTGTCACCAAATCTTCTACTTTCTCATTTAAACCTCTACAGAACTAATGCACAAATTACATAAAATATATAATATTAATGTAAATAATATATATAATATAAAAACCAAACTGGGACCACAGAAATAAAATTGTCTGAAAGTTGGGGCACCTTATTAAATTCCGTGCTTCAAAATACTTAATTTTAAATAGATTTCACTCTGAATTTAGGGCAGCATATTTAAATATAATAATTTTACTGTCATACAAAAATTTGAATATTTTCTAACTAAAGTATATAGTTTCTTTATAAGAATGTTTGTCATTAGTAAGGATATGAACCATTTGTTCAGCAAGACTTCACTTGAAGACTTTTGAGCCCCATTGTGGAAAGACAAAAAAACAGAACCAAAACCAACAAAAACCTCCATCTGGTCAGTGTGAAATAAGGTTAGTAAAATTTAAATATATATATATATATATATATATATATATATATATATACACACACACACACACACACACACACACACACATAGATTATTGAGAAGCAAGACAGTCTACACATAACTTATTGATTTACCTCATTCAACAACTCCTGATCTGTTTTGGTATTTCTGCAATTTGGATGACTTCCAACCCTGGAATTTTTCTCCATGAGAAAAAAGAGAGTTGCACATGTGTAAGTTTTTTGCTGAATTCTGGATTTGAATAGATCAACAACAGATCAAGTATCTTTTATATGCAAAAGTAAAGTTAGCTGAGGATCATTTAATGTGCATTCACTCTACTAAAAGTGCTTTTTAGGGGAACTAAGAATTCAAGACTTTTGAACAAGTAGGATCTCAGGATTGTAATTTCTGACATTGGGTTCAGGTTAATGTAGATATAGCTAGGTAACCTCACATAATATTATAAATATTTAACAGATATAGATTTAAGTGGTGTGAACCACTGGAGAAACTCTGCAATGAAAATAGGGTTTATTGTACAGAAAAATAACCAAAGCTACAAAATTCCTTTTTTTTTTTTTTGGAAAGGAAAACAGTGACAATTAATCCCAAACCCTTCTTTTTATATTAAGTATGAGTAAAGTAATACTTAAAAGTCTCTTGCTTCAGGGAGACCTTCAAGATGGTGGAGGAGTAAGACATGGAGATAACCTTCCTCCCAACAAATGCATCAAAAATATATCTACATGTGGAACAACTCATAAAGAATACCTACTGAATATTGGCAGAAGAATTCAGACTTCCCAAAAGACAAGAAACACCCTATGTACCTGGCCGTGTGACTGACAGGTTCAAAATCCTCCAGCCAGGTGTCAGACTTGAGCCTCTGAGGTGAGAGAGCTGAGCTCAGGACACTGGACTGCCAGAGACCTCCTGATCCCCCATAATATCAATTGGCAAGAGCTCTCCCAGAGATCTCTGTCTCAACATTAAGACTTACCTTCACTCAACGACCAGCAAGCTACAGTGCTGGACACCATATGCTAAACAACTAGCAAGATAGGGAAACAAACCCACCCATTAGCAGAGAGGCTGCCTAAAATCATAATAAGTTCACAGACACCCCAAAACACACCACTGGACATGGTCCTGCCCACCAGAGAGACAAGATCCAGTCTCATCCACCAGAACACAGGCACCAGTCCCTTTCACCAGGAAACCTACACAACACATTGAACCAACATTACCCACTGGGAGCAGACACCAAAAATAATGGGAACTATGAACCTGCAGCCTGCAAAAGGAGACCCCAAACACAGTAAGTTAAGCAAAATGAGAAGACAGAGAAATACACAGCAGATGAAAGAGCAAGGTAATACCCACCAGAACAAACAAGTGAAGAGGAAATAAGTAGTCTACCTGAAAAAGAATTCAGAGTAATGATAGTAAATGTTATCCAAAATCTTGGAAATAGAATGGAGAAAATACAAAAAAATTTTAAAAAGGACCTAGAAGAACTAAAGAGCAAACAAACAATGATGACAAAATAAATGAAATTAAAAATTCTCTAGAATGAATAGCAGAATAACTGAGTCAGAAGAACAGATAAGTCACCTGGAAGATAAAATAGTGGAAATAACTCTCACAGAGCAGAATAAAGGAAAAAGAATGAAAAGAATTAAGGACCATCTCAGAGAACTCTGGGACAACATTAAATGTGCCAACCTTCAAATTATAAGGGTCACAGAAGAAGAGAAAAAATGGAACTGAGAAAATATTTAAAGAGATCATAGATGAAAACTTCCCTAATATGGGAAAGGAAATAGTCAATCAAGTGCAGGAAGAGCAGAGAGTCCCATAAAGGATAAATCCAAGGAGAAGTATGCCAAAACACATATTAATTAAACTATCAAAAATTAAATATAAAGAAAAATATTAAAAGCAGCAAGGGAAAAGTAACTAATAATGTTCAAGATAATCCACATAGGTTAATAGTTGATCTTTCAGCAGAAATACTGCAAGCCATTCTGCAAGCCAGAAGGGAGTAGCAGGACATATTTAAAGTGATGAAAGGGAAAAAGCTACAACCAAGATCACTCTACCCAGCAAGGATCTCATTCAGATTTGATAGAGAAATTAAAACCTTTACAGATAAGCAAAAGCTAAGAGAATTCAGCACCACCAAACCAGCTTTACAACAAATGCTAAAGGAACTTCTCTAGGTAAGAAACACAGAGAAGGAAAAGACCTACAATAAAAAACCCAAAACACTTAAGAAAATGGTAATAGGAACATACATATCGATAACTACTTTAAATGTAAATATATTAAATGCTCCAACAAAAAGACATAGACTGGCTGAATGGATACAAAAACAAGACTTGTATATATGCTGTCTACAAAGACCCACTTCAGACCTAGGGAAACATAAAGACTAAAAGTGAGGGGATGGAAAAAGATATTCCACACAAATAGAAATCAAAAGAAAGCTGGAGTAGCAATTCTCATATCAGATAAAATAGACTTTAAAATAAAGACTATTGCAAGAGAAAAAGAAGGACACTACATAATGATCAAGGGGTCAATCCAAGAAGAAGATATAACCATTGTAAATATTTACGCACCCAACTTAGGAGCACCTCAATACATAAGGCAAATGCTAACAGCTATAAAAGGGGAAATTGACAGTAACACAATCATCGCAGGGGAATTTAACACCCAATTGTCACCAATGGACAGATCATCCAAAATGAAAATAAATAAGGAAACACAAGCTTTAAATGATACATAAAACAAGATGGACTTAATTGATATTTACAGGACATTCCATCCAAACACAACAGAATACACTTCCTTCTCTAGTGCTCATGGAATATTCTACAGGATAGATCATTTCTTGAGTCACAAATCAAGACTTGGTAAATTTAAGAAAATTGAAATCGTACCAAGTATCTTTTATTACCACAACACTATGAGACTAGATATCAATTACAGGAAAGAAAACTGTAAAAAAATACAACCATATGGAGGTAAACAATATGCTACTAAATAACCAAGAGATCACTAAAGAAATCAAGGAGGAAATAAAAAAAATACCTAGAAACAATTGACAATGAAAACACGATGGCCCAAAACCTATGAGATGCAGCAAAAGCAGTTCTAAGAGGGAAGTTTATAGCAATACAATACTACCTCAAGAAACAAGAAACATCTCAAATAAACAACCTAACCTTACACTTAAAGCAATTAGAGAAAGAAGAGAGAAAAAAAAAAGTTAGAAGTAGAAAGTAAATCATAAAGATCAGATCAGAAATAAATGAAAAAGAAATGAAAAAAAATGATAGCAAAGATCAATAAAACTGAAAGCTGTTTCTTTGAGAAGATAAACAAAGTTGATAAACCATTAGCCAGACTCATCAAGAAAAAAAGGGAGAAGACTCAAATCAATAGAATTAGAAATGATCAAGGGGAAGTAACAACACACACTGCAGAAATACAAAGGATCATGAGAGATTACTACAAGCAACTATATGCCAATAAAATGGGCAACCTGGAAGAAATTGACAAAATTTTGGAAAAGCACAACCTTCTGAGGCTGAACCAGGATGAAATAGAAAATATAAACAGACCAATCACAAGCACTGAAATTGAAACTGTGATTAAAAATCTTTCAACAAACAAAAGCCCAGGACCAGACAGCTTCACAGGCAAATTCTATCAAACATTTAGAGAAAAGTTAACAGCTACTCTTCTCAAACTCTTCCAAAATATAGCAGAGGGAGGAACACTCCCAAACTCATTCTATGAGGCCACCATCACCCTGATACCAAAACCAGAGAAAGATGTCACAAGAAAAGAAAACTACAGGCCTATAACCCTGATGAACATAGATGCAAAAATCCTCAACAAAATACTAGCAAACAACATCCAACAGCATATTAAAAGGATGATACAACATGATCAAGTGGGTTTTATCCCAGGAATGCAAGGATTCTTCAATATATGCAAATCAAACAATGTGATAAACCATATTAACAAATTGAAGGATAAAAAACATATGATCATCTCAATACATGCAGAAAATCTTTTGACAAAATTAAACACCCATTTATGATAAAAAACCCTCCAGAAAGTAGGCATAGAAGGAACTTACCTCAACATAATAAAGGCCATATATGACAAACACACAGCCAACATCATTCTCAATGGTGAAAAACTGAAACCATTTCCACTAAGATCAGGAACAAGACAAGGTTGCCCACTCTCACCTCTATTATTCAACATAGTTTTGGAAGTTTTAGCTACATCAATCAGAGAAGAAAAAGAAATAAAAGGAATCCAAATTGGAAAAGAAGAAGTAAAACTGTCAGTGTTTTCAGATGACATGATACTATACACAGAGAATCCTAAAGGTGCTATCAGAAAACTACTAGAGCTTATCAATGAATCTGGTATAGTAGCAGGATACAAAATCAATGCATAGAAATCTCTTGCCTTCTTATAAACTGATGATGAAAAAACTGAAAGAGAAATTGAGTAAACACTCCCATTTACCATTGCAACCAAAAGAATAAAATACCCAGGAATAAACCTACCTAAGGAGACAAAAGACCTGTATGCAGAAAAATATAAGACACTGATGAAAGAAATTTAAGATGATATAAACAGATGGGGAGATATACCATGTTCTTGGATTTGAAGAATCAACATTGTGAAAATGACTATACTACCCAAAGTAATCTACAGATTCAATGCAATCACTATCAAACTACTAATGGCATTTTTCACAGAACTAGAACAAAAAAATTCACAATTCGTATGGAAACACAAAAGACCCCCCAATAGCCAAATAAATTTTGAGAAAGAAAAACAACGTTGGAGGAATCAGGCTCCCTGTCTTCAGACTATACTACAAAGCTACAGTAATCAAGACAGTATGGTACAGACACAAAAACAGAAATAGAGATCAATGGAACAGGATTGAAAGCCAGAGATAAACCCACTCACATATGGTCACCTTATAGTTGATAAAGGAGGCAAGAGTATACAGTGGAGAAAAGACAGCCTCTTCAATAAGCAGTGCTGGGAGAACTGGACAGCTACACATGAAAAAATGAAATTAGACCACTCCCTAACACCATATACAAAAATAAACTCTAAATGGATTAAAAACCTAAATGTAAGGCCAGACACTATAAACCTCTTAGAGGAAAACATAAGCAGAACACTCTATGACATAAATCATAGCAAGATCCTTTTTGACCCTCCTCCTAGAGGAATAGAAATAAAAACAAAAATAAACAAATGGTACCTAATGAAACTTAAAAGCTTTCACATAGCAATCGAAACCATAAGCAAGACAAAAAGACAACCCTCAGAATGGGAGTAAATATTTGCAAACGAAGCACCTGACAAAGGATTAATCTCCAAAATATACAAGTAGCTCATGCAACACAATATCAAAAAAATAAAAAATAAAAATTTCAAAACTGGGCAGAAGACCTAAATAAGCATTTCTATAAAGAAGATATTCAGATTGCCAACAAACACATGAAGGAATGCTCAACATCATTAATCATTAGAGAAATGCAAATCAAAACTACAATAAGCTATCACCTCACACCAGTCAGAATGGCCATCATCAAAATATCTACAAACAATAAATCCTGGGGAGGATGTGGAGAAAAGGGTTTTCTGTTGCATTGTTGGTGGGAATGTAAGTTGATACAGCCTCTATGGAGAACAGTATGGAGGTTTCTTAAAAAAATAAAAATAAAAATACCATACGACCCAGAAATCCCACTACTGTGCATAAATCCTGAGAAAACCATAATTCAAAAAGAGTCATGTACCAAAATGTTCATTGCAGCTCTATTTACAATAGCCAGGACATGGAAGCAACCTAAGTGTCCATCGACAGATGTATGGATAAAGAAGATGTGACTAATATATGCAATGAAATATTACTCAGCCATAAAAAGAAATGAAATTGAGTTATTTGTAGTGAGGTGGGCGGACCTGGAGTCTGTCATACAGAGTGAAGTAAGTCAGAAAGAGAAAAACAAATACTGTATGATAACACATACATATGGAATCTAAAAAAAAAAATCGTTCTGATGAACCTAGGGGCAGGACAGGAATAAAGATTCAGACGTAGAGAATGGACTTTAGGACATAGGGACAGGGAAGGTTAAGCTGGGACGAAGTGAGAGAGTGGCATGAGCATATATACACTACCAAATGTAAAATAGATAGCTAGTGGGAAGCAGCCACAAAGCACAGGGAGATCAGGTCAGTGCTTTGTGTGCACCTAGAGGGGTGAGATAAGGAGGTTGGAAGGGAGACACAAGAGGGAGGAGATATGGGGATATATGTATACATATAACTGATTCACGGTGTTATACAGCAGAAACTAACACACCATTTTAAAGCAATTATACTCCAATAAAGATATTAAAGAAAAATTCTATCACTTCATACAAATCTCCCTGAGAATGTGGACTTGATTATGCACCCACAGTTTCCTGGTTTGGACTTCTACCTACTTTGCAATGATATGTGTATATATGCACTGAACTGTGGATTCCACTTTTATGCATCCCAATCTCAATGTTCTATATATTATACAGTTATGTTTTAGTTTTGCTGCAAGAATCCCAGAAGGGATGGCAAAAAAAAAAAAAGTTTCACTTTCTTCTCTCTTTTATGTCTACTCTCTTCTTTCTTTTTTCTCTTGAAAAGCAGAGCAAAAAAATCATGAAATGAAAATAACATAAAAACTCAAACAAAAACTAAGTCATAAGAAAACATCAGTGATGTTTTGAAGGAAGCTCTGTGGTTCAGAATACCAGTCCACTGACCACTCCAACACATTCCTCTTGCCTTTGTTCTCAGAGTCACAAGATCCTCTGTGGCACCTCTGCAGTTGTTCAGAGAAACTGAAGTGGTGAGGCTGTAGGATGTGGACCTTCTTGTTCACCTGCATGATGCTTTCCTGACCCAAATGTCCACACTCTGCTCTATTCACAGGCCTGACAACGTTGCCAAAGTCTGGTTCCAGCAGCATCTCTTGTCAATATTTTCCCTAATGCTGATGTTAGAAGCACTTTCTTCCTCTTCTGAGCCTTCAATGCCCAGGCATATCCCTCAGCTGGCATTCAAGACTTCCACGTTTCCTACCCTATGGCTCATCTTCCTCTGCTACACTCTGTATCCCCTGAGGACAGGGTCGTGGGTCTCGTAAATGCTCACTTTGTACACAGTGTTTTGTACCACACTCAAAGTATATAATTGTTAAATGCCTGCAGAAGGAAGGGGCAAGAATCCTTCTGAGACAAAGATCCCTGTGAAATTCTTAATTCTCTGTTAATAGCACTGACATTACATCTAAGGGACCTTATTTCTGGAAGGTCCCTTGACAAAAACAATATGAAAAAAAATGTATGTAAGAAGAAATTATCTTCTACTTTGCATGATTAGCTAAATCTTGCCAGAAGAAAGACAGTAGTGGAACAATGGATGATTTTATATTACAAAAGTGCTCTATTTTTCCCTTGGTAGGGATAAAAAAAAAATTGGCAATGCTCAGATCGTTGCTTGATTTGGCACTGAAAGTTTTCTCACTGTGTCAAGATAAAACATTATTTTTCAGTGATGTTTTCTTATCTTGATGTTCAGGAGAATGACTTTGAATTTTGTAAGTGGAATTATGTTACCATTTTATTTCTTAACTTACTAGAGTTACCTGATTTATCCAACCCAGGGACAATATAGAGATTTTTCATTGCTGAATGAATGATTTACATTGGCAAGGGAATGCAAAACGTCTATCAAATATAAGAGAATGAGAGAAATGGGGGGGGCATGGACACTTTAATTATTATGTTTCAAAGACTCTGTTTTGTAGGCATGACAACTGCCCAGTATAAAGTGACCACAAGTAAGCCATCATAGGAAGTTGTTCCTGAATATTTACAGCCAGAAGGGAACCTGGAAGCTCAGATCCTTGGGTCTTTCCCCTGGCTTTCAGCAGGGAAGTCTTCCCACTTCTAACACACCTGCACTCTTTTTGAAAAGGAAGCATTACTCTCGTCCAGCTGGGCTGGTTTTCACAATTGCTGTCAGGCTCTAGGTAGCCATCAAGGTGACTTCTGAGTTGCCTGATATGTAAAATGTTTCTTTTATGGGCTCCTTTCCAGAAGTTTGCAGTTTGAAATGAAACAGTACACTTCTTAATAATCCGTGGGTCAACAAGAAATCTCAAGAGAATGATTATGAAAATACAACCTATAGAAATTGGTGAGATGCAGCTAAAACAATCCTGAGAGGACAAAAAATAACACTAACTGCTTATTGAGAAAAGTGAAGAGGTCTTTTCTTAGGTCTCTCAGCATCATTAGCGTACCTTGATGAAGGTAGAATTTGTTTCTTCCAGAGAAATATGTTGAAGTCTTAATCCTAGAACCTGTGTGTGTGACCTTATTTGGGAATTGGGTTTTTGCAGACTTTATCAAGATGAGGTCATACTGGATTGGAGTGAGCCCTTAGTCCAGAGACTAAGGTCCTATCAGAAGAGGGAAATGTGAGAACAGACACACAGAGACAAGGCCATGTGACAACACAGGTGAGACTGCAGTTACACTGCCACAAGCCAAGAATCACCAATAATCTCCTCAATCATCAGAGGCTGGAAAAGGCAACAAAGTATCCCTCCAAGGGAGCATAGCCCTGCTGGTGTTGCATTGACCTCAGACTTCTATCCTGCAGAACAGTGAGGGGATACATCTCTGTTGTTCTAAGCCTCCCAGCTGTGGTGCTTTGTTACAGAAACTGATGCATGTGGACACCACCTTTGAAGGAGTATCAGGTCACCTTTATCTGCCACTTACCTGACATGTCCAGAGAAATGAAGTCACAGAAAACACATTTCTCCATTTCCGGAATGTTATGATTCCAAAATGTACAGACCCATAGCTCCCCCTTGCCGACTGACCCCATGCTGTGCAGCCTCACCCCCATGAAAATGGCATCAACGAGATCCAGTGCCATTATGGAGGGAGCAATGGCCCTAAGGACACTCACATCCAAATGTGAGCATGGGATCTTTTTGTGACCGTGACTGTAGCACATGCAGGGAAATATCCTGTCATTTTCAACACTATTTCAGGCTTTCTTCTTGACTCCCAGTTATGTTTTGCTTGGGAAACAGGCTTCCTCACTTCCTGCACAGTCCACTGCCTCCTGAACTTACCCAGGTAACCAGCCACCCATAGCAAGTTAGACAGTCATACAGCCTGACTCTGGGCTCTCCTACTCTCACTATCACAGCTGGACGTGCCCACATCTGCCCTCCTGGGCAGCTCTGAGCCCCCACTGCCCTGCAACCTTCCCAAACTCTGGATTCAGCTGCAACTCCATACCCTCTGGAAAATGATCTTATAGGTTTTCAACCTGAAGAGTGATGCCCAATCACACTCATTTTAGGATTATTTGCAATTTAACAAGAATAAAGATTTTAGCCATAGACGGTCACGTCACAATAAAATATTTTAGGGGCTAGGGTTTGGGACAGTGAGGTGAATGGGTGAGCTGTTTTCACCCATAAGTCAACTCTCATGCAGACCTCTGACCCTCACACACAAATGAACTCTTTTGTGGCTTTTGTCCTAAAGCTACCGTGAACTATAATTATTTTAGACATAATATAGGAAGAGCTTTCTTAAAATTAACTGTATAACACAACAAGCTTCTAGGAACTAGACAAGTTATAAGTTCTTTCATTTTATGCATTCTTATCCTGGGGACCACTGGAGGTTGGGCCAAGAAAAGGTACTAGTGTTAGTTGGTTGATAGGCTGGTTTCATTAAATCAAACCTGTCTACACCAAAGTCTTTCCTTAAGGTAGTCTACACTATTCTTCCTTAAGAGATAACTTTCTCAAGTCAGAGAGATGACACGGGACAGAGTGCACAGCAAACACTCCCTGTGCCTGATATAAACCAGTTAAAGCATGGAGATTCACATTTCCAGGACCCGCTTAGGACATACACATTTATGAGAATTTTCATTATGTTCAAATCAAATTCACGGGACACAGTTTTACTCTTTGGGACTAAAACTACACCTTGGAAATCCATTGAGATGACTGAACTACACATTTAATGAACCAGCAAGCCCTTGTTTTACAGACTGCCTGGAATCATTTCCTCTTTGTTTTCTTCTCTAGAGGTGAGTTGAACTGATTGCAGCCACCTACTTCATTGATTTAGTCTACTGAGGGATGGAACATTCATAGGTAAAGTACTTTCTCACTTGCTATGAAAATGATGAGTTATCAACATTTTGCTTGAAGGCACAAGATATAGCCCCATCTTCATTCAAATCCATTAAATATGCCAGAGACCCAGCTGTCAATACCATTGTGGAGTAAATTTAATTTCCAGAGTCAGTATAGGCCAACTGCATTGAGCATAAGATAATTCTGGCACATTGTTAATTTGAATGGACATGTAAGGCATTGTCTAGACAAGATATAAGCCCAAGTCTTCATAGGTGATCTGTGCATAAAATGCAGTGTGCATTGTAGAGAATACTACAATACTACTGCAAGGTTATAGAGAATACTAATAACACCAGTCTGGCTTTTTAACCAATACTGATTGTTTTTACTCCAACATGGTCCAGAAGCCTCAGAGGTGAAACGCTGAGACCTTCAGCACTAATGCTCTTGTTTCGACAAAACAGTAAATATTCTGAAGGAGTTGCAAGGTGTAAGGTATGAGGAATTTTTTACAGATAACAACTCAATTTGCAATTCTTAGAAAAATTGATAGCATGATTATGGACTTCTGTATGATGGGAAATATTCCTATTATTAATGTTACAATGTTAGTGGCCGCTGGCAACAACTACTCTTCATGATGATTTTGATTAGGTATTGCACACTCCAAGTGCTTCCCAGAGACTTTTCTTTCATATCATTTTCATTTCATGTCTTTCTAGGTCCCGTCCTGCTCAGCCTGATGCAACATTAGTCATTGATATTAATTAAAGCCCTCTTAACTGGGTGTGGTTTACCTCTTGAAGGTCAATGACAGTCCACTGACCCATCCAACACTGGTTTAGAAGAACTATCACTGACAGTCACCAAGAAACAAGGGTGAAAACATTTAGTCTCCTGTCTACAGCTACTGGTGTCAGAGGGTGGCCATTTTTTGGCAGTTACATTGCAAGGGATATTCAAAACTAACACTAGCAAAACCCAGCTTAGACCCACTCATCAGAAGCATGTTATGGCTCTCTGCTAATCAGCCCTGGTAGAAACAACATGCATCCTAGAGGCAGACAGCCCTGAATTAGAGCCCCAAGTCTACCACTTACCAGACATAGAATTGTGGATAAGGCATTTTTGTGTGTTTGAGAGACTCAGTTTCCTTTTGTTCAAATAAAGAAGAGTAACTGATTTATATTAGTCTAGGTCCAACTAGAAAGTGAAACCATTCTAGGTATTTCAAACAGAGGGAAATTAAAGCAGGGTTTTTTTTACCAGGTGATGAAAGAACTGAGAGCCAAATAAGGGGTGGTGAGTCAACCCAGAGATTAGCCATGGCAGGATGCTCTTATCACCCCTTGACTGGGGGATGGGTGGGTGGGGCACACCCAAAGCTGACGATGGAACTCTGGCCATGACGGGGCTGTCCAGAGGCACTGTGACCAGCGAGGATGTCACCACGGTCAGAAAACCATTCCTGATGTAGACAGAGTGGGGAGAAATACTCTGGCTTCTCCCCTCTTTGTTCTCTCCAGCTTTCAGCCAGCACCCAGAATCCAAAGGCGAAGGAGGCTGAGAAGACTAGACCCACTGACACAGCGTGAGGTGAACAGGGCTGGGAATGTACGGGGAGCAGAGACAACACCAGCTGTAGGGCAGAAAGAGACAAAGCAGAGAGAGTGTCTGGTTCCAGTGGAACAGCCCAATTTCTCGCATCTAACTATCAATACAAAACCTCTCTTTCTCCATCTTTTGTTAAAATAATTGAAAAGGGTACATTTTAGGGGAACAGAGCTCAGCTTAGGAAAGACCATGATCATCTCTGACAGTGGTCAAATCATACAAAGAGGAAAGATGCACAGGGGTATGGGAAGACTTGGAGAATGAACATAAAGAGAGAAATGGTGGAATGTAAAGACCCCTTTTGTAACTTCAGATGACTGGATTAGTACACCACTGCATCGAGACAAGACAGGCTTGGGAAGATGAGTCCATGTAAGTTGTTGTAATGAGGGAATTCTGCACCTAAGACCTAAGAAGAAGCAATTTTGCCTTTGCTACAGAACATTTTTTTTCTGCAATTAGAGCTCTATCAATTTATATTTTCAAATTAATAAACAGTTTGGTATCCTGCAAGTAAGCTTGCCTTAGCCATCAAAAAGTCTGGATTCTGGTCAATGATTTTGCCATTTACTAGATGCCTAAATTTGGGTAAGTCCAGCTATTTCTAAGACTCAGTCTCCTAATTTGTAATACATGCTTTTCCTATGAGAAGCAAATTAGCAAAAATCCATTAAAAACATAAAATCTTCCAAAGTAGCAATCCTTTCAGGAAAATCCAAAGATTTTGAGGATAATTAATTGAATAGATTTCTATCAAGCATCTAACACAATATCAAGGATAATTCTAGGTTTCGGTGAAGACCTGACATCCTGCAGTTTTTAGTCTAGTGGAAACATTTAGACAAATAATTAATATACAATGTAACAGGTACTATCCTGTATGAATAATAGTGAGAGAATTGTCCCTGTCACAGAGATAATGTACATATGCAAAAGATAAATCGCCCAGAACACAACTATAAACACTTCCTATGTTGAATTTGTGGGGTTTGTACAGAACAATGTGTCCATCTGTGGGTCTCTCTCCAACAATAATAGGTGGAATTCATTTTATGAATAGACTGCTGGATAAAAACTAAATATAAGTCATTATTCTTCATGACTAGTTCATTGTGGTATCAATAGAATAACATTCTGGAATTCTTTTTTAAAATTAGTAAATTTTTAAGCAATTTGATTAACATCTTCTTAATTTGCAAATACTGTACTTTAAACGTCTACTAATGTAATTTCCACCTCTTCCAATAAGAATCCAGCACAAAGCAAAGCAAACAAATATACGAACAAAAAGCACCACCACCACCACAAACAATGAGAATCGTAAAACAAATGGAAAAGGACCCTTAGATGATGCATAATCAGGGCCTCCTGCTTTTGCAGTGGGCCAAAAAACTGATCTTGAAGAGATGTAAATATAACATTTCCCCATATTTTGTGTCCATGAGCTAAAGTAACACAATTGCTCAAAAACATCCCTCCTCCTGGGATGAGACTGGGGAGGACTCTCAGGAGAAGTGGTGGAGCAGCATTCCCAGCATCTTGTCTATTAAAGTCACCATCTTGACTTTAATTCAATTAATTTGATAATGAGTTCCATGAGAGAGGGCTCTGATCACAGATCGGGTGCATCAGGGCCACCCAGCATGTGATGCCACCATGCCTCCAATGAAGGACAGGGCCTGCAAAGTGCAGGCAGGGGGATGTTTCTGAACCTCCCTAGAGCTAAGCATGGTTCTTACATGTTTAAAGGGTTGTAAAAAAATAAAAAAAAAAGAAAGTTCTGGGGCTGCAAATCCTAAGATTTATATCATCTGGCTTTCACAGAAGAGATCTTCCAACCCCTGTTCCAAGCATTCAAAACAATGAAATTTAAGCTCAGAGCTATTTGACAGACAAATCTAATTGACTAAGTGATTGATGCTGTTTTTCAAAAATATTTTCTGAGTCCCTACTAAGGCCCAGTCACTTCTCTAGGTTCTAGAGGGAATAAAAGTAAATAAAACAGAAAAGGAATTCTACCTTCTCCTCCTCTAGAGGAGAGAGAGAGAGAGGAAATAAATATGTAAGTACACCAAGCTCTGACTGCATAACAAGCCTCCTCCAAAGTTCCATAATATTAAAACAAACAAACAAACAAACAAACAAAAAAGAGCTATGAGTTATTTCTTACAAGCCCATGAGCACAAGGGATCAAGGATCCAGGCTGGTCTCAGTGGGCAGTTTTTCTGGTCATATCTGGGCTCAGGCATAAGTGATAATCCTGGGGGCTGGCTGGTCTTGGCTGATCTTAGCTGGTCTTGGCTGGGTTCACTTAAGGATGCATATCCAGAGAGGAGTCGCTAATCCCAGCTGGGCCTGGCAGGGTGGCTCTCTTTGTTTCACCTGTCTCTTACCCTCCTCACTGAATTAGCAGGCACACGTGGGTACATCATTTCCATGATGGGGGCAGAGGTTCAAGGGAGCAAAGGAAACACACAGAGCCTCTCCAGGCCTGGGCTCAAAACATGCACACCATCATATCTTCCTCTTTCAATTGTCTAAACCACATCAGGCAGGAAAGAGGATCTGTGGTCAGAGGACACTGCAAAGTCCCCTGGACAGAGGGAGGGGAGGCGAGTGGGCTCCACAATGCAGCCCACTTCAAGAGTAAATGACAAAGCATCAGCAGCTAATACAAATCATCAAACATGAAGGAGCATAAAGAAAATGAAGCATGGGATCTGGAGGGCAAGTTTATTTAGGATTCAAGACTGGAAAGACCAGCACTTCCTGAACCTAACAGACAGTGGGGTGATACAGGAAGGCCCTGCCCAGGCTACCTGGGGGGTGCCTTTTTATACATGTTGTTTGGCTGACTCCACTTCTCCTAAATTGAGACACAGCATGGAATTCAGTGAAGTTTTATTTCAGAAAAGAGCAGTCAACAAGACACCTTTTAAAGCACACTCTAATTTGTTTCAAAGAAGAGAGTTTATTTACAGTAAGTTCAGGATTGAAATGTTTTGATGATGATAACTCCTTTGTCAGTCCGCCTTGGAGGGTTCATATCACTGAATAAAAACTGAGATGGTGTCGTAAAGGAAGAATCAGAATAGCCAGGTTTGCATATGTAAAATCCTAGAAGCCTTCTCAATAAACACAGAAATCATCATGTGAGAACACTAACTTTTCACTATTTCTAATTAGTTAGAGGTGGACTTGCTTGGAGAGACTAAGGAATGTAGTGTGTCAAGCAAAGATAGTGCAAAGACATTCTGGGGGCCGTTTGACTTGCTGAGCGAACATGAATGTGAAATGAAGGTGTCCATGGGTTTTGCATGAGGCTCAGGCCAGCTGTGTTAGCAGAAAACCCTTGAAACTCCGTCTTGAATACTTGGCTCCCATTTAAATTGCTCAAAACCTGCAGAAACTAAGCCAGTTTCCTTAGAAGGAGATCCTCACAGCCTTCGGTCTGAAATATCTTTTTGCTGGAATTTTGTGCTATACGCAGTCTCCCGCAATCCTTTCCTGAATGAAGATGACGCATTCTGCATACACCACATTGTAGGAAGTGAAAATAGAAAACTCTTCAGCTTCTCCCTAATTCCTCTGCATGGCCGTCTTAAAACATGCATAGCCCACTGACCCCCACTACATTGTTTTTCTCCCCTTTTAATGTTTTAGTTTCTTGATTTTTACAAAAGATTATGGAAGGGATCTTTGCTATGATGGCTTTACATCATTCATGCATCTTTATCCCCTCTTCACACAGCCTGACGTGGTGTTCATTCTTTCTGACTGGTGTGCTGTGCAGAGCAGATGTTTCCACTGAGCTATGATGGTTTTTAGATCTTATTCTCGGGAGGTTACAGCTAATTCAGAACCCTCCAGCATAGAAGAGGTGTTTAATTTATTCTTTCTAGTAAGTTACCCCTTATCTGCAGTGGATTTCATCTGCTGTCACGTTGCCCAGTTACTGAGTTTTGTTCCATCCAACTAGGATGCTCCACCATCCTCTCTGTTCTCCACCAACCTAATCATTTCATCTCATCAGCACATTTCACCCTGCCGCTATTCAGACACATTTAACATCATTAATCATTGGCCTTGGACTCTCTGTCCCCTTCAACTCTGCCTTCGATACTGCTGGGCAGCAAAGAAGGTACATGAAAGGCAATTTCAAGATCAAATCTTTAGGTTCTACCAACCAACCTTACCCATCCACTCTTTCAGAAAGACTGCTTGACCACTTCATTTTTCTGCTGCTACCTCTGATCAAGCATGCGTGTATAGTTGTACCTCTTCTTGGTTCCTTGTACCTCTTGCTCCCTGGGAGAAAACCAGTTTGGATATTCCAACATAATTCCTCAATCTGTTCAGTCATCTTCTCAGACACACCACTGTGATGTGTTTAGCTCTAAAGAAAGGTAAAAATATTTTCCACAACTATTTCCATCCTTGTGTTATCTTTTGAGCAAACCAAAAGCACCCAGAGATTCTGTGACTCAAGAGGATGCAGGAAAAGACAAGGGTGTCCAAGTATGTGCAGGAAGGGCAGTGAGTGGCCTTCCCCACATGCTCTCCCTGACTTCATGGGTGGTGACGAACATGCAGAAGCCGAGTCCTTTGTCCAGTCCTTTTGCTATTTGCATAAGCTCTTGAGGTCTTCCTTCCATCCACAGAATCTAAGTATTTAACTAGGACAGGAAAAAATTAATTCAAAGACAAAAAACTCAGGGCAACAGTTGCAAGATCACAAATAAAGATCCTGTTTATCCTAATTTACATGTGTTCTCCCTCTGCTGAATCTGAACCCTCCTGCTCACCTTTAATAATAAATATGCTGGCATTTTTCACTGGAATGACCTGGACGCTACTGTGGTCTGCCTGCACAGGTGTGTGGTCTGCCTGCACCCCCCTCTATTCACCAAACCTCCCATCTTGCAGCTACCTGCTTCAGTGCCTTATACTTTTCCCACAGAAACGGTCAGGGGCTACCTGATCTCTCACAACATTATGCTGCTAACAATTCAGAACGATGTGCTGATTCTTCATTGAAATGAGAGGGTGAGATTATCTTGAAAAAGAAGGAAATAGCTGAACGAATGTGTGTGCTCATTACAAACAGAAGCCATTGGAAATGCTGGTAAATAATTTTTAAAAATACTTCCAGCAACGTACCATGTGGGTGTAAAACACTTACCCTTTTGTCCAACACCCCTCACAATTTACCCTAACTATAAAGGGAGAAAAAACGAGCTTCTAGTCTTTCATAATTCCAATTTTATCTCTCACCCCACAATTAATTCCTTGGTGAATCCTGTTGGCTCTGCCGTCTAGATATTTTCAGTGTGTCCCATCATACCAATTTAGAGACCACAACTCCAGTCCAAGCTGTCAGTTACCACCTGGACTTTTTGAGTATTAGTTTCTTAGTCTCAGCAGATCTTATAGCATCCTCTCTTGCTTTCACCTTTCTGGTTCCTACAGGAGCCAGGGGACACTTAAATACACACATACACACACCACAATTTAGATGATACCACTTATGGCTCAAAATTCTCCAATAGTTTCCCACCTCCTGGGGAAAAAAAAAGATGGCAGTCCTCACCATAGCCCCAAAGGTCCTGCACCATCCCACCTGCCTACTGCAAATCCTCTGACCTCAGCTCCTCCTTCTCTATGCCTCTTGCCTCCAGCCCATCTCAGCCCATCTCTAGTACTCCCCTTCCTGTGCCCAGCTTCTGCTCTCATGGTTCCCAGGCTCTTCCCTCCAGAGAGAACTCTGCTTATATGGCACCTTGCAGAGGAGTCTCTCCTGGACACCTCTACCATCATCCTTGGAATCACATCACTGCCTGGCATGGTTTTTATTTCCCCAGTTCGTTCATTCATTCCTTCATTCCTTTGCTCCTTCCTTTGTTCATTCCTTCCTTCCTTTCGCTCTTTCTCTCTTTCTTTCTTCTCACTTTCTTTTTCTTGCTTGCTTGTTTGCTTTCTGGCTTCCTTCCTTCCTCCCTCTCTATCTCTCCCCTCCTTCCTCCCTCCCTCCCTCTTCCCTCTCTCCTTCCCTTATTTTCTCTCTCTCTCTATCTCTTCTGTGTGCTTGGTTGGTTATTATCCTGTTTCCTCCCATGATGAAACTCCCTGAGAGCAGGGCTTTTGAATGAGCTCTGCATCTTTTGTTCCTCAAATAGTACCCAGCACATAGTAGCTGCTAAATATTTGCTACATGAATAATTGTCAGTGGTTTCTCTTTGACTAAGTAAAAATAAAGTGTTTTACTCTAGTAGAACAATGACTTATCAGTAACTGACTCACTCGTTGGGAAGGCAGCTGGTCTGGTGCTATGCCAGCAGCGTGAGCTGGTTCAGACTGTGCACTGACTTCCATAAAGTGTGTCCTGGAATTCAAGAAATTGTACTACCAGTTCCGTTCCATCACCAACAGAGACTTGGGATAATTCTGCTCCATCACTAACCAGCTACAGGAATTTGGGGCTCTCACTAATTTCCCTGAGGTGCTTTATCTTATCCATCAAATGTAGGAGGCATCTGGTGTGGCCACAATGTCATGGAAACTGAATGTTATTATTGAACTATATTTTACTTGTGTAATAGTTACTTAGCAAATATTGAACTCTATTTTACTTGTGTAATTGTTATTTAGCAAAGAAAGACCATTCACCGTGTATCCCATTGGCCTTGAATATTGGTGGGGACTAGCTGTAGACACTGAAACAGCAGGTGACAAGG
This sequence comes from Mesoplodon densirostris, assembly GCF_025265405.1. Lineage (NCBI taxonomy): Eukaryota > Metazoa > Chordata > Mammalia > Artiodactyla > Ziphiidae > Mesoplodon > Mesoplodon densirostris. The sequence continues at coordinate 3,432,985 of NC_082663.1, read as the reverse complement.
CAGGAGAAGGGCCGACCCCTTAACTGCAGAAACTGTAATCTGAGGAATGTGTGCTCAGGAAGTAATCTACTACATATAAACAAACACGTGTGTCACCCCCACAGGCGTGAAGTGTCCCCTGCACTATTTCTACTAAAAAGGATAACAGAAACTGTAAAACATTGTATTATAAGTCAGTTTTAAAGTTATGTACATAGTTTTTAATAGTCTAGACCCAAAAGGACTATATAAACAAGCTTATTATGTAAAACTTTGAAGTTTTTCTTTGAAGAAAAATGATTTAAATGTCTATAAGTAGAGAAGAGGGTGAATTCCAATACATTCTTTGGAAGAAATATTACAGTCATTTAAAAATATGTGTAGAAAATTGCATAGCCCTAGAGAACAATGCTTCTGTTAAGTGAAAAATGCAGAATGTAGAAACTATGTAATCTGATTACACTTTTGCAAAGTATCTGTGTATGTGTGAGCACAGACTGGAAGAGAACGTTCAAAATCAATATATTGTTGAGGCGAGAAAATAATAGCGTTTTTAAAAATTATTTTCATGTTGTTTTATTGTTTACATACAAGGATTCCAGAGAAGGAAATGGAGGTCTCTTCTGAAGCATAGCTACTCATCCACAGTGGGGATTTGGTTACCATTTGTTTGGGAGAACTCCTTACTGGGCATTCTAAGAAGACTGGGCTGGACGGTCTCAACAGGGCTTCCATGTTGTCCCTGTAACTGACCTTGTCCAGGGCATGGACCATGACATCTCCGCCCTCAGCCAGAGCTAGGGAAGGAGGGTGGACAGAGCATACTCAGATGAGTGAAAGTCAGGTGGCCTGGATGGAGAGACCCAGGAGACAATGAGCCACAATGAGAAAAGCCAGAGAGACACAGGGAGGAGAGATGTGTGTCAACCAAGACCCAGATCTCACCTACCTCTGTCACCTCCACCAACTGCATCCTTGCCTTGAGCCGGGGGGTCTCCCAAGTGCACTCACCATGAGCTTCAGGATGAAAGTGTTGAGGAGAGGGCTGGACCATGCCAGCTGTCCCGAGTTGATGACTCACAGAGTTTCTGACCAAGTTTTCATTTTGACAATTGAGCTTGGTATACAGAACATCTTGGTTCATTTGAGCTGCTATAACAGAATCCCTTAGACATGTTGGCTTATAAACAACAGAAATTTATTTCTCACAGTTTTGGAGGCAGGAAGTCCAAGATTAAGGAGCTGGCAGATTAGGTGTCAGGTGAGGACCCGCTTCTGGTTCACAGACAGCTGTCTTCTCTCTATGTCCTCACATGCCCAAGGGGCAAGGGAGCTCTATGGGGTCTCTGGGGGCATTAAGCCCATCATGGGGGTTCCATCCTCATGATACTAATCACCTCCCAATGACCCCACTTCCAAACACCATCACATGGAGGTTAGGTTTCAACATATGAATTTTGGGAAGACAAAAACCTTCAGCCTGGAGCACAGAATGATGATACTGCCCCCTCCAAATTCAAGGCAAATTTGTAATTGCACTTTAAGCAGACATTTCTCATGTCTTTGCTATTACCAACCACATTTTTTATTTTAAAAATACTTTGAATTCAAATTCACATGAAACATATTTCAAAGGTGGCAAAAATAGGTGAAATTAAATGCTTACTGAATTCCTTGCAGAAATCATCAAAGATGCTTTTCCATCTGATCTTGATCTAACATAAAAATGATTTTCAGGAAGTTCTTATTATCATAGGAGCAAATATAAATGTATCTATTAGTAAGGTTTTGTGTATTTATTAGTTGAATACTGTACACCAATTTTTTCAATTAACCTTTTTTATTTATGCATATGTTGAGGATCAGAGAGATTGATCTCACTGTGAGAAGGTGGCAGAGAGGGGCTTACACATAGGAACCATAACTGCCAGACAAAACCTGCTTCCACACGTTGAAACTGTCCATTAAAACCTCAGGGTCTGGGATAGGGAACTGAGGCTGGGAACAGGTCAGCCATAAAGTTTGGAGAGACAGGTTAATTCAGATGTGCCCACAAAGGGGGTGGCCAGAACATGCTGACTCCCTCAGCTGAGACTAGGAGACTAGGAGACAGGATATGACAGGGAGGCTGCTTTCTAGTTAAAAATGCACTTAGTCACATGATACCAACTTGTTTAAACCTAGACTTCAAAAGAGCAGACACTTATTACAGTTTTAAAAAGACTGATTGAATGAATAAATTCTCCATCAATACTGTAAATACTTTAACAAAACTGGTCTGGGCTGAATCCTGTTTAACTAACATTCATTGGGTAGCTTACCGCATGCTAAGCACTAGGTTAGGTTTTTTTACATTTATTACTGCATTTCCTCTTTACAAGTGGACCTTAATATCCCAGTTTTATATATTGATAATCAGGAAACTGACACTCAGAGGGGCCACGTGGCCTGCACGAGGTCACAGATGCCATCTATGTATGTGTGTGTGTGTGTGTCATTGCAGGTCAGTGTGGATTCTGGTGGAAGACGAGACCTCATATGAAGGAGCCCATCACAGGTAAACAAGGGGTTGTCATTGAAATTCTCAGCTCTCCCTCCTAGAACTGCCTATGGCCAGGTTTCTGGACATCACTCCCTTGTTGGAGCATCACACAGAGGTTTTGTGAAACAGTGATAACTAAATAAGGCTTAAGGTGAATATATGTATATGTATGGCTGAATCACTTTGCTGTACATCTGAAACTAACACAACATTGTAAATCAGCTATCCTCCAATAAAATAAAGAATTAAATAAAAAGCTTAAGGTAAAGTTTTTTTACTCTACTATTTGGATTTTTTTTTTTTTTTAAGTCACAGCTCTTAAAGAAAGCATCTGTGCCTTTCTACTCAGAAGCAGAGGCCTTCAACCAAAATCCCAGAGGGATTTGTTTCAAACTCCATCTCTCCCTTATCTTTCTCATTTCTAATTCTTACCCACTTGCTAATTGAGCCTGAACTTCCATGGGAAGGGGCTGAATTCCGAATAGAAGACCTCTTATCTTGACATGTGGCCTGGGCAAAAGAGGGAAGTGATATAGCTTCATCAGGCAGCACCAACCCCGGTTCAAAGTCAGCCAAAGCTGCCTTCCTCACTGAAGTGCCCTTGATCAAGAACAGCAGCACAAAGGATTTTTCTGGGCATTAGTCCTTTCTACTGTATTTGAAAATACAACAAAACTTCGTGCGCAATACAAGTTATGCCATCTGAACGATGAAACTTGTGGGAGACAGCTTCTGACATATCATATTTATACTAAATCCCATCCTGTTATTTTCAATTTCCTAAGGAAAGCTATCATTAGCGACACTTAATGACCAGCTTGAGGTAAAACCCAAGGTCTTCTCACCTCAAAAAAGTCATAATCTGTAGCAGTGATGGACAAAGAAGAGATTAACACAATTATAAAATGCAGCCACTGCTCCAAATGGCCCTGGGGATGGCTATCACCTTTCCCGAGTTGACAAGTGATCTGAATGAAGATTCGTCCAGACGCCCCTGACTGTGACTCCCTTTGCTATCCTGTCTCTGTCCCTCTAGAAGCTACCTGAAAGTATGCTGGCATTGAGATTGTATTCTCTTCATTTAAAGTGAGAAAGACATTCCTAAAATTGGTTTGATTTTCAAAGCATCATGCCACTGAATGGTTATATGTTATCAAATTGCTCTATGCAGAGTAATTTCCCTTGGAAGGTTGATATTTTTAAGTGCCTAGAAATAACAAATATACATTTTCACATAGAAACATATCTTTCCTTGAAGGGTTAGTAAGTGATCTATGTTGCTTACCTTTCAAAATATAAGCCAGTAAGAGAGCTTCATATTTTAAAAGAAAATGTATTCTTTAAAGGAAAGAAAAATAAACCAAGAACAAACGCTGTGAGGGCAACTAGTTATAATCTCTTAAGTTGTCCATAAGTGAGGCTGGCATAAGGCATTGTAGAAAGTATTTCTGAAGAACTGTCCTAATATGTTCGACCTCAATATACCTCATATTGAATTTTGCAGCTTTTTTACCTCAGTGGAAATTCAAGGACTGCTCAGTTATTATAACTGTGGGCATAAACCATTTCAGTTATCAGTGGACATAAAATGGCCAACTGAACAAGTGGCAAAGGATGAAAAGGAAAAGGTGCTGACACAGGGAGGACTGCCTGCACTCCAGGGTCAGTGACCCTGGCTTTGACATCGGAGTGCTTGCCCTCTGAGCATGGACTCCTTTGGCCCTGGATTGGGGCCCTTGAAGCATTGTGGGTGGCATCTTACTCAGGAAAATCTAATTCCAGTAGTCAGCAGGGGCTGTGCTAGGGCCAGTGTCCATCTCAACTTCAGAAGCTCTTTGTGGACCTGGGAACCGAGCTGCCACCTTCAGACTCAGAGCTCCAGCTTCTGGGACAGACTAGGAATTGTGTCAGGTCCTGAAACGTGCCAGCTGCGGCCGCCCGGCCCCTGAGGGTCTCTCTCCTCGGCCGAGAGGCCAGGGCCTTGTGTGAGGGTCTGAGCCAGAGCAGGCCCCTCCCTTGAAGGCTCCCCCAGAGAATCTAGCCTCAGCTCAGGTCTGAGGTTTCACCTTCCAGGACTGTGAAGGATTCTGCACCTCTGAGCTGATTCCTAGAGGCTCTCAGATCCCCAGCTTCCAAAGAGAGTTATCCATTCCAGTTTCCCAAGGCTGCCCTCCTCTTGTCACAGGGGTTCATGTAGACCAGGGGTGAGGGTGCTAGCCTGGCCCAGACACCCAGGCCTCAGGACTTGCCAGGAGTGTGGCTTTGGGCTTCTTACCTGCCCTTTCCTTGACTAACTTTCCCAACTGCGGAGTGGAGATAATAATCACACTTTCTTGAGAGTTTTGCAGGGCTGGTAAATGGACCCGTGTAAGGAAGAGCCAAGAAGGGCGCTGGTCCAGCATAACTCCTCGGAAGGGCACACCCTGGAGCCTGTGGTCAGGTGCTGGCCTCCACCCTGGCACCACTGCCCCACCCCCACCGGGACGATGCATCTGTCCTGCTGTCCTGTCCCTCCAGACCTTTACCATCTCTAGATAGAAGCCTCATCCTCTTCACAGCCCTGTGTGTGTTCCCAGGGCCTTGAGCACAGGGCCAGTCAGATTCCTGCAAAGCAAGTTCACTGCTCACCCGCTCCCACTTCCTGATCTCTCCCCTTTCAGGACATACCTGGGTCTTACAAAGCAGTCCTTCATGTGGTATGGCCTCCCCACAAAGGGAGCTTGTCTTCAGACATCAGCTCCACTCTGGCCTCCACCAGGAGACCTGCTCTGACAGCATCTCCCTTTCTTTCACTCCCCCGTTGTCAGCAAACACCCCTCCTGGGCAGTTGGTCTGTCCTTACACACGAGTGGGTCCTTATCCAAACCCACTTCATGGTGCACAGTAATAATCCATTTACTCTCTGTGGACCTCCACCAGACAGCAACAACGCTGGTGTGTCACCTTCTTCAGACTGACCCCTAGTTAATATTGGGACCACCCAGACCAGTGTTCTCCTGTAGCACTGTTCTATCACGGGCCTGGCCTTCCTTGGGCCACAGGCTAAGACCAAGGAGTGTCCCAGTGGTCACCACTAACTTCCCTCAGGCATAACAGAACTGGGCAATCTGATGGGGATACTCACATGGTTCCTTTGTGGACACAGTTTATATGTTTCCCATTCAGAAACCCTACATCGGCATTTGTAGCTCTTGAAAACTGGACCCCAAATCCGAGCACTATTTGTACAGAATTTTTGAAAGTATAGTTTCCATCCTGGGCACTGCCATATTCTGAGAAAGGGAGCCCATGACATTTATAAGAGCATCAGTTTGTCTTTGCACTTTCCAGATACAAGATCCCTGGAACTCAGGATTTCCTGAAAGCTTAACATTGTTGAAAGTCAGGTCACTCTGACTGAGATTTAAGTGTGGGGGATTTACTGGGGAGGGGACTCAGGAACAAACACAGGGAAGGGTAGGGCAGAGGAAGGGGCTTCACTGAAAGGCAGTCACAAGAGAAGCGGCAGGTGTCCCAGGGGCTCTGGAGCCCTGATGCTCTCCAGAGTTGCCCCCAGCTTAGGTAAGGAGTTGACTTTGTACCCCAGAGCAGTCATGAAATGTGGGATGCCCCTTGGGAGGGGGTGTAAACTTCTAGAAAAGTTTCTGGAAAGAAACTCAGCTCTGTAAGGTGAGCAGACCACAGCCCAGGGCTGGAGAATGTGTCCCTCAGTCCTGAGGGGGTTCTGAGTGCATGGGCATAGCACTGCCACACCCAGGAAACTGCAGGAACAAGGGGGGCATTGACAGTAGAGCATTTATGCTCCTGGGAGGTTTTGCAGTTGTAATCAGATTCTCAAAGACCCACAAGTAACAACAGAAGCAAAACCACTCCCCTACATCCTGAGTGGAAATATAAGAAAGAAAGTTTCTGCACTACACAGCGAGTTCATACATTTTCCCCCTCCTCACCTCATGTACAAAAACTGGCAAGTACTGCCAACCTTCTGCAACTAAGATTTGGCAACTATTCTATTTGTTTATTTTTTTCCACCTTTGTTCAATTGTTGTATAATTCCTAATATTGATCCATCCATTCTGTTCACAATAAAATTTACTAAAAAGGAAACAAGAGACTAAATACATTCTTTCCTCCCTGTGATTCTGTGATGCCGTTATAATGGAAATTCAGTTAACATTCAAGTCTAACTTGGAGGTATTCTTAAGTTTTTAATTAATTTGAAAAATGTAAAATAACATGAAAAGAGCTGGATGTAATAGCACATTCCTAAAAATGCCCTATCCTTTTAAGCAGTACTGCTGTGGTATAGTCTCCAAATTCTCACCATTTATATTTTAATTGCACGTGAGCCTGTTTCTATAGAGAAAATGAGAACATTCTGAGGGTGAGGCTTTAAGTTGAAAAGGATGCTCAGTCATTCCCAAAACAAAAGACCTTTAGACCACATACTCACAGCAGTCACAGGCCATGGAAGGACCACCCCCCTTTTATCAGAGGGCTCTTCCTCTAAGGCGCCTGAGAGTGGGCAGGGAGGACCCTGTGGGAGCCAAGTGGGGCTCAGCCATGTGGGGGGGATAGCTTCTCCAGGAGGAAACAGGAAGTCCTTGCTGGGGTCTGGCATCTGCATATGCTGAACCCCCAGAGCCATTGATTATTTTAACCAGGCTCAATTTGTCTTTGAAAGAGATGTTTTAGAAAGCAAAAGAGTTTAAACAAACATGAAAGTAATCTAATTCAGGCATAAACATGAAAGTTAATGAGATTACCATGAATTGATCTAAATATGACTTAAAATAATTTGAAATGATTTTTGATGGCATGCCACTTCAGTCGGGACACTTTTATGTTACATCATGAAGCCAATGGATTATTGCTTTCTAGAATATTTTCTTGTTTATGACCTTCAAAGATATCCCAGTGTTGGCAGACCTGTCAATCAAGATGTCTCCACACAATGAATGAGTTTCTGCATCTACCATAGCTCTTCCTTCATACTATCTTCATGTAAAAATAGTGCCTTTGTCTTGTTTCAATTAGTTGCTTTCTCCTGAAATAAAGTCACAGGTATATGATTTCAAAGAGGATAAATATTAATTGTTTCAAGTCTATGGCAAAAACATATGTAAAGAAACATGCTATGATTGTTGAAGGCTGCAGGCTGTACTTCAACATAAATGTGAAGATTCAGAGACTGCGGGGTAGGCATTTCCTGGGTCTACTGTATCCCTAGGCCAACACCAAAACTAAGGGGCCCTGTGAAATAAACATTTGTGTTTTGTGTTTGAGTGAACTCAAACTCTGGCAACATTTGAGGTTAGAAGCAATTACCATTGCTAAGGGCTTGTCACTGAGTCAAAAACATTTTCCTGTGACATCTTGTAAAAATCTAGTGTTGACTGTTGAAAGCTCTCTATTCAACTTTTCTGCTGGAAAAACACCATCAGGACTGCCAGGGTACCACTGAAGCTCATACTGTTTAAATCAAAACAAACGTTTGACAGAAAGTATATTCGAAGATGAATGAGTCATCCTACTGATATCCAAAGGTTGTAGCAAAAGCTTTCTGATTATTAATTATTATTATTTTCTTCTGCATCAAACTGAAATGGTAGTTTTTTAGGACCTAATGTTACTCATCTCCATGGTACTAACCATTCAGGCCAAAAAAAGTGGTATCATAATTAGCATACCCATTTTTAAATTCATAGAATATGAACATATTCAACAGATCAAGCAATGGGAACATTAAATTTAAAAGTTAATATGACAAACCAAAAATATTGCAGTTAGTACTAGCAATAATAATAAGCTGTTTAAAAGTATTGTGTAAAAATGAGTGTTTTATTTTTACCACACTAAGTTTACAAATTACAGTATAATACCTAATCATTCTTGTTATGTTTTTTACTTTTGTGTTGGTCTGAGTACCTCAAATGTGCTAAACTCTTCTCTTGTTTATGAAGACATGTGCCTATTGACCTCATAAAGAAGAAGATGAATGTCTATTTGGAAATGTTAAGTCGTCATTAAAAGCTGGCATAACAATCATATTTCTACTTCAGCTTGGGATGCATAAGACCCTTCAACTAGACCGAACTTCACTGGTATCATGAGTGAGGCTTCATGTCTCCTTCCAGAACAGATCTGCAGAGGGACTTACCTTCTTTTTGAGAAACAACACAGCTTTTCAAGTAAGCTTGGGACTAGGAGAACACACACAATCATGCCATGAACCTATTTCCAAACACTGACATAAAGTACAATTTTGTATTTCTTTGTCCTCCTGCATTTTCCTGATTTTTTAAAAATATATTTTTCCCTTAAAGAAATATATGCATGTGTTACTTATTTCACAATATATATGAGTATCAAATCCCTATGTTGTAGACCTAAAATAAATACAATGTTATATTTCAATTATATCTCAATAAAACTGGATAAAAAATTTAAAAAAGAAATAAATACATGCAAGATAAATTGGTAAGAGGTACCAAAATGTAATATGTGTTTTCCTTCCCATTTCTGAGTAGGAAAAAAAAAAAGTTTATTGTTGACTAGTCAATTTTTGATTTTTTTTTCCTTAATCAGGTATTGAGGTATGATATATATATACTAAAAGCCACCAATTTTAAGGGAAAAATACAATGAGTTTTGACAAGTATATATGAGTTTTAGCCACCACAACCCATCAGGATATAGAATATTTCTGTTGCTCCAAAATGTCCCCTTGTGTTACTTTGTAGTTGACTCTTTTTTCCCATGTCAGCCTCAGATAACCACTGATCTGCCATCTGTCACTGTGTTTTTAATGTTTTTAGAAGTTCATGTAAACAAATCATGCAGTGTGTTTTGTCCTCTTGCACTGCACACAGGGACCAGTCTGACATGCTATGCATTTGTGAATAGCCCTTGAAAGACTCATTATATAAAGATTTCCTTGACGTTAACCAGTGGCGAATCCACAAATTTTCTCAAGCATTTACCAGTCTTGGTTTTATTCTACTTCCCATGTGATATAAACTCAGATTTCCTTATCCTTTGCTAAACATCATTAGACTTTAGGACCTGAAATATTCAATCTACTGTGTCAACTCTTACTGGCCATTTTCTGGATGGTAGGTGACACATATCATTGTTCTTTGATAATTATTGTTTTCATTAAACCCAACATGGCAGAAGCCCATGGTGACCAAAGCAGTGAGAATGGATTTGTGGGGTCTTTTCTTGTTTCTCTGTTTTGTTTTGTTTTTCTAATATTCCAAAGTCCTAGACAATTTGATGGCACTGGAGCAAGAGAAGTCAGGAACTACCCTATGAAGCAAGAGGAGTGATTAGCCCTCATTTTGCAAGTAACAGTATGGCCCTGGATTGCTGGGTGCTTACTCTGAGCTCAGAGTTAATGAGACCAACAGCCTATGAGGACTTTCTATGACGTGAAGAATAGTCAATTTACAAAGCGTCCTTCCTCAGATGCCTCATATGTCAAACTTCAATAGACAGAATGTGGTTTTATGAAAACACTTTATCAAGACTTTTAGGTAATATTTGGCAAATTAATCAATGTGGGTTTTTTGGGCACTATTTTCTATCAATAAACAACAGGAAGTACAGAACTTTGACATCTACTTTTGAGACACGAGGTTCCAGAGACACAAGGCGATTATAAAAACGTGGAGGATCTAAAAATATTCCTGCTGCAATAAGTAAAAGGAAAATGAAGTGTATGGGCTATAACTGGAAATAGGCTCCCCGTCGAAGAAATGAAGAAAATAAGAAAAACAAAAATAAACAGAACCTTGACATGCAGTAATTGAAATTGTAATTTTTCATCCCAAATAAGTAAAGGCTAAACCCATTTTCTAAAATCACATTATTTAATTATAAAAGTAAATAAATATAATTAAAAAGTTAGACAGATATTGTTAGATGCACTGTCAGCAAAGCACTGAAATATATCAAATGATATTTTGAGGATAGTTTCTGTCATTTCAAATGGCTATGAAGTAACCCCATCACCACGAATGATGAAAATAACCAACATATTATAATAATTGGTTCCATCCACTGTTTATTCTTATGCTGCTTGTGCATAAACAAAAAGAAAATGCCTTTTCCTATTTAGTTTAAAATACATATCACCTACCTGTCAGAAAATGTATAGCAGAGAATCAGAAGAAATATATATTATTTTGGAGACCAGAAATCTACCTACAGGTAAGTATGATACGGCCCAGCAAATAGATCACAGAAATCTTCTTGCACAAGTGATTCATAAACATTTCCATGCTTACTGCAATTGTTTTGCCTCTAGAGTAGAAAAAAATTCCTGCAATAAAGGGACCTGTTGTTTCCATTATAAAATAGATGATGCTAAGCAATATAACTGGTAGAGGTTACAGATTATTTTTACTTATAGAAGAATGTGGAAAATACAACATACTCCCTGTATCAAGCATCTGATTTTATGGTTGCCCCCACCACCACCACCACCTCCATATCTAATATTAGGGATCAGAAATGTCAGAGTCATTATCTCTTCTCCAAGAAGTGTTACCAGCAGTGTAGACAGGTCTAGAATCCCGGGAAGTCTCTTTCAGATATTCTACATTCACACTCAAAGACCATGTTTGATCTCCAGTCATTGCAGGCTCAAGGTTTTACAGCTCACAGACTAGAGTCTATAGGTCGATTCCCACAGCAGTCTCTTCTGTATTGGTCTTAGACTGCCATAACAAAACACCATAGATGGCAGGGCTTAACTTACTGACTGTAAAGTAAAATTCATATTTTATGACAAGACAAGAACAATTCAAACATAAAAATTTGGCCTCCTCTCTCCTCACACTGTTCACCGTGTATCTGCATTAGGCCTTGAACAAACCTCCCCCATCAGCAGAAATACCTGCTCAACCATAAAGAGCAACACTCTCCTAGTACCGACAAGACAACTCCTTAAAAGACAGCATTCCTTCTTGATCTTGTAAGGGTCCACAAAGACGCTTAGCTCTGGATTGTGTAAACTGTCAGTAATATGTCATTTAATGTATAGAACCTCTGTCTCAAAAAACTTATAGAACTGTGCCTGGACTTCTAATGGGTAGAACAGTTCTCAGAGTTTTCTGAGATGCTATTCCTGGGTTATAATCCTGAATTTGGCTTGAATAAAAATTTCCACTTCTTTCATAAACTGACGGATGATTAATTTTCATCGACAGAAATTGTTGTGTCACAGTTCTGGAGGCCAGAGGTTTGAGATCAAACTTCCATCCAATCTGATTTCTGGTGAGGGTTCTCTTCCAGGCCTTCAGATGGCTTCCTTCCTGCTACAACAATCCCAAATGGCCTTTCCTTGCTGTGTGCATGTGGAGAGAGAGAGAGATAGAAAGACAGAGGGAGATAGAGACAGAAACAGAGACAGAGTCAGAGAGATTTATTATAAGATATTGCCTCATGTGCTCTTTGAGGATGACAAATCCTAAGATCTGCAGTTGACAAGCAGGAGACCCAAGAGAGGCAAAGGTGTAGTTCTGGTCTGAAAGCTGGCACACTCAGACCCCAGAAGAGCTGATGCTTCAGTTTGAGGCCAAAGGGAGGAAAAAACAATGTCTTAGATCAAAGGCAGGCCGGCAGGAAGATTTCTCTCTAATTTGGTGGACAGTGAGCATTTGGTTCTATTCTGATGTTCTGGTCTTTGACAAATGGGGTGAGGTTCAACTACAGTAGGGAGGGCAATCTGCTCAGTCAATCAATGTATTGGGTGGGCCAAATATTTCATTTTTTCTTCCATAAGATGGGTCCAGTAACACTTAGTTGTCTTCAACTGCATTTGAAACAATTTTGTTTCTGTGACAGCTGTCATATCACCGTGCACTTAAAAAAAAAGAAAAAAAAAAGAAAATCAAAATTGGTGAATTTTTGTGTAGCCATTTTAATATTGAAGATAGAAGAAAAGAAGCAACATTTTTGGCATATTATGCTTTATTATTTGATAAAAACACAACTGAAATGCAAAAAAAAAAAAAAAAAAAAGATTTGTGCAGTGTATGGAGAAGGTGCTGTGATGGATCGAACATGTCCAAATCAGTTTGTGGAGTTTCATGCTGGAGATTTCTCGCTAGATGATGCTCCATGGTTGGGTAGGCCAGTTGAAGTTGATAGCAATCAAATTGAGATATTAATTGAGAATAATCAACATTATACCACTTGGGAGATAGCTGCCACACTCAAAATACCCAAATCAAGTGTTCAAAATCATTTGCACCAGCTTGGTTATGTGAATTGCTTTGATGTTTGGGTTCCACATAAGTTAAGTGAAAAAAAAACCAAAAAACTTCTTGACAGTATTTCCACATGTGACTCTCTACTTAAACATAACAAAAACGTTCCATTTTTAAAGCGAATTGTGATGGGCGATGAAAAGTGGATACTGTACAATAATGTCGACCAGAAGATATCATGGGGCAGGTGAAATGAACCACCACCAACCACACAAGAGGCCGGTCTTCATCCAAAGAAGGTGATGTTGTGTATATGGTGGGATTGGAAGGGAGTCCTCTATTATGAGTTTTTTCTGGAAAAACAAACGATCAGTTCCAAAAAGTACTGCTTCCAATTAGACCAACTGAAAGCAGCATTCAATGAAAAGCAACCAGAATTAGTCAACAGAAACACATAATCTTCCATCAGTATGACACAAGACTGCATGCTTCTTTGATGACCAGGCAAAAACTGTTACAGCTTGACTGGGAAGTTCTGATTCATCTGCTGTATTCAACAGACATTGCACCTTTGGATTTCTATTTATTTCAGTCTTTACAAAATTTTCTTAATGGAAAAAATTTCCATTCCCTGGAAGACTGTAAATTGCACCTAGAACCGTTCTTTGCTCAAAAAGATAAAAAGTTTTGGGTAAACGGGATTATGAAGTTGCCTAAAAAATGGAAGAAAGTAGTAGAACAAAAGGGTGAATATGTTGTTCAATAAAGTTCTTGGTGAAAGTGAAAAATGTGTCTTTTATTTTCATTTTAAAAACCGAAGGAACTTTTTGGCCAGCCCAATAAATGTTAAATTCATCCAATAGCACCCTCACCAAAACACACAGAACAAGGTTTAATCAAATATACGGACACCTTATGGCCCAGGCAAGTTGACACATAAAATGAACCAGCATGCCATCTCCAGCAGACCACCTGGCCAGGCAGCTGAGGCTGGTCTAGGAAATAGGCCACCTCCAGGGCTGCGAGGGTGGCCTCGAAGCTCTCAATGTTAATCACCTTTCATTCAGCTCAGTGTGTGTGCCGAGAAACTAACTCAGTACCTTCTCATTTAACCTGTTTGAGATGTTTCATATGCTTACTTCTCTAAAGAAGGGAATTGAAGTTTGAATTTCACATTCAAATATGAAGTTTAATTAAGGAATATATTTATTATTAGTGTAAGTATGCCCTGGCCGTATTTGGAACATGCTTGTACTAAAAAGTGGTGGTTGTTTATCTGAAATTCAAACTTACCTGGTTGTCCTATATTTTTAGTTGCTAAATTTGGAAAACATTTTATTTTTAGATTGCTATTTTAAACTGTTGTTCCAAATAGCATTTATATGACAGGTGAGTAAGAGAGAAAGGAGTGAATTGTGAAGAGACTATTTAGAAAATTAGGACTCAAGTACCAAAAAAATTCAATTTAAAAGAAATTTATCCAAGCACATTAACTGCATGAAGTGAATTCAAAAGATAAATATTTCTAAAAAGAAAACTAAAAAAAAACCCCCCAAAAAAATGAAACAGAAAAATTTAATATTCAAAGATGCTCTGAGATATATTTAAATAGACTTTTAATATAAAAATGATAAAACAACACAAATATTACAAAATATCAGATTACTTTTAGCTTGGATAAACTTTATCCAAGATTATCTAAGGATGAAAGATTATATAGAACAGCACCCCATTATATGAAGGGCAAACTGAGGCTCAAAAAGATTAAGACAGCTAAATAATACTGGCACCCCAAAACTCATCCTGATCAAAAATAAACAACACTTTGGTAACCTCCACCTTCTTATTGAAATTAGGTTGATAATCCTTTATCTCTGGTATCAATTATACACTTGTTTTGTCCAAACTTACATTTATCTTAAAACTATCTGCTCATTTTCTTTTCTCAAAGCCCTGGTAATGCTTATAGGTAAGAGCCTGCCCTATCAGTATTCTGCTTCGGGTGTAGCTCAGGAGTACAGCATTTGATGGCTTGGATAATTTAAATGCCCAAGTTTTTGGTCAACGGCCATTGATTCATTTCAGAAGCTTTTATCTGCAGTCTTCTTAGTGACAGTTATTGTTTTCTACCCTGGGTGACCTTTGACACAAATTTGGAAGAAAAATCTCTAGAATAAGCCCCGAAGGAATCATTCATCCTTAATGCATCTAATTACTACCTAGAAAATGTGTGTGACATTATGCAGAAATTATAATGAAAACCAACCTATGTAATGTTTCAGCTCAGTGATTACCTAATTATATTAAGTTAAAATGTAAATATTTTCTAGGAAGAAATTTAGAAACCGTGACATTTTGTGGAAAAACAAATCAGCTAAACTCAGGTGGTAGCATCATCATTTCATGTAATAAAGTATCTCTTGGCTGCTTTATACACACCCTGTACCGATCTGGATTTCTGTGTATTTCTCCCAGATTAAAAACATACCTCTAAATGAGATTTTTTTTCCTTCATGATATCTAAAAAAAAAAAAAAATGAATGAATACCTTAAAAGTCATTCAAATTGATATTTAGCATAATTAAAATAAAAGGCTGATGTGCTTAAACTTGCAACTTTCATCTTATTGTTGGAATTCTGCCTGGGAGCATAGTCAGTACTTTACATATAAACATCGTCATGAATTGGAGATAGTGATTTTTCTGCGCAAATAAAATATGTAATAAAATAGAAGGCTTCCTGACAAATCTCTTTATCATGATATGTTTTCCAACTAGAAGATTTGAAACAAAGTGGTAAACAGAATGATATATTAACCTGACACTAACCTGAACATTTTTTGATGAAAATCTTAATGACCAGTTTGTTGAGATTCTTTACATCTTTCTATGATATCTTTGCTTTATCTCAAAATAAAAATATTTTAATGGGCAGACACACAGACAAGCACACATATACCTTAACAATGACCCAGATGCTCCATTTGATCTCAAGTTATTCTAAGATTAAAATAAGAAGTTGGAGGACAAAGCCCAGTCTCCAGCCACACAGCGCCCCATCCTGCACGGTGCACCTGTGAATAAATGAAGAGATGCTGGCTTCATTTCTCCATCAGATTTCTGTGTTTGCTCCACAATCCCCTACTCAGCTAAGAGTCTGCTATGTTTGACTTTTATTACCTTCAGGACACAGGGTCAGCTGATATCCCTTTAGGTCTAAGAGTAAAGTGAAGGCAGCATTCTCTGGGACAGCAGGCTGCCTCTCTCTTGTTTTTTAAAGAATCTTTGCCAATTATGCATTGCTTTTTTTTTCATCTTGCAAATATTTTTGAGACCCTACCATATGGCAGAGATCATTGAAAACCTTTAGGATGAATCAGTGAACAGAGCAGAAAAAGATCTCTGCCCTCAGTGACTTTGCATCTCCTGGAGAGCTCAGACCATCTAACAGTAATGTGATAAATAGGCAAATGCTCTATGGCACTAGAAGGTGTAAATGTTGTGAAGAATTGGAGCCCAGAAGTGCCAGGGGAGCTGGGCAGAAATGTGCTTGCAATTTTAAGAGAAAGTGGAACTTGAAGGAGGTGAAGGAGTTCACCACCAAGCTCCCTAGGACAGAAGAATCCCCACGGAGGGAATGTCCACTCTATAGTGCAGGGAAAGGAACTATATGTGTTACATTTAAAGAAATGCAAGGAGGACAGTGTTGCTAGGACGTTGTGAGCTGGGGAAGGTAGCAGAGAGTTAAGGCGTGGAGCCCGTTGCAGGGAGACCAGGGGAAAGCCCTTGTAGAGTCTGAACAAAGGCAAACCACAGTCTGACTTACATTTTAATCAGCTCACGCTGGGTACCACCTTGAGAATAGCCTCTCAAAGAACAAGGACAGAAGCCAGGAGAACAGATAGACACATAGTAGAATGATGCAGGCGAGTGCAATGGAGGCTCAGACCGGGGTCATAGCAGTGGAGGTGGGCAGCAACTGGTGGGTTCCACTTACATTTTAAAGGTAGGGCCAAAAAGATTTCCTGAAGTCCTGCATGTGGAATGTGAAAGAAAACATGGAATCAAGGATGATTTCAGGTGTTTAGGTCTGGAAAGCTGTTGGGATGTGGAGGGTCATCCTCCCTTTCTTGACCCGGATTCCTCCTTTCCTATGAATCCCCCTGCTGACCTTGGGTCTTTGCGTCACTTCTCTTGTATTTCCAGTGGCTGACTATTTGTAAGACTCTGCCCTGTTCCTCACTGGCTCCTGACTCTATGACCCTCAGGACCACCTTTTCTACCTCCCTCCACTTCTTAGTTAGTCACTCAACTGATTGTACAAATTGTGTCCCTGATCCGGCTTGATGGCCACCTCCTACACGTTACAGGAAAAGAGGGCTTTTATGCTACTGTTTTTACAAACCCTAGAAATCTCACAGAGATTACTAGGCATCTTCTTCATGGCATGTGCCATATGGAAAGAAAAATTAATTCCAAGGAACTTTTAGAATTCTGGTTGTAAAAACAGACCCTGTGTTTGACACACTTATTCTTTTGATATTTTTTTTCTGACAGTTACTGGCCCAGCTCTAATGGCTTTCCCTGGAATGTTTCAGAGTATTATCATTTAAATTACCTAATTCCAAAATTGCTGTCAGAAGAATGAAAATATAGTTCTTCCCCATCAAGCAGCCAATTGTATGGTCTACATTATACCAATTGTATGATCTACATTTTACAGTCAGAGAATTCATTCAGCTGGCATTTTCTACTGAAGCTACATCTTCACAGTGCCAACATCACCATCATGGTCAGTCAACAGAGTTAAAACCAATCAGTCAAACCAGATATTTGGTTAGGATGCTGAATAGATAGTCAGAACCCACAATTTTAGAGGTGCATCAAAAGAACTTCTGTACTCCCTTTTTTTTTCAGGCAGCAGCAGTGTTAACAATCCCCAACTGAGACAGTGAGTGTTGGTGGCGATCCCATTGCTCTTGGTCTCAAGATACATCTCAAGCCTAAGAAGTTAAGAGGAATAAACTAAAGACACCACATCTCTCTTCACAGCTCATCTTCATGGACGTGTCCAATACCTAAAGGACCCAACTCTAATGAACCTCAGAAATTGAAGACAATGATTGTTGCCATGTTTTATTTAATTTTAATCTTGCTCTATGCCAGTGCCTAACTTGGAATCGAGTCCAATCTTTGCTCCTTGACTCAGGTGAGTTAAAGGGAGATCACTGTAATTATGAATTTTGCACCATAATTTCTTTTTTTCTTAGTGAGTTTCTTAGAATTCTTGTCATTAAGTCTTTTTGTTTTAAAGAAATCTGGTTCATGTTGACATGGTTCTTGGGCTATTCTGGAACTTAAGCTCACCCATATGTGTCTCTCTTACCAAAATTAAGCTGCTCAACACATTATTTGCAGAACTCAGTTTTCAATTGGAGCTTATCAGAGTGTGGCCTCTTGTAACATGTTTCTTTGTCCGTGACCCTGTAGCTCAGAAATAGGCCAAACAAACAACACAACAGAGGTTAAATATGGTCACAAAATGATATCCATGGCTCTCATTGTGAACGCCAAAGCTGATGGAATGGAACAGAGTGTGTCTCTTCTCAACATGTTGATGGACAGCTGTAAACAGAAATGGTCTTCTCTCTTTATTGCACTTTATTCCAACACCTAATGCTTCCCGATGGCACTATGTTTGTTGTGTAGTTGTAATTGTTTTGTTCTGTTTTGTTGATGATGATGATGATGATGATGAAGATGATGATTATTCTCCTTGTTTTAAAAAAGCCTTAAGAATTTCTAGCTAAGTGCTATTTTGTCTTAGAAATAGGCTTCAGTCCAGGACAATCTCAGACAAATTGCCACCATGTGCCAAAAATGTTTTAAAAAATATATTCACTTTCTGGGCTTCCCTGGTGGTGCAGTGGTTGAGAATATGCCTGCTAATGCAGGGGACACGGGTTCGAGCCCTGGCCTGGGAAGATCCCACATGCCACGGAGCAACTAGGCCCGTGAGCCCCAACTACTGAGCCTGCGCGTCTGGAGCCTGTGCTCCGCAACAAGAGAGGCCACGATAGTGAGAGGCCCACGCACTGCGATGAAGAGTGGCCCCCGCTTGCCACAACTAGAGAAATCCCTTGCACAGAAACGAAGACCCAACACAGCCAAAAGTAAAATATATATATATATATATATATATTCACTTTTTAATTTAAGGTCATAGGTAGGTTTCAATTACACTCCTAAGGAAGCAGTAGAAGTGACAGAAGTATGAGCCTACACTTGAAAATAATTATAATGATATCTTACATGAAACTCATGTTTTAGAATCTTTCCATGTTCTCCTTCACAAACTATTTCACTAGATGGTCAAAAACACCCATTGAGATAATGGAGGACAGTAGTTATCCCTCAGCACTTCTTCTTGAGAAAGTGGAGCCTCAGCCAGTCTCAACAGCTGTACCAGTAACTCAGTTGTCTGGATACAATGCAGTGACTCATTTGTGGAGGCAAAGAGGGTCTCGCTTCTGTAGGATATCAAAAGAAGCATCATCATGTCCATGAGTGTGCATTTTAGTAAGTTACAAAATGTGTTAATTTAAAAGATATTCATTCAAATATGTGGACCATATTTTGATATTGACCCAGGCCCAGAAAGTATGTACTCTAAGCTATAGGAATAAATAAACTGTGCATCACCCTGTATATATGCAATTTGATTTGACAGACTGTATAATGCTCTAGAAAGGATGGCGAGGTGTGTGATAATTTGTTTTATTCTTTTAAAATAAATAAAGTCCAGAGTCTTCTCTCTCAAATCCAACTCATTATATTCGCACAGTTTTCTAGACCCTACAGGTTTTGTTCTAAAAATTATTTCTATTGATGGGTCTTCAAATGCAAGTGTACATTATAAATTATTCTTTGGAGATACTTAGGGTGCATTTCACTAGAAGATAAGATGACTTACTCTTTCTCAACAAATAAGGAGGGATGGTAAATAGCACATGATTTCTAAGCTGAGAGACTATGGGAGGTGGTGGGGCTGCCCTGTGCCTTATTTATAAAGTGTTTCAAGAAGACAGTCATTGGGTCCTTCACAGAGACAGGGTCATGCTGAAAACTGGGAAGAACATTCTATAAAAAAATATCCAACATTGCATCTTTATATTACTCACATATCTGATGCAATTAGTACCATCTACTTGATGAGGTCAATTTAGAAAAGTCCTGTGGAATAGATTCTAATGCAATTGTATTCTTTTCTCATGCTTAGTAACTCTTTACCTAATTCAATGTGCTTTTCTGTATATTTGTCAGGAGAATATTAATGTTTTACTTTACGATTTCCACCACCTTCCTAATTACTACTTCTTGTTATTTCTTTTCAGTGTAACATCACCTCCCAGCAGAGGCAATGAAATGGGGTTTAGGGAAAAAAAAAAAAAAAAGGAAAAGAAAAAAAGCAAATCCTGTATTATATCATCGTCTGGAGAGCATGATGGTTTCTGCTGTGTTAATTTACACTAAAATCCATGACCCGGGAGCCTGATTGATTGCCAAGGGCAGAAATCCAGCCCCTGGCCTAGTTTATTTTGTGAACTGTAGCCTCAGATAGCACTGCAAGCCACAGTGATATTGATTTGATATACACTAGATGGCTCTTTATGCTCTTTGGGAAATTTATTGTGCCGAGTCAGAACCCTGGCAGCCAGGGAGAAGCTGCTCTTTAAATTGAAGAGTGCTCTCATGGTTTGACCCCTGGGCCGCTCAGGTTACCGAGTGGCCTGGGTGAGGCTAGGTCGGAGCAGACCCCGGGGACCAGTGCTCATCAGTTTTGAATGTCAAATCCCTTCAGAGGACCTGAGTTATTGCTAATAGGAGCTTGCTGGGGTCTATGACATTTGGATGCCCTATAAGTTAAACATCATAACACTTTCTTCATGTCAGAATCTTTTAAATGATGGTTCAGCACAGCACCTTTGCTCTGTCTGCTTAGCGCTAGTCTGCCGCACAATATGAGGCGACCTGCCTCGAAGCAGGAAGATCAGCACAGCTATTATGAGCCGAAGAGCTACAATGGCACCAATCTCCCCATGCTTATAAATTAGGAGGCTTGTCATGGGAGCCCCAATTGCGAGAACATTGTTGCCATCTTGTTTCTGCACAATCAAAACCTGGTGGCCTTTGGCAACCCACACAATAAAAGTTAGGATGCAATTCTGATCTTGATAGCTTTTACTATGTTTCTTGGGGGAAGGTAGGCTTGTGCTAGATAAAAGATGGACAGAGAGAAACATCACTTTTCATGGGCATCTTACACATGAAATAGAAAATAAATCATTTTTTTTTTAGAACAATTTGCAATCATCCTGCTCTTAGGGAGGGCTGCTATGCTTATAATTTCTAATTTCTTCAGAAAAATATTCCAGAATGGACCATTGTCACTTTGGTAACAGATGACTCAATCCATTTCCATTGGCTTATGATGACAAATTCTAACTTTGGAACTGCTGGAATACACATGAGCGTCATCTTACTTAAGGCATGGAAACAGACTCCTGACTCTGGCAAATCACATTTCTAGGACACAGCTTTATAAAGACAATCCTGACTGTCTGTTGGAAATTTCCTACTGCTAGGGACTGTAGACAGTAAAATCTATAGCTGCACTGAATTTCCCCTAATAAATAGCTAACTATATTTTATTGGAAACCAGTGTGATCTTCTATATTATCAGAGTAGCTTGATAATAGGGTCACAAGTTAATGACAACTTATGGAGAAAACAAAACAAAACAATTCCAAGTCAGATTCCATTTGGCTTGTCCTTAATCTGCTTACATACTATTATTTTAATGTCCTCAAAAAGTCCTCCTAAGCGTTTTTAATATTACACTGCCAAGGTGCCTGAAATAAAATCCTATAATTAAGTTTTCTTCTGGATGCCTTGAGGAAGTACAAATATCTTAATTAGGTGGAATAAAAGAGAGCTTAACATAAAAACATTGAAAGTCAAGAAATAATGCATTAAAGCCAACAATATCATTAGCAGGTATGGGATATCAGAAATTAATTTGTTGGGGAAGAAGCCTCCATGCAAGCGTGGTATACAGGCAGGAGCTCTCTGCGAGAGTTGGGAGATGCAGAAAGTCCAAGGTTTTGACCCTCGTGAGTGAAGGGAGTAGTCATGTTGACTTTGCCTCTGAATACCTCAGTGTTCTTATCTGTACAATGAAATTAATAATAAACTTCAAAAGATTGATGTGATTACAAAATGGGATAAAATGTGTAAAGGTCTATGTCTAGTATAGAACTGTTACTGATGTTCAGGAGGGCAGGCCTGTATGAGTTTGCTCTAGCTGCTGTAACAATGCACCAACCAGTGAGTGTCTTAAAGAGCCGAAATTTCTTTTCACAATTCTGGAGCCTGGAAGTCCCACATCAAGGTGTTAACAGGGTTAGTTTCCTCTAAGGCCCTTCTCTTTGACTTGTAGATGGCTCTCTTCTCCCTGTGTCTTCCCATGGTCTTCGTTCTGTGTGGGTCTGTGTCCTAATCTCTTCTTATATGGACATCAGTCATATTGGATTTGTGTCCACCCAAATGACCTTATTTTATCTTAACTACCTCTTTAAACACCTTATCTCCAAATACATTCACATTTTGAAGTACTGGGGAATAAGACTTCAGTGTCTGAATTTGAGTGGTGAGGGGCACAATTTAGCTCATAAACAGTATTTTATGATAAGGTACCATGTGTCCATGGGGTCTCATACATATTGTTTATTTCTTATTTTTGTTTTATCTCCCTGATATTGCTGTTAATATTTTTTTTATATTACTCCATCAACCCATATATTTATAGAAGACATCTAAAACACACATGGGCAAAAAGAGAAAATGGAACAAATAACATCTATAATTCTACCACTCAGAGAAAAACACTGAATTAAAGCTTTGATGCATATCCTTCCCTTGGCATATGTACACATGTAAATAGACTTTTAATAAAAATGGAATTGTACCATATAGAACCTGTTTCTTTTTTTACTTAACAAGTCATTAACATTGCTCAGTGCCACTGCAAATAGAGCTACCTCAGAATTTATAATAATGACAGAGCATTTCACTGTAGAGAGAAACCATAATTTATTTATACAATCTCATAAATTCCAACATTTAAAATGTTTCCGTATTTTGCTCTCATCAACAATGCTGCTAGGCACATATTTTTTCTGATGTCCTTGTGAATGTGTTCAGTTATTCCCTGAGGCTGTTTCTCTGGGTATTCACTCCATAAATAAAAGGAGAGTACCTCTCCTATAGTGTGATGGACTGCATCAGATGTCATGAGCACCTATTACGGGCACTCTCTCTGCCAAGTGCTGGTAAATGTGCAACCATACCACACCTGCCCTGTAGGAGCTTATGCCCAAGAAGGAAAAATAAGACAAGGGAAAAGCCACTGCCAGTCCCGCCGAAGGCTGGAGAGGGGTCATCTGAGGTGCTATGGAAGAACCTAGTAGGGGCTGCTCAGGCTAGCAGAACTTAGCTCCAGATCACAGCCCGGAATTGTCTGTCCCCAAACCCGACTCTATGTGGAGAAATGTCAGAGACTCCCCTTCCCCATGGTCATGTGCCTTCATTCACAAGCTTAGTGGATGGCATGGGTTTACACACCAAGGAGTGGCACTAAGATGCTACCGTGTTTCCTTTGAAACAACTACATCCTTGAAGGTAGTAATTGAGATATTTGATAATAATTGAAATGTTTTGAAAGGTTCAAATATCATCCATTTTCGCAGTGCTGAAATATCTATAAAGGCAATGTGGTTTATTAGCCTCTGGAAGCACATTAAACAGATAGCCCATCTGAGTTTCCTGACTTAACAATATATTTTTTTCATTAAATTTCAATTGAATGACTTTTCTAAATTTAGTGGACACATTTTTTCCTAGTGAAATTAATAATGTTGTTTATTTACAGCTTCATGAGGAAACAATGGCTTGAAAGGGACAAGTCACTGTCCAAAACCTGAGGCAAATCCAGAAATCCCCCTTCTTATCCAGACTAATGTGTGTGATGAAAAGCCATTGCCATGCTTGAGCGACCACAGTTGATGGTTAAGTTCAATACATGCCAAACTCTGGTTCAATTCAAAGGATCTCAAAAAGAAGTGGTTAGACAGTCACCAAGATCCCCTAAGAAATATTTATCTCCCCCTTAAGAGCCTTTTTTTAAAATTTTTTTATTGAGGTATAGTTGATTTACAATGCTGTTAGTATTACGTGTACAGCAAAGTGATTCATTATATATATATATATATTTTTTCAGATTATTTTCCATTGTAGGTTATCACAAGATACTGAATATAGTTCCCCGTGCTATACAGTGGGTGCTTGTCGATTATCTATTTTATGTATAGTAGTGTATATCTGTTAACCCCAAACTCATAATTTTTCCCTCCCACACTTCCCCTTTAATAAGCATAAATTTCTTTTC
This sequence comes from Mesoplodon densirostris, assembly GCF_025265405.1. Lineage (NCBI taxonomy): Eukaryota > Metazoa > Chordata > Mammalia > Artiodactyla > Ziphiidae > Mesoplodon > Mesoplodon densirostris. The sequence goes on along the minus strand of NC_082663.1, from coordinate 3,408,742 downwards.
TATGTCTGTGAGTCTGTTTCTGTTTTGTAAATAAAGTCATTTGCATTATTTTTTAGTTTCCACATATAAGTGATATATGGCATTTGCCTTCATTTATAAGTGCTCTATAATTCATGTTATTTTTACTCATTTTTTCCCAACTGAATTCATAATTTTGAAATATGCCTAATAGTTTTCATTTAAGAGTGTTTTTTTTAAATTATGCTATATAATTTAAAATAGAATTTGGATGAAAGGTATACATAAATGTCTCGAACGTAACTTGGACCTCACAGAGAAATCACCTGGGCTGTACAGAGGTAGGATGCTCAGTGGGGAGATAAACCCACAGGTTGTGCCCTACCTTAACTGAACAGGCCTGAGCTTCTATCCCATCTCTGCTGTGTGGGTGTTAGGGCATTTCCATGCATTTCCCAGAATCTCTGTTTCTTTATCTGTAACCTTCTTACCTACCATCTACCATCTAGAATTAAATGAGTCATCCTAGGTTGTGTCTTCTGCACACAACCCAGTCTGTTTCCCTTTTTCCTCTCCCCCAAGCCCTCAAGAAACATGAGCTAAAATATAGAATTTATATAACTTGAAAAAATTCCAGTTCTAGCAATTGTTGCATATAAAGATGCATATGTGTATGATTATACATATATGATCACTGAAATGTATGAGGCTGGAGACAACATATGTTTATCAACTAGGTATAATTACTCTTCCTTTGTTGTAGCCATTTTATTGATTCTAGAATCCAGCACAATGCTCTCCAGTTAATATTGGCAGAGAAGAAATAAATGATGGTGAAGTAGTAGACTGCCTTAGAAATACACATCCCGAAGAGATACAAACGGTGCCCGAGGGTGATGCCTGATGCTGAGTCTTTCCAGTAAAGAATGAAAACCAGAGAATCTCAGTGGACTCATGATGGATGCCCACAGCCATGCTGTGTCTGAGATAATTCTCAGAATTAAGTTGGGAGAAGTTATTTTTCAGATGGGAAAGTGAGTACTTTGGGATCAAGAGAATGGATTTGAGAAGGAACCTTAGTTGACTAAAGTGACACAACTCATTACCAGCAAAGTCAAGACCACAATCAAGATTTCTTACTCCAGTTCAACAGATGCTGTACAAGCAGTCCGTGGATAGACGTGAATGACCATATACATTCCACAGGGAGAAAGGATGTGCTGACAACCTCAGTTATGAATCACTTCCATGGTCATTATAAAACACTCCTCCTTATCACTTTGGATACCTTTGCTCTCTGTCCTTTCTGGGAGTGCAGTGGTAAGTTTCCAGGTCCCATCAAGAAGGAGCCCGTGTAAGGCCAGCACTGCCCATGACGGAGTAACCCAGGTGCTGGGTGGTGGACGTGTTGATGGATCGCACTAGCTCAGCTGTGTGCCTCAGAATGTTTGTAGGCAGAAAAATCCCTGAAAGAACTAGAAATTTATATCCAGCTGAGGAAAGGAAAACAGAGAAAAGAGAGGTAGAATACAGACCGTGAAAGCACAGTTTCCATCTGAAGGCAATGGTGTGGGTTAAGAGCTCTCCCTAAATTCCTCAAATCAGCAAACATACATAGAAATATGATTGAAACCACATGCAGTTTTGGATGAGGATGTGGACCACGGTAATGAGTCATGACCCCTACTAGCATCGTGGATGAATAGACGGGCATTTCCCTGTGGGTGGGAACATCCGTTTCATCTGGCACAGCACATGCCTTCTTTGAGTTCAGTGATAGACCCCTTTCCCCTGGAATTCATTTTGAGTGGGGGGTGGATCCTGGGAATGTGTATTTTTAGTATATTCCCCAGGTCAATTAAAGTACAGCTCAATAGAGAAATCATCTTCTAAATTATGGTTTGCTCTAAAATGCTGAATTTTCACATGATAGTTCTCTTAGTCTAGTCAGACTGCTATAACAAAATACCATAGTCTGGGTAGCTTATAAACAGTAGAAATTTACTTCTCACAGTTCTAAAGGCTGGGAATTCCAAGAGCAAAGCACTGCATGGTCCAGTGAGGGCTCCCTTCTTGGTTTATTATAGACTGCATCTTCCCTGTCCTCACATGGCAGAAGGGGCAGGGGAGATCTCTGGGGTCTCTTATTTATATAAGGGCACTAATCCCATCATGGGGGCTCTGTGCTCATGACCTAAGTCATCTCCCAAAGACCCCACCTTCTCATACCAGCATCTTTAGTGGTTAAATTTTCAACAGATACATTTTGGAGGGACACAAACTTTCAGACCGTAACATTACTTTTACATGTAAAATATAAAATCTAATTTAAACATGGTTGTGAGGACCAGTGATAAAGCTCTTAAGGCCCCAGGACAAATGCTAACACTTGGTAGGATGACGGTTGCTCCCCCCATCCAGGTCCCTGATCACAGTGGATACAGCTGGCCTTTGGCATCGTCTGGAGGTGTGGAAGGTCAGGGTCTGAGCAGAGTCTCACAGGCAGTACCATGTGCAAACCCTGGCTCTCCTACAGGGTGCCCTTGAGCACATCACTCTGTCCTGTAAATAAGGAGGGCAAGGAAAGAGACGAAGTTTGAGCTCATCTTGTAGATGAAGCAATGGAGAGTCACCTAATGGAAAACCAACTGGAAACAGTGATATTCTAGAAGAAAATACAAAAAAGGCCAATTGGACACAGAATTGAGGAAGAAGGAGGCCAGAGAGAAGATTCAGGGAAATCTGTCCTTTGTGGTGGGGTCAAAAGTTGGCATCTTTGATCTAGAGGACTCAGGAGAGACCAAGACTTGATAGTGGACAATAGGCTTGCTTTCCACAGTGTAGAATTTAACATGGGGACTGACAACAGGGCTTTGAGTTGAACAGGACACGTTGTCAGGATTCCAGATCTGACCTTCATAAGAGAGCTCAGGGCAAGAGATACATATGGAAGGATGATCTTCATACAAATGGGTCTTCAAGTTGAAGCTGCCCTTGTAGTAACATTTTCTATACAAATAATCGGTTTTCTCCAGAACTGCACTCAGCCTGTTTATATATACAGTTAGAAGAAGGAGCAGTCACTTTCTTATGAAAAATATCATTGAACTTGGAATTGTTTTATGATTCAAGGATTTGATAAAACTATTTCATTTTTAATAGATGCAGATGATTTTAGAGGGAGAATTTCATTTCTTTATATTTAATTAATAGAAACTCTTGAAGGAGGAAGAATCATAAATAAGAGATGTGAAAGAGGAACATGAAGGATGTGGAGATGAGGATTAATAAAGAACTAGTCACAGACTCTCCACATTGCCCATGGAATTTGCCCTTCATTGTGGATGGTGTGAGTGGTCCTCAGGATCCCCTGATTAGAACAATCACCTAGGCACCAATTAAAATGACAAGTTTTAGAGCCACTTCCCCAGAGATGCCCATTGAGGAGACCTGGGGAGAGAGGTGGTTCGTATTAGGAAACCTGGCTGTCACAGAGATCCCCCCATGCTGCTCTCAGAACCACCTGGATGGCTTGTTTAAACAGAGGGCTGGACCCCCTTCTAGGGACTCCAGCTCAATCTGCCTGGGTGTCACCCAAGAATCTGCATAGCTGACAATGAACCCAGGTGAGTCTAATGCTGCTGGTATCCAACAGATGACCTTTGGGAACCACTGTCATAGCATATGCCTTTTTTTCAGGAGAAAATAATGTTCCTGCCAGTCACCATACTCATGAGCCTACTCCTTGGGTGCCTTTGCTCAGCAGGTGCCACATGGAGCTTCAGCCCCTCCCGCCTCCTCCTGCTCATCACCTGGCACTCTCAATCATGGTATGGAAGGCACACTTAGACAGGGGGAAAGGGAGCCTGGGAGAGGGACTCACAGCAGCCCTCGAGTGCTTTCATAATCGACATATACCTCCCAAGGCTATCTGCACTGAAGAGGAAGAGTGGGCCTGGCAATATCAAAGAAATGCATTTCTAGTGACACAGTTCTAGTTGAGGAGGGGAGAGTCTTGTGGACCAGGAAGAGTCCTTTCACATTGTGATGAAACACAATTTCCACCTCTAAATCTAACCCCCAACTGTGCTTATTTGCCTGATATTTAACTCTCATTTCCCTACCTATTTTTTTTTAAATATGTATGTATGTATTTATTTGTTAGAGTGTCCATTTTCCCCCTTAATTTAATATACAACAATTTGGAGGATACTAAAAAGTAATTCCCTACATAAAATGTTGCAAATTTCAACTGACAGTGCCAGTATCATGCCACTTGTAAATCTGATGGCCTCTGAGCACTTATTTCTTCTTCCCTTCGTAGGGTCATCTCTGTCTTATCATCAGCTCGTGGTAGGCAGAACACGATGGGGATATTTTATGAGTGCCCCCCAGGTGCCAGGTGCACGCAGCCCTGCCTTCTCCTCCATTGTACTATGAGAAAAGCAGGCTGGTAGCAATGGACCCAGGGCCCTGGCTGGTTACCTGTCCTGACACCAGGCTGATTCTCACAGATGGACCCATACTTGGGCAGGTGAGGCCCGGAGAAACTCCCTCCTTTTACTCAGCATTGAAATCTCTGAAATAAGATAATGCTGCATTCCATCTTAAACACATTCAAGACTTCCTTATTTGCCTGTCATATCTTTTTATTGTGAATATGATTTCACATTTATAACTTTACTATTAATTCATTTGTTCAATTTTTGGGATGAGGTACAGGTAAAACAAAAATTTCATGTGGACTATTTCATACTTTTTTCTTCAAATTATACTAATAAGCTTCATAATTCTAATTGGTAAGTTTGCCCTTAAACCTTTTTTCTTCCCCAGAAATACCAGTGGAGCACATTTTTTTCAGGAACATAAATTTTCGAAAATCCTAAAATTACTACACATTAAACCATAAGAAAGCATATTAAGTGAATATTGGGAGTCTGTCTGGCTTACAACCAGGAAGCATGGAAATTAAACCTTTAGGCCTAAAATTTGACATAACTTAAAAGTTCTACATTAGAGTTAGACTAATGGTGTTTTTCCCAAGTTGGTTTTCAAAAACTCTTTTACGCTTTGAATTATGAAGGGATAAAATACCCCCAAAAGAAATACAGAGCTGCAGGGTGATGATTAATTTTTTAAGATTCTTTGCCAGCTTGTACAAAATTCTATACCTCTCGTTCAAAACTGCCTCTGTTTAAAGAGAAAGATTGTTTCTCAGAAAATTTAGCTCCTTAGAAATAGTCCCTACAGTTGAAGTATCCAATAAAACATGACTGTGTTAGCATTTGAAGGAGGGGGAGAATTAAGAAACTGATCTTATTTTCTGGCTTTTGCTTTTTTAACTTTAGAACTTTAGGATCAGTAATTCTCTCTAAAATACAATGACATTGGAAGGAAAGTACTTCAAATATACGTATTTTCATCTCAGCCAGATTAAGAAGAGCAATGAGAGCAGATGGACACATGAGGTGTAAAATACACTAGCAGAGGTTGACCATCAGCTGCCTGGTTTGTCCATCCCTGAGACCTCGACTCTTAAAATATGAAGCATTTCCTGCTGATGAAGCAAGTTTCATTTCTTTGATATGGGAAACCGTAACCTCTTTTCATAACAATAAAGCAAGGATTTGGATCGGTATACTTTCTTACTAGATGTATGTGTTAAAGAAAACAATTCATTTAGCAGTTGAAAGATTTCTAGTGAAATATGGGCCCACTGGAACATTCGATTCACTACTGAGTTGAGTATGTGCATAAAACTTTAATTTGATTATTATACTCTACTTACAGCAGCTTCCCCAATGTAGAAAAATGTAACTGTTGGGGGAAAAATGATTAGATATAATTTGCTTAACCCTATCCACACATCTAGATGAAAATATAAAAGTGAATAAATTCAACATTTTGCCACTTAAGGTGAGATATTGGTTAGAAATTGATATTTTTTTTAAAATTTCAATGTGAATATTAATCATTGAATAGAGATATGGCTTCCAGCTGATGCTTTTCTGGCAACAAATCACTGACCTTATCAGTTCCCGGCAAAATAACTGCTCCAGCTTGACCATGGCTTTGAGTGGCCCCTTGGCTTTTGGAGCCTAGTTCCTAGACACGTCCATTTCCTTACATTTAATTTCAACCAGGGATTCTGTCTCGAGAGTTTGTCCCAGATGACCAGTTGGCTGCTTCAGACCTGTGGATATCTGCCACATCTTTGTTGGCTTCCATCTGGGGCTTTCTCCCCAATATAAAGTTTGGTGTCATTAGGAAGAAGGACAGGAATTCCTTGGCCCCTGTTTATGAGAAACAGGCTCCCAGCTCCCCTGCACTCCCTCTCATGTGCCACACTATCCCAGACATCCTCTGACCCATCTTTTCCTTTGACTTGCAATCAGTGAGAATTTCAGCCAGTGATAATGCACATGGAAGCCAACAAACACAACTGGAAATTGAAAAATTGTGCTAATTTTGATCTGATCTTTACAGCTCCTAGATTGATCCGTTTAATAGTGCTCATTCCTGGTTTGGTCAACTTCTTTGGCAACAGACTGAAGTTCATTAGACATGAACCAGCTCTACCCAGAGCTGCACTTGCTAAGAGAATTGGGGGCTACATAGACACAGAATTCCCACCCCTGTTTCATTTGCATGTGATTTTTCAACAAGAATATTTTTCCTTGCCTTACATCACGTGAGCAAATCAATTCTGGCAAGCAGGGGCCACTGATGACTACCTTATGAGACTTCACATGAATCTATTTCCAAATGCTTTTTCTCTTTGTGATAATATATTTCATTAATGAAACATATTTTTGACCACAAAATTTGAGCCAATGGCTTAACAGCAAAGTCAGAAAATATTAGCTTAGAGCCATGGTGATTTAGTCACTCTTGATGAAACTAACCACATTTTACATTCAGTTGAAAGAGCAAAGGGCTACAAATGATGTATTTAAACATATCTCACACCTTGCCTGGTGGCTTGGAAAATGAGAGTACAGCTGAAAATGCGATGCCTAAATAAAAGCTGTGATGAAAACAAAAGATACTATCGCCTTCGAGAAAAAGTTCTGCTTTCAATGCATTTGAAAGTTTTGTTCTTTGCTACCTCACTTTTCACATTTAGTGACAAGTTTTTTTTTTTTTTTCAATGTCACACATTGTAAATCGAAAGACTCTTTAAGGACTGGAAAAAGCCCGTGATGGGGCCCAGACTTCGTTCCACCTCCTTGCAACTATGGCACTAGATAATTATTCATACCTTCCCGACACTCCCTCATGTTTTGGGTGTTATAATTAGGGGTCTCTATTAGAAATAAGGTAGTAAAGTCTCATTAAAGAATGACTGAGTTTGTGTGCCAGAATATTGGACTAGAAGGGCTACTTTTTGTTGGGTTTTTATTATAACATGTGCTACATTAACTCACTCACCTTTAAAAGCTCTTTTTCCCCTCTATTTGGAGGTTGTCCAAACATTTTTAAGTTGTTTCCTCATTTTTACTGATTATAGGAAAACCTCAATCATGTCCCTAAACTCACATTTGAATAATAATAAAAAATCATATTTTACAGCAACAGTGTTGGCAGGAGGTTAAAATATCTCTTTGAAAAGCACTTACTCACTTATTTTTATTTTTCAAGAATCACAAGGCAGCCTGACTTAACTGAGACAGGTGGTTAGCTTTAACTTCAATTTGTTTTATTTGAAAAGAAAGAAAAAAAACACCTTACTTGGGGTCTTAAAGAATGTAACTTGAGTAAGTACATAAAAATAAAAATGAGGCACACTTCATGGAATTTTCGGGTCTAAGGCAAAATATTTCAGGTAGAGAAGAACTCAGAACCCTCTGATACCCAAAGGCTGTTGGGTGCAGGAAACTGAGAGCTTGCCCCGATTTGTCCATTCACAACATGTTAGCAGGTTTGGCCAGTTATAACCAGGGAAGCTTGTACAGTTTTTGAAGAGCTAGAATCTACAGTGCCCATAGTCTTTATTTTATTTATTTATTTATTATTTTTTTTTTTTTTGCGGTACACGGGCCTCTCACTGTTGTGGCCTCTCCCGTTGCGGAGCACAGGCTCCGGACGCGCAGGCTCAGCGGCCATGGCTCACGGGCCCAGCTGCTCCACGGCATGTGGGATCTTCCCGGACCGGGGCACGAACCCGTGTCCCCTGTATCGGCAGGCAGACTCTCAACCACTGCACCACCAGGGAAGCCCCTCATAGTCTTTAATAGGCACTAGATGAATGAGTTCTATAAGAGAGGGGCAAACTGAGTGATGTCTGGGTTCACACCCACCTGTTGGGTTTCCTCAGCCCTGGGTTCTGTTTAGACACAACCATGAAAATGCTTGTCCCCAACCCCGTGTGACTGAGGATGGACAGAGATATTTTTGAAGCATTTTGGAATCAATAATTGGTCACAGGAACATGAGGATGACTTGTGTTTATGTGTTTTCTATAACTACTCACCCACCCCAGACATCTGTCCTTGTAGACCCTTCTAGAAACATTAAATACAAATAGAAACAAACAAAATCAACTCCATATGGTGCCCTCTCATTCTGTTTTCAGGATACAGGTCACATTTTCTCTCTGTAGCTTTTCTTTCTTCCTGCCTTCACCTCCTTCTCCACCCCGAGCAGACATACCCTTCCACCCCTGATTGCCAGCTCCATGTCTTTTGCATACTTAAATGGTGAAATTTGTCACAGGGTATTTTAAATATTTATATATCTGGTCTGTCTCTTTGCTGGACTGTGGGCTCCTGGGAAACATGGTCCTGAATAGGACATAGTAGATATTGTCCTTGTACATAGTAGATTTTCAATACAGGTGGTGTAGGGGAAAAATCAAGAATGGAGAACAAGATAGAACAAAGATGACCCCCCTCATAAAATTTATAAATTTCAATGGACTAGTTAAGTAAACAATTATATAAACCCATCATTGCCTTGTATCTTATTTTAATAGTAGTCTAAAGAATGTTTCCATTCCCTGTTATCATGACTCCTTTCTTCCAAGTGTCTGATCGTTGTCTCTTTGAAATGTTGTTCCACTTTCAAAAATATTCTCAGGTTATTAATTCAGTGGTAGGGAATTCTAAGGATTAATCATAATAACATTAGTGATTATGAGTGACAAAGGATCTGTTGTAGGTCTAATGCCTTGGGTACACAAAACACCTGCAAGAGTATCATGCCCGGGCTTCCCTGGTGGCGCAGTGGTTGAGAGTCCACCTGCCGATGCAGGAGACACGGGTTGGTGCCCCGTTCCGGGAAGATCCCACATGCCGTGGAGCGGCTGGGCCTGTGAGCCATGGCCGCTGAGCCTGTGCATCCGGAGCCTGTGCTCTGCAACGGGAGAGGCCACAACAGCGAGAGGCCCACGTACCGAAAAAAAAAAAAAAAAAAGTATCATGCCCACAACTGGAATTCCCAGAATGTGACATCCCTGGAAGAAAGCCTTGATCCTCCACTGGTCCGCCAGCAGTTGACACATAGGACAAGCCCCATCAATGTCTGCTGAATGAATGCCATATTGATGTGAAACTGAGGCTCAGAAAAGGTATTTTCTTCTCAGTTCCCAACTGAGGTAGGACTACTTCTGACTCTCTGGTCAAATGCCCCAGAGTAGAAGGTCAAGTGCCATGAATTCCTGTATTTATCAGCCACTTGGAAACTTTGATCATGCCAAGTTATACATGTAACTCTAAATCTTGCTTGTTGTGGGACCCAAAGTTAATTTTACTCTTGAAAGTGGTTGTCTATGTCAATTAGACTTAACCCTAAAACAGCCTTACCAAAGTGAAGCATTTTAATAACACTATCAAAGAAATAAGAAAGGCTTATTAATGCCCACCCCACAATCTGATAAAAAACCCAACACCTGTCTCAATGAAGAGACCCATTCTCATAGATAAAGACAGTATACAGCAATCCTTATATATTGTTTATTTATCAAAATGTTCTTGTTTGGCAAACACGAAATGAAGGAATTCCACTCCTTGTGAGATGCTGTTCTAAACTTACAGTGTCATCTCTACAAAATACACCTCAATCAGAAGGAGCTATAATGTATTTCTTACTAGATATATGGTTACTAAACTACTCAATAGCAATTTTACCAAACTTCTGTCACATATTTACTTCATAGTCCTACATATAAATATGGCCAGTCCTTGTAAGTCTTATATCCAATTATAGCAAACTGGAGATAAATATATTGAATGCATGCCCATGATTCATATGACTCTATATCTATAAATATGGATTCTAAGGTGATTACTTTCCTTTGCATTTTATCTTCTCTGAAATTGACGTGCAACTTTCCATCAGTGGTGTCATGTAATCACTGCAGGCCTGGATGGAGATTGGAGTCTTCTGAAGAGGATTTGCATTTCGACTATTTGTAATCCGGGAGCCCATCATCTTTAAACCATTTTGAGATAAATTCTCTGCCTGAGGATCTTTGTACTTTGCTGGCATTGTGAATTCCAGCTAAAATTCATGTGTACGCCAGCATGAGGTGCCGATTTTTAAAAAAGATTTTGTTCTTCTTCCACTCTAGGCCAACTTCGAGACAGGCAAGTATCCTCCCTGTTCGTTGGGTTCTGGCTCTGTTTTTGTTCACCTTCACACTGAGGCCATGACTCTTTGATCAGCCCATTATGCTATCCTACAAGATTGTTATGCTAGGACATTTTTCTTAACAGTACATAAAATAAATGTACACTTGCAGCTCAATATGACCCATTTGTCATAAACTAAGTCAAATTTAAATGGAAAGTTATTAAATACTGACCTACACCTCATTAATTCCTTAAGGAGATTACGTGAACTTGACTTCCCCAGAGTTTTTGTTGGGGATCTTGCTCCCACAGAATCTTATCCAGTCATAGTACAACTTTTCCCTTCCCACCATTGTCTGTGTTTCCTACGTATGCATATCCTATGGGGAGTTCCTAGAGGGCAGAGATAATATCAATACACCTATGTCATTGCAATACTTGGTGCATCAATACTTGGAGGTGAAAAGGCTACCTGGCTGACTGGTTGGCTGGGCAAATGGGTGATAAGTTGGATGGATGATTAGTTGGTTGGATGGGTGAATGGTGTGTGGATGGCTGGTTGTTTGGGCAGATAATGAATGGGTGGATGATAGATGGATGGATTAATGGATGAGGATTACATAGGGATAAACTTGTGTTATCTTCCCAAGAGATGTGTGACTAATAAACAGGTTAATGTTCTGTATTTTGCCACTCTCCCCTGAAAAACACGGAGATTCACTTTGTCCAAACATGCTTTCCTTTTGGAGAGCATGACAAATAAATTATATCCTGGGTCAAGATCTGTCCTTTACTTGTTTACAGAATGCAGTTCTGGCTTTCAAAGCAGTATGCAGCATCAACTGTGATGTTACTCTTTTCTTTGTCCTTCTCTTTCTCCTATTCACATTCAAAAGAAACAGTTTTGTAGACCCTCTTCTATGTAAATTTTATACTGTGTTGCATATTCCTGGCCTCAAGAAACTCCCCCTCTAGTTGGAGACGTCAGGCCAAGACATGGGAATATTTCAGCTCACGCAGGCACCATAGGGTGAGGGTTGTGTGACAATCCACAGAGGTCATTGTTGGAACCCAGAGCTGTGAGATGTTATCTTGACCAGGAAGGCAGAGGACAGGGAAGCAGAACAAAAGAATGAAGGAAAAGTACAATTTGAAGAAGATGCTGGACCTTAACCTACTTCATGGAACTTAAAGGTTTAAACTTAGAATAACGTCTGAAGCAGGATAGTTAACCATTACTGTATTCAGACTAAATATCTGATTTTTAAAAATCATTCTCACAGTGAGGCATACAAAATGAAAATTAAGGTGAGCTGTGTAGAGCAGGAAGTGAGCAGAGAGAGCCCTTCAGCCCGTGGAAAGTCCACATAGAACTTAAAATGCTAACATGACTTCTTTCACCTCAGGTGAATGTATAAAGGAAAGTTTTTTTTCTTTTCTTTTCTAAGGCTACAAATTCATTAATATATATCCTTGGGAATAACTGATTCGATTCAAAGGATTTTTAATAATTCTGGTAACTCTAATCTGCACCATTTTGTCTAATTTCTTAACATGAAACTAGAAATATTGGTGACCTAATAAGTTTTACAGCACTGCTCACAACCTTCCTTATGGAGCTTACACCATTACATAATATGTTGTAAAGCAAGTTGAATGTTGTTAAACTCATTATCATTATTTTTTTTCTCTTAGTTAAAGTGCACAATAGCCAAAAGTTAAGTGGGAAGCTATTAAAGTTCCAGAAATCCCAACCTTACATGTTGCTTCAAATGTTTTATTTTGCTCCTTTGGTGATTTGAGTCACACTTTCTGATGCTGAGTCTATTGAAAAGTAGGCCCCTAATGCTGCAAGCCGAGTACGGCCTCCATGGACTCTCTGGGGATTATAAATGTCTATCTGTAGTATTTTTACCCCTTTTCTAAGGCAACTGTAAACTAAGTGGAGCAATCAGAATGAAAAGTTTAAGAGAACTGGTTAAAAAAAGACTGAAAAAGATTTAACACTCCACATTAGAAATAACCATTTATTGGTGATGAGAGTGTTAGGATTACCCTAAGCTTCAACCCCAAACAATTTTCCGCTTCTTAACAGACCTTGTCCTGGAGCAGTGAAGAAAGTTCTTTCTTACTGGCTAAGATTTGCTTTTTCTCTGCCAGGTTTCATGCTGGTATGGATCTGTTTCTAGATCCAGAGTGTAGTTTGTTCCATATAGTTTAAGGCATGAATTAAAATAATCTTATCTTTGACTTACCTGTGGGCCATGAGTATTATGAGCTGTCTTTGCCACAACTCCGGGGTCAGTTTAGAACTGATAAATGAGATAAATAGTAAGCATGGAGGATGAAGGGAAAATACCTTTCAATAAGTAAAAATTGCTTCCCTTCTGATCACTACACTGATCACTGATCATTGTGATCACTGTAGCTCCATTTCCCCTCTAACAAAAGGAGTGACAGACTTTACAAACTTATTGAAGTGTGGGTGATTTGTTTTATTATGGTTTTGTTCTGTTTAGTTTTACCATTCACATGGGTCCCCTAAAATGGAAGTACACTTACAAAATAACCTCTTAGTGCAATTTATGCAATGTAGAAAAACTCGTAGAATAGGAAAAGTGTCTGTTGACAGAATTCTGATCAGTGAACTAAGTACTATGACAGGTACTCACATTGAATTTCTGGAAGTGCAATCACAGACAGAAGTCAACTTTAGAATCAGTACAAATATAGTCTTTAATTCTTTGACTTCAGTGTTCATGTTATACAGAAAAATTATCGCACAATTTGTGGCAGAGACGTCTACCTGTCAATACCCATTTTATCCCTTTTTTCTTAGCAATTTTCAGCTCGGCTCATGGATCTCCATAACAAAGACTACATTTCCCAGCTGGCATTCCTCACAAATAGATGTGGCCACATGACTAAATTCTGACCAACAGACTATAAGAAAGTGATATATGCAACTTTAATAGTGTCCTTAAGAGAAGGGTATTTCCTTATTCTTTGGCTTCCCCCCACTTTCCACCTGCTGTCTTCTTTCTGCTAGATGCAGAGAGGGCAAAATGGCTGGAATTCAGCAGCCATGGTGGACCATGAGGTGTCTTCAAGGTTAAGCCATAGTCACTTCCATCATGGAAGACCTCACCTGCCTTGAACTAACAACCTCCAAACTTCTCAGGCAGGAAGGAGAAAAATCCCATCACGTTTTAGTTACTTTATTTTTTTCTATTACTTACGCAGTGACAAGAGATTAATAATATCCTCTATTTTCCATCAATCCATTCAGAAAACTTAATAAGAGAAAAGATATAAAAACCTCAAACAAAATGCTTGGCACAGACAAGGATCTCCAGACATAGTTAAATAGTTTATCAAATCCCAAAATAAGTGAGCTCAATAAAAAGAATCAAAATCATTACTTGAAACAAAAGATAAGCAGTCTGGAAAGCCCTCTTGTACACAATCTAAGTAAGTATCTGTTAGTGTTAGCCTAGAGTCCAAAATATGCTAACTTTGGATTAACAAGTGTTGGGCTCATTTTGGAAAAGACAGAAAGAATGAATTTGGTCTGTGTGATGCTTTTCTTCAGTAAATGAGCTATTAGGTTGGACTTTCTTGCCCCTAGCCAAGTTCATGTCCCTTCTGCATTTATTCCAGCATAGGTTAGTGTGCTTCCCATTGGAGCGAGGGTGAGTTGATGGTTCAACTCTGGGCCCATGATCTTCAAGGGTCTACCTTGTCTAAGAAAAGCCCCTAATTCCAGATGAGCCAAGGGAAAAAGACAACTCTGGAAGCAATCAAATTATACTAAAAGAATTTTAGGAGAAAGGAATATATCTGTAAGCAAAAACAAATAAGTTCTTTCTTAATTATGGTTATGACATATGCATATTTTGCTAAATACATGAAAATTGGGGATCATTTCATTCAGAGGAGAGAAAATTGTATGCCATGGTGATTCATCCTTCCTTTCACTCAATAGGTATTTATTAAGTGTATACTATATGTCCAACACTGCGAGTGGTATCAATGCAGAGATCAACAAGCCAGGTAACACCTCTCTTCTTACAGAGAGAACACTTGACACTCAAGTGGGAGAAAGACAATGAAAACAAAATGAAACAAAATAAAACAATGCACCAGCAACACTGATGTCATCGTTGGAAAGGAATAGAGATATTTTGTTTATTGGCTATGAATATTTCTACTTTATTTTCTCTTTCTACATATCCAGTAAAAAAGTTGTCAGTTAATTAAATACCACATGTTTCAAAAGACTGAATGTCCTTCCTTTGCCCTTGCCCCATCTCCAGTCAGCATCCCACATCCACTAAATTGATCAATCATGGATCAATGTACCTAATCCTTCACTTTAGATGCATGAAGAGGTGAATGTCTTGCAGAAGTTATGGAAACAATAAGACATTGGTGGTCCCACCCCATAATCCAGTGATACTCTCCCTATACAGTGTTGCCTCAAGACACAGTGAGAATGAAATTTAGAATATTTTCATGGAGAATTTGGTTTTGATAACACCTTTGAGTTGTAGAGTCTGCTTTGACCATACCATTCTCACCATTCGGGAAAGATTTCAGTGTTGTGTCCCCATTATCCCTGAGTTTGGGATTCAGAAGAATAATCACATTCTCAAATCTTAAGATTACTGGAGGATTCTCCCAGTGTTCTCCTGATGAATTTCCTGAAGTCAGTCCCTCCTACAGGGAGGAGGGTGGGGACTGAATAGAACATCAGTGATTTGCCTAGAAACCAACCAGCCATGGGTTGAGGGGTCTTACCTTGTGGGGTGGCTGGAACTTCTTAAGGGTTCCAAATGTGTTTTCTCTATGTAGAATACAACACACACATCATGAGTGCCAGCTCAATGTGCTTTTAAAAAGTTCACCATCCATGTAAGTGCCAAGCCATTCAAGATATTGAAGGTGATGACCTGTACTCCATAACCCTCCCTGTCAGCCAAATCATTTGTCATTCTTCTGATTTTTAATCATGTAGATTATTTGTCTTTGTCAGAATTAAATATTTTTCTGTGTCTGGATTCTTTCCATTGATTTGTAAGCTCCATCCCATGCTATTTTATACAATGGGTGCCAATTCATTTTCAGTGCTGTGTAGTATTTCATGGGCTGAAAAGACCACAATAAGTTGATGGACTCTACTGTTTATGGATGTTTGGGTTGTTTCCAGTTTCAAGTACATAGAAATAACACTGCTGTGAACAATCTTCCACATACCTTTTAGATATTTCCTAAAAATATTCATTTTTGTAGACTACTGAGCTAGGAAGAACCTTGCTGGATTATGCTTAACATTGGTAGACCCCACTACACAATTTTGTGAAGTTGTCATGCTAATTCACACTCCCACAGGCAGTGGGAGCACCACGTGTTCACAAACATGTTTATTATTTCTGTAATTATTTACTTTTAACATTATATTGGCTATGTAGTGATGTCTTTATAATGTTAAATTGCATTTCTCTGACAACTATTAAGAAGATAACTTTTCATTTGTTTAGCCATTTGGAAGGCTTCTTATGATTATTTATGTTCTTATCCATTTCAAGTTAGGAATTCTGTCCTTTTTTTGTTGAAATTAAGAATTTATGTGAGCTCTTTAACATATATATATATATATATATATATATATATACTTTAAATATCTTTGTGAGCTATTTATCATATATATATACACATATATGTATGTGTGTGTATATATATATATATATATATATATATATATATATATATATATATATATACTTTAAATATCTTCTTCCACTCTGTGGCTTACCTTCTTCTCTCTTAATAACATCATTTGATGAACACAACGGTTTTTCTTTTTCGTTTCAGTATTCTCATCTATAAAATGAAGAAATCAATACGTTCCTGCCTTTTAACTGTCTAAATATGACAGCGATTAATCTTATAATCTATATAAATTATTTTGAAATACTATTTAAGAAAAATCCCAATAATAAATGAAGATTCCCTTAACCTGAATTAGATGCCTTGTTTTACCTTTCTTTCGCCATTGGCTCTCAATGGTCTCCATTTAATTTTTTTTAATTAATTAATTAATTTATTTATTTTTGGCTGTGTTGGGTCTTCCTTACTATGCAAGGACTTTCTCTAGTTGCGCCAAGCGGGAGCCACTCTTCATCGTGATGCACAGGTCTCTCACTGTCGCGTCCTCTCTTGTTGCAGAGCACAGGCTCCAGACGCGCAGGCTCAGTAGTCGTGGCTCATGGGCCTAGTTGCTCCACGGCACGTGGGATCTTCCCAGACCAGGGCTCGAACCTATGTCCCCTGCATTGGCAGGCAGATTCTCAACCACTGCACCGCCAGGGAAGCCCAATGGTCTCCAGTTTTAACTCTGTCATCATATTTCTTTTGGTGCCTTCATAGATTTACTCAGATGCCCTCTTTCTGTTGTTGATATTTAAATAAAGAAAGCTCAGATGGGCAGTTTTTCTTTCCTAAAGTAATGTGGAACATTTTTAATGTGTAAGGTGTGGCAAGTGTTATTTTCTGCTGTAACTACAGGAGTCAGAACTACACCAATTCTCTTTCTAATACATCTTGTTGTTTGTACATTAAGTTATTTATTTACCTATATAAATCATAGCATAGGCATTATTTGTCTCTTGTGTAAGTTTTATCATAAACTCTTTAAAATGGATGTACCGTGAGGGCAATTTAATGTTTGTTTGGATTTTTGCAGACTCTCAGCAGGTTCAAGAATCTGGAAAGATTTTTTAGAACTTTTCTGAGGGTAAAAAAGAAAGCAACTTTTATAGCTCTGCAAATAGGATTCCTTGCATACTAAAAAACATTCTTAAAACCCTCCTGCAGCTTCCATAAAACACTTTATTTAGCTGTTCCTTGCATTTTGAATATGCTTAATCTTTGGGGACATAATTTGTTTGTGGAAAATATTTTTTTTACTTTATATATTTTTTAATATTGTGCTTTATACCATTTTACAAGATGTTTTTATATAGATCTTTAATTTCATTTGCTCTAATACAAGTTTATCGGTGCTTTGCATACAGATATTTTCCAGTTTTTCTACATCAAAAAGAAAATCTGTGAAGAAAAATCAATCTTTGGGTGAAAGATTTGTGTGTGTCATCAAGTGAAATATAGACATATATTTCTACTTTTCCAAACAGTAGATGTAAAAGATGGAGAGATGACAATGATTTTGTGTTAGAAATATTAGAAATACATTGCTCAAGAAAACGGCCACTGCTTTTCCTCGAGGGTTTTTGCAGCTTGGATGGAGAAACATTCTGGACTCTTGGCATTGTCCTAAGTGGAGTTTTGATGGGGCTTGTGGAATCTTCATCAAGACTCCCAATGCAGAGAATGTAAACAAAGTGCTAATGTCAGTATCCTCTGAGAAACAGGACGGGGGAGGTTCAGAGGACAATGTTGATATTTTGCTTCACATAATTATCCAGATTTGCTTTCTCTATAACAAGTCTATGCTATGTTATTTTTTTAATAAAGAAAAATCATAGTAATTCCTTGAATACTATTATACAAGAACACCTTTAGCTATTTGGATCATTGGTAGAGTTGCCCTTGCCACCTGCAGAAGTTCTGCTAAGGAGGTATTTGAACAGCATATTGAAAACAGAGTCAAACTACATCCATGATGGAAAGCACACTGTGAAACTCCACTAAATACTCCCTTTCTACAGGTTGGAAATTGCTATAAAGTAGTCCTAAGAATATATTAGAGTTAGGTGGCTGTCTCTAGGATGGCATCAAGCAAGTTGGCAGAGAGAGATGACTATATGGGTTTCAGGGATGAATTTGAATCTCTCCGGTTGGAAGACAAAGCCATCCTCTCGTTATACCCATGGATGCCATCTTGTGGGAATGGCAGCCTTATCAGGTACTGACCCAAGTGTAGGCTCCATTTAAAGTGAAGGAAGCACCTCACAGGATGGAGAATTTGGTCCCGGGCAGTCAAGCAGAGACCCAGCCTGGCGGTGGCCATGATGCCAGCCAGCTCCACGTGCACTGCTGATGGGATCTGATTAGGGCCTGCATCTTCACTGGGCCAAGGCGGGGCACGCATGACAGTTTATTCTGAAGGGTAGCAATGGGAAGTAGGACAGAGCATACAGCCAACTCTTTTTTTCTGTCCAAAAAGAGACACAGCAAACTGAATAGGACAAGTCATTTTTTCTTCACATTTCCAAATGACGTTTCTATGTGTGTTTGTGTTGGGGTCTGGATTGAAGAGCCCCCTGCCTGCTCAGGTGAGGCCCACCCAGACAAAGGATGCTCTTCTTCTGACTCCACAGCCTGCTACCTTGATTAGTACTGAGAAGAAGTCACACTGACAATGCAAGCTCTGGGTCTGGGCTTAGGAGTTGGGATGCATGTGTTTGTGTGTGTGTGTGTGTGTGTGTGTGTATATATATATATATATATATATATATATACACTATATATATATATATACATATATATATACACACTATATATATATATATATACACACTATATATGTGTGTGTGTGTATATATATATACATAATATATATAATACTATGCGTATGTATATATACATTATATATATATACTATGCATGTGTGTGTATATATATACATAATATATATACTATATGTGTGTGCGTGTATAGATATACCCATAATATATATGTACTATGTGTGTGTACATATAACATTATATATATACACTATGTGTGTGTGTACATTATATATATATATATATATATATAGAGAGAGAGAGAGAGAGAGAGAGAGATAAAGACACCATTTCATATTCACCTCCCCTTTCGTCCAGGGGAGGCTGGTTCCGAGCCTCCCTTCCACAAAGCCAAGGCCAGCCTTTGGACAACAGAGCACCCAATCCGGCTCTGGGCAGCTGCCAGTGGCTTATGCAACCCGCTGCTCTTTCCTCCAAACTGTTGCAAAAGTGACCACTGCGACCTCGGGCTGAAAGTTGTGACGTCTCCTAGGAACACCATGTGAAATCCCCTCCTCGGCCTGTGCAGCTGGCAGGGAGCGCATCTCCCAGGAAGGTCCACCTTCACCACCCAGAACTCCCTCCAAGCCCGGGATGACGGGCCCGCTGCTGCTTGAGCACCAGGAGAGAGAAATGGTTTCCGTTTATACATCAGAGACTTTCAGACCTCCACACATAAACTCTGACGCTCACTAATGCATCATGATAAATAAATCATCCAATGATCTGGTTGTGAGTCATTCAAAAAAAAAAAAAAAATCAGCCTGTGTGATGAACCTACGGCCTCTGGTCTGTAGGGGGCGCAAGAGCTCCATTCCCACTCCAGCATCACCGCGTGTCTCCGCGGGTCAGACCCCACATTGAATAGGCCTTTATCACCACGACAGAGCCAGCTTGTCTATGAATCCAGACCTATAAGAAAGAGGATCAAATCAGCATGCGTTTTGACAGTGTAAGCTGCAATCTTAAACTCAAGGCTGAGAGTGAGAGCTCAGAAAAGGAGCGAGCTTGTATTCATCCTATGAATCGCCCACAAGAATTCCCTTCTGCCAGATCTGTAGGATCAGTTCAGTTGATTACAAGAAGACTTCCTTACCCCAGACATGAATGCACGCACTGGCTGCTTTTGTGAAGACCAACGTGGCAGAAAAACACAGCAGAGAGGCTGTCTTGGCCCAGAAAGAGCAGATGAAATGGCCCTGGAAATGGATAAGTGGGTGATCTTAATTAGCTCTAGGAGAGGGACTGAATTTTCTGGGCCCCTATTTGAAGTGGTTAAGCCAGGTTCAGATGTGTGACCCAGGGACCACGTGACGTCATGATGTGCTCCAAAGGAAAATTCATGGGAGGCCCTAAGCTGATGGTGGAGGCCTGCAGGTTCCGTCCACGATCCACACCAGCCCTGCACACCCCTCCCCTCAGCCCAGCTGCGTCCACACTCTGCTCCTCAACAAGACGGGCCGGACTTGAGGTCACTGCACAGAAGAGGGTCACAGTGTGACTGGTGAGAGTGACCCGGGGAAGCCAGAGCCTGCTCCAGACCACATCTAAAGGCCAGCAGAATGTCTTTGTAAACATCTATATTTTATAGGGCTCTCCTTTTGTCAGCTTGAGTATAAAACTAAAATTAAAATCTACTTGGTGGCATGACTAAAAGTAGGATTTGGAGTGTGTGTAACGCTCCGCCTCTTCTTACTGATGGTTATAGAAGAACCGTTTGTGACCAGATCTTAACCATCTTCTGTGAGCCTGCACAGAGAAGCACGTGCTCGTCATCCTTAGATGGGGCAAAAGACACATTTCCTGGGACTTCCCTGGCAGTCCAGTGGTTATGACTGCACTTGCAATGCAGAGGACCTGGGTTGGATCCCCAGTTGGGGACCTGAGATCTCTGCATGTCGCATGACACAGACAAAAAAAGGAAAAAGAAAAAGGCACATTTCATGTGAGAAAGGTTTCTAAAGGCAGTTGTGAAAATACTTCTCCTTTTTCAATTTTTAAACAAAGGATAATAATCATATGGGCTGGGGATAGTGTGTAGAGGAGGAAGGGTCTGGAGAGTTAAGGGACCTTGGATAAGTATCCAGAACCCACAGGAACGACCCCAGCTCTGGCCTCTTGCACCACTGGAAAGGGATGAGGACAGGGGTCTGCAGACAGGTTGGGATAAAGATAGAAAACAAGCTTGGACCTGGAGCACCATTCCCAGGCCTGGTCCCCGCCTCCCCAGGAGAAGTCTCCATAAAGAAGGTACACAAATGGAATGATGGATGGGGAGAGCCTGGGCCATACCATCCACCTGCGCCCTAAATAAGGAAGCGGGGGTCCCTTGGACAGCTCCCATCCGAAAGGCTGCTGCGGGTAGAGTTTCCTTACAGGAAAGGTGAGGAGGGACAGCATTGGTTTCGTGATCTCCAGATAAAACCGGTTCGTTCCTACCAGAGCCCTCTCTTCAGAGATGACCACTCAGCATATTTGAAGAGCACAGGCCTGGATGGGAGCTTAAGTCCTCAGAACACTTAAGAAAATGAAGAAAAGCTTTATCCACTCTTCAGTCTGAAATAACGAGTCAGAGGGGATTACGGTCAAAAAAGCGAACAAAAGCGGTAAATTCGTTGTGCTGACAGAAATAAGACTTACGCAAAGACACTTAACTTAGGCTTGTATCAGATTCTCAAACTAACCATATTGTTAAGAAAAAATAACTGTTCAAGAGGTGTCTTTCCATGTAGAATAACAGGAGGACGGTGCCAACAACTAAGAAAATGAGTGTAAATCATGGTGATTAACATTCAGTGCGGAGGGAGGGGATGGTGCTCTTTCTTCTCATTGGAAGAGGTGTGCAGGGCTGTCTGGGGTTGGGGCTTTGCTGTGTAAGGTCCAGGAATTTCTACGCTCACAGATTTTTATAGGTATTATTGATGGCAGACCCATAAAATCTATAATTAATCTTATAACTTGGTTTATAAGGAAAGAAAACAATAAGAATGTCTTTACCTACTTCATCTTTCCAACTCTTCCCCATGGACCTTTCCATGTATACTAAAAAGGAGTAATGGAAAAAAGTATTGGGGAATCTTCATTGTAGGTCATCTAGTTACATTTTTTCCTCCACTTTAATATAATGGCATCAGGAACTTCTCACACGGCCAGCCAGATTGGATTGAGGAAACTATGACCATGGCCATGCCAGATGTGTACTAGACTTGGTGGATAAAGGTGGACATTTTCGCTTACAAGTGGTACTGGCTCTGATCAGCAGAAATAGGAATCTCTGCCCAGTGAGCGAGCTCCGTCCTAGGAAGTGACCCCTTTACTGTGTCCAGTCGACAAATTGACATCAAGAAGGAAGTGCCCACACCTGGGAAACTTTCTTTATACATAATCTACAGAATCATTGATTCCAAGGGGAATCTCTATATCATACTGACATTCTTTTCTCAACCTAATAGTTTGCTTTATTATCTGGAAGTGTCTCAGCTGAAAGCAGCTATATTAACCCTCTGCAACCCTGAGCCCACCACTGACTCCACGCCCGGCTGTGCCCAAGGATGACCGAGGCGCTGGGTCCTCAGATGAGGCAGACATGCAGCAGGGCTCCAGCTGTCCTGGGGTGGAAGCGACCTCACCCTGGTAGGGAGGACACTGCTTGTCTTCCTGCTGCTCTGGCATCTAGTGATTCCAGGCACTTTTCAACCCAGGATTGAAATGCGTTTCTGTTTTGAACCCCGAGGCTCAGGTGCCATACATGACATTGTTTTGAAAATCCTGCAACGGGCTCTTCTGAAATCAACTTCATAGGCTTTGTACACAGACGGATCTTTGAACTCATTTTATTCCCAGCAAACTTTTTATACTTTAGGAAACCAAATGTTTATACCTTAGGAAACCAAATGTTTATAACTTTTTATACCTTAAGAAGAGCCAAATGTTTCATTACTATTTCAAACTGCATGTGTGAGCCCTGTAAGATGATATGATTGTGCTTTTTGTTTTCTAAATTCTCTTTCAAGCATGGATTATTTTATATCTCCCTTCAATATTATAACCAGTCTGTAAAGAAGAATGCTAATTAAATCAACAAAAAAGAGTGTGTTTTGGTAAAGCAGTAATAGAAATATATCCTAATTTTTTGTGAGAATTCACATGCTGCTCTATGTCAACCATGACAGGGGCAATAAGATACCCATGCTTATAGTATATTACCAGCCATTACATAATCCACTGGAGGAATCCTTCCAGGATTTACATTTAAATTCAAATTTCATATGGATTCTTCAAATGCAGGTGTTACACCGTCCTTCAAAAGTAGTTGGTAAAATTTGAGAAGATTTTGCCACTACTTTGCAAACATTTTTCAGTAGTTTGCAAAATAGTTTGCAAATATTTTGAAACACAAAAGAGGAAGAGGAAGAATAGGGATAAAGCAGAGGACAAAACAGGAGAGAGGTGTTGGTTATGACCAGGAGAAGAAGGGAGACAATAAGAACAAGACTTAAATGTAGCTTTGGGAACAGTGAGTGGAGGATGGAGATGGAGAAAACAATACTATTCACACTGTGATGTTCTCCTTCAGACTGTTGTTAACCCAAATACCATAGAATGTTGACTATCTTGTTCTTATGTTTTTTTATGATTAAAGAGGTAGGCATTTCACCACTTGAAAAGGACAAAAACAAACAAACAAAAATCCGGAACCTGTTGGCAGGCAAGTGTGCTTGATGGAAATGAAGAGAGATGAGTCAGCGTGTCAGCAGGGGCTGGTCTGGCAGGAAATTAACCTGCAACTCTGCCTGGGATTGTGCCTGCATTTCCAACACGCTGGCTGAGAGGTTCACAGAGAGGACACACCGGGATGAGTGACATCACTGGGCTGAGGTGGGGAGGACACACACCTGCCGGCAGCAGCCACATCAGACCTTAACAAGGCTCTATGTACCAAATCCACCAGCACTGCACAGGGAGGACATGGGAGGTCTGAAGATGCATTTTTCAGGCTTTGTTTCTTTTGATGCTACCTGGTCTGTACCTCCGTCCTCGACGACCAGACTCCTTGGGCCTTGAACTAGCTTCTGGGCTGCCATTATAAAGGACGACAAACTGGATGGCTTTAAACAACAGAAATGTATTCTTTCACTGCCTGGAAGACAGAAGTTCAACAGCAAAGTGTGGGTAGGGCCATGCTCTCTCTGAGGGCTCCAGGGGAGAACCTGTTCCGAGCCACCCTCTTAGCTTCTGGACACAGCCCTTGGTTTTGGTTCTCCGTACGTGGCTTGCAGACACACTGTTCCAGCCTCCACCTCATCTTCACAAGACCTTTCCCATCTCTGTCTCCTATTCTTACAAAGACACCAGTCAGATGGCATTAGTCCCACCCTAACATCATCTCAACTCAATCACATATACAAAGATCCTATTCCCAAATACAGTCACATTCACAGGTACCAGAAATTAGAAATTTGACATGTCTTTTGTGGGATGCAATCCAACCTGTACAGGCACTGAATGATATTAGAAATGAGCACTGCTGCTGCGTCACAGCCTCACTGGTCATCTGCTCCAGGGAGTCAGGAAAGCATCCTCAGGGACCATCTGTCTTCCCGTGCCCATCCTCCGTCTCCCCATCTGTATCTCCATCCACTCACGTGCTCCTGGGCCTGAACTGCAGCTCACAGCCACATTGGGTCAGCCCCAGAAGTAACCCTCAAAGTCAGAAGAAGTTCTAAATGGAGAAGAAGAGAGAGGGAACTGTGTTTCTGAGATGGTAAACTTAAATCGTGGTTTTTTTTTGTGATTTGCTGTAACGTCTAGGTTAAATAAAAATCAGCTTAACCTTAAGGCATTTAAATTTTGTTATTTAGTTAAATTCTTCATCTTAAAGAGGGTGTTATATCACCCTCTTTTTGATTATCCTGGTAGGAAAAAATAATTATTTCTACCAAAAGAAAAATAATCATTCTGATAATTAGTGACTATTCCTAAAAGGTGTGGATTTCTAGAAATGTATACCAGTTAAATAGAGATGTAAACAAGCGTGTATTTGCAAACAGAATCAAACATCCTTACTTTTGATAAAAAATTTTAAACAATAACTACATCCCCTGTTAAAGGGATGATAAGTTACCTCAGTGCATTGTTAGAGGGTATTCTCTTCAGCCACAAAATAACAGTCTCAAAGTGTCTTTCCGTATAAGGGAAAAGCCTAGCAATAAAATGGTAACTGGTTAAAGAGATTCTCAAAAATATGTTTAAGAACCAGGTATACCTCCAAAAATAATTGTGAGGATTTCTCTTGATGGTATAATTACAGCTGATTTTAATTTTCTTCTGTGCACTTTTTTTGTGTGTGCTCTCCAGATATTTCATAAAGTAAATGCATTGCATTTATATTGAGAACAGAAATAGTCAGGGTGACTTGGTGAGTGTGTGTGTGGGGGACCTACCCAGTGCCCAGCTATGCGGGGAAATCAATGTGATGTTGATAATGCATGCAGTGGGGACCATACAGTGATGCCACATCCCAAGCAGAGGTGCCCCATGCAAGTTTCACAGGCTTTGCTTTGCTCTAAAGTTTAAATGAGAAGTGGAGGTGATGTTCCTGCTAGAAGAAAAACTTTGGCAGAAATAAACATTTTGACCATAACACTGAACTATAGAGAACACTACAGCAAAAAATCGTTAAGTGCCATGGCTGTGATAAAAAAGAATAATTAACAGTCACAGATGAAGCTTCCATCTTAGTTTCTGACAATGCAAAAAGAAACTGAAAGAATTGCTTAACCAACTGTGAAATCAACCCAAATTGTTTTTAATTATAGATCTCATCTTACAACAACTTTCTAACTTTTTATTTCCAGTGAACCATAAGGAAGAGATGAAGATATTTTCTTCCCATCTGTTTTCATGCTATCAAACAACATACTTAATGGAAATTACCTTAGAAATTCCAGTTGGATATTCTTCTTCTTGACTTGAGCTCTAAAATCATCTGTGAATTTCCAAGGAACATTTGAGTTAAATTTGAATAGAAAGAGAAGAGCCTCATGCTGGGAATGGGGGAGAGACATGATATACAACATCGATGTGGAATAATCCTGTTCATGGGGCATTTTCAATTCTTCATCCTCAGACTGACAAACATGCCACACTCTCTCTGTGATAATAATATGGTGCAGAGCCTCAGGACCTCATCCATCCATTCAGAGCACAGGTACTGAGTCCCTGCTTTGTGCAATGCTGGGGGTGCTGGAGACCATGAACCAACAGACAAAGATCACTGTCCTTATGGAAATTAACTTCTGGTCACGTCTGCATGGATGTTAATATATTAATTCAACAGGATTTTTCATGACCAATCATTTGCACCACATGTTCAGAGGTTCTGGGTCCCCACTGTGCACACCGTTGTCCAGTGTCAACAGAGGGTAGCAGGGAGCCCAGAGTTAAGGGGTACCATGACTACAATAGGTCCAAAGGAGATCCTATCAATGAGGCTGGAATAATTGACCATAATGAACTAAGCAGATCCCTGAGGGAATAAACACGATGATGACTCCCAGGGGCCCATGGAATACAGTGGAAAGCAACAGGAGGTAACATCCAAATAGTTGTCAGATTTAGCTGGGAGTTTGAAAGTAGCATAACTGAATATTAATGTATCTATATATATTGGAAGGTTGGGAGAGAGGGAAGAGAGAGAAAGAGAGAGAGAGAGAGAGAGAGAGAGAGAGAGAGAGAGAGAGAGAGAGACAAAGAGGAAGCTTAAACACACAACAATGAGAAAGGAATAAAGTCAAAGGCTTACTGGGCTCTGTAAACAGAAATAGGAAAAGTGGGGAACACTTTAATTGTGTAGGAGAGATTTCTCATTAAGAGAGGCTTTAAAAATCTTCAGCTCGTCAGAGTCATTTCCAGAAATGAACTGCTTGTCTGCCACAGCAGGAAACCATAGAAACACCAGAACCCAAGAACCAGGAGAGGACTTAAGTTGGCTCAATCTGGAATCTTTGTGGTCTTTGTGGATCAAGATCCAAAGCTAACAACCCAAGCTCTGGTTCTAAATTGAGTAAAAAGGAGAACATGCTCTACATGGATTGTCACAACACATTTTAATACACATGAGAAAAATGAAGAGCTGAGAAGACACAGGAAAAAAGAAAAATCTTTCCAAATGGGAGAAATATCTCACCAGAAAATTGAAATGACAGAATAGTCTAGAAATAATATTGATAGAATGTTTAAATTATTCAAGAAACAAATACATGAAGGAATAAGCATCATCTGTAAAAATAAATTAAAATGAAAGGATTAAAAATACATTTAATATTTAAAAGAATCAAAAATTCTAAAAATAAAATATAGAAAACAAATACATTTTTAAAAACTTGATAGAATGGATAAATTCTAGATTAGAAACTGCTAAAAAGAGAATTAGCAAATGTGAAGATGATTAAAAACACACACATCACAGAGAAAAATAAAAGTTCGAAAATTTAAACGAAAGAAAGAAATGATGGACAATATTTAAAGTGATAACAGTCATGCATTTTTTCCATGGCTTTTAGATATTCAGCATATATCCAGTGCTGGGAAGAATAAATACAATGTAAAATAGATACATTTTAATGAAATTACACAAAATAAATTATAAATAGAAAAATGTATGAGATTTAAAAGAAAAAACTTATAATCACCAATGTGGATAATTGCATTGTCATTAGGCATCTCCTCCACAACTACAAAACCTGGAAAATCATAAAAAATACATCTTTGAAATGTTGAGGGAAAATAATGGTAGACCCAGTTTGTCATATGTGGTTTATCTATCATGAAAGTGTGAGGGCACAATAAGGAGCTTTCAAAGCATGGAAAGATCATGAATTTAGACTCGTGTGCCCTACTCTGAAGAACTAAAGTAGTTACTAAATAACGTCATTCCTTAAGAAAAGGTTTCAAAAGGAAGAAGTTGGATTAAAGTAAATAGAAATAAATTGATAAATTACATTTGTAATGTAATTAACTATTGATTATAAAAATACTTTTTATGTTTTATTAAAAATGGAGCTAAAAAATAAAAATAACAGCATGCAAAATAGAAGAGGTGGCTTTGGAGGGAAGTTAAACCAAGCTAAGTACTTGTTTAATTCTGCAGGAGGGCAGAAACAATACATTTAGATAAGTAATCAATCAAAATTATTTTGATATTTTGAAATATGCAAAAAATTTAGATTATTGATGATAGTTAACATAAATAGAGAGAAAGTAGATACATACATTTCTTTATGGTAAAGATAAAATCATGGATTATGAAAATTGCCCCACGTAATTCTTGACTGGAAGTAGGGAGAGAAACTAGACTGGAAAGAAAAACAAAGAAACACACCTAACTAATATTATCATATTTCAGTTTAGAACTACTTTAAGTTTTGAAAAATAATCCGAAGAAAGGCAGAATATCACTATTTGAGTGTTCTGGGTGTTTGCTTTGTTATAAGCACTCTCTGTGTGTCTTCACCATGCTGAAATGAAAGCTGCACATAACATGTATAACACAGGTACTTTCTGACACACTTTACATTCCATTTTATCACTATTAATTTAATTAAAAATCCCATCATTTTTGAAATTTAGGTTGTTTCCAATGTTTGTTATCATACAGTCCACTGAACTAATATTGTATTTATTCTTATATATTTTGTATATCTTAATTATTTCTTTAGGATAAAAAACTTAGAAAAATGATTTCTGTGTTAAAAGATGTTTCAGTTTTTAAATATTTTTCAATATATTTTCTTTCTTTCTTTCTTTCTTTTTTTCTTTTGTGGTATGCGGACCTCTCACCACTGCAGCCTCTCCCACCACAGAGCACAGGCTCTGGACACGCAGGCCCAGTGACCATGGCCCATGGACCCAGCCGCTCTGTGGCATGTGGGATCCCCCTGGACCGGTGCATGACCCATGTCCCCCACACCGGCAGGTGGACTCCCAACCACTGCACCACCAGGGAAGCCCCTCAATGTATTTTCAATATACATTTGACAAATCACACTCCTAAAATTTTGTGTCTGATTAAAATACCACCCAAAATGAATAAAATGCTAATTTTACTGAACCTATGACAATGTGGCCTAGACTGTGGTCTCTATTTAAATTATCTAAAGCAGTAGTTAACAGAGCAAACCTTATTTTAGGAATTGAAATGATGGTTGCATCATAATTTTAGATTTTACACATCTACTGTAAGAAACATTATATGGGTTACTATTGCCCACAGCTCTTCTTCCAAGCAGGACTCATTGCTAGGACTGCAGCCAGTCAGAAAGAAGGGAATAAATCTTTAATAAAGAGAAGTAAATAAATAAATACAGAGAACCACAGGGAAGTTTAATAACATATATGAAATACACTAACTGAAAACAATAATGATGGAAAGAATACTAGTGCTAACTGTACAAGTAAGGACCCACCAAGTAGATTCGGACAGCTTGGGGGACACTTTACCTAGATATTTACATGGCTTATTGATTTAGTTATTAAAGTGCAGCATATGCATACATCTGAGTGTGTGTGTGTGTGTATGTATGTATGTATGAAGTAAGGAAATTTTGTATGTCTTGATGAATTGGATCTTATTTTTTCTTAATTGAACCACACAAAGTCATCTTAGAGAGGGTCTATTTTAGATCTTGCAAGAACCTTATGAAAATTCATTATAAGTGGGCACTCACTGCACTTGTTGAGTCTGGCCAAGGTTGCCTCTCCCTACAGCCCTGGCATGTTGAGTTGTCATGGGAAACTGGCAGGTAGATAGTACATGATCCAAGGGTCTTTGGGAAGGAGGGATAGAGATGTCTGCAGTCCTGCCCAGGTGAGGATCATCATGAGTGGAAGAAAATGAACAGATTGGGTTGATTCAGACTCTTGTCTGTTGTAGAACAGGAGGCCAGGCACCAGCACGGGGCTCACCACAGGGAAGGGGACTGTGTCGTGAGGTGCAGCTCACAGGGCATGACTGCTTCCTGCACAGTGTGTGGTTAGGCTAGAATATGCTCTGACGCAACCACCTGGATGTGGCACTTGGGGCTTGGGAAGCCCAGGCAGCATGAGCTGGAGAAAGACACCCCTGTGTCTGGAGCATAGAGGTCCTCGGAGGTCCCTGCAGGTGACATATTTAATTAAGCAAATCAGCACCATGATGGACAAATTCCTATCAGACAACATAGATGCAAACATGAATACAAGTCAGAAGCTCTCTGTTCAACTCTTGCTGCTCTGCACTCTTTCTCTGCCTAGTCTTTGACATCATGAGAATTCAATCAGACGCAAGGGTTCTGGGGAAAGTCAGGCATGCGGTGGAAGTTTCAGGAAGGAGGTACTGCATTTCTTGATAATTTGGCAAGAGGAATCTTAAACTTGATGGAAGAACACCTGTTATAGAGATGTATATATTCATCTTCCTGTGTGTGTGTGTGTGTGTGTGGTGTGTACATATGGGGATTGGATAGATAAACGATTGCCATATATTTAAGAAGAATGGAGAGAAGAAAAGTCAGGTAATCCTCTCAGGTAAATTCCAATTGTGATTTCATTGTGAAATATGGATGCGGTTACTACCGAGATAACATATCAACCCTTGGCTGAAACAATACTGCAGGCATCTCTACTGTCATGGAAGGGGGGAAGTTACATGCTCATTAGACTGTGGAGCACTGGCTTGAATAAGAGCCTGGTGCAGAGCTTATTTTCTGCTTCTCTGCATTCACATTCCATCAACCATGATAGCCAAGCACTGGAACAGATTTTATGGTTCACTGGGCCACAGTGATCTATCATGCCTACAGTGGGGAAGTGGCTTCTGAGCTCACAGAAATTCCGAGGTGGAGAAAGAGGTCACTGGACTGGACGTGACCCCACATTCCCACGTGTAAGAGCAGCATATGAAGATTCCACTCGTGGATCCCTGTTCTGCTCATCTGGGGAGACACACAAGCCCCCTCAGAGAGGCATCCCAAAAACAGTAAAAGCAACTGCTGTGTTCCCCAGACCCTCTCATTTATTGTGCTGAACAGACCAAGTTCTTCTGCCGTATATGTAAAATATATGTAGATATATTTACATAGGTACAGAAAATTCACTGAGATAAATTTTAAGAGAGAGGGATCGTATCTTTAGTGTGAGTCTGTGTTATTACCCACCCCCTTCTCCCAATAGAAATGAAATGCAGACACTCTTACCCTGTTGTAGAAGTCTAAGCACAGGAATGTTGATGCAATGAGCTTCAGGGTGACCTCACAATCACGTGTTTCTGCCACACCACGCAGGTGCAAAATTACTGTGGCTTCTCTTCCCACATTTCAGAGCCCCCTGTGCCTAATTCTAGGGTCATTCTTTCCTAAATGGCTTCCACTGGTCTTTTCAAATGTACAGTTAGAATGACTAGGAGTTGTTGTGGTAAAGAAGAGAGAGGTTGGTCCCCCAGACCTTGTTTTGATATCTTCACTGCTGCTTTAAACCCAGCATGGCTGGCCCATCACAGCGTGGACACTTTTGTCTCCTGCTGAACTGACTGGTGGCTTTGAATTGGTCTGAATGTCATGCCGACCCCTGGTTGTCCCTCACCCTCTCACCCTCCTCACAAGTCTCTCCCTGTGTTTCTGGCCTTGATGCCGAATGTGTGGTGTCCTCCTGCTTTGATCTAAACATCCAAGGGTGCTATGGAGATACCTCCATCTGTTAGCCCCATGGGTGTTGTAAAAGAACTCACTGCAAGGGAGATTGATTGATAGATCAGGATGAACTTGAAAAGGGGAAAAAAATCAATTGAATGAATTTTTTGTCCATTTAACTCTAGACACAAAGTTATAAGCATGTACTTCCTAAATTGATATTGGAATTGTGTGTATATTTGAGGTGTTATATCTCATTACATATATCAGTTGTCCTCAGTCAAGGTTGATTTTGCCTCAGGGAGCATATGGCAATGACTGGAGACATTTTTGATTATCGTGACTGAGATGAGGGAATCTACCAGCATCTAATGGGTAGAGGCCAGGGATGCTGATAAACTTTTCACAACACAAGGACAGCAACAAGCACAGAATAATGCAGCCCAAAACATCAATCCTGCCAAGATTGAGACACCTGGGTATTGTCAGAGAGTTAAAGAGTTGATTTATGTACACATGCACAGCTAGCTTGATAATTTTCACAGAGTCAGAAAAATACCTAGTTTTATTTCATCTTACATTATGACAAGTTTTTCAAAACACTCAGACTGGTATAATTGTGGAAAAAAATGTTAACATTTGTGATCTGTTAATTTCACATTCTTATATAGAGTGTTTCATGTCTTTCGATTAAACTTTCAAAAAAACAAACAAAAAAGCTGCTTTCCTCTGTGAACAGTGAAATATCTGAAGGTTCTGTGTCATATGGAAAATACCTAAATATTTCATTTCTCTGTTGATTTTGATTTGGGACCTGGAATCACTACAGAAGGTCTGTGAGATTAGACAGTATTTGTGTTGAAGCTGAGACAAGGCAGCAACTGTGAAGGTGATTCCCAGTAAGGACATGACACAGAAGGTAGGATGGCTTCCTCTCTCAGAAGATCATGGCCTTTGTAGACAAAGACAGTTATATTGTACGTTGTTAAACACCAGGCCCAACATACTTCATATTAGAGCACATATCCCAGGGTCCAATGGAAAGCATCTAAGAATATTGATTGACTGATTGATCAACTTGCCTTCTTTCATTACTTGATACATACTACAAAAAGTTTTATGAATGAGAGTTTTTGTGCAAGTCTTCCCATTCTTTAACTATCACAGAAACAAACTGACTCAATGACAATGAGAGACTGACCTTTCTTACTAAATCCAAGCTAATTTTTTCCCTCTACTAAATCAAACAACAAATTTTAAAACAAAATATAAAATGTGTAAACTTCAAAGAAGTTCACATGTACCAGAAAGCTCGAAAAGTTACAAAGTCAGCTGAGTTGTTAATGAGCATGAGAACCTAGACTGTACAGAGCATTCATTCTTGGAAACAAGAACCCATGAATGGCAAGAGAAAGACAACTTAGAAGTATTTAGGAAATTGGGCTTTATGGTAAAAGTGAAATAGTTTGGCAGCACAAGGCACGGTTCAGCCTTTCCAAGAAGACTCAACAGAAAAAATTATGTAAATAAAGGAATCTGCAGGCTGCATCTTCCCTTACATCCCCTACTCATCGGGAAGGAAAGAAGGAAGGAGGGTGAGAGGGAAGGAGGAAAGGCGGGAGGGAGGGAGGAGATTTTGGGCACTATGAGATGTTTATCTAATATGTCATTTCATAACTTTTGAAGGATTCCATCATGAGGACGACTAGGTAATTCTATCAATAACCTCGCTCATTAGAACATGAATTAGAATATGCCATAAGGGGAAACAGTCAATCAAACAAATCAATGTTCAAAAGCTTTATATTCAGTTATGTGGCCAAGTGTTTACTGAGCTCCTACTACCTATGGGCCTGGCGCTAGGAGCATCACAAGACACAGAGATTCCTCCAGAATCTGTCCCTTCCTCCAGGTTGTTTGAAACATAATAGAGGACTCATTATTTAATTTATAATGATTTCATCAATGAAATTCTGAAACGCAAGATTAGAAAAGGATTTCATTGTTTATTTCAAAAATTGAACCTCAAACCATTTATGACATTATTTTCTAGAAACAAACTACATGTTTACATCTTCTATTTGGGGAAATAGACAATTTTGTCCCTAATTATAACATTAGCTTAAAGTGTTTCAAATACAAAGTGAAAGAATGGATGATATTAAGAAAGCCATTGGACATGGGGTAAAAAGCATTATCCTAAAATGGATTTTTCTCTCCAATATATGGCACTGGGAGAATTCTGGTCTTTAGCATTTTCCTATCTGTTAACATGACTCTCCAGCTAAAGATGCTCTGAAAGCCCCCTGACAACTCTGTGGACATATGTTTTCCTGGTTTCTAAAGTGATTGCAAGCCCTCCCAGAAGCCAGAGTCAGGTGTAAGCCCTTCAAACAGCAGTGGGGTGGGAGGGACAGTGCACACCATCCTGACACACAGACCTAACATACAGAACTCTTATCAGAGCCTTTGGACACATACTGCTTAGTGATTCGGTTTTATTTATTTTACAAAAAAGCAACTTTAATATTCTGTGGCTAAGGAGTGTATGTCATTGAGGAGCAGACTAGAACCTATGAGTTGGTTATCGGCAAGATAACAGACTGGGATGCATTTATGTTTTGGGGAGATGATTCGAATTGTGCACTTGAATGTAAACTTGAAAGTTGATTGTACAGATCAATGTGAGAATAACACAGTTGTGCTGCTTTGTGTGGGAGAGACCAGTGGAAACCCAAAGAGATGTGCTGAGATCCTGGCAATGCCTGGCTGGCCCTCTGGAGAGGCTTCCCCTGGTCTCACCCTTGGAAAGAATAGACACGGGGCTGGTATATGCTTTATCATGCCCGGCTAGTGCCTTTCTGCTTTAGAGAGAAATAAATAAATGAGGCTTTTAAGGCTTCACTCATATGATCCTAGTGATTAAAATTGTTTGATCTCTCCCATCCTCTGGCTTGGCTTGGTGCAAACAATTTAGGAAATCTAAGCCCATCCCCTTTGACAGTGAGATGGTTAAGATACACCTGAAGTTTTGTTGAGACCAGTTGGGCTTTAATTGTATAGAATAAGTCTAAGTTATGACTCTCAGATCTATGAGATAGTATCATATTTCACATGAGTTTCTCAAATATTTGTATAAAATAATCTTCAAAGTGTCTCCTAAGTTTCCCTTATGATTTACTATTTTTCTGTTATACAATATCCATTAAAGCAATTTAGTCTCCATACTCTTAAGAAATACCTTGAGAGTTTCATCATTTAGGGAATATTTAAACAAAGAACAAATGTGTTAATGCAACAACCCAGCTAAAAGTTCTAATTAAAATAAACTTAGAACTGGTGATTGGATCTATTAAGTTAGACATTGATAGATGGGGTGGCTGAACCTTACAGTTTGGAAAAGGTTAATATAATAAAGATAAATGTCTTATCGAGGTTTTATGTATACTTTTAATTTTTTTGTAATATATACTTCAAAATATTTTTAAACTTAGTAAAATTGTAAAAATAAAAATATTTGGAGTAAAGATAAGAAAAGCAGAATCTACTATGAGAATGACCTCATCTACTAGTGGAAAAGCTTCAAGTTACTAAATAGAGCAGAATTTGCATAAATCTTAACAAAACAGAATGGTTTTATATATATATATATATATTAGTATATAATTTTATATACATATGTCACAGATTATATATATGCAGCATAAATTGCATACTTATATTTCCTATATTTTTGACAAATAATCAAATTTATGCAATTATTTATCAAATCTAAACTATCTTCAATACATCTTAGAGCCTAACAACCAAATTTCAGTAAATGTCTCAGTAACTTCTCTTTGATGCCTCATATGAAACAGATGAAAGCTGGACTGTCCATGGAGCCCTAAGTGGTTTGGCCAGATCACAAAGGACTTCCAGATATCACATACTTTTTACAAATTTATACTTGCACTGTCTCAGCCTTTCTGTAAGGCAGGAAAAAAATTAAAGATGTCTTATTTTGTTGCTGGAAATAACAAGTCAACTAAGAAGGTGCATCTTCTGCAACATGAGGTCTTATAAAAGGCTGGGGTCTCTGTAATCCTAGTCTCATGTGAGAAGGGCTGTCACCTTTCATTCCCCAAGATACATTTCTTCTTTAACACCTAAAAAAAAAAATTTGCCTTGGTTAACAGAAGTTCAGGTTTAAGGAGTAAGCACTATATGATGAGTAAAATTCTTCTTTTTGACCTTTAACAAATCACCTCTAGAAGACAGATCTAGTAGTTCAGAAAGAACAGAATGGGTAGAGTTTGCAGTGCAGAGTGATGGAGGAAGTGCTCTGGAGATGGGCAGTCTCCTTTGAGTACTCAGCAGACCACTTAACAGTGGATTTGTATGAGGAAACCAAGAACAGGGAAAGAACCCCCCAAAAAGAGCAGAGGAAAATAGAACTCAACCCTCACAAACAGCTGATACCTGGGCTTGACTCTGCCAGCCAGAGTGGAAACTTCATAATTCATGAGGTATTTGGGAGGGCACTCAACAATGGGGAATTATAAGCCCTTGACAAAAGATAGCTTGGATCCACCAAGTAAATTTTTAAAGCAAGACCCAAAGTTATAAACTGTTTCCAGTCAATTTAACTGCATAGTACAACAAACTCAACACTACTTATCAGGGTACAAAATTATCCAAAATCCTACAAGGTGAAGTTCACAAAGACTGGTATTAAAAAAAAAAAAAAAAAAAAAAAAACTCAACAAGCATTCAGAAAAATATGATCTATGATAGGGAGAAAAATTTGTGTAAATTAATCCAAAACTGACATAGATCTTGGAATTAGCAGACAAACATTAAAACAATTATTATAATGGTATTCCATATGTACTAAATGTTAAATTGTGGCACAGAAAATATAAAAGAAAAACCCACTGAAGTTGAATATATAAAGACAAAAACTGCAACATCTCAGATGAAAAGTATTCTGAGTGCAATTAATGGGACACTAGACATTGCAAAAGAAAATGATAGTGATATATTACAGTAGAAACTATTTAAAATGAGACACCTGGAAGAATGACAAAAATAAAAGATTTGAAAAATGAACAGAACATTATCACATATGGAACAATTTCAAACAGACCAATAAGTTTATAATTGAAGTCAGCAAAATAGTGAAGAATAGTAGCCATATAGTTTCAAAATTTGATAATAACTATAAACCACAGAAGTATAATGAGTCCCCAGTAGAAGAGACATGAAAAAAATCACACCAAGTCTCATCCTAATCAAATTGCTCAAAGCCTATATATTAGTTATCTATGCTGTGTAAAAAATCACCCCAACACTTAGTGACTTTAAATATGTATTATAATCTCAAAATTTATCTGGCTGCTTCTGGCTCTGTCTCTAACAAGACTGTAACTTCGGTGTTGATTAGGACTTCGAAGATAGACTGGGAGAGAAATTGATTCTAAACTTATCCATGCAGTGGTTGTTGTCAGGCTTCAGGTCCTCAGTAACAACTGGCTGAAAACATCACTTACTTGCCACTTGGACCTTTCCATAAGGTAGATCATAACACATAGTTGGCTTCCATCAAAGTGAAAGAGAGACACAGACAGAAGACACAGCCTTTTGTAATTTAATCTCAGAAATGATATCTGCTATGGTCTGAATGTCTTTCTCCAAAATCCATATGTTGAAATCCTAATACCCAATGTGAGTGTTATTAGGACATGGGGCCTTTGGGAGTTGCCAAGGTCATGAAGGTGGAGCCCTCATGAATGGGATTAGTGCCCTGCTACAGAGGGACCTGAGAGAGCTCCCAAACCCTTTCCCTTTCCATAGTGCAAGGATACAACCAGGAGTCCATGACATGGAAGAGAGCCCTCATATGACAGTTCAGGGGCCCTGATCCTGGTCTGCCAGTCTCCAGGACTGAGAAATGATTTTTTGTTGTGTATAAGCCACTCAGTTTGTGATATTTCATTATAGCATCTTGAGCAGGCTGAGAAACTATACCATCACTTCTGACATATTTTCTTCATTAGACTTGAGGAAATAGGTCCAACCCACACTCAAGGGAAAGGATGACATACGACATGGATGCCAGGATATGGGACTCACTCTGGACCATTTAGAGGGTGTCTAGCAAAAAGTGACAATAAAGGACATCTTAAAAGCATCTAAAGGAAAAATGATAATGCTAGCTACACAGAAACAAGGATAAGAATGACAGATTTCCTGTTGAAAACAAAGCAAGTTACAGACAGTATCTTTTCAGACAGTGGGACGTCTTTAAGGTGCTGGCTGGGAGGGGGGCTGTCCACTGAGAATTCTATACCCAGCAAAAATATCTTTCAAAAGCAAGTGAAATAGTGGTATGTTCAGACGTACAAAAGCTGAACAAAATTCTCACCAAAGGTACACACAACAAAAAATATTAAAGGAAGAACCTCAGGCAGAAGAGAATGATAAAGATCAATGCAAAGATTGAAAGAATTGGAAATGGTCACTACACGAATAAATATATGATTTTGTATTATTTAATTTCTTGACAATAATGAAAATTTATAGTGTAGTTTATAATATGCAAAAATAATAGGTGTGACAAGTTCACTGGAGATGGGAGGGGAGACATGTAAGCATACTTGTAAGGTTCTTATGCTTTTATAGAAAATGACATGCTGTCCTGGGAAAGCAGGATAGTTTTTGGGGAACCTCCATACTATTTTCCACAGTGGCTGCACCTATTTACATTCCCACGAACAGTGTACAGGGTTTCCTTTTCTCCACATTCTCTCCAACATTTGTTTTTTGTTGACTTTTTTTTTTTTTTTTCGGTATGCGGGCCTCTCACTGTTGTGGCCTCCCCCGATGCGGAGCACAGGCTCCGGACGCGCAGGCTCCGGACGCGCAGGCTCAGCGGCCATGGCTCACGGGCCCAGCCGCTCCGCGGCATATGGGATCCTCCCAGACCGGGGCACGAACCCGTATCCCCTGCATCGGCAGGCGGACTCTCAACCACTTGCGCCACCAGGGAGGCCCTGTTTTTTGTTGACTTTTTGATGATGGCCATTCTGAGTGGTGTGAGGTGATACCTCATTGCAGTTTTGATTTATCTTTCTCTAATAATTAGCAATGTTGAGCATCTTTTCATGTGCTTATTAGCCCTCTGTATGTCTTCTTTTGAAAAAAAGTCATTTCAGGTCTTCTGCCCATTTTTTAATCAGGTTGTTTGTCTGTTTGTTTGATATGAGTTTTATGAACTATTTATATATGTTGGATACTAATCCCTTATCAGTCATAGCACTTGCAAATCTTTTCTCCCATTCAATATGTTGTCTTTTGTCAATGGTTTCCTATGATGTACAAAAGCTTTTAAATTTAACTAGGTCCCATTTGTTTATTTTTGCTTTTTTTTTTTTTTTGCCTTAGGAGACAGATCCAAAAAAATATTGCTAGGATTTATGTAAATGAGTGTTATGCCTATGTTCAGAGACACTCCCTTTAAAGCCCATCCTTCCCATTGCAAGAACAGTAATTTGGGGGAGATAAGGGCTTTTTGTTTGTTTGTTTTGTGTTGTTTTAATTCTAAAAAACACTTAAAAATAAGATCTAAAAATTCAAGAATCCAGAAGTCTTAAGAAGTAGAGTTTGGATGCTTTTAAAACTTTATGAAGATTTTATTATTAGTTCATCCTACAACAAGGAGGGGAGATTCAAATCTTCTCTGTTCTAAGCAAATATATCAACAATTTTCAAGTGTCAAGAGCAGAGAGTAATAAAGTGAATTCCTGGTGCAGGTCTTTGAGAAGGATTTTTCACTGTGAAGAGTGTGGAGAGAAGGGTGACTGAAGTCCAGGTAGGTATGGAGGGGTGGGGACCTAGGAGCAAGGGCGACTCATATTTGCTTCCTGTAGCTGAGGAAGCTACACATACATACACATACATCCCCTTACACATACATCCCGATGCCCCCGTGGAAGGGGAGTCGTGAGAGAAGCAGACCAGCCGGTTGATTCAGGTCAGAAAGATCCAAGGCAAAGCCTGATTCTCCTTTCAGCAGCCCAGAGGGAGACCCTGAGGAGTCCTCCATCCTCAAAAGAGTGAGAACGTGACTGAGATCTGCTGGCCGTGCAGACCAGGTCTGAGAGGGAACTGCCAGAGGCTGGGCTAGGAAACCAGGTAATTTCACGGTTCGGGGAGGGCTTTGAACCTCAGCTCCATCCTCTGCTTGCTCTGTGTGACTTTAGGCAAGTCAGTCAAACTCTCTTCTCATCAGCACAAAGAATGTGTTAGCAGAGCCTGTCTTCCGGGTTTGGGATGTTGACCACGGGTGACGTCCTCCATCCGGGACTCAGAACATTGCAGGAAGGTGACAATTATTCAACTTCCATGAAGCTGGAACTCCGAGGTGGAAAGCCCGTGGGAGGGAGGGATGCCCTGTGAGACAGTGGCCAGCAGAGGAAAAGGGACAACTGGGGCCAGTCCTCCTGCTCCCTCCTCACTGGAGGACACACAGCAAGTTCCCTTGGAATGGGGACAGTGGGGGACATGGGACTCTTGGTTCCTAACCTGATTTGTTAGAAACCTGAATGGACTCAATAATGTGTAATTACATGAAAGGGACTAGATTAAATGGCTATGAGAAGGGAGTTGACACTGAATTGTAGAAAATACAGTTTATGTCTTGCCACTCAGATACACACAGCTGTTGAACCTGCACTTCCTCCAGGTGCCTGTGACAGTGCAAAGAGCATCTTAAGATACGCTCCTACAGCAACCACCTCCACGGCCATATGACAAATGATGGACCCCTCCAAGCCTCAGATTTTGTCTGCAGAAATGTGGATATTAGGTTAAAACCATCTACTTGTGTCCTTCCAGCTCATACATCCTAGATTTCTCAAGCTGCTTATTTGATTAAAAAAAAAAAGAAAGAAAAACAGAAAAGTCACTGCAGATGAATGTTCCTCAGATCAGGGCTCCTGGTGGTGGAGAAATCCTCCCAGTGATATTCTGTAGAGGATTCCCAGCCTGCTCGGGGTGTATGCAAACTTTGTTGTGCACAAACCCTTGTATGTCCATGTTTCTAGGAGTTATTCCTGATCTGCGGTGCAAATGGGAGGTTATGCTTCCCCATCCTTTAGGGTCACAGGAGAGAGAGGGTGGACTCTGGTGTGACCCACAAGCATCCGTTCACTGTCTCATGGTTCTGCCAACAACATGGGGCGTTTTCTCTGTGTCACACACACCAAGTGTCACTAAGTATTAGCTCTGTGCACATTAATAGGGATGGGATGAACGGCATTTGTCTTACTTAGAGAAAATACACCCAATAGCATATTTGTTTTTAAATGAGGTCCCCTGAGTGCTGTTTTCAGTTCTGCTGTCTCAGGTATATATACTTTCAAGGGTAATCTTCCTGATTTGACCAGCCCTGTGATCACCATGGCACCCACTGCAGGATGCTCTGATATGAGACACGGGATCAATGCCATCCCCACTGTCTAACCATCTAGGTGTAAAACTGAGCTTAAACTAGGGATGATTGATTGTTTATTCTTGGTTTTATCCAATTACACCTAATATGATTTTCCATGAAGATAAGGAAAAATTCATTTCTCATTATGATCCTCAGCACATGTGATAATCGCTGTGTGTTTCCCGGGAAAGAATGTCAGCACCGAGGAAACTGACATGCACGATAATTTGCTGGGGGCCACATAGCAGTGTGAGATTACCTATTTGTGGCAATCTCTGTGACAGCCTTAATTAAAAACAAAACAGAACATTAATATGATTTTTCATAAGCAAAGCTACTTTCCAAGTTCGATAAATAGAACACATAAGCTAATGATTTAAACTAAAATGCTCTAACTGTGGTGTTTTCCCAAAGGGGCAAATGTGAAGCACTGCAAGATTGGAAGAAGGGTACTGCTGGGTGTCATCCTACAAGTGACAAAAATGACAGGGGATGCACGTGGGCAGTTTTGCTCTTCTAGAAAAATCTAGGAAAGTCTGGAAAACTTTAGAGCAGAGACTTTGATGCTCAGGGCAAGGACATTGTGTTAGTCTACTCAGGCTGCCATAACAAAATGGACTGAGTGGTTTAGACAACAGAAATGTATTTCTCAGGGTTCCAGCATGGTGGGGTTCTGTGAGCCTCTGTTCCTGGGTTGCAGATGACTGCCTCCTTGCTTGCATTACATAGAGAGAGAGACATCTCTTCGTCTTCCCATAAGGCTGCAGTTCTACAGGATTAGGTTCCCACCCTTATGACTTATGTAAAGTTGATTATCTCTGTGTGATCAGACCCACCCTGGCTCCAGCTGTCCTGAGGCCCTGTTCTGAGTTGCTGCCTTTCCTGCTCAGCCTTGACTCTGGATCGCTGTCTGGTGCCCCTTGACCTGGGAGATCCTTGGGACCAGACTTCTGTGGTACTGACCTCTAGGATGGGTCCTTCTCACTCCCACAGGCTAGGATGCCTGGCAAGCGCTGACTCGGGCAGGAAGGGACAAAGGTCCTGGAGAGCTGCATAGAGATAGCCAGCCTGGAATGAGATGGGGTAAGAAACGTAGATTTAAGTACATAGTAGCTGAGCCCTGGGCCCTGTGCTGGTGCTCTGCCAGGTGACCTAACCAAGTAACCCTGAGACTCAGCATCTCCATCTATAAAATGGGTCTAAGGTGTGTTGCACAGGGTGGCTGATTTGATCCAATGTCTTATTACATGTGAACTTACTTAGCTTAGTGCTATTATATTCAATAGCTCCTCAAGATGTAAACTCCCTGAAGATACATGTTCCTCTTGACTGTGGCCAAGAAAATTAAAGATAGCTGGGTTAATTACCTATAAGATCATTAGCATAGTCAAGGTAAGGACATGATAGGAAAAAGGAAAGAAAAGATATTGAGGACCTCTAAATATTTTGTCATTGTAGTCTAATTCCTTTTACACATCTAATAGCCTTAATCAGATAAGGAATTAAATAGTTTCAGGCTTAAACTGATTTTGGGTGGACTCACCAGTGAATTGTAGAGACTTGTGAACAGCCTCGTCACCTAATATTAGTTTGTGGTTTTGTGACTCATTGGCAATCATGCAGGTTTTCTTCAATGACCATTTAGAGGCTGTCAAAGGTGTTATCTCCTGGGAACCCTTCCTCTCCTCCACTGGCTGAGCTGGGAATCTCCAGGACCTGCAGAATCCCACTCGTCACCTACAGAAAGTGGTCCAGGTGTGGACACCTGACCTGAGCTGCACCAGTTATAATCCTCAAAGCCATACTGGGAAGCTGGGTGCTTCTCTCAGTGTTTCCAAACAAGAATCAAGCAGAGGTTAGTCTCCTCCAGCACAGGCACACGTCGGGTGTGGGCAGCGGTATTTTCAGAGGTGAAGGAGGCAGAGACCGAATCCAGCCACCTGCTGAGAGCCCGGAGACCAGTCGGGCTGTTCCTGAGATACCCATATCCTGGGCCACTTGTTCTGACCCCACAGCAGGCCTGGCTGTATCCCTGGGACCCAGAGACCAATCTCTCCCCTTCTGACCACATCAGCTTGTGCTAGGTTTCTCCATTCATCACCCAGAGTTACACCCGCAAACTCCTCCCAAGAGTGTTCCACGGGGTTCCCTTCTGTTATTGGTGGGAAACATTTTCTAATGCTTTTGAATAATTTGACTTCTTTCTCTGTGAATGGAAAACTTTTGTCTACATTGTCTTTATGTCCAAAATTATCTTCAATTTCACATCAAGATAGGGTAAACTGTTGTGAAGGGTTTCACTATACCATTCAGCGGTAGACACCGCCATGCTTTCAGGTCCGTGGCAGGAATATTGCACACACAGCCAGATGGAGGTGGAGAGAGAAGCCTGAGGTACTTCTCACTGTCCGAGCTGCCCTGGAGACCGAGTCCTCTGCGGCAAGTTCCAAGTGCTTGTTCAGCACCTGGGACAGAGGGGCATTGATTGCCCTGGTGCCTTGGGAAGCTGCAGAGAGAACTCTTTCCAAATACACTTTGCATTGATCAGAAGAGAGGAAGTTTGCACCTGCATCATGTGTAAATGCCAAGGACAGGATTCAGGATAACCTTGCATCTCTGAGTGTCCCACTGGAGCAGTGACTCCTTTCCTAATCACCCGGGAGTGAGGAAGGCCTG
Organism: Mesoplodon densirostris; assembly: GCF_025265405.1. NCBI lineage: Eukaryota > Metazoa > Chordata > Mammalia > Artiodactyla > Ziphiidae > Mesoplodon > Mesoplodon densirostris. The sequence continues at coordinate 3,364,869 of NC_082663.1, read as the reverse complement.
ATTAATTCTGACTCTTCAGTTTCTTCCTACCCTTTGCTAGATATATAATAAGAGACTGCACATAAAATTCAAGAAAGAATAAAAATGGCGTGAGATTTGTGCCTGGAAATAACAAAATACCTAACAGACATACTCTGACAGGGAGAATATTTGCCAATGGCTGTATTCTAAGGAGTAGTTGAGAGCTGGTCAGACTAGGCTTTGTGGGTTCAGTGTCTGAGTGAGTGGTGATTCTATAGAGACACAGAGAGTCAGGGAAGCACTCAGAGAGGAAGAGGTGGCCCAGGGCTTAGGGATCCCCCAGGGAGGAATACGCCCAAGCGTGCAGCAGGTATGTTGGTACGACAGCATCCTGGGGATTTGCAAACTTCCTAGGAGCATACACTGTGAGCGACCGAGATTTGGGATAAAATAATGCATGTGTATCCTTCGGTAATGCATGGCAGGCTGTACAGAAGCTATGACATTATTACTTAGCTATTTTCACAGGCCATTTTTTAACCTCTAAAAGCCGATGTTATCAAGCATTGGGGTAAATAGACATGATCGAAGAGAGCTAATTACAAATAGAGATGCCCAGCCCCACTGCCCCAGTGGATCTGACGCAATAAGGTAGGGTAGGATCAGACAGGTTTATTTTCAGAAGTACCCTTTTGTTGCCAAGGTTTGGAATGTCAGCTTTAAAGGAAATAAAAATGGAACTAGGAAAATTGCTGAAACAATCATATCATTTCATATCATCACATCTTCCATAGGATTTTCATGGTTAGAATAGCATGTAAAATTTGATTTTAACAATTTATTTATTTAGATCCATATTCAAATATCACTATTTTGCAATAGTTATTTGTGTATCTACTTTTTTATAGAAAAACAATTACTTCAAAAATGTTTATTACAGTAATTGAAAGGCACCCATTCATTTAACCATTACCTACATAGAAATATTTATGTCTCTCTCATATGAATTTCCAAACCCCTGTCAGAATCTGGAAATGAATCTCCCCTGAGCCGGTACAATGGTTTATATATTTGCTGGAATACATAAAGCCATAACCAGGAGACAGATTCCAAACACTCTGGAAGTGAGAAAAAGTAGATTTGGAAACTTGATTACTGGGAAGACCTTCCTAATCCATCTGTACGGATATGAAACTATCACATGAAGAGCGTGAACAGAATGGAATCATCTTCAGCACTATAATGCAGATTTCACGTTTGTTACTTGACTTTTGTATAAATAGGTGGACACATGAGGCTGATGTCCCTGGGAAACTTCTAGAGCAGAAGATCATTAACGTGCTTCTTGGCGTGTTGAGTGACTGTTCCTTCAGCCCCCCGGCCTCACTTGCCTCTCTCGACTTTCGGTCCACCTCCCCAGGGGTGGTCTACCTTAGCCAGCCCCCCCAAACCCCCAGCCTTGTCCCTGGTCAGCTCTCTCCCACGTGATGTCCTTACACTACCCAAATGCTGGCAGCTCTGAAAGCTACATCTTCATCTAGAACGCAAGGCCTGCAGGCCTCCTTCTCCCTTCTTGTTTTCTTTCCCTCTTTCTAGTCCCGTGGCTCTACCACCTGCCGAGCTCCAACTCCAGACACCTGGGCACCTCCTGTTGAACTTCCCCCTCCATGAACGTCATCTGCTCTTCCTTCCCACTTGCCAGGATTAGTGCTCTAACCTTGGAGGCCACCTGCCTTGAGAGGTACACCTTCCAAGGCCAACTGTATGTTGCTGCAGGAGAGTTTTTAATGCAACTTAGAGCATGCATACCCATGATGACTATCATTCAACAGCCCTTTGACCCTTGTAGGATAATGTGAAGCCTGCTGCATGTTACATTGAAAGGCAAGACCCTCTACAATTTCTCCCTCCCTAACCTTTATTCTTATCTCGTAGCAGGTACCCCCTTAGCTGGCTGTATGAATTTGCTAGGGCTGCTGTAACAAAGTTCCACAAACAACAGAAATGGATTCTTTCCCAGGTCTGGAGATCAGGGTGTCTGCAGAGCTGGTTTTCTCTGAGGGTCGTGAGGGGGGGTTCTGTCCCAGGGCCCTCTCCTGGGCTTGGAGAGACCACAGGCCCTTACATCTCTCCACATGGCCTTACCGTGTGTACGTCTGTGCCCAAATGTCCACTTCTTGTCAGGAAGGGATGGAAGGGCCCATCCTGATGACCTCATTCTAACTTAATCATCTATGGAAAGGCTCCGTCTCCAAATAAGGCCACATTCTGAGGTCCTGGGGGTCAGGACTTCAACATAAGAATTGGGGGTGCAATTCAGCCCAGAGCTCTGCTGCTGCCCCACAGTTTTTGCAGGAGGCCTCACAGAGTTTTCTCTCCATGAAAAGCTACCTACACTTGTCCTTCCCTCACCCCTCTCTGTAGGGGTGGAAGACACACACTTGCACACAGTCACACACACATTCTCACACAACACTCTGGGGCACACTCACACCGACCCACACTCACAGACATACTTACGTACACAGTTACACACACACCTGCATTCACATACCCCCCCACATACACACCCACACCTACACACTCCCACACACCCACACACAGACACACACCTGCACACACTCATATACCCACACACACTCATACACACCCACACACCCATACACTTATACACACCCACATACCCAAACCTGCACACACTCATATACCCCCACACATTCATACACACCTATACACCCACACAGACACATGCACACCACAGGACCTGTTCTTATCAAACTTCCGTGCCCCTTGGATAACACACCTGTGACCTGGGACACCGGGTTCTAATCCCCCTGGGTCCACCTCTTCCCAGCAGGGAGGTCCCCAGCCTGCCACTTCCCTTCTCCTGACACTGGGTGCCCACCTGCCAAGAGACCAAGTAGATAAATTGATTCTCCAGGACTCACAGGGTCCAGAATTATGGAAAGTCTGAAATAGTTTTATTTAAGAATCTATCAACCTCCAACCTAAAATCTTGATTCTGCAAACTGCATGTAACAATAGCATCAGCAAACATAATGAGAGTGTTACTAGTGGTTTGGGAGAAAACTTACAGAATTAATGATAGCAGTAGATGTCTGGACAATCTAGTGAAACAAAGATGTCAAGAAAAATGGAATATTCTTTCTGTGACATCGAAAATACATGCACAGGAGACTGTTCTTACGATAAATGGCTTTGGAAATGGCCTGTGGGATGTCATTTTTCTCAAATAATTTCCCTTTCTGGCTTGTTCTGGCAAACTGCAGTTTTGAAATTTCTTTATATAATTTCTGACAGTGTATAGGGTCTTAGTGTTGGCTTTAAAAATCATTTGTAGAGGTTGAGCAATTAAAAGAAGTTATGTCTAATGTATCTACTCTCATGAATATGACTTTCTTAATGGGTGTGCATGCAGGCCTTGGGTCAGCCAGACCCCGCAAGAGGGAGCTTTGGGCAGCCATGCTGTGAAAGTCACAGGGAAGCACAGTTTCTGGCATCATTCAATATTTCCATTTAATAATTGAAAATAAGGGCAATATAATACTTATAAAGCAGGTTGCTTTCAGAACATTATTGAACCTATTAATTACTTCTAGATTAATGACCACAGACAATGTTTTACATCTGAAGTGGCTAAATTTACTGTCAATTTGTGGTAACAAATCTACCTTCACCAAAAGCAACATTAAAAACAACTAACAAGCAACAACAGAAATGAGGTGAATCGGGTGTTTGGGTACCTGCTCATGGGGGACTCCTAGATCCTGGGGTGAAGGTCTCTGCCTGCCACCCCACTGGAACTGCCATCCTGCCCCCTGCTCTGAGGGGGCAGGTCCAGGACCAGAAGAGGTGTGGGAGACCTACTATTTTGGGATAAGAAGCTTCTGTTCTCAGGCCGAACTCTACTTTCAAAGAACAGCTGCCTTGCAGCAACTCAGCTAAGGCAAAAGGCCTTTTCCTCAGAGTTTTACAGTCATTACTGGGTGGAAAAAAGTCCTGAAGGTCAGGGAAGACAGCGGATGTGAGACTGAAATAGCAGATGAATGTGTTTTGTTTTTGTTTTTGTTTTTGCGGTACGTGGGGCTCTCACTGCTGTGGCCTCTCCCGTTGCAGAGCACAGGCTCTGGATGCTCAGGCTCAGCGGCCATGGCTCACGGGCCCAGCTGCTCCGCGGCATGTGGGATCTTCCCAGACCGGGGCACGAACCCGTCTCCCCTGCATCGGCAGGCGGACTCTCAACCACTGCGCCACCAGGGAAGCCCAGATGAATGGTTTTGAAGACGAAATCCCCACCCCTGACTCTGTACTGAGGATTTCTGAGAGTCTGCCTCAGGACTGCCTTAGAAGAAAACCTGAGCCCTGACTTCCATTCACGGAAATTAAGAGGGTCCATTTGATAAAAGCAGGATTCAAACCTGAACTCAGCCACCCCGGCTCAGGTCCAGCAAATAAGGGCCGCTCTGTTCCCCATTAGCATCAATTATAAACTCACCGGTTTAGGGATCTGAGTTTGAAAGAGGAATTAATGATAATATCAAGACTGAAAATGGATCAAAATCATCCAGCTCATTCCACCAGAGGAAAGCTCTGACACTGGAATGGCCTTGTCAATCAGAAAAAAAATAAAAAATAAAAAGTGTGATGTTTTGAAGCCTAATTTCAGCTTCTCTGAAAACTGATAAATGAAATGTATAATAGGATGTGTGCCCTCATTTTAAATTGGTCGTTTCTGGAAAACACATGCTTTACACCCATCTCAGACCTGGTCTCCATAGGCTAGGTTAAATTGAAATCAGAAACTTTACACTGTGTTTTCACCTCCCTCCCTCTTCCAACATCACAGACCAATGGGCCACTCTAGTTCTTGGAAAGCTTTCAGTAGGGACTCCGTCTGCCTCAGGCTTTCATTAATTTTCACTGAAATCCAGTGAATGAGACCGGGTACCTTGCCTATTTCCTTTCAGAAATGTCAAAAGTGTAGCTGGCCACTTGAAAGACAAAAGTCAGATTGGATTCTGTAACTGTAAGGGTTTAACCGAGCACGAAGAGGTAGCCAGAGGCAGGAATGAGAAGATGCAAGTTTAACGTGTGAGTTACCCTTGGAGACACCCGGAGGGAGGAAAGGAGCAGAATCTTTGCTGAAAATTGCCTGCCTTCATCTAGGTTTCATGGCTGAATAGACTCCGCAGCTTTCCCTCTCTTCTGTCTTATTTTATTTCTTCTCCCTCCGTAGAAAGGCCTCTGTCACCGACCTCCATTTGGCCCACATGGGAACAACAATAGCACATCTATTTTTGGAACAATATTTCTATAGGTTTTTCTTTTCTCCTTTCAATCTGTTATATTATGAACTTAGTAAACAGTCAAACTGGAGTTCGACCATATGTAATTTGAGCTGTTTTCCCAGTTTATTAGAATTTACCTACCACCTGCTGATTTAATGCTCATCAGGCAGGTTAGATACCTAAACGTGAATGGAAGCAAACCAAAAGGTATAACATGCCATCCTGTACACTATACTCAAAACAATTAACATCCCACAACTTCTATGTAAAGAGGTCATACATCCTTTTTGGTGATGGTTCTCTTACATTGATAAGTGAAATTCAAATTGACCTTATCTGGAGTCAGAGAGCCTGAGTCCAAATTCCCCTCTGCTATTCACTAGCTGTGCTCTGAGGTTTCCTCACTGGTAAAATGGGGAGGAGAATAGTCCCTGATGCACAGAATTGTGGTGAGGATGAGATAAGCTAATAGACTGGAAACACCAACAGTGACTGCTACGAGTGCTTTTTACCACTGCTATTGGTTTGACCATGAACAGTACCTAACAAAACCCTTTACTCAGCTCTTCATCTTGCCAGGAAGCCCAGACCATGCTCATCCATGCATTCAACAGCTTCCTGCCAGCACGTCCTGTCTCCGGGGATGGAGGGATGAGTACGAGGTGGTCCTGCCCTGAGGGAGCTCAGGAATGCAAGGCACCTAAGGGATGAGGATTCTCACCACCCAGGACGGGACTGGCAGGGATCCTCGATCAGTGACCAGTGCAGAGAAGGCCCAGGGGGCTCCAATGTGGTTGGGCCCTCTCCATAGGTGTCGTGCAGGGACACAAGACCTTCAAAGGCACAGGTTCACGGCATGACCTCTTTCCTGTTCGGAGCTGGTGGCAGGTGAAGGACAGGTCACCATGACTATAAGTCTAATGGAACTTTGGCTGAGTCCACACACAGAACGTCTCCAACAGCCAAGAGATTTAGTTCAGAAACAACTCAACAAATGTCAGTGCCAGTGGCCCCAGAGTGGCAAAGGCCAAGTGACCAAAAGGCCCATGAACGGCTGTGGTGGAGAAGGTGGTAGTCCTGGCAGGGACCACCGGTACCCTAGGGAATCAATGGGGTGTCTACAGCCCCCACGCAGGTGAGGGGAGGGATGGAGGCCATGGGAGGAGGAGCTGGCCACACGTACTGTACCGTGGGAATCTCTGCGTGGTCATCTCATTGGACACGCGCGGCTGGTCAGAGGACAAGACAGGCTGGCGGGATGAAGGGGGGCTCAGTGGGGTATGCAGAGACTCACTTGGACTTTACTCTTGGACAAAGGGAATGTGTTGGGGGCTCTCCCACAGGGGCCTATGGAGCTAGATTGATGCTTTAGAAAGATATATGATGGGACTAAGAGCCGGGCGTGCAGTGCCCATCAAGTTTCTTCACTGAAGACTGCCCGGCTCCCACCTTTAGCTGGAAAATATGTACAGGCCTTTCAAATCAAACAGAGAGCCCTGCTGTCAAGTAGTCCCGTGAACTCCACCGCTTCCCTCTATCGAGTTTCTCCAAGTAAGCTGACCAGATTTTCTGGCTTGATGTTGCAAAATGGTTTCTACTTCAATTGCTCTGCTGGAAACTCTCTCTCTCTCTGGTTATTCACTCAGTAAAAAGATGAAAAAAAAAACCCAAAAACCTACAGTCCAGCCTGTTTGCTGCCTGAATATGTGGACACTCTTTTTCTTTGAGTTTTGCTATCATAGAATTCTCTGAAAACTCAAGGTGTTACTACATTCCCTCCCCTCTGCTTTATGCCCCCTACCTTGGGTACCCAGCCTGTTGAAATGAAAACATGGAGGACAGCTGTCAGCCAGACCTTCCATTTGGCTGAATGTCCACCCTGCAAGATCAGGAAGAAGCCCTTTCTCATCTCAGTGCTGAGTGGACACCAGAGAATCCAGATGTATGCGACTGCTCTGGCAAAGATTGGTTACCCTTTATGTGTAGGTGGTTTGTTGCAGCTTCTGCTGAAAACATAACTTAGAAGTGTGCAAAAAATAAATATTTAAAGAATTGACTTGTGGTGAACAGTGGGCTGGGGAGCTCTCACAGGATAGTTTGAACACACAAGCACACACACATGCACACAAACACAACTTTCCACTGGCAGGGAGGGTGCAGCCAAATCCCTGTGACTCCCACCTGCCATTGTTCTTGGCTGTCAGGAGCCACCAGGGTGGGCAGGGCTGACCCTCCTCTTCTGCTTCTGCTTCTAATTTCTCTCACTCCCTCCCTGCCTTCCCGCCTGTCGCTGATGCTCAGACCTCAGGTCCCAGTCGTTTTGTCACATTTCTGTTTGTACACAGCTCTGTCTCTCGTGGAGGACACCAAGGTTTCAAAGACTCCAGGCTTCATCCACACCAGATCTACTCTGAATTTTGACCAAGAAAACACATGGTTGAGCTCATCGGTAAGCATCAAAGGGAAAGGTCAGCCAGATGTTACCATTCGTCATCAGTAGTTGGAAGTGGGACTGCCCTAAATACTCATTTCCTATTTTGTCTCACCAAATCTATTTCCACTCTAGATACTTCCGTTTCTCCATCTTCATTTTCCCACTTCCCAGACTTAAAAGTATATGTTCTTTATCTGTTATCATTTCTTTTAACTTCAGTCTTTGTTTATTCCTCTGTTACAGTGTTTGTTGGGCCATTTCTTTTTATTCATTCATTTATTTATTTGTTTGTTTGTTTGTTTGTTTGTTTGTTTGGAGCTACGTTGGGTCTTCCTTGCTGTGTGGGCTTTCTCTAGTTGCAGTGAGTGGGGGCTACTCTTCTTTGCGGTGTGTGGGCTTCTCATTGCAGTGGCTTCTCTTGTTGGGGAGCATGGGCTGTAAGCATGCAGGCTTCAGTAATTGTGGCACCCAGGATTAGTTGCTCCACAGCACGTGGGATCTTCATGGACCAGGGATCGAAAATCTGTGTCCCCTGCATTGCCAGGTGGATTCTTAACCACTGCGCCACCAGGAAAGCCCTGTTGGGCCATTTCTATTCCTCCTGTAACAGCTCCACCCAGAACTCAGGTCTCAGTTAACCAAGGGGAAATCCAGCACCACATCAGCTTACAAGGCCCTGCCACCCCACAGGTACTGTGTGTGCCTGTCTTGGCAGCTATAACAGAACAGCCAAGACTGAAGAGCTTATAAAATATGGAAGTTTGTTTATCATAGTTCTGGAGGCTGGAAGCCCGAGGTCAGGGTGCCATTAGGGTGGGGTTCTGGTGAGATCCTGCTTGTTGGCTCATAGAAAGCAGTCTTCTTGCTGTGTCCTCACATGGCAGAGGGGTGGGGAAGCTCTCTGGGGTCCATTTTATAAGGGCACTAATCCCATTCATGGGGATTCCACCCTCACGACCTTATCAACTCCTAAAGGCTCCACCTCCAAACACCATCATATTGGGAGTTAGGATTTCAGCATATGAATGGTGGGGAGAGGCATACACAATCTGTCCATAATGACTACTGTCACATTTTAGTCCTTCTCTTGGTAGCCTCACATACATGTTGTCTGAAAAGCCCAACCTACACCTGTCCTCTCTCCTTCCTTCCTCCACATGAGATCTCTCTGCTTTAGTCATCTCCTTCCTCCCCACCCATCCTATAGAATGTAGCCAGACCGGAACTCTTAACACACTCCTGAGCTGCTTTGCACAAACAGAGCTGCACCTCCCACAAAAAATACATGCTCAGCATACACATCAATGCAGGCACACATACATTAATACAATGCAAAATATAACACAAGGCATCTAATAATCATGGCTTTCCACAATCGGGGACCCAACTTACACTTCCATCCTTACTACCTGTGAGTCTTGAATACACTGCTGACTCTAAGTCAGTCTGCCATTGTTTCTTTCCCTCTATCTAGATGCTTTTACCAACCATTTCTGATTAACTCAATCCTATTCATCCTTCAAGGTCCATCCTAAGAGGTGTTGTCTCTATGAAGCTTCCCTACTCATTCTGGGTCATAATGGAGCAGTGAGCTGCCCTAAGCCAATTTGTTCTGCTAACTCTTAGATTCTCATTGACAGATCTCATTTGGGTATCTTCCCAAAAGTTTGATGAGGGTTGGCTGCTCCCATACAACCTCATTATCAGGCTCTGAAGAACTTGAAGCCAAAACTGTTGATACAAAATATTCCCCATAAGCATGAGGAACCCAGCTCTTTACTTTTTGAAGTTCTCTGACCATGAAAAATTCACTTGCAGAAAAGGTTTACTCACAGTAAATTTCACAGTTGATGAAACTATATTCTGGAAGCAACTTTCTATTATCTTCAGAATTGGCACAAAGGAATACAAAATTATTCAGCCCAATAGCTGGTCATAAGTCTTTTTAGGGATGAAGCTTCAAGCACCATATCTATGGGTACAAGCTAGAGAATTCTCATTCTCTGTTCATACAAGAGTGGAACGTGTCACCAAAATATTTCCAATTCCCATGCCTTGAATAACATTAATTTCCTTAGCTTATATTTGACATACGCACTCTTCTAGGTGTTGTGCATTTTCATGACAGTATTTGTACAAAGTAAGTCAATGAAGTAGTTCCAAGTATTGACCTGGCTACACTGTACTGGATAGAAAAAGAGGAAACAGAAAATGACCAAAGGGAGGGAAATCATGTTACAGAAAGAAGGGAGTAAGTGAGACAGTCATTGTTGACAACATATGAGAGGCTGCCAGAGGGAGGTCTGTAAAGTGATAGTAGTGTGGAGATGGTGATACCATGTGATGTGGTTAGTGGTACTTTTTCAACAGAGGCAATGCTAGTGAGAGCCCATTACCAACATTAATTGTGCTGATTAACATAACCCCAATTTCCAAAGAAAAAAAGCTATTTTGGACATTTAGTACTTAAAATAACAAAATACCTGGTACTAATGAGTGAAACAACATCTTCCCTGGCAGTAGTCACCTGTGAAGTGTGGTCTTTCTGTGTTAGCCAATGACCCCTTGTGTGCATATTCAAGACTTTGAGAACTAATCTTCCCTAGAGTGTAGTTCAAAGTAGTAACTAATATGCGCCTAGCTCACATGCAGTGTCCGGCCTTGTACAGTGAATTACTGAGATGATATGTGAATTCTCCCTTGTACATGAGCATATTTGAGGCACTTATTAGAACTCTAGATTGAGAAGCTGAGTTCAGATTTTAAGAGAGGCATTGAGTTATTTGCTACCTTCCTCTGTGTGCAGTTTTTTATAAGAAAGTTGAAACTCATCCAGCAGTGTTGGCACAATGCCTAGATTCCAAGTCTTGACTATTTTGTTCAGAACCTTGAACTGGATGGAAGGCTAATATTATTCGTTTATGTGAGTTCCCCCTGACCTCCAGATAAATGTCATAGCAAAGATGAGGACAGCAGGTTACTACTTACTGTGTACTTTAACATCCCTGGTTAAGATCTGTCTACTTCATGTTTATTTTCATTTTTTCTCTGCATTTATTTCCGAAATGAAGCCTGTGTTCAGATTAGTGCATAAAAATATTCTATTCTTAAATATATATTTACCAGTAGATCAAATCAAGTCAGCAAATATTTATAGAGCACCTAGTATGTACAGGGCAGCAGGCTGCATAGGCACCCAGAAAAATGTGGCTTGAATAACACTTTTATCTGCTGATCTCACTAAAACAATAATGTGTCCATTAATTGGAAAGTGGAATTAACTACCTTGAGTAGGAATTTATTTTGAATTAGTAAGTTAAAATGTTTTACTAAACATGTAGGGTTTGAGAACCATTGACCAGAAATCCCCTAGGGATTATAGAGAAAGATGAGATCTTTTTACTTCCCACCAAGAACCCAGAACCCAGTTGAGAAACAGGACAGGAAGAAGATACCCAAGCACAAAGCAGTGCACATAATGAAAACCAGAGAGAAGAAAATAATACAAACATGGGTCACCACTGACACAGACTAGATACAGGCACATAAGGTCATCTCTCCATAGCTGGTGATGCACCATTTTCTTTCTTTGGGAAAGGATATGGGACCATAGACACCAGAAAACAGAAGAGTATTTGAGACACTATTTTTCTCCTTTATGACGAAATTTTGTCATTTCTTCATTTGAAGGTAATAGCCCGGTCTTCTTCATATGGTTCTGCTGTGACATCCTCCCAGTTGATGAGATATGTTTAGCCCAGGGGCTCTTGATGGAGTAGCCCAGACCACTGATACAGCAAAGAAAGAGTTTCCTAATTAGCAGTGGTTTGTTTCTACAGAGAATGTAAGTCGTATTGAAATATCTGTGGATGTTTAAGGTTATATTCTCTTGCATATTTAAATATTTAAATTTACATTCCAAAAGAGAGAAAATAAGAGTCTCCAAGGTAATCAAAAGTAGGGACTTACAAACAAATAAACAAATTATATTTTTTAAAACATATGACAGTTGTATAAGGTCCCATTGAATTTATTTTCCATTCTGAGATTTTAATTACTCTACAATCTATTTTATAACTTCTTCGTCCAAATATAGAAAAGATCACTTCCCACTGTTTTCATAATTTTCCTAAGCAAAATATACTCTGTGTCAAATTTGGCACAATAAAGCCATTTAGATCATGAAGGTGATCTCATTTCCTATGTCTTTGTACCTGTTCCTCCTGTCAAAAGCTGGGCCGTATGAATCAGATTCAGCATCTGGTTCCAGAGTGGTTCTCACCTCTCTGGACAATACCTTTCACCTCCACTTGCTGTGTGATCCCTTCAGGGCAGGCAGTATGTCCACCTTTGCTCCTCTTGACCTCCGTAGGGTCCCCAAGGTTCCATACTCAAGTCCAGCATTTTGCACCATATGCTCATTTGTCTATCCCATCCCTGCCCCTCAGTGTGTGGAGTGCTGCCTTGTAAAGAATGGTGTTCCACAGAGTGTGGGACAAAGATTTAAAGAAGGCATGGTCTCTGTTTCTTGACATGGTGGGGGGTTGTTGTACTCTCATAGAGCATTAGAATTTTTAAAGATACAACAAGGTCATTCTGCAGAATTTTACAACATCAAAACAATAATTTAAGGAATAGCATTTCTAACCTTTATACTATTTATGCTCACTCAGGCATGACACTTCACTTCAGATTTCAATTAACCATGGCGAAGGGTGAAATTCTCATGAAACTCTGCACTTGTGCACTTATCAGAGATTGGGCTATATCGCTTATCTCACTTATCAGTGGTTGGGTCATCCTTCTGTTGATTTGAGGATGTTTCAGATGGGATAGAACATATTTGAATCACTGTATCATAAGTCATAATTATGACATGTTGTAGTTTTGCTGTAGGAAAGAGACTAGCTTCTATTTGAGCACCTACTGCATGTGCGTTTCTCAGCTAGATGTTCGGCTTAAGTTATTGAATCCTATGGAGAAAGATTTGGTAGAGAACGTTCCATATTACATATGAAGTGATCCAAGCTCAAAGCAGCTTATATAAGACTCAAGTCCACACAGCTGGACTCTAGAAAGCCTGATTCTTGAGCCCAGACCTTGTTCCAAAATCGTAGCTCTTTCAACAGCATACATGCAGTTTTCTGGACTCTAACACTGAAATGATAGTTCTTCCCCAGCTAATGTCAAGACTGCATCTCATAGTGGTTTTAGATCTTCAAAAGAGTCTTAATTCACCCTGAAATTTGAATTCTAGTATTTTTACACCAATACTCAGATTGTCCCTGCCTATTTTATTAATCCTAAACACTTCAAAGAAATAAGTCCTCTATAGGCTCATCAATCTTTTTCCCTTAAAAATATATAATTTTCTAATACTCAGGATATGTAGAAAAAGTGACTAAAGAAAACCTTAAAGTTGAAATAAATGTTTTAAAATAATAAAAAATAGAGTATGTTGTGTGTGACGTTATTGTTTTCCTGCCTATTTCCATGGAATAGAATCATGACCTCATACTTTAATTGCTGGCTTTTTTTGCAAAGTAATTGGAGTCATGAAAATATGACCATAACTTTGTGAACAAAAGAAAATGTTACATTCCCTGTTCTTTGTTCTGCACATACTTCTCCCTCCAATACTGAAGAGAATTCTGTGCAACCAGCCTGTGTTCAATGTTATTTTTCTACTAAAAGGAAATATTTTCTAAATGAGTCATATGTTTATTGGAGGAAATGCTCAGAATAACATTCTCAGTCCAGTCTGAGGGACACAAGGGCTCTATCAATGACAATGTTCAGGTGGAAGGGGGTTAAATTATCCTCTTTAATATAGATTAACACATGAGTCAAGAAGAGGGAATCATTATGGTTTTATTGGGTAATTATTTTTAGTGAGTTAAAATTTTATAAAAACAAACAATTCTACAAATAGCTTTTAGAATTATTATTTTTCATTCACTTTCATATTTTGTAAAAATGATTCATTATCATTCAAATATCAGCACAGTCAATATTTTTGACTGTATAATTTGTTGTTGGTTGGGAGGGGGGGTCTGTCCTGTGCATTTTAGGATGTTGACAGCATCCCTGTCTTCTACCCTACCCCGGCTGTGACACCAAAATTGTCTCCAGATGTTGTCAAGAGTCCTCTCAAGGGAAAAACTGCTCCCCTCCCTCCCTGATTGATAACCACTGTTTTAGGGTAACACTGGCTTATAATACTGAGTATTCACTATATGCAAGACATTGTTCTGAACACTTCCAAAAATTAACTCCCTTAATAATCAGAACAGCCCCGAGAGATAGGTACCATCATCACCCATATTTTTCAAAGAAGGAAACTGAGGCACTGAGTATAGTCTAGAGATTGCTAACAATTATGGAAGATAGGGAAATACAGTATATGTGGATATTTGCATAAAGAAGCATTGGGAGGATAAGCTAGAAGACGGGGCTTGGCTGGAAGGGGTTGGTGTACATGTGAGTCTCCTCTGAATATCCCCCTTTATACAGCTTTGTTATGTAAATCATGTAACTGTATAACTTTTGATAAATTAAAGCAAAAAGAGGGGAAAAAAAACTATCCTTAAAAGTAAAACAAATGAAAATATATAAACTCAGTAATTCTTTAGACTAACAACATAACCTCCCAGAGAAAAGAACTTTTCAACACTAACACCAGACTTTTATCTTCATTAGAACAGATTCTAAGGACAACAAAGGAATCAAACATATTTTAAATTTCACTCATTAGTTTTATTTACCATATTAACAGTGGTTATGGTTTTTTCAAACTCTTTATATATTCTGGACAAAGACAAGCAATAAATAATAGAAACCATGACTTTCAATCTAAGGGAAAAGAGATAAAAATATAAAATTCAAGACAGTAATAAAATATTGTCAATTTAAATCATAGTTGTATATATTAAAACATGCTTACGATTTTATTTGTATGTTTCTACTTCTGTGCACTGCAAATTCTAGGAGCTGTGACAAGCAGTAGCAATGAGAATACTTTGCACCCACCTCTTGGTTTCCAAATACAATCACTCATTAAATGAAAGCAGGGATCCTTGTAGGAAGGGATGATTCCAGGTCTGAGGTAGACAATTTATAAAATGAGCCTGGATGTCTAGTGCAAGAAAGACTAATGCTAGCATATGAAAAAGACCTGAAACTGGATGGATGGCGTGATCAACAACTAAACTGAATAATTTTGTCATCAAAATGTAAAATAAATACAAGTGATTATTTAAACAAAATTTGGACCCATAGTATTTGAGGAAAGTGAAAAAGAGTGAGAAGGAGGGTGACTCCTTTTCTCAGTTTGCTCACTTTGGAGTTTACTGTTACCCCAAATCCATGCTGGGAAAATTGATAATTAAAGGTAAAGAGCATGAATGTTGTCATGTCTGTTTCCTTCTTTCTTTCTTCTAAGAGGAAAAGTAGCTCCTCCCCAGTTGATGGAAAAAAATTCATTATAGAACAATGCTCTCTGATAAATAAAAAAGAATAGCAGCATTAGAAAATCACCATGCTATAATCCCCCTGAGAGCAACTGATACAGGCAAAGCTTGTCAGTGAATACCAAGGCCGTTGTAAATTGCTAATGAAAAAGAAATGCACCTACAATGGAGAGTTCAGTCCATTATGACCTTCAAGATTGGCATCACTAAAGATGAAACCACCTGGCATTACATGTTTGATGTGTTGCAATGGGAAGCATGTAGCTGACAAAGAGTTCTTAACACAAGTGTCTCACCTGACCCTGATGGACAACTGGCCAGAACTTTCAGGTTATTATGGGATATACAGGGGATGGAGGCACAAGTTAAATGGCAACCACAAGAAAAACACAGGGTGTTCCATGGCTGACATTAGAAAACCAATGTCAAGAGGAAAGGTAACGGTCTAGATCAAGTGAGATTAAAGGGCATAATGATGTATGAATCTTGATTGCATTTCTCACAGAAAAATATGCTGTCATACAACTAAGTGATGGTTAGAGAAATCTGGGCATTGCCTGAGACTATATAATAAGGAGTTATTTAAATTTACTCGAGTAATGCTTTATACTTACTGGTATAAATGGAAATCATAAAATATAATAATTATGACAAAGTTAATATTCTACTCAGGTATATTTGTATATAAAGACACAGTTAACATTTTTCCAGATTTGTTTTAATAATTAAATAGAGATTGTATATGGTGGGTGTCAGAGATGATTGTACTATTCATTAAACTTATTTTATTAGGCTATTTTAATTAAATCTTACACTGTTAGAAATCACTTAGCCTACTCATCATTTTGGAGGGAGTGACGAATCTGAAAACTAAATCCCATATTTAATTAGACAGTTTCTTGACCCCTGATAGTCAAGGAAAAGAGGGATTCCCCCGGTTCCTCTAAAGAATGGATTGACTAGGAATGGCCTCATGACTCAGACTCTCTGTGACCCCTAGACTTTAGCATTTTTAAGGTGGGTCCCGCTTTCAATTTACCTACCCATTTTTTGGTCTCAAATTCAAGTTAGTAACTGTTATTCACAGTCTCGTAGGCATGCTAGTTCAGCAGAGAAGCAAAGCAACACACAGAAGGTGTCTTTGCGGTGTTGCAGCCAAGTCATTCTGGGCATGTGGTAGGTGGGATGGAGCCCATATAAGGTGGCAGAATATGGGGGGTCCAGTGGCCACTGGGCAGGAGGCTACCTGTGAAGGCTACCCCACATCCAGGCCTGAGGAACAGCACAAAATAAATCACATACTTTGGGATGTGACAGGGCTTGCCTTGGAGAGTGTTTAGTGATTTATGGTTTCGGTTCAATGGTTTGAAAAGGTAATTTGGGATGGACATTCAGCATCCAAGTGTTTGCTACTTGTAGAATCCAAATGTGAGGGAAATAAAAGATGTCTTGCCAAAGGGGTTGTTGTGGGGATTTGCCATGATGTGGAGGTGAAGAATCAGGAAAGGAAAATTAAGAGCAAGTCTGCTTGAATCCCACAGTTAATGCAGGTGGTGCAGAGGGGAGGAAGAGGGAACACTGGGGTCCTGAATATCATTCAGTCACAAATCACCCAGCAAGCGAAGCACACTCAGCTGGGTTTCCTGTGTGTGTAAAGAGGAAGAAAAGGGAGCAGGAGAGAGATGAGGGGAGAGGGAGAGGGACCACAAAAGAGGAAACAGAAGGAAAAAAGTAGTGAAAAGAAAAGAACACTTTCTTTTATATGACCAAGTAATATTCCAATGTATAACCAATTCACTTTGCTGTACAGCAGGAACTAGCACAGCATTGTAAATCAACTATACTCTAATAAAAATTAATAAAAAAATAAAAGAACACTTTGTGTTTTCAATGATCCCAGATTCTCACCTTCCTTATCTCAGATTCAACTTTAGCCCTGAGGAGAAGAGAAAAATGCCTGGAAAATATAGGTCAAATTCCAATACATAACTTTCATGGCTCATCATATGATCATTTCCTTTTAGGTGACAGAGATATTAAGCAAAAAAAAAAAAAAATCTAAAACTAAAGTTTCTCTAAAGAAATAAAGTCTTAAAAAATGTCTTCCTTAATAGGCCTAATTTGCACCTTCTGATTTAAAAATGTGTAGACATTATTTTCCAGTTCAAAATTGAGAGTAAGCACAAAATAAAGATTTCAGAAACTTTCTGTGTCATCTATATAAAGAAACTATTTAACAGTTTAAAAAGGTTAATCATTAAAAAATTAGCCCCCTGAAAATTTGATTGGAATAAAGTTATACCACAATAAATTAGTATTTTGTGTAAAAAAATGACTAAAAATATTGTACATTAGACAGTTTTTTGCTTGTGTGTTTGTTTTGTCCTAAATCCCCTTTCTCCATCATACTTCCTTTGGCTACATAATCTTTGGAGGAAAAACTGTGGAATGGATTGACACCAAAAACAGGTAACTGTAAACAGCCCATTCCCTAATTTCATACGTGGTCTGGAGGAAAAATTTTTGGAAAAATTTCCAAAACCTGTCTTGCCTGTTTAGGATTGCTTTGTGAATATCTGGTTTTAAAAAACGGTGTCTGAATATAAGAAACACTGCCAAACCCACCAGCTGAGAACCCCTTGCCCCGCCGAGACCATGTCCTAAATGCTACTTTCTCTCCGTCTGCAGGCATTATGCATGAAGTTGGAAAGGGCGTTTATATGGGTAGTGAGTTTGCTTGGAAGCATGCTGAGCTCTAGTTGGGCACGCATGTGTGTACCCTCCCACGTTGAACTGGAAGGCAAATGGGCTGTCAGCAAGTGAACAAGGGGCTGAGGAAAAAGACAATTTCCTTATATAAGCTTCTCTTTTTGATATGGCCCTGGTTTTATTTCTGCATATTGACTTGGCTTTTGTAAACATGATAGAGCACCCATTGTGCTGTATCCAATTAGCCCAACCTGTGCCTTGGTCATAAAACTTTATGCAAACCACCACTCACAGACTTTTCAGTCCAGGGAAACTATAATAGGCTTATAACTCTTAAAGATTTTTTTTCTTTTTGGCAAATTGCTAATAAGAGCTTTTTTTTTTTTTTTCACAAGACCTTCAGCTGATGGAAAAGTAAAAAAAAAAGAGAAAAACAAGTGCTGTAGTCTCATATAGGCAGTGATGATGACAGTGCCATTAATAACATGGGTCATTAAAATTTATAAAAAGCTATTCTTAATACAGGATATAAATACATTTCTCAGGCAGAGCTATGAAATTTATAACCTTTTTATTGTCACCAGAGGACCATCCCACCGCTCTGCCCCCAACACTGTCTGCCCTCTATCATAAATCACCATGTGGTTAATAACCTAGATTACACCAGTTGCATTTACAGAATTAAATATTGACTATGTGAAAATGTTATTACATTTTTACTGATCGGAAGACCACAGAACAGCCCTGCAGGACATGTAGCTGGACAGAACTATCTGTGTAATCTTTGTTGGAAACACAGTTACGGGGCACTCAGTAACAGCTGGTACATTTTGGAGCAACGGGGAAGGAAGGGAGAAAATGCTAGCTCCTTAATTTTAAACCAGGCCAAACACATCAGAAGGAAGCCATGATATTGAAGCAATGCACCTTATTTCCAATTTAGGAAGCTCCAGGCCAAATGAATGATGTAATTGTCGAATTCCAAATGTTAGAGCAATATGGTGAAAGGCTATAGTAAGCCACACGGAATAGAGTTTATTAAAAATATTGGTGGAATTCAAACAAGAATCAGATATTGTACATTACTGAAGTGGACACATCTCAATTTCTGGTTACTTGAAGAGAACCATTGATTTCCAAATCTCCAAATCCTTGAGAGGAATTTGCCATTCACTTGAGAAACAATCAGAACAAAAACTTTTGTCCCTAAAGAATGAGCATGCCTACAGGCACATGTGTGTGAGTTGTTAGTGGATCCAAATGTTCAGCACGTGGTCTGAGACCTCACGAAAGGTTAGGAACACCAGATTGGGCAACTCAATCTAGTGATGTACTTGGTTTGAAGACTGATTACAATTTGGTTAAATTAATCGAAAAAGCTCAGAACACAGATACACACACACACACACACACACACACACACACAAACTGCACTGAAAAATGATATATGGGCAATTGGATATACTTAAGACAAATAATGGAAATCCAAGTGAGTCACCCAAGAGTTCCAGTTCTATCTTGTGCTCTTCCCTTAAATCTAAGGAGGATGACTTATCTATCAAAAATATAATGATGTGGCTTTAACTGCATTTTCTTGGGACTGTAAATTTTGTGTGTCATTATTTTTTCTACTCTTTTAAAGTAATTGTCTTTTTCTTTTATTGAAAATACTAAGGTCAAATATTTATTCTGGAAAGATCCTTTAAACGGTTGTCAGTTTGAACAACATGCTTTAATGAATACATAAACCTAGAATGTTTAATAAAATTAATTTATGAAGTTTTCAAATTTACAACCTTGAAAGGAAGCATTAACACATATTATTAAATTAAAGGAAATCAAATGCATCCTTCCAAGAATTAGACAATAACCACCTCGTAAAATGTAATATTCCAAGTATTTTATAATTAGATACAAAAGAAGTTAATGACCCTCACTGTGTGACAAGTTGCTTACATAGGGAAAAGAATCATTTCAATTGCCCTAGGGTTGACAAATAAATTGACTGATTTTAAGAGAGCAATATTTTGAGGGAACACTAACTAGAATATTTTCTAAGGACAAACGGAAGTGCATAGAAAATATAGACTTCACTCGAGAATCTTACTCTTAGTACTAACATTGGCATTTCTTGAAAATTTTGAAACCATGTGTGCATGCGTGCTGTAGAATAAATAAATATGTAATGACATTAACGCTATAGAAACATATTAATGTTAGTAAAGAGAAAAGGAATCGAATGATAACATCAAAAGTTAAGTCCTGTAATATAAAATTTGAATTGGAAAGATTCTCATGAACTTATTATGTGATCTTTTTTTTTTTTTAATTTCAAGAAGATGTATCTTCCAGCTCTGTTTATGGAAGAGATGCAGATGTCATGACAGCCTGGCAGCAGGAAGCAGACATTCTGAGCAGCTGTGATGTAACAAAGCCACCCTCTGCATCACCAGCAGGAATTCTTGGAAAAATAGCTGATTCAAGGTTTGGGGAAACTGATTTAAAAGATGAGGCTGGGACATGGTTTATGCCAAGTAAGGAAGCTTTAAGGACTCTTGGAGATGTATCAGAACAAGACATGAGCCACAGGAAGGGGTTCTTTGTGGTCAAAGATGGGACTATTTAGAACCACAGGGAAAGGACATATATTTTTCTGTTTTCTTGAAGATTCTCAAGAAAGCTCTTAGTAGCTCTGCTACTCCATAAAGATGTAAAAGGACCAAAAACTTAAATTCAACTTTCACTGCTTCTGATTTTACCCTATGGATCTACTCTTTGCATGTTTGCTGAACGGGCTGGTCCTTCTAAGGTAGGGTTTACGGGGACCTAGAGACTCACCAGAATGGAAGGGGGAGGTGTCTGGGAATTCTATTAGCCTTATGGTTGCAAGTAAAACTCCAGCTCAATCTGGCTGAAGAGAGAAAGGGGTAAGAACTTTCTAGCTCTTGAACTGTGGATGAGGTTTAGCTCGAGTTCACACAGGGTAGAAATCACCCCCTCCTTGATTTTCAGCTCTTCCTCCTTGATGGCGACCTCACATCCAGCCCCCAGGGGCACACAGGATATGGCTGCGGCCCCAGGCCATTCTCCTGTTGGCCCCGCCATCTCTCTCATAGTCCAAGCCCAGCAGGTTGCATCTCCTGGGGTCTGTCCTGGACACACTGGGTGGGAAATGCTGACTGGGAGTGAAACCCAGAGTGGAAGGTGGGTCCCCCACCCTGGACCCCTCGTCTCCTAGATTGCTCATCTCAGTGGAGGGGATGGTCCCCAGGGGTGTGGGCAGGGCTACCAGCAGAGGGTAACGGACTGTGCATGGAAAGGCAGTGTCCACTGGAAGAGGCAACACCGATGGTGCAGGGCAGAAGGGAAAATCAGAGCCCCTTGGCTCTTGTTCTGCGTTCTTTCTCTAGTCCTCTTTTCTCTGAGGGGGGAAACAGTATACATCATTCTGAAATTAAATTGAGGCCTTTTGAAACTGGATTCCTAATTAGTAGGAAACCTCAGGATTCCTAAAAAAAAAAAAAAAAAAAAAAAAACCCACCCTAAAAATTACCAAGATTTAGGGTCTTTTGAAATGGTAACTCAAAAATGCCTTTGGGCCTTAAAAGCAGGAAGGGAGAATTTGTGAAGAGTGTACTCAGTAAGTTAGAGGATAGTCTGTGTGATTTGCTTCTAACAGTTATAGCTCCTCATTTAATGATTTTGATGAATAATCAGGCTATTGTTTTTCTCTGAATTTGGTCAAAGTTAAATTTAAGTGATACCCAAATGAAAAACCTTAAATGGATGACAACAACAACAAAAACCTAGCTCTCAAGTCACGATTGCTCCATCTCTGCTTCCATGAGAAATAATCTAAAAATGAGATAACTGCAGGTCAGTATCATAAGTTGTCCTAAAAATAAGGAAGCCTCCACCAGTTGAATTGACTGGAAGACAACGTCCCTTCTCTATCCTTCTAGAATTTATCCATGCTTGTCAATACCACCTCCATCCAGGCAGTCTGCAGAAGATGGTGAATCCAGACTTTTGTTAGGCAGTTTCTAGTCAAATTTCAGTATTTTGCCTAGGAATTACGTGAACTTGCACACACCAGCCTCAAATTTGTTGGGTTCCTTTTCTGTATCTTTCAGGCTGAACTGAACATCCTGGGAAATTTTCAGAGCTAACTTCAGGAAGCTAACAGTGTGTCATCCCTCTAGACTGGATTCAATAAGAAAATGAAAGACTAATCTTAAATGAAGGAAAATGTGTATTTATGTATTCAGGCATGCACGTATGTACATATGTGTGTATGTATGTACACATATCCAGGAATCAGCTATTTTTCCTTTGAAATCAAATTATTTACTGCCCATGTAAAGAATTCTCTTCAGAAGTGGCGAGATTCTTACACCTGGTTTAGCACAGAAATAATCCTTTGGTTATACAGAATATATATATATATATATATATATATATATATGGCTTTAAATTCAGACATAAACTCTTCCCGGGGAAATAATTAGAGCTTATCTATTAATCTCATATGAAAGATTAGAATTAATTTCACTTATACCTCAACCTCCTTCTCTCACCCTACTTTCTTTCTAATGTATACTTTCAATATCATTGTAATTCACATTTGGCTAAATCAGCATTTGGTGTTTTCTTCCCATCTAAGACTCAGTATATACTATGGTTATACTGACATGTTTACACAGACTCTCTGCTTTTTCTTGATTTGTCAGGATTTTTATATGCTTTATTCGTTGTGTACAAAGTTGTCAAGATTTGTCAAACTAATCTCCAAATAGATTAAAATTAAAATATATATATATCAGTCCCACTGTGTTCCTCCCTCTGCAACCCTCTGCCTCCTTGCTCCAGCCTAGACTTCTTTCTGGACCCATTCAATGCTCATCCTGGAATTTCAGGAGTTGTCTCTGCTTCCTCCCCACACTGGGCCCATTTCCTGAAGGTTGCTTCCCTTTTCTTGATTCACATACCTGCTTGTGGGGAACCTGTACTCCATGCATTGTTGGCAGTAGTACCAATTTGTCGAAATCTCAGATGTCTGAAGATTCCTTTAATTTTCCTTCACACTTGATGACTAGTAGAGCTGGGTATAGAATATTCTAGATAAGAATTTCACTCAGACTCCTGCTTATGCTCCTTCTTTATCCACCAGGGTGATTCTGGGTCATTTCTCCCACCTCTGGACTGTTTTGGAATCTTCTCTTTATTCCCAGAGTTCTGAAATTTTATAACAATGTGTGTGTCTGAAGCTTTTTTAAAAAAATAATTTCCTCTTCTGGATAATCAATAGCATCTTTAAGTGGAATCTGATACAATCTTTACAATCTTGTAGGTTCTTTAACTTTCTTGTTTCTTATCCCCCACTTCTCTGTTTCATTTTTTATTAGATAATGAAACTCATGGATTGATCCTCTAATTCTCTCATTCTTTTTTCTCCCATTTCCCATCTCTTTGTATTTTGGTCTATTGTATGGAATATTTTCTTAATTTTTCCATATCTTAGGTTTTCTGTTTAATTTCCACATGCATATGTATAATTTATATATAAACTTAAACCTATTTGTAGATTATATATAATTCACATATAAACATATTAATATATTATGTATATTAATTTTCCAGAACATTTTCTTGTTTCTTAACTGTTTATTTGTATGGCATCTGGTTCTAAGTTTATGGATGAGAAGTCTTCTTTGAGGCGTTTTTTCCTCCCTGCTCTGTCACTTTTCCCCTCATATTCCTTTCATCTCTGTTTACTCTGGTTTCTGGCTGTCATTGAGTGTCCTGCGCTTCTTGGTGCTTCATTCATATTTAAGAGAGGGGCATGAGAAGTCTTTACAGGCTCTGGATGGAGAGTGGAGCCTATTCACTGGTGGTTTTATTTTGCAGTAATGGAGGATGGATGGGTCTGTTTTACTAGGAATATCCATATACCAGCATCTGTGTGTCTTTTCTCCTATTTCAACCTGATCCTACAGAAAGAAACCGTCCATATTTTCTGGGGAAGAAAATCTGAATCAGGGGATCTGATGAAGAAGCAGCCATGGATCTTTATATCCGGGGATGCAAACTTCTGTTAATCTCCAGTTTGGGTACAGTTGGTACAGGTATTGACCTCCTGTTGCCTAGAGAGCCATGACCAGTGTCAGTCCCTCCTCTGTGCTGCCTGAGTGGAGAGGATTGTCCCTGACTGTGCACGGATGGGCAGGAATCTGGGGGTACAGATGCTCCTTCTAAAGATGGGCTCATTTTCAGGACCCTCTGCATTCTACCTTCATCAGTAGCTGGTACCTACTTTGCCTGCACCCACCAGGTTTTGAAGCAAGAAACAACCAGCATCCTAACACCTTTCCCTCCCAACTCTGAGCAGTTATGCTCCAACTCTCTCTGGTGAGCTGTATCTGTTACCATTTGTGACAGATGATATTCTTCAAGGGTGACCACAATAGTACCTCTTATACCACATGCCCTCTCAGAACTTGGTCACTCCCGCATTACTAGGTGGACCCTAATTCTCTTCCCTTGAATCTGAACCTATGCATTGTCTCAAACTAAGAAAACGTAGCAGAATGATGCTACATGAATTCCAAGACTGGGTCAAAAAAAGGAGATACAATTTAAGCATTGTTAGCAGAGGAACTCACCTATGGAGCCAGGAGTTTCCAGGTAAGAGGTCTGATCATCCTGAGACTGCCATGCAGAGAGGAAGCTCAGACAATCTGGAAAGACCACACGTAGGAGGTCCAAATGAACATCGCAGCTGAGGTCACAGCATTCACCACCACGTATGGGATGAGGCAGCCCCCAGCCTTCCGTCACCCCGAGCCTTCAGATTTTCCAGGCTCAGGCTCCTGACACCATGGAGCAGAGACAAGCCATTGCTTCCTGTTTCCTGCCCAGAGAATCTGGGAGCACAATCAAACGTTTGTGGTTATACATCACCACTTGGGGTAGCTAGTCATGCAGCAACAGTAACGGAACAGAATTCATCCATTCCCTTTCCAATGTTTCATTAAATTTGTCACCCATCTTCTGGACTTTATACCTTTTTTTATCAGGAGAACAGGAAAGAGTAAAGGTAAACACTTGTGTTCAACCTAGCAATCAATACATTTCTGTATTCTCAGAGTGTATTTCTTATTAATTCAAGTTAATATATATTTGATGTGTGCAAAATTATTTGCGGAAGGAAGAAAGAAAAAAAATTGCTCAATTACTCAAAAAAAGAATTCTCAATCCATAACCATCCTCTGTGAAATAATGCAAATTGCATTTTTAAAATATCAATAAGTAGTTTATTGAGGTTGAACCCCTCCACACTGCCCCCCAATTAGTAAAGCCTTTGGGGAGACTGGAAGCGTCCACACCTCTGAACTTTATTAGCTGACCCAAGATGAGTGTAGACATCAGGGAACTGTACTCTTAAGACTACCCCTGCGAGGTCTTCTTCCACCCCTGGGAAGACAGCACACGGGGCTCAGTCCAGACACCTGGCCTCGGCTCCACACAGCCCCTCAATGGATAAGGACAGCCACTGACTGACACGGCCGAGCTGTCTGTGTTAATCGTGAGGACTAACAGCGGGGAACAGTGTGGAGCGTGTTTGCTGTTCCGTGCTCTGTTTCACAAAGTGTGCACACGCATGATCTTACACCTAGGTATTAACTTACACGCTGGGAGAATGCCGTCCAGGTTAAATTATGTCAAGTGTGTGATTCAAGTAATACATTAACAGGGATTTACACCCTCTCCTAAAACACATGCCACAGCAGCATCTTTTCTCTGTATTGTAAAGTTCCATGCCTGGACTACATTTAATAAAATAGAAAAAAATAACACATATATGATAATACTAAATAAAGGTGGACAGATATGTGTACAAAGCAAGATAGGCATCTTTACAAAGAAACTTTATATAACATTTTAATTAAATGTGGCTTCATCTGCTTGTACAAACTATATATGTAAACATTTTAATCAAGTGCAGAATGTTAGCTTCGTGGTGTATTTTTCCTGATTACTTAGACTTTATGTATAAAGACTTTAGGTTAAGGTTACTTTTACACTTCAAACTTGTACACTAAATTTGAACAGGTTAGGAGAATGTTGTCTCCCCATGTATAAAAACAATGCTTTTTCTGCAAAACCATAAAGCAGATTAAGGGCTTTTTGATTGCTTTTTTCCCTTGATTTTTTTTTTTTTTTTTTGAGAGGAGAGC